>NC_077229.1:102349177-103005249 GCF_027887165.1 Monodelphis domestica
AGCTCAATCCCATTTCTTCTTTCTCCAGGCTCAATTTCCCCCTTTCCTGTCCTCTCAGGCTCAGATTTCTTTTCCCTGAACTTGGGTTGAGCAGCCCCCACATAGCACAGCTAAATTCTTAACATCATCCTACTCCACACTGAGACCTTCAGTTCATGACCTCTTTCATTTCTTCCCTCACAATGGCAAAGAGCAAAGAGGAGGATGAGGCTTTGAAAAACCCTTCCACATCTGAGGAGAAGCCTCCTGTGACCTCGGTGAGAATTCCCTAACTTCCAAAAAACCCAATATACCTTCCTTGGACCCTCCCCTGCCTATATATTTCTAGACTCTGCCCTGATATACCCAATGAACCCATCCCCTCAATGTCTACCTGGGACACTTTCCTAGTATCTTGTGGGACACCTACGAAAGGACTCCTACCCAATATTCTCTATTCAGTATTCCTTTGATTTATGCCTAGACCCTTCCCCTCCTTGACTTTTCAATATAACCTTGGATTTTTTCCCACCATCCCCTTGGACCTTTTCCCAATATTTCCCTCAGTCCTCCCTATCTATTTTCCCTTTATTTACCTCTAGTATCCTTTCCTAATAGCCCTATGGGAATCCTAATTATTCTTATGTGACTCCACTAATATATCTTCAAGATTCTCAATACTCTCCTGGAACCCTTCCCCTTCTTCAATGCCCCAGAACATCTAGAGGAAACTCCCTCATTATGCATGAAGGATACACTAGTATCCTCTCCCAATATGCCTGAAGGATACTAAGCTAGTATTTCTTTTGGACTCTCCCCCACAATGTGCTTCCTCAGTGCCCTCCCCCAATGTTTCTCCATGTACCCATAGATCCCTCTCAGTATCCCCTGGAACTCCTCCCCCAGGATCTCCCTAGATTTCCCTCCCAAATATTTTTTCCCATTTCCATGTCCCAGCATCTCTCAAGTACTCTTACCCAAAATCTTCTCGTTACCCTCCATTCCCCCCCAAAGTGTAGGACGTTGGCCCAGTACTGTCCTGAGATCCTCTGCCTGTTCCAGTCCCTCCTAGGACCTTTCCCTTCCTCAATATCCCTTGGGATCTTCTTCCTCTCTCTGATATATTCTCAGAACCTTTGTCCAATCTTGTCATTCCTCCCCCCAATTGTTTATATCCTCAAAATGTTTCCAGCACCCTCCCCTAATTAAATTTGCTTTACCCTCCCCTGACCCTTTCCCAATATATCTACTAATCACTTGCCAAATGTCTATTTGGCACTTCTCCACTTCCTTTCCCTTCCTTCTCCTCTCCACATTTCCTTAGGACCTAACTTCAATCTAACCCCTAGGACTTCCTCTCAAGATCTCAGGATATCCTACCCAATATCTGACTAGATCTTTCCCAATATTCATATTTTCAGCATTATCTCCTAATATTGCTTGGGGACCCTCCCCTAATATCCTTATTACCTCAGCTACCCACTATTAACTTGCAGGATTATATCCCAGGCACCCTTCTCCAATATTTCCACAGGACCCTCCCACAATATGCCTGCAGGACACTTGTCCAATAACTACCTGAACTCTTCCCTCCCCTGATATTCCCTGGGACCTTCCCCCTTCCCTACTGTATCCCTGGGACTCTCTCCTGATATCCCCTAGATCTCTCCCCCAATATTTGCCTCCTGTTTCTCATCCCCAAAGATCTTGTAGAACCATCTCCTAATAAGCCCTCAGAACCTTCCCTTAATTTTCTTGTGCGACTATCTCATAATATTACTGCAGGATGCTTCTCAGAATACTCCAATATCCTGGGACCTTGCTTGAATATGGCCCTCTCTAGGGCTGTCCTTCAACTTCTTTTCCTCTGTGTTTAGCCTGGAGAAGAGGAGGTTGGAGATGGGTTTAAGATTTGTTCAATTTGACCCCAGAGGGCAGAACCAGCAGCAAGGGATGGAAGCTGCCCATTTAGGTTCCATGTCATGAAAGCTGCTTAACAATGAGAAGCTCTTCACAAGTGACCTGGGTTGTCTTGGGAGGGAGTGGGTTCCCTCTCCATGGAGGTCTTCAAGCAAAGGCTGGATGACTACTTATCGACTATGTTGTGGAAGGGATCCTTTTTCAGGTATGGGTTGGACTAGGTAACTATGGAAAGATTTTGAAATTGGAAAGCAATTTTGTGTTTTGTGATTGAACACCCCTTCCCATATCCCGCCAATCCCTTTAGCATCCTTTCCTAATGTTCCAACTTGGACCCCACTCCCTAATATTTTATGGTACCTTCCATAATACATATGAAGGACACTTCTACCATGCCCTCTTGAGACCTTTTCCCAATGTTCTCCCAGAACAACTGCCCACCTGCCTGCAGGATATTTTCTAGTACTTTCCCAGAACTCCTCCCCAAGTATGTCCCTAGGACCTTCCTTCCAAATACCTATAGGATACCAATACCATACCCTCCTGAAACTTTCTTTTAATATTCTCCCTAGTATTCACCCCCTCCCTCCTTATGCCTGCAAGATATTTATCCTCCTGGGGCCCTCACCCATTGCCCAGAATTGTAGGATACTCATTTAATAAACTCTTGGTACCCCAATTAATTATGCCTGAAGGATATTTATATAACACTCTTTGGAGTGCTGTCTCTGGGACTTCACCTCAGTATGTCTTCAGGATCCTCTCTCAGTATGCCCAGGAATTTTCCCCTTCTTCCTCCTAGGCCTCTCCCTCCTCTATATCTATTCCCCTGTACCCCACCCCCAAATTCCCTTAGCACCTTTTCCTAATATCTCTTCCTATCCTTGTTTGATCCTCCCCTGATATATCCATAGTATACTTTCCCAACACTTATGAACCTTCCTCAACATTTCCCCCTATGATACTTGTTCAGTACTCTCCCGGGATTTCCTTTCAGTACCACCCAGGACACCCCAACTCTCCCACCAAAATTAGCCTCCCCACAACCCATCCCTAGTATTTCTTGGTACCTTTCCCCAATATAACCTCCTCTTTTTTCCAACTCCCAAATCTCTTGCTCCTTGATATGCCTTGAGGTCATGCCTTGAGGTCATGCTAATATTTTTCTGTGACCCAAAATAACTTGTCTAACACCATTCTAGGACATTGTCTAATACCCCCTAAGCCCTCTCCCCAAAATCTTTCCAGCATCCTTTTCTAATATCTCCCCCACCCAGAAGTCTCCTATAGAGAATTATTATAGTTAATATATTTCAGTATATCTTCAGGACATCTAATACCTTTCTGGGACTCTCTGTACCTAATATTCCCTAAGGATCCTTTTCCAATATCCCTTGTGACCCTCACCCAATATCCCACTAGGTCTCTTCTTCAGTTTTTCCTTTTCTCCATACTTTATTACCTTTTTGTAATATCTCCTCACATCCTTGTGTGATCTTCCCTCACACCAAAATTATTCAATATGTTCCTAGGACCCCTTCTTAGGCAAGAATACTTACCCTTTATTATCCTCTTGAGACCCTCTACCTCTGCCTAATATTCCTAGGGGATCCTTTCCTGTTTCTACCTTAAAATAGTCCATCAGTACTCTTAATTTTTCTAGAGGACCCTTTCCAGAGATTCTTCTGTGACCATTCCCAATATAAATGCAAGTTAACTTCCAGTACCTTCCCAGCATCTAACCTCCATCTTTCCTCAGGGTACCCTCCCAATATCCCTGGGATCTTCCCTCAAAATTCCTGTAGAATCCAACTAGGATCTTCCCTCTCACTAAAAACCCTAAAAACCCCTTTCCCATTATTCTCCAACATGCCCTCCAGAAACCATTTCTCTCTTCTCAGGTCCTCCACCAAAAAATATACTCCTAGGCATCTCCCCCAAAATATTTTCCTTTGTATCCACTCACCAATTCCCCCCAACAGTCCTCTAATACTAGGACTCCCTTGTGGTCACCTTTTCAAGATTTACCCAATATTGTCCTGGGACTCTCCCCTAATATTATCTGAGGCACACTTACCCAATTTCTTCTTCTGGGACCTTCTCCCAAAAGGCCTTCTCAGGACCCTTTCCCAATATCATCTGGAGTTCTCTCCCAAAATTTCTTCCCATAGTTCCTACCACCTAACATTTCCTCAGTATCTTTTCCTAATATTCCCCAGAGATCTTCCTTAACATTCTTCTGTGACTATTCTCCAATATACCCAGAGGATACTTATTTACCCAACACCCTCCACTGCCTTCCCCTAATATTTCTCCTACCTTCTTCAATATACTTATAGGACACTTTCCGAATTTTCCTTCTGTGACCTTTCTCGGGTATCCTTTCAAAACTGTTTCTCAATATTACTCCTCAGGACCCTTTCCCGATATCCTTAACCTCATGGACCTTGATCCCTTCCCTCAAAATCCCTCTATTGCCTTAGGGGGAAAAAAATCCCTCACCAAAAATCTTTTCCTTTGTATCTAGTCATTAACATCCCCTTAGGACTCTCTATCCCCTAAGGACTCTCTACTAATAGGCCAATTGAAACCCTCCCCCCTACAACACTGCCCCCCAGTATCCTTGTGTGATCCCCCAATAATAACTGTAGACTTACCCACAATCCCTTCAAGGACTCTCCCCCAATAACACCTTAGACTTTTCAACAATATATCCTGAGGACCTTCTCTCTGTATTCCTTGGGTCTGTTCCCCAAATATCTTTTCCCCTATTTCTTCTTAGCCCCCTATTTCTGCCACCATATATCCCTAGCATGGTCTCCTAATATCCTTGGGTGACCTTTTCCCAGTATACTGTAGGACATATACTCAAACACCCTTCTGGTATTGCCTTCCCCTACCATCTCCCTAGAATATACCCTCAGTATATAGGAAGTCTATTTCCCCAACATCCTCCTGGGACCTAGCCGCTATATCTCCCCAGAACTTGACTCCTAATATCCCTGTAAGATAGTTATGTAAAAGTTTCCTGGGATTCTCCTTCAGTATCTCTCCAGAACTCTTTTCCAATATGTTCCTTAGGACCTTTTCTCAATATCTCCTAGCACCTTTCCTTAATAATATACCCCTAGGACCCTCTTCCAAGATAGCCTGTGACTCCCTTCTCAATACTTCCCTAGGAACCTCCTCTGTTTCTTCTCACTATTCCTCTCCCCAATATTTCTAGAGCACCCTTCCTAATGTCTCCTAATATTGTTGTGTGACCCCCCCCCCCAATAGCCTTAACAGAATCCTCTCCCATTATTCCTCTAGGTCCTTCTCTAGTATACCTTTGGGGGCCTTTTCTAATATTATCCCAAGATTCCTCCAACAGTGTCCCACTGGGATTCTCTTTTAAACCCCCCACACCTTGGGGGGACTCTCTACCAACATCTTCCCAGTGACCCTTCCCTAATACCTCTTGGGGATCCTTCTCCCAAATCCCCTCTGGGACCCTTCTTCAGCTTGTGACTAAGAGCTCCCTATATGAGAAGTTGGAGCAGGACATAGATTCCATGTTCATGAATGGAGTGACTCCTGCAAAGAACGTCAGAATTCGTAGAAGGATCCAAAAGCGGAGCCAAGTGAGTGCCAGAAGGGTTTGGGAATTGGGGTGAGGGTTTGAGGTCTTGAGGGTTGTGGGAGGAAGTCTTGGCTTAGAGCTATCCTCAAGCTTTCCCATGCCCCATCCTCTAGGTCCCACTGACTGAGAGGATTCTGCTTCCTAGCATAGAATGCAATGGCTTCTTCCCCTCCCACATGACTCAGCCCCGACCCCCTTCCACCCCGAGCAAGGTGAGAAGTGAATTCCTATAGAGATAGGTATATTTGTGTTCCAGAGACACATGTATACAAAACCCCCCCAGAGATCTTATCTTTCACCAGAGATTATCCCCCCACTGAAAAACAGGTGGAAAGAACAACCCCACCCTCAAAAACCAGTTGAGGGGATATGACCTCCCTCAGAGACCTCTTCTAGGTATCTCTCCTTTAAGAGCCCACATACCCACCTCCAGGGATTTCTACAGAAACATCCCAGAACCCTATCTACCCCTTGTGCATGGAATCAGTCAACCCCAGGGCTAACCCTGCCAAGACTTCCCCTAACACAAGTGGAGTTCCCTAGAAATTCCCAGCAAGGTATGAACTTCCATTCATTGAAAACATGCAGAATCAAGTGAATACAGGCAGAAACAGGAAGGTGGAGTAGTTCTTCTCAAAGAGACATGCACATAGACCATCCTACTCCACTGCACCCCAGGAAGATCCTTCCACATAGAGATACCATTCCCTTGTATAGAAATTGCCTCCTAGAGATCTCCCAGAACCCTACCCCAGCCCCAAAGACCCTCTCTAGGAGACCCACTTTTGACTCCTCCCTCATTTACACCCATCGATTCCCCAGGGAGAAAATACACCCCAGAAAAATAATCCCAACAATCACTTTTCACAGAAGATCACTCATCCACTGGGACTCCTCAGTTTTGAGCTCTCTGTTCACTCCCATTACCCTTCAGGCTCCACTCATTTCAGGGGGTTCTAGGGGTTTTGATGCTAGTATTATCAGAGTACAAATGTACGCCAGAAGTAAAGTCCAGCATAGATAGGGTTTGTCCTCAGTTTCCATTGGACTTCAGAACACCCACCATGTCTTTTCCTTGATCTTTTCCCCTCCCCATAGATATTTCTGGGGCTGGTGCTCCTGACTTCTCTTTCATATTGTAAAAAAATTTCCCTCTTCTCTTTTCTTGTAGGTGAGGAGCCGTGGGTTCTAATTCGAAGGACTTTCACCAGGAATTGTATCTTGTTCTTACTGTCCATGTCAAGTGTCTTTCTCTTGGAAACCACAGGGAGTGTTTTGGGGTGGTATTGGAGCCCTCTTCCCTTAGGGGGCCCAGATATCATGGGATCATAGATTTGATTTAGATATCATTGATTTAGAGCTGGAAAGCAGCATTGAAATCACCTAGATCACTTCTGTTTTGCAAATGAGTAAACTGGGGTAAAAAAAAAAGGCAAGTGACTTTCCTAAAGTCATAGAAGGAGCTGGAGTTGGAATTCCAACTTAGGTCATTTTAACACATATCTAGGGTTCTCACCACCACCCACCCACATTGCCTTTTGGGATCAAATCATTAGACCAAAGATGGGAAAAACGAATACAGCTAACAGATCCAAGGTAGGACCAATGAGGCATGGCGCTGAGAACTGATTCACTGTGGCCCAACAAAAGCCCACCTTGGAAAAGAAGTTGGAGTGGGGTGGGAAGAATCATAGAATGTCAGAATTGTAAAGGATCTTAAGAAGCATCTAGTCCAACAACCCTTTTGTTTTCCAAATAAGGAAACAATCTCTTAAGGGCCAAGAGAAAGGGGGCTGAAATCAGCCCTTGAGGAAACTCACAGGAAAAGATGACACCTACCTTCAAGGAATAATAATCACTTGGGAGATAGATGGGAGATGAAATGAGAGACCCCAACCCTAATCCCACTTACTGTTAAATGGGTTTTGGAGAACATGGACAGAGACAGACAACTCATGGGCAGGGTGTGATTGCAAATTCAATCCAAGTCAACATGGCAGCCAAAAAAAAGGTAATGGTCTCCTAGGCTATTGTTGTTAAAGAGGCATGTTGTCTAGAATGAAAAAGGAATAATTTTGCTGTATTCTGCTCCACTCAGACTCTATCTTGTGCTTAGTTTGGGGTATTACATTTTAGGATGAACATGGGATTGGCTATAGAGTGTCCAGTGGAAGGTACCCTAAAACCATGCCAGATAATGGTTGGTTGAAGAAATCACTTTAAAGGAATGATATGATAATTATCTTTGGAGGGCTATCATATGAAAGAATGATTAGACTATTTCTGCTTAACCTTATAAATATAGTACTAGGAGCAATGGGTCATTGTAGAAAAAGGCAGATTTCAGTTCAAAGCAAGGAAAAACTTGCTAGTAATTATAGCTATCAAAAAATGGAGTTCTTGAGGCAATGAGTTCCCTGTCATTAAGGATATTTCAGGATGTAGTGCAGGGAAGATTGTAGAGATTTTTTAGGGTTTTTTTTCAGGTGCAGAATAGGTTTGAAGCACCTTTCCATCCCCAAGACTCTGTGATGTGCAGGGGCCAAGGCCAGAGAGGCCTTCAGGTGAATAAAGGAAGTTAAGATCAGACTGAAACTTAGAAGAATGTTTTGACCTAAGTCAAAAGGCCAATATTAGTTGTCAAATACCAGGTTCCATTCTATTAGCTGTGTTCTCATCCTGACACACTCATGTCTGCCCCCTATCTTTGCTACTTGGGTACCCTTCCTAGACTGTTCTCAGGCTCTTGCTCTGCCCTGTCCTGGATCCCTCTTCCAAGAAGGGGTGGAAGAGGTGTGGTTAGACAAGTTTATGAAAAAAAGTAAAGGTTTTAGAGCAGCGGTTCTCAACCTCTCAATTTGTAGCAATGAGAATACATAATGCATATCAGGTATTTACATTCCGAATCATAGCTGTAGCAAAATTACAGTTTCGAAGAAGCCACCAAATAATTTTTTGGTTTGGGGTCACTGCAACATGAGGAACTGTATTGCGGGGTCATGGCATTAGAAAGGTTGAGAACCACTGTTTTAGAGGATCATAAACTTGGTGAGTGAACGTTTTATAAGAGCAGTTTTAGGTTGAATGGAAACTGCCCAGATGGAAAGAGGTGTGGTAGAGGCAGGGATTATGGGGATTTTGCCCCAATCAGATCACAGCTGGAATTTTGGAGGCCACATTTTGGGGGAAACATTGATAAAATGGAAACTGTCAGAAGAGAAACATCAGGAGACCAGCTATAAATAAGTGCCCTCTCAGAGACCAGAAGGGACCACAGGATACTTCAGCCCAGAAGCAGTAAGCTGGAAAGTAGTGTTCAAAGAAGTATGTTCTCAAATGGATTTCTACTTGAGATATTCTTACAGATGGCAGCTGGAGGGATGTTTTCATTAGAACTCAGCAGGACACTGCTAATTATCAGTCATAGATGAAAAAAGGTGGCACCCTAGGGGCATGATGAGCAGACATTCCATGAGAAATTAGTCCAACGAGCTACCAAAAAATGACAGAAGATTATGGGTCATGTTCCCATAAAACGAGAAAGACAGCATTTTCAGTGACCTGTTCCAGAGGATACCATTTCTTTCTGCAAAGTGTTCTCCCTACTTGGATGTTTTTGTACTTTCTAACTTACCTGGTAGTATGAAATATATTCTTTAAAAGAATGGGAGAAAAGCTTTGAAGAGAAAAGTAATTTGGAGAGCAGATAACTTGTCATGAAGTGGAAAGAGATACATTGGAAGAATGACTCAGAAGGAAGAAGACTACTGAACATTTGGAGTTATGAGGATCAGTTTCTGGACCTCTTTGGCTGTCTGGTTCCTAGGTACCCTACTAGAAATGCCACTTCTAAGTTCACAAAATGAAATATGTAAAATTACTAAAGAAACCAGTAATATTGAAACAGTTATCAACATGTTTAAAAAATTCACAAGCCCTAAGATAGAAAACCCTATTGTATAGATTGGAGCTGTATCCTGAGAAGAGGAAACAATCTCTTGTTCATCAAAGAATGTTGATGAATACCCAAAAGGGCTTGCCCCAAAGAGATGACTGGCCAAGAGAAAAATAGTGATGGTTGACTCCATACTGAGTCAGGGCATCAAGGCAGCTTTGTACTGATTTGAACTGTAGAACAGTCTGCTACCTTCCTGGGGTATGATACTGCCAGATAAATTTATGGACTTTGAAAGAGGCAAAGATGAAGTCTTGAGAACAGATTTTGGATTTCTGGACCATGACTTGAGTGATAAGAATGATAAATTCGGTTCATGCCATATGAAGATTTATCCTAGAGAAGAGAAGACTTAATTGGGTTCATGATCACCACCTTCAAATCTTTGAAGGGCTATCATGTGGAAGAGAGATTAGTTTTGTCCTAATTGGCCACAAAAGGCAGAACTAGTAAAAATGGGAGGCTTTTGAAAGATAGAAATTAAGATCTAATGTAAGAAAAAAACCTGCAAGCCATTATGCACTACACCAAAATAAAAATGGGCTGCCCCCAAAGGCAAGATGTTCCCTTCACTGGACATCTTTTGACAAAGGTTGGATGACCAGTCCTCAGAATGTTTGTAGAGAAGATTATTTTTTTCAGATCACAGACTCAAATAGGCTCCTGAGGTTCCAACTCTGAATGAACTGCTTTAGAAGTCTACAGGGAATAAACGAGGTATTAATAAAAGGAGGCAAGTAAAGAGACTTGTGACAAGAATATGATTATGGAAGGATATACTATAGTCAGGGGAAGACTAGATAAAAGGAGTAATGGCATGACATGTTTAAGAACTTACTTCCTACTTGTGAGGAAACAAAATACATGAAACAAAATGGGAAGCATGATGGAGAGCATTCGGTTAAGGATCATTGGAAAGAAAGTGATGATGTCATGGGAATATACTACAGACTATTTGCACAGGAGGAGGGAACAGATAGTTTAGAAAACATGAACATTTTATGGTAGTGGAACATTTCAACTTACTGGACATTTGCTGGAGCTCTTTTTCTATCAAAAGCAAAATGGAAACTTTCTCAACTTGTCTTCATTTCATTTTTCATTTGGTGGAGGAAGCAAGGGGATAGGGATGCTTTCCTGAATGTGATTTTGTTTAGTAAGCTCTTAATTTATACTTCAGTAAAATAGTTACTGAAATATAAATGATAAGAACTTTGGGAGGAAATTATTATCTTTGAAATCATGAGAAAGGAAAGTCTACCATTGTCTTATAATTAATACCCTAGCTTTGGAGAGAGCAAATGCCAAAGACTATATACTACATAAAAGATTTCAGTTCTTTAAGGAAGTTGAGCTTAAGAGGGAAAGAAGGTTCTTAATGAAATTCTGCAGCCATCAGCAGGAATAATTCTAGTGAGGAAGAAAAGGAAGATTTAGATAGATGCATGCACACAGAAGCAACTCATGAATCTGATTAGAAGAAAGTGTATTAGATATTTATATTTATATCATATAATAATAATATCTTCCACAAAAGGCAGAGAAACTATTTTTTACATAGTATGATCCTTTTAAGTATAGGACCAGGAATACTAAAAGTACAATGGAGTGAGACTGACAACAAAATGTTAAGGACAACAAAAAGTATTTAAAAGCTATATTTGGAGCAAGAACTCAAGACTAATTTTTGAACTGACAGGATATAAACTCCACCAGGGCAGGATTTTGCCTGTATTCCAAGTACCTAGGGCACAGTGCCTGATACATAGAAAGTGCTCAATTGTTGCATGTTGCATCAATGAATAATGGAGACATTGGACAAAAGTTGAAGCTATTCAACACCTTTATTTGAATGCTACAGTTCTTTAAACTCAGGAAGGTTAGAATAAACCCAGTTAATAGAAAACTGAAACCCAGGATGACAGAAATATGTGATTGCTCAGTTACTAGACAGTCTTCTTGGAGAGACTGTGGTAAACAGAAAGACTATGAGATTGGAGGACTTTTTGTTTCAATTTCCTAAGAATAGGGTGGAGTCTTCAAAAGTACAGTCCTTCTAGCAAAACCAATTCCTTACAAAATTACAGAAATTCACCACCAGGTGGCATCAAAAAACACTCACCTGATGTTGTTCAAAAGGCATCTGGCCTTGAGTCTTTCCTGACTGAATCCTGGTGGTGTGTGCTTCCTTCCTGCTGAGTAGAAGTACTAATTTCAGAGCACTCAATGATTTTCAGAGAGCTATTGACTTCTTGTCATCTCTGACTTTTTATCTATGCATGTGTGGACAGTTCTGAGCCCCATACCTACTGGCTAAACCTCACCCCCATCAACAAGATATGAATCTTGGTCATGTGACCTTGGAATAATGGCATCACATTTACACTAGATAAATGTGCTTGGATACAGTATGCAGTGTTTGCTCTTAGCATAGGAATGATAAACGCAATAAATGCAAAATTGAATACAGAAGGAAAAAAATCTACCAAGTAGATACATATGCCTGCTACTCTCCTAAACCCCTGAAGTCCCCAGACTTGAACTGATCTGAACCTCCAGGAGTTTTAAGTTTTAACAGATGTACAGTTTATTCCCTGCACTGGATGTATCCACTTGATGTTTGACTCACTTCCTGTCTGGACTCAGGATTTCAAAGTAGCCCAACCTGGGATGTGGAACTCAAGCAAAGTTAAGTGATCTACTCTTAATTGAATTATCCTTGGCAGTGATATCTGATTGATCTTGGTCTCAGTTAACTTCTCAAAGAATAGGGTAGGTGGACTCAGCAGCCAAGCAACCTAATAAGAAGTAGCATCACCATTTCACTGCCTTGCAATCTCCCTGGTAGAAAGTATTCCTGAGCATAGTTCCCCATTTCTACAGCTTCGTTGGGCCATTTTCTATAACCTCCTTGCTCTGCCACACCAAAATCCAAAACTGTTTATCAGGAGAGGTGATGGGGGGGAAGGCAGTGTGAGAGAAGATATAATATTAATATGATTAAAAGGATAGTTTATGAATTTTTATAAAGGGAAGTAATGATAGCAAGAGCAAGTATTACTTGATTGAAAATACATCCTAGATCTGAGGAATGTCATAGAAACAGTAAATCTAGATTTAATCAAGGCTTTCAGCAATCTCGTGCTCTTTGTGGATGAGATATGTGTGGGTGTATGAAAAGAGATGGACTTGAGGATGGTAAATTTAGCAAGATTAAAAATGAATTAAATAGCAGGATTCCTCCTCTTCTCCCAGTGCATTATTAGTGGCTTGATGTCAGCTCTGTAGATCAGTGACTACATTTTTTGTCAGATGAAAACATAGCTGATACCCTTATCCATTTTACAGATAACACTAGGCTGAGGGATAACTGGTAAGATGTTTAGGATTCAAGGAGATTCCAACATGCCAGATGGGTGGACTGAATCCAAAAAGATAACAGTTTAATAGGGATAAATGTAAGGTCTTACATTTGGGTCTAGAAAACAAATCAAAGAAATATAGAATTGGGGAGGAGTAACTAGTTCATGTGGCAAAGATCTGGGAGTTTTCATAGGCTGCAAAGCTTCCTGTGAGTCTTATGCAATTTTGTGTTGCCTTAAGAGAAGTGTAATGTCTAGAACCAGGGAAAAGGTAGTCTTGTTGTACTCTTTAGGTCATACCTGGACATGGTAGTCATTTTAGAGAGCTACATTTGGGAAAGACATTAATAAATTGCAGAACATCTAGGATGCAGAACATCTAGGATGTGTCAAGTAGGATGGAAAATTGGTGACTATGCCACAAGAATTAGCTGAAGGAAATGTTTAACCTGAAAAGGGCACATGATGGCAATCTTCTAGTATTTGAAGGCTTCTCATTGTGGAAACGGAATTAGTCTTATTCTGCTTGGGACTAGAGGACAGAATTAGGAGTAAGAGGTGGAAAATACCTAAATGTCTAAATGTAGCAGAGGAAAAAGATTTGGTAGGGGTTGGCCTAAATGAACTCTGTGGTCCCTTCTAATTCTGACATCTTGTGATTCTCTCTGGGCCCCATCTGCCCCAATCTAGCAGACACAGCTCTCCACAACCTTTGTCTGAGAAGCAAGACAAGGGGGCCTGGGAAGATGGCCTAAGGCCTTGCCCTTCTCTGGACCAGCAACCCAGAACAGACTCACTGGCCCATCAAAGGCTGGTTCTCCTTTAGGCAAAGCCCTCTTGCTTCCCCACCTTCACCTTGCCTTGTCCCAAAGCCTCAGAATAGCTCCCTTTCCACATACACTGATGAATATATCAATCAAATCTCCTGGGATTCCTAAACATTTGAGCTGTCAAGTCAACCACTTCCATCCTCTTCCCTGTGAGCTCAAGCTGATAAGCTTGGGAGTCCCATTGGTTCCCTCCAAAAGGTCCCCTTTATAAGGTGTATTAGTCTGACAGACAAGGCAATCAGTGTTTGAGTTTGAATTGCAAGATACTGGAAGTGACTGTGTGAGTATTATGTTTAGAAGGATAGAGACACTTAACTGAACACAGAGGATCAGGTGAGAATTGACAGCCTCATGGTCCAAACCCAGCAGTCCATAAGTGAAAACCTCATTTGCAACACAGATGACCCCAAGCTCAAACTTCTTGCATTCTGGGGGTGCTGAAAAGCTTACTATTCAGAGGTGTATGGCTACAAGCAAGATATTACTCCAGTACTGAGTGAGCCACTCTTCTGAAGTTATGAGGTTTTTATGCTCCCAAAGAGGGCCTGGATGGAAAAGTCCTTATGATCCTATCTGGGTTTTTGGTTTTTTTGAAGGGTGGTCATCTGAGAATGCCTAATGCAAGACATTCCAGGGGAGAAAGTGGCGTGAAGGCTCTGAGAGCTCTTTGCTCTGGGAGGGGGCTAGAGGACCCCCAGATAAATAATCAAGTAGTAATGGAGTTGGCTTTCACACACAGATACTGAATGATTGCTGGGGTCATATCCTTTTCATCTGGTATCAGAACCAGACTAGGGCTATATAATCCATATTGTATGTTGGCCAGCCTGCTGTGGGTCCGGCTTCAGCCCTCTCTGGACAAAGATGTGCTATGGAAATTACTTGTTTTTAAAGGGACCCACTGGAGACAGATCTTAGTGGCCTTGAAAGCCTGTGTGTCCTTGCAGAGGTGAACCTAAAAGGACCAACATCCCAGAAATGACTGCAAGAAAGCCAAAGGGTGGACTTAAAGACCATACCTCTCACACTTAACCTACTTCATATGCCATATTAGGAGAAATCCTCACATTTGCAAACTTGGGCCTTTGGGGTCTGGGATGAACCACAAGTGTAAAGAGGAGAGCAGGTGTCCTTGGCCTATTTTGGCCATGGAAGCTCAGATGACTAAGACAGTATGACTAGAATGAATGTCCTCCCCAGGGTCTGGGGAATTGAAAATGCCTAGGTTTCAAAAATAACAAAAATCCTTTGGGCCCTTGTCATTCTCCTAATCCCTAGTCTTCTAGAGCATCCACTGACTAGTTCATTCCTCTTGGGAAACCAAACTCTGACCATCAGTCATGAGCTCTCCTGTATGTAGGAGAGCCTTGAATTGCAAAGGGGGATGTTGCCATTCACTAGAAGCTATATTTCCCAAGATACAGAAAGATGTGGTCATCCATTCGGCAAATTCTGGGTAGCAACTCTGTGCAGGATTATCTTAGGCAGAGAAAGAGACCTGCTCCCCAGAAGTTTCCAATCCATCCAAGGAGACAAAAACATGGAACCTGGGTTCCACATTGATAAACTGACATCCTCCAAAGCTGCATCAGAATATAAAGGTAATCCTGGGTTCTGGCAGTTTCTCCCATGTTGAAAAGACTTCAAGAACATGTTTGGTCACAGATCAATAGCTGACTCAATGCCAGGAGATTTAGCACTAGCTAAAAAAAAAAAAAGGACAATTTTCAACCAAATACTAGAGATTTTGGTTGTACCAGAAGAGGGACTGCTCATACCAGTACATTAGATCCCAGAAAGGTTGACAAGTTGGAGACCCTAGCATCAGAGAATTGGTATGAGAAATGGGAATATTTAACCTGAAGACTTGGGGGTAGGAGAGCATGATAGTTGTCTTCAAGTAATTAAAAGGCTGCCTTGTAAAAAAAAAAAAAGGTATTAGGTTTGCTCTGTTTAAACCTCTGCCCTCCTCCCTCTAAGAGAACACAATTAGGAGTAAATAGTAGAAGTTGTAGGGGGGGCATAGAAAATGGAATCAATGGGATTTAGCCTAACCATTTTCTCTTCATCTCATAAAGTTATAAGATTTACAGTTGGACAAGATCATCCAACCTCATTCTGTGGAGGAGGATGCTAAGGCTCAGGAAGAAATTTGTCCATGAACAGACAATGGCAGAACTGGGATGCCAGCTTGGGTCTTCTGACTCCCCCATCCACAGAATGTGCCTTCCATTACAGCACTGTCCAGCCAGACTCATAGAGCTGGAAGATAGAGGTCATTAGCTCAACTTCATTTTACAGATGAAGAAACTGAGGCTGAGAGAGATTTAAGTGACTAGCTCAAGGTCACTCAGGTATAAAGTGGGAGAACTGGGATTTGAACCCATGTCTACTGACTCTAAAACCAGTGCTTTTCCAAATGTAGCATGCTATCTTTCTGTTCTTCTCCTCAACTCCAGGGATCCCTTTCATGAGAATAGTTTTGTTCTGGGCCCCTTAATTTATTCTCCTCCCCCTATTCTGGGGGAGACACACTTGCTCAGTACTTTGTTGGTTCTGAAATCAGATCCATTTGCCTCTTAGTAACTGACAACTTCAAAGTTGAAGTTTATTCATCAATTTGAGATGGCCCTATTTGAGTGTTATACTGTGGGGTCATACACACCTCTGTCCTGATAGGGCTTGGGTGAAGGGTGGGGAGTCTGGAGGGGGAGGAAGGAATATGAAGCCTTGGCTATCGTCTTAGGGAATAGTTCCCTCCCTCCTCTACCTTGCTCTTTGTTCTGAGCCAGGGGAGGCCAGACAGGGGCCCTGAACTTTAACAAATTTACTGAGCACTTAATGTGTGCAAAATCCTGTGTTTGGTGCTGGGGAAGTTTCTGATCTAGCTAGGACACAGTTGCTGACCTCAGAGCAAGCAGTGAAAGTGTAGCCAGATAGTGACTCCCCCTTAGCTTCAGTGATGACAGATAGTATTCCTTTGCTCTTACCTTTTACCCATCCCCTTATGGAACCATGATTATTTACCATAGATGTGAACTCTTCACATAGCTGCTCCCAGGCACATCCCATGGCATTCTTCTTTGGCCAATATGGTTTTGTGCCCTCAAATTGCAGGCCCCTCCCCATTTCTAAAACCCTGTGCTTTCAGCTCCTTTTTTTTGAGGGGGGTATCCCTACCAATTCCCTGCTACCCCATTGCCTCCCCAAGGACTTTGAATTGGAAGCCAGTTGATCCCTTTTCCCCTAATCTCTCTTGGAATATCAAGCTCTGAAAATGGAACCATGAGCTTGGCTGATTGGAGAGGTGGGGAGAAGGAAAAAGCTTTCCGAATATCCTGGGAGAGAAGGTGCTGCAGTTCTGAATTCATTCTACTTGTACTGAGCACCAACTCTGAGCAGGAAGCCTTTCCCAGTGCAGACAGTGCTACCAAGGCAATGGAGGTAAGGAAGATCATGTTTGAATCTGAGCACCTTTCAGAAAGAACATTGACATATAACCAGAAGAGGGTGGCCAGCAAGGAGCTAGAGAGACTAGGACATATGAAGATTTGTGGAAGAAACTGGGAAAAGTAAAGTTGAGGTGGGTTGGAAGAACTGTAGCTGTCCGTGTCTATGAAAGAATTATTCCTCTTTGTCACAGAACTTGGGAGAAGGAAGCAGATTTGGAAGAAGGTAGATTTAGGGACCATGAAAGGAAAAACCTTAGTAGAGGTGTCCCAAAATTGAATGGGAAGTTCTAAGAGCTCCTATTACTTAGCTGTCTTCAAGTTGAGGCTCGATGACCATTTGAGGATATCGGAGAGGTGATTATTGTCCTGCTCAGGTACTGGTCAGGCCAGATGATCAATGATGATGGTATCCATAGAGCACTTTAAGTTCACAAAGCCCTTTATATATCTCATTTGATTCTCTCAATAATCCTAAACTAAGTCTGAGAAAGATTGACTTGCTCATGGTCACATAGCTAATGAAACAGGATTTGAATTCAAGTTCTCTTGACTCTAAGACTAGCACTCTATCCACTGTACTGCCTAGTTGTCTAAGGTCACCTCTGGAGTCCCTCCTAATTCTTAGATTCTGTGTTTCAGCCCTTTCCCCAGTAAGCACCAAAAGGATGTTGAGGGTACTACTAGTGCCATCTTCACCAAGGCTAAGGAAAGGGAATAAACATTTACATAAGCATCTACTACATACCAGGCAAATACCTGATTTGATCCTTACAACAACTCTGGAAGGTAGGTGCTATTATCCTCATTTTACAGTTGAGGAAAAAGACAAATGGGTTAAGTGAGCTGTTGTGGAGCCAGATTTGAACTCTGGTCTTCCTGATTTCAGACCTAGCATCACCAGTTGCCTCTAAATAAGTTCCATGGTCTATAGACGATGGCTTTCCCTAGAATAAGACTCCAACATTGGCATTCAAGGAGCAAATGGACTAGGTGGGGATGGTTAGCCTTGAGAAGTCAACATGCGTCATTTACTAAGATGTGCTTAGTGTGAGGGATAGAAAGACGAAAATAATTGCTGCCTTTGAGCTTTTAATCTAATGGAGGAGACAACATGCAAACAACTGTGTACTAATTATGCATTTAGGGTAAGCGAGGTGATTTTGGAAGGAAGTTACTAGTTTTGAAGAGAACCAGGAAAGGCATCTTGCAGAAGCCGGAAGGAAGAAATGAGGGAGAACATTGCAGGCGTGGGGAGTCATCAGTGACTAGGGCAGAGTTGGGAGATAGAGTGTTGTAGTTGAACCAAATCCCAGCCACTGAAGTTTCTTGAGTAAGATGGTGGTGACTTGATTAGGTCTGTGCTTTAGGAAGTCACTTAGGAAATGAGATGGACAATGGCCCAGAATGGGGAGACATGAGGTGATGAGATCCTGAAACCAGGTGGTGTTAATATTAGAAGACAAACTAAAGCCAAAGGTAATGACGGGACTTAGTGATAGATTGAATATGGACAGATGGAGGCACAGAATAACACTTGGCTTGTTAGCCTGGGTTATTGGGAGGATATTTGTTGCTCTCTACCTATAGTAATAGGGAAATTGGGGAGAGGGGAGGATTTGGGGGGAAAGATTTTAATTCAGTTTTGGCTATGCTGAATTTAAGGTGTCTATGGGTAATCCAGCTTGAAATGTCCAATAGGCAATTAAAGAGGCTAGGGTTGGGTAAATGGATTGGAGGATCATCTGCATGGAGATAACCATGGAAGTCAGTTAAGCATTAAGTACCTACTGTGTGCTAGGCACTGTGCTGAGCTCAAGGACCTCACAGTCTAATGGGAATGAGAAACATATATATACAAATAAGCAATATACAGGATTCAGAGGAAATACGATGGCATTAGAATTAAGACGACTGGGAAATTAAGTTGGAAGCTAGGGAAGACAGTAGGTGGAAGAATATTCCAGGCATGGAATATTGCCTAGAGCCAAGAGATATCCATGGAACAGCCAGAATGTCAGTGTCACTGGATTGAAGAGTAGCAGAGAATAAGCTTGAAGACTGCTTTTGCAGAAGAGAGGAAATCGGTTATGAAAGGCTTTGAATACCAAACAAGTTTTTGTATTTGATCCTGAGTTTGAGTAGAGTGACAGACAGGTAGTGGAAACTGCTTTAGGAAAAGCACTTTGGTGGCTGGCTGGAGGAGAGATTGCTGAGGCTTGATACAGGCAGATCCACAACTGCAATAATCCAAGTATGAAGTGATGAGTGGTTTCACTAGAGGGATGACTATCAGAGAAGAGGCAGGAATGCATAGGAGAGGTGTTGCAAAGGTGAGATTGACAGGTCTTGGCAATAAATTGGATCTGGGAGGTGAGAGAAAGGGGTCAAAGATGGCACATTGCAAGTCTGAGGAACTCGAAGAATGACAATTCCTTTGACAGTAATAGGGAAGTTGGGTTGAATTCTGTTTTGGACATGTTGAGTTTAAGATGTCTACTGGATATCCAGTTCAAGATGTCTGAAAGGCATTTAAAGATATAAGACTGGAGGTCAGCAGAGAATGTAGGGCAGAATAGATTTGAAAATCCTCAGTATAGACATGGTAATTAAATCCATAAGATAAACAAGCAGAAGAGTACAAAAGGAGACAAATGCCCAGGAAAGAATGCTCCGAAACACACATGGTTAGAAGGTATCTCCTTGTCTCACCTGGGTGAGACTCAAGCAAAGGAAACGGAGGAATGGTTTGATAGAACCAGAAGAGAGTGATCAACAGTGGCAAAAAGCTGCAGAGAGGTAAAAATGAGGATTGACAAAAGGCTGTTGGATTTGGCAATTAAGAGATGATTAGTAACTGGAGAGATTGCTTCAGTGGAATGATGAGGTTGGAAGTCAGATCACATAGGAGAGTGAGAGGAAAGAAAGTGGAGGTATTTGTACACAACCTTCTCAAGGAGTTTAAACACAAAAGGCAAAAGATACAGGAAAATAATGGAAGTGGAAGGATCAGGCAAAGGGTTTTTGAGGGTGGGGGAGATATAGGCATGCTTGTATGTAGTAGAGAAGAAACCTGTGGATGGGAGAGATTGAAAAGAAGTGTAAGAGTGGGGGTGATGGAAGAGACGATTTGTAGGAGACAGGATGGAATTGGGATCACTTATGGAGTAATTGGCCTTAGTCTTGGTAAGAAATAGGACCAAATGTTCCTGTGAAAGAGAATAGTGACAAGACATCTGATATGCAGAAGAAGGGAGAAGAGAGATCTCATGGTGAATGATTTCAATTTTTTCTGTAAAAATGAGGCAAAGTTCTCAGCTGGGAGTGGGGAGGAAAAAGTCATGGGAGCTTTGAGGTAGGAGGAAAAGGTTTGGAAAAGCCACTGTAAGCAGTGGAATATAGTTGATAGGGTGTAGAAGGATGGCCTAGTGCCAATGAGGGTGTTTGGTTGAGTTTTTAATGGATCCAGTTAGAACAATTTGATTTTCTCTACCTTTATTCAGCTGCACACATGTGGTAACAAAGCAGCAGATGATGGGAGTGATTGAAGGTAGAGGCTTGGCAGGGCCAGGGATTCAAGAGGACAATAGGGAAGGAGCCAATAGACAAAAGATTGAAAATAAGTGAAAGGACGAGGATAACTGGGAAAGTGTGCTGGAAGAAATGAGAAGAGGGTGGAGGTTAGCCCTGGTAAGGAGTTAAGACCTCTTTATTATATGAGATGGATGAAGGAGAGAATGGCAGTAGGAGCCTGAGTGGCAAATGAAGAAGGGAGGAGCTCTTGGCAAATGGCCTTAAATAGTAAATATTAAATATGGCCCAAGGTTCTCAGCTGAGAGGGGAGGGGAGGGGAGGGGGAGGAGAAGCCATGAGAAATTTGAGGGATGAAAAGGTTTGGAAGAGCGTCTGGGGAGAGTGGGATATAATGAATTGAAGGGGGAGGTATAGGGTTATCTAGTGCGGCACAGAGAGCCCAGTTGAGATTGAATAATAAATTTGGATGGACTCTCACAGGCCATCTCCCCTGCATTACTAGCCACTGCCTACTCAAGGTGACAAATGGTGGGAGACATTCAAGGCTGAGGCTTGGTTCAGTATAATAAAAAGGGGCTGGGGATACCAGAGAGGAAAATAGTGTAGAGCTGAAGTGGCTTACCAAGAGGTCAAATAATGAGAATGGCTAGTGCAGGGGAGATGGTCTAGGAGAGAACCGAGGGATTGGAAGTCATGATGCAGATGAATAGGAATTTGTGAGGGAAGACAGATTGAGGTGAAAAATAAATTCTAGGGAGAACTTGGAAGTAGTGATGGGGAGAAAAGAATATTCCAACTGCTCTGCCTCAACCAGGAAGCTGAGGGGAATGAAAGTGAAGCCTGCACTGGAAATGGTGGCCAAAGGAGGCTTTGTCATCAGGGAGGATGCTGGTTTCAATGATAAATAGAAGATGGAAGGAGTAGGAGAGGGAAAGATTTAGAATGAAGGGAAGCATGTTGCCTATGGAATAGGCATTCCAGAGAGCACAATGGAAGGGTTTGGATGGCATTTCATTGGGACTTTGGGGTGAGAGGATTGAAAGGATGAGAATAAGGAACCAGATGGTAGGGGATAAGGAATGGAGTCTGGATGGTGACCAATAAAGGTGCAGAATCAGTAGGGTATGTAGGAGATGACCAGATCATCATTGAGGGGAAGGGATCTCTCCTCTTCCTAGAGAAGGGTGGAGATCAGTCTAGAGACAAGTGTGGCAAGAGAAAGCAGATACAGGGAAATGGGGCACCCCCTCCCCTTTATAACTCCTTTTCATCTGAAGGAGATTAGGCAGGAGCTGGCCCAACAGGAGATAGAAGTCCCATTCTGCACAGAATTTCCTCTACCTCTTCCCTCCAGGGACAGGTGCTACAGGGGATGGAAGACCTGATGCCAAACGGATGGTTGTTCCTCTTTGTACCAGAAGCTTTTCCCTTTGAGAGTGGGAGATCCAAGTGGCAGGAGGTGGAAGTTGCCTTGCTTGCTCTTCCAGAAGGTTGCTCTGCTGCCCCCCCCCCTCCCCCATGAAGCCTTCCCTTGGGGCATGCGCAGCAAGAGACAGAAGGTGGTCACAGGTTCTTCTTGACTCTCTTCTGCCAGATATCAGGCAGGTGCAGCAGGTGTTGATGGGATCACCGAGTGGGCTAGTATGGAGGGAGAAGAGGGTCCACGACAGAGCCTGGACACTCATGGTTAGCAATACAGGAAACCGAGGAGCAGTCAGATCAGAGGAAACCAAAAAAGAAGGGAGTGTCAAAAAACTGCAGTGATCAAGAAGGATGAGTATGAAGAAAAAGATTTGGTCATTAAGAGACCATTTTGGAGAAAAGACTGAAGTGGGGGGTGGGTACAGCTAGATTGCTCAGTAGATAGAGCCAGGTCTGGAGAGGGGAGGTTCTGAATTCAAATTGACTTCAGCCACTTCCTGGACAAGTCACTTAACCCCATTTGCCTAGCCCTTCTCTTCTGCTTTGGAACTGATACTTAGTATTTAAGGTAAAGGGTTTTTTTTTTGTTTGTTTGTTTTTAAACATGGGTGTGTGTGGAGGGAAGAGACAAAAACCATTGTATTATTCTAATTTGCATTGGGACAGAATTAAGCTTCTAGCTCAAGACTTCCAGCTATGGATCATTTCTAATTTTTTCTAGAATCATAATTTATGAGCTCCTTGAGAGCTTGCTTTTTTTGTATCTCCAATGCTTAGCACATTGCCTAGCACAGTCAGTGTTTAATAAATTCTACCTGTCCTTACCTGAAGAGGAATTCCTTTTTCAACATCCTCAACAAATGGCCATCTATTTCTTAGGACTTGTTTCCAATTGCCTCTTGGCAATTCACCCTTCCTAATGCTTTTAGTTAGTTCTCTCTGAGGCCAAGCAAAACAATAATGTCACATACCCAAAATAGCTTTTCAAATACTTAAAGACAGCTAAGCTTCTTTCGCCCTAATTCATTCTTGCATTCTCATTGGCATGATCTCCACCAATTCTGCTCCCCCATCCTAGCTGCTCTCTGGATGCTTTCTGGCTTCTCAGGGGATCATAGATTTAGAACTAGAAGGGACCTCAGAGACCATTTAGTCTAACTGCCCTCATTTTGCTAAGGAGGAAACACAGGAAGCCTTAGAGGTGGGATTTGAACCTGGATCATCTGAATCTAATGCAAACGTATACACAATATATTCCACAGCAGTATACTGCCTTCCAGTGGCCTTCCTAAAATATGACATCCAGACTCTAGTTTGGGTCTGGCCAGGGCAGAATAAAACAGGACTATCCACCTCCCTCTTTCTGTACCTGGTACCATCCCATGCAACCTAATCAAGCTAACTCTTTAAAAAAAATTTTTTTTGGCTGCTTGATGAAGGTCCATCTTGATCCTCCAATTAGTTAATCCTTCTTGCCCAAAGAGCTTTTAAAAATATTTTACTTTTAATTCATAATTTTTCATTCCAATTACATGTAAAAACAATTTTTAACATTTATAATCATTTGAATTTCAAATCCTCCCCTTCCTTCTTCCCCCCCATCCTTTAGATGGTAAGCAATTTGATATAGATTATTAATGGACAATCATGCAAAAAAAATTTCCATATTATGTTGTAAGACATAAAAATACAAAGAAAAGTGAAAACCAAAATGCCTTCCATCTGCATTTTCTCTGGAGGTGAAGAACATTTTTCATCATGTGTCCTTTAGAATTGTATTGCTGAAAATGGCCAAATCATTTACAGTTGATCTTCATACAATATTGCTGTTACTGTGTACAATGTTGTCCTGGTTCTACTCACTTCACTTTGCATCAATTCATAGAGGTTTATCAGAAATCCTCCTGCTCATTTCTTAGAGCACAGTAGTATTCCATCATCATCGTATGCTATTCCCCAATTTGCCACCATAAAAAAGAGCTGCTGTAAATATCTTTGTAAAAATAGGCCCTTTTTCTTCTCTTTTTTAATCTTTTTGGGATGGGTCAAATGTATGCACAAATTTATATTTCCTTTGGGCATAGGTCCAAATTGCTTTCCAGAATCTATTCACAACTCCACCAGTAGTGCATTAGTATCTAAATTTTCCAAATCCCAACATTTATCATTTTTCTTTTCTGTCATATTAGACAATCTGATAAGACACCTCAGAGTTTTTTAAATTTCCATTTCTCAAATAGTGATTTAGATTATTTTTTTAATGTGACTAGATAGCTTTGATTTTTTTGACTGAAAACTGGCTAATTATTTCCTTTGGTCATTTATCAATTGGGGAATGACTTGTATTCTTATACATTTGGGTATTCTCTATATATTTGAAAAGAGAGGCCTTTATCAGTGACACTTGCTAAAAAAAAAAAGCTTTCCTTCTAATTTTGTTTGTGTAAGACCTTTTTAATTTAATATATAATTTACAATTAAAAAATCCATTTTATATCTTGTAATGTTTTCTGTCCCTTTTTTACTCATAAATTCTTTATCCATAGATCAGATAACCTTCCATGCTTACCCAATTTGCTTATTACATCACCCTTTGTCTAAATCATGTACCCACTTTAACCTTATTTAACCAAAGTGTTTTCTAACACAATCTTTTTATCCTGTACTTGTAAAGTTGACTTTTTAAAAACTTAAGCACAAAACTTCATATTTCTTCATGCAAAGGCAAGTAAAGTGCCTATGCTCTCACCCAAGGGCAACCTATGATTTATCTGGTCTCCTTCTCAAGGAATATGACTGTAAGAAATACTCTAGGAGTAGGGAGGTCAAATACAATGACCACAATGGGGCCTGTGACACTCCAAAATTTGGCCTACACCAGATTGAAATGTAATTGGGAAATATTTTGCAAAAGAAAGAATACAATAAAATCGATAATACGTTTTAAAACTAAGCCAATAGGCAGCCCTTAGGGATGGAGTAAATGGTCCTTGTTTCTATTTGACCACTTGTTCCAGAGCACAATATCTGTAAGTTTTAAACTGTCTTCCTGTTTAGATCAAGAATTCTTAACCAGTTTTTAAAAATCATGGACTCCTTTGACATTTTAGTAAAGCTTTCTTAAAATAATGTTTATAAATGTATCAAATAAAGCACATACAATTACAAAGGAAACCAATTGCATTATAAACCAAAATATCATTTTTTAAATTTATAGACATCCTCTCCCCTAAGAGAAAAAAAAATTATCCTTTATGTGAATTCCCTAAGAGCAGGAGCAAAAATCCTAGGTTAAGAATTAGATCATGAATATTCCCAATCATAAGTCAAAATTTATCAAATAGTTCTTATTTCTATAGGAATTTCCCCCAACTTTGAGTGCCTCTGAAAAATTATTCATATATTAATAGAACAATTATATATTCATAAGAGAAAAATTGGAAGACCGTTGCTAGAAGGAAAAAAAATGGAGAAAATTTGGGGGAGAATTAATAGTGGCAGAGCCAGGTAGGTGGTTCAGTGGATAGAGAATCCAACCTAGAGATGAAAGATCCTGGGTTCAGATTTGGCCTCAGATACTTCCTTGCTATGTGACCCTAGACAAGTCACTTAACTTTTATTGCCTAGCCCATACTGTTCTACCACCTTGGAACCTATATCTATATATGTACCTTCTGTCTTAGAGTTTCATATGATTCTAAGACAGAAGGTAAGGGTGTTGGAAAAAAAAAGAAAAAATTAATGGTGATACAAATAGGAAAAAAGTTAATATTTACTATAGTCCATCTAGGCAAAAAATAGTTAAGATCATAAATCTTAAACTAATAATTATTTTACTGTTAATTTCATCTTCCATGTGCCTACAGAACCAAAGATGCTTTAAAATTTTTTGTTACACTAAAATTCCCAGATAACTTATTTTCCTCTTCCCCTCCGTCCCTCCCTGCTCTAGAGGAGGGCATCATTTGACAAAATGATGTATGGATATTTAAAACTATGCCTTGTTTCTATCAGTTCTTTCTTTGGAGTTGGACATATACAAGTCATTCTTCAAACAGTATTTCTGTTACTGTATATAATGTTCTTTTGGTTCTGCTTGTTTCCCTGTTCATAATTTCATGTAGGTCTTTCCATGTTTTTTATTAATTTCTTACCAAGGAGTAGTATTCCAACACAATCATATACCACAATCTGCTTAGTCATTCCCCAACTGATGGACATGCCCTCAATTTCCAGTTCTTTGCCACCACAAAGAGATACAAAATACAAATATTTTGGAACATATACGTTCTTTTCCTTTTCTCCCAATTTCCTTGGGAAATAGGCCCAGAAATGGTATTGCTGAGTCTAAGGATATACACAGTTTTATAATGATGTATAATTCCAAATCCCTCTCCAAAATGGTTGGATTGGTTCACATTTCCACCAATAGGGTATTAGTGTCCCCATTTTTCCACATCCCCTCCAACATTTTTCATTTTGCCCTTTTGTTATTTTAGCCAGTCTGATGGGTGAGATGATACCTCAAAACTGTTTTGGTTTGCAATTCTCTAATCAGTGTGATTTAGAGCATTTTTTATCTTACCTATATATGGCTTTGATTTCTTTATCTAAAACTGTTCATATCTTTTGCTCATTTATCATTTGGGAATGGCTCTTATTCCCATAAATTTGACAAAGTTCTCTATATATTTTAGATATGAGACCTCTGAGAGACTTCTATGAAATTTCCCCCCAATTTTCTGCTTTCTAATCTTGGCAACATTTGTTTTATTTGTACAAAACCTTTTCAATTTAATGTACTAAAAATTATCCATCTTACATGTCACAATGCTCTCCATCTCTTGTTTACTCATAAATTCCTCTCCTGTCCATAAATCTGATAGGTAATATGTTCCCTGTTCTCATTTTTATATCACTTTTTATGTCTAGATCATGTGTCCATTTTGATCTTATCAGTGAATGGTGGAAGATATTGGTCTCTACCTAGTTTCTGCCAAACTGCTCTCCAATTGTCCCAACAATTTTTACCCAACAGTGATTTCTGCTATCTTTTTCAAAAGCTGATAACTTTCAAAAAAAATGACTTTCAGCTTTTTAAAAAGCTGAACCCCACCTCCTAAACTCCACCACCCCCTCTCCAGCATGATCCTTAAGTAGGGATCCAGGGACTTTCAAAGGGTCCTAGGAACTTGAATGGGGGGAAGGGAATCCTTGTTCCAGTAGAATTGGTTTCCTTTGAAAGTCTATGTTTAAAAATATTCTAAAAAGGGCCCTATAGGTTTCACCAGACTGTCAAAGGAGTCCAGAATACAAAAAGGTAGAAGAACCTCCCCAGCATTAGAAGAACTTTGGTCAATTCACTTAAGTGATATGCTCCTAAACCATTCAGCCTTGAATTTTCTGGACTTTCTACCCACCAAAAGACCTGGGAACTCTGAAGGAGAGAGAACCAACAGCTAACAGCTGAGACATCAGTTACTTTGAAGATTTGAAGATTAGACCTGCTATTCATTTGCATTTGATTTGGATCAACAGTTTCTGTTGATGAAATTTTCAACTTCCCACCTCAGCTTTGGGGTTTTATAAATGCCCGCTACAACAACCAATCCCTAATTAATTATGGTGTTCCCACCCTTCAGTAGCTGTTCCAAATCTTTCTTCATTACTCCTTTTAGCCAAGTATTTGCCTCATTTTATAGAGAAAACAGAAGTCCTCCATTGAGCTTCTTTTTTTCAACCTTCTTTGCATCTGGAAACCCCCTGATGTCATCTCTTATTTTCTCCTTTGTTCTAGACTGATGATGAGGTGGCCCTTCTCCTGCTCCCTTGATCCCACTCCCATCTCTCCTAGAAAATTGCTCCTGCTATAGTTTCTCCCACCTCCATATCCCTCAAACTTTTTCCTAGAAAAAGCTGTCTATGCATCTTAAAACTTCTCAGTGTTTTAAGTTAATTTTTATTTTATTTATCAAACATTTATTTTTTCTTTCCCTCCTCTCTTCCAGAAAAGATAGAAAAATCCTAACAAATGTTTGTAATTAAGCAAAACAAATTCCCATATTGCTTATGTTCAAGAAATGTTTCTCATTCTGTATATTTAGTCCATCACTTCTCTGTCAAAAGTCATTGATTTGATCAGAGTTCAAAAGCTTTTCAAAGTTGTTTTTCTCTATGAGGATGTCATATTGTTCTCTAGAATCTGCTTACTTCCCTTGGCATCAGTTCATAAAAGTCTTTCCAAGTTTCTCTGAAAAAGTCTCCTGATATTTTTTTATAACACAATAGTATCCCATTATGCTCATATACCAAATTTGTTCAGCTGTTCCCCAGTTGATGGTTTCTCTCTTATTTTTCAGTTTATTGTTCAGTTATTTCAGTCATATTTGACTCTGTGTCCCTATTTGGGGTATTCTTGGCAAAGATACTAGAGTGGTTTGCCATTTCCCTCTCCAGCTCATTTTACAAATGAGGAGACTCAAGAAAACAGAATTAAGTAATTTCCCCACAGCCACACAGCTGAAGCCTGAGGTCATATTTTGAAATTAGGTCTTCCGGAATCCAGGCCTGACTCTATTCACTATCTCACCTAGCTGCCCACTTTTCTGCAACTATAAAAAGAACTACCATAAATATTTTTGTACATTTAGGGCCTTTTCCTCTTTGATCTTTTTGGAGGATAGGCCTAGGTATGGTATCACTGGGTGATGAGTGTGCACAATTTACTAATTTTTTTACATGGTAACAAATTACTTGCTAGAATCATTATACCAATTAACTGCTTCACCATGATTGTATATATGAGTGCCTGTTTTCCCAAAACCCTTCCAAATTTGTCAGTTTCTCTTTTTGTCCACTTTGCTGATCTGATAGATTTGAGATGGAACTTTAGCATTGGCCTACTTTGCATGTCTTTTGTTATTAGTGATTTGGAACAATTTTCCATATTACTATTGATAGTTTGTATTTCTTCCTTTGAAAACTGCCAGTTCAAATGCCTTTGACCATTTATCTATAGGGAAATGACTCTTACTCTTATAAATTTGAATCAATGCCCTATACATCTTGGAAATGAGACCTGGATGAGAGAAACTTGTTGCAAAGTTTTTTTTTGTTTTTTTTCCCCCTCTCCAGTTAATTTTTTTCTCTACTAGTCTTAGGTAATTGTATTTATTTGTGCAAAAACTATAAAATTTTATCTACAATCTGGCTTATAACCAGTCTTATTGATTTGCCAAATCCAATGTCCTTTTCTCATTCCTCCTTCCTTGAGCTCTACAGAATTTAACATAGTACAGCAATGGTATCAAAGTCAGATCCCTGCTGGCTGCATTGACATTGACATAGAAAACATCAGTTGGAGTCATGAATCCAACCATTCTGGAGAACAAGATGAAACTCTAAAAGCTATAAAACTGTACATACCCTTTGATCCAGGTAGGTCTGAATCTCAAAGAGATTTTAAAAAAAAGAAAGAAAAAAGGATTGGTTTGTATAAAAATATTTATAGAAGCTCTTTTTTGTGATGGCAAAGAATTGGAAATCAAGGGGATGTCCATCCATTGGGGAATGACTGAACAAGTTGTGGTCTGTAATTGTGATGGAATACTATTGTGCTGTAAGAAATGAAGAACAGGGAGCTGATAGGCTCAATGGGTAGTCAGGCCTGGAGACAGGAAGTGCTGGGTTCAAATCTTACTTTCAACACTACCTAGTTGTGTAATCCTGAGCAATTCATTTAACCCCAATTGCCCAGCCCTTACCTCTCTTCTGTCTTGGAAATAATACTTAATATCTACTCTAAGATAGAAGGTAAGGATTTATTTTTTTTTAATGATGAGCAAGATGCTTTGAGAAAAAAACTGGGAAAGACTTATTAGCTGACGCAAAGTGAAATAAACAGAACAAGGAGAAAATATTATACATAAGAACAGCAATATTGTAAGAATGATTAATTGAGAAAGACTTATCTACTTTGATCAAAACACTGATCTAAGGGGGCAGCTAGGTAGCTCAGTGGATTAAGAGCCCCTAGAGATGGGAGGTCCTGGGTTCAAATCTGACCTCAGACACTTCCCAACTGTGTGACCCTGGGCAAGTCACTTAACCCCCATTGCCTAGCCCTTACCACTCTTCTGCCTTGGAACCAATACACAATATTCCAAGATGGAAGGTAAGGGTTGTATTTAAAAACAAACAAAGAAACCATTGATCCAAGACAATCCCAAAGTACTCATGATGTTGTCCTCTTTCAGAGAGAGAACTAATGAATTCTGAATGCAGATTAAAGCATACCTTTTTTTACCTTATTTTTCTTGTTGGTTTTTTTTTGTCTGTTTTATTTCCTAACATGGTTAATCTGGAAATGTGTTTTGCATGACATCACATGTATAAATGGTATAAAATTGCCTTCTCAAAGAAACTCCTCCAGAGTTTTCATGGCACTTCTCTCTTGGTTCTCTTCCTACTTACCTGACTACTACTTCTCAGTCATCCATATGGTGCCCCCTCTCCCAATATGGTTGTAATGGATTTTCCAAGGCTGTGTCTTGGATCCTCTTATCCTTCCCCTTGAACACATCAGTACTCATGGTTTTGATTATCTCTGTGCAGATGACTTACAGATCTATATATCCAGCCCTTCCAGTCCCTATTTCTCCCTTGAACTTTGAACCTGTGTTATTATTATTGGACATTTAGAAATGGAAATCCTGTAGGTATCTCAAACTCAACCTATTCAAAGCAGAACCCATTGCTTTCCATTTCTTCCAAACTTCCCCATTTCTGGTAAGGGTGTCACCTTAGAATCAGCCTCAGTCTTTCACTTTCACTCACCCAACAAAGCCAACAGGTAGTGATTAGGACACTTGATTGCCAAGGCTTGTCAGTTCTTTCTTCCCACTGCTGAATTCAGCCTTTTATCACCTCTCATTTGGACTACTGCAATAGCCTCCCAGCTTCAGTCCTCTCTCACTTCCAATCCAGCTGCCCAAGTGTTTTTCCTAACACAGGTATGACATTGCAATAAACTCTTGTGACTCCCTGTTACCTCAAGGATCAAAGTCAAACTTCTCTGTTTGGCATTTAAGTTGCCACAATCTATTTCCCAGCTACCTTTTCAGCCTTATTTATTACTACTGTTCACGTACTTTGCAATCTCACCAAAATGTCCCTCTTATTTCTTATCTATGAAAATTACATATCTTATCCCTTGGTCTTTGCACAGGCCCTTCCCTATTTTTGTTATATCCCCAATGCTTAGCATATATGGTACCTGGCACATAGGTGCTTGCTGACCAATTGAGCAGAGGATTAGGAAGGCCTAGGTTCAGATCCTGCCTCTGAAACTTACTTGTTGTGTGAAACAAATTACTTAACTTCTTTGAGACTCAGTTTTCTCATCTGTAAAATGGAGTTAATAGTTGTAGTTCCCATCTCATAGGTTTTTTGAGGCTCAGGAGATAATATACGTAAAGCTATTTCCAAACTTTCAGGTATCATATAAATGTCGGTTCTTATTAACATGACAAATAGTAAGCATCTACTGTATGTGGTGGGTAGACAGTCACTGTAGTCATCATGAATGACAAAACCAGGGGGAAGCTTCCTCAGACCAACTCTGAATGGGAATTCCCCATCCATCCATTAATCCATCCATCCATCCACTCCGTTTCATTCCACAGATATTTATTAAGTATCTTCTACTTGCAATGTCCCATACTGGGTTACAGGATGAGTAGACAAGAGAAGAATAAGATAACCTGTCCTTACTTCTTCCATAGAGAATGGCAGTTTACTGCCATTGTCCTACTTCCCTGACTTTTCCTATATTTCAGTTGCAGGACTTTCTGCCCATTCACCATAAACCAGGCTTTTGTTAGGCAGGAAATTTCCTCTGGCTATGGTCACCCCAAGAATGTCTCATTCTAGACTCTGAACCATCATTCCTGTTTGTCTGATTCCTTTCCATCATTGGGTTTCCTCAGCACAGATTAGATTGACTTCCCTGGCAAAATTATATACATGGTTAATAAAAAACAGAGAGGAGACCTGAATGGGGAAAGGATGAAAGACCATGTCATTCACCCTAGGTGGGAATTTATATTTTCAAGAACTTGACAGCTTCCATGTGGTCAACTTCAGACATGGTCCTAGAGAGCAGAAATGGAGAAATTGGCTGGAGACCTCAGGGAAGGGGGTGGGGGATGGAGTAATTCGAATTTAAAAAATTTATTTAATTAATTTGGAATATTTTCCCATGGTTACATGATTCATGTTCTTCCCCCCCCCCATAGCCAATGAGCAATTCCACTGGGTTTTACATGTGTCATTGTTCAAGACCTATTTTCATATTATTTTTAATTAAAAAATTTTATTTAATAATTTAGAATATTTTTCCATGGTTACATGATTCATGTTCTTTCCCTCCCCTCCCTCCCATAGCCAATGAGCAATTCCACTGGGTTTTACATGTGTCATTGTTCAAGACCTATTTCCATATTATTTTTTTATTTAAAATTTTTATTTAATAAATTTAGAATATTTTTCCATGGTTACATGATTCATGTTCTTTCTGGAGTAATTCTAAAGAGGCACATTTTGGCTTGATTTTAGAAAAAGTTTCCTATTAAAGCTTTCCATGAAGCAAAAGGATGCCTCCAGAAATGTAGCCCATTCCAGGAGGCATTGTAAGATCATCACATTTAGAACTTGAAGGAAACTTAGAAATCATTTAGTCAACTCCTTAATCTTACAGAGGAAGAAACTGAAATCCAGGTGCCCCAAATGGCTTAATGGTAGAGCCAGGATTCAGTTAGGTTCCCTAACCAAATCCAAGGGCTCTTTCCATTGTACTTCCATTCAATAGAGGTTAGATGACCTCTTGCTGGGGACATGGTAGAAGGCACTCCTATTCAGGCATGAACTTGAAGTGCCTGCTGCACTTCCTTCTATCTCTGAGGATTGGTGGGGGGCGCTAGAGTTCCCATTCTGTGATTCCTCTGTGTGTGTGGTGTATAGATGGAGCAAATAATGATTCTCTTTTAACCAGGGGTTATTCATTGACTTCTCTCTGGAGTTCCTAGAGGTTGTGTTACAGCTGCAGGTGTAGCCATGGAGCCCAGAGTGAGCAGTAGCCTACCTTTGCAGTTCAACCACAATCTAGTGTCTGTTTCCAGCAAGATCTGGGATAGACAAAGAGTCTTTAAGGTTAGGGGTGACTGGAGGCTCCGTGAAGGCTGAGCTCTGTCTCTCCTCTCACACAAGAGACTTTTTGAAGACCAGGGTGTGTCTCCCTCTCAGAATATCATACTAACGTTGAATGGGAGAGTCATTCACTGGTTTTCTTGTCTTCTAAGCCCTGTGTCCTCCTGGTCTTCTGACACTGTTTTTCCCCTCCTCTTTAGTGGAAGCTTCAAAGTATCCAGTTCCCAGGTTATATCCCTAATTCAGTGACATTACAACAACTATGGGATAAATCAGATTTGAAGGGGCTTGGGCACCTTGAATTCCTGAAGTCAGAGAGCCTCGAAATCTTTGAGGTATGGACACAAATGACCTTTAACTTGGTGAACCCCTACCTGGTAAAACATTCCCATGATCTCCCTTGTCATCACTCCAACCTTGAGACTGCCTCTTTCCAATGACCACCATCTCTGTGATCTTTCCTCACTCTTTCCTTTGAATCTCCATTCCCATAAGCCCTTTCCATTATCCCCCATTCCTTTGACTCCTGGGGCTACTATCTCTATGCCTTCCACTCCTATAACTCTCATTCCTCAAACGCTTATCTCTATGAGGCTAATTAGATCTGCATATGACATCAAACTAGAAGGGATAGTTAAGAACACTGAATGACAGGTAAGAAGCAGAAAGATTTTGAAAGACCAAGGCATTGGGCTGAATCAAATAAAACAAAATTCACTCCCATATAAATTCTTACAGTTGAAAAAAATCAACCTTAGCAAATCCAGGACAAAGAAGGTATAGACAACAATTTGTTTTAAAAAGATCTGAGTTTTAGGGGACCATAAGCTCAATATTAATCATCATATCATGTTTTCATTAATAGAGGCAAAGTTTAAGGAGATGATAGTCTCACAGATCACAAATGGAGTATTGTGTTCATTTCTGGGTACCAGTTTAGGAAGGATACTGATAAACTAAAGAGTATTTAGAGGAAAGTAGCCAGGATTGTGAAGGATCTTGAATCCATGGTTAAAGGAACTAGGATGAAGAAGAGAAGACTTGGGGAGGTAGAGAGGGAGAGAAATGTCATACCTATATTCAAGTACTTTTAGAGTTACTATGTAGAAGGAGAATTAGATGGATAGCTGCCAGAATCTCACCCTACCTGTGTGAGTCCACAGACTTTTGGGGTCTTTGGGCCATGGGTCACATTTATTCTGTTTGTCCCCAGAGACCAGCATCTGAAGCAATATATAGAACCTATAGAGGTAAATATAAATGCTGTGAGGGAAAAAAAACAACCAAACAATTTCCTCACAATTATAGCTGTCCAAAAACTCTAGACATGAGTTCCCCTACTTAGAGGTCATTAGGCAAGAATCGGAGAGCCACTTGTCAGATATGTTGTGGTGGGTATTATTCCTTTAGGTCAAAGTTAGACTAGAGGACCTCTCAAGTCCCTTATGAATCTCATATACTGTAATTGCATGATGTTATATTCTTCCCACCCTCCACCCTCAACTAGAATGTAAACTTGGGTAGAGATTTTTTTCCTTTTCCCCTTTTTTTCCAGAGATCTTTTTATTTTATTTTATTTTTCTTAGCACCTACCTAGTACACTGCTTTATACACATAGATAGGCTTATTGGATTGGATCCATCATCCCCAAGACCTTCAATCTCTATACCCCTCTTCCTTGTGATTCTTCCCCCTTTTCAACTCATATCTTTGTTAGCTCTCCCATCCCTCTGAACCCTATCCCTGAAGCCACTCATTCCTTTGATCCTGATCCCTGGAATCTTCTGGAACCATCCTCAGCATCCCAATTCCTCTTAAGTCTATTTGTGTGATTATTCTCCCATTCCTATGATCTCCTTCTATGCTTTTAGTCACCCTGACTGACCTTCCTATCCTTGTAACTCTTCTTCCCCAAATCCAATGATTTCTCCATTCCTGAACTTATTGATTCTCCATAATTGACCCATCTGTATTCTCTTGTTTGTGATCAGCGTGAACTGGACTCAATATGGCTTCCATGGGGCACGAGTAAGAAGAAAGAGCGAGCCTGGATGAAGAGAGCCTTGGGCTTGGGCTCCAGCTTCAAGTATCCTGAGGAACGTACAACGAAGAAGCCACTGAAATTCTTTCCTGTAGGTGACTAGACACATCTAGTTTTCAGTTTATTCAGATCTGGGACCCTACTCTACCCCATAAGAAGTCCCCAGGACTAAATCCTAGATAGCCCCTGGGACTCACAGGCCCTTCTCCTTCTGGCTCCCTACTAGGACCCTTAGACAGCTCTTGGGACTAACCCCCCAGATCTATTTTTAGGGCTTTTCAGTCCCTTCCAGGAACTTCTATCCCTCTTTGACCTCCAGACTCAGCACCCCAAACCCCCAGAAGACACTATATGCTGTATTTCCTGGACCTACCCTCAGATACTCTCTCAAAGTCCTCCCAGTCATCTTTCTGTTTACCCCACCTGTTGTCTCCTTGGAGTCCCACTCACTAGAGGAGACCCTATGGAACAGAATCAAGTTATCATTTAGTACCTTTCATGGAAACTCGGGACTTGGGCCAAACAATCCTTTTTCTGATCCTAGAGGTATTTGTTCTCTGAAGATCAAGAAGAGCTTTATGAGGATGATCTGCTGTCTGAGGAATTTATGACTCCGGAATTCCGAGCCCATCTAGAATACCTCTTTGGTTCTACTGATCCTGATATATGGAACAAAATCTCAGCTACTATGCCCACTGCACTTGCTAAGGAATTGCCTAAGTTTCTCTATTCTTTGTCGGTCCAACCATGGTTCCAGAAACTTTTCCCCAATTACAAGCCTGAGGTACATGGCAGGGGGTGGCATAAAGAAGAGAAGAAAAATGTTCTTAAGGATTTCACTTTCCCTTTTCCAAATCTTCTCCTAGCCCTGATCCTAGCTCCCTGACTTCCCTTCTCCACCCTAACAAATGTTATGGTACTCTTTGGAATCTCTAACTTAGCAGTATAGTTGATACATAGAACCCAGCCTCAATCTATATTCCCACTCAGCTCTCTCAGGATTCGGTGGAGTTTTTCTTGTTGATGCACGACTGGTTCCAGCAATTTTTTCCCAATTTCAGGCCTGAGGTACATGGCAGGGGGTGGCATGAAGGAGGGGAAAAATGTTCTTAAAAATTACCCTTCCTCATTTTCCAAGTCTTCTCCCAACCCTGATTCTAACCCCACTGATTCTCTTTTTCTACCACAACAAATCTGGTGGTAGACCTTGGAATCTCTAACTTTGGGATATAGCTGATATATGGAACCTGTTCTCAACCTATATTCCCACTCCATTTGCTCAGGAGTTCCAGGCTTCTGTCATCCCTTTATTGACTCAAGAGTGGTTCCTGAAATATTTTATCAGTTTTAATCCTGAGGTACATGGCAGGGGGTAGCATGAAGGAGGGAAGAAAAATGTTCTTAAAGATTGCCCTTCTCCCTTCTCCCTTAACCACAAAAAAGTTTGTCCTTCCCCTCCCTTCCAAGTCTCCTCCCAGCCCTGATCCTAGCCCTGACTCCCCTTCTCTACCCCAACACATCTTGTGGTAGTCCTTGGAATCTTTAACCTTGGGGAATAGCCGTTACATGGAACCTAGCCTCAACCTTTATTCTCACCTGGCTCATTCAGGAATTTACCACCTCTGAAATCCCTTGGTTGGCTCAAGAATGGTTCCAGGATTTTTTTACCAATTTCCAACCTGAGGTACATGGCAGGGGGTGGCATGAAGGAGGGAAGAAAAATGTTCTTAAGGATGGACCACCTCTCCCAACTCCCCACCAAAAATAGAATGCCCATTCTCCTTTTCCAAATCTTATCCTAGCCCTGATCCTAATGCTGCTGACTCTCCTTTTCCATCCCGACAAATCTTATAGTAGTCTTTGAAATCTTTAACTTTGGAAAGTAGGTGATATATGGAACCTATTCTCAACCTATATTCCACCCAGCTCACTCAGGATTTGATTGGCTCTGGAGCTTCTGTGTTGTTGACTCAAGAGTGGTTCCACAAATATTTTCCCAGATTCAAGTCTGAGGTACATGGTAGGGGAGGGGGTGACATGAAGGAGGGAAATAAAGTGTTCTTAAAGATTTCTTTTTTCCCTGCCCCCCCCACCTAAAAAAGATTGCCCTTCCCCCTTTCCAAGACTTTTCCCAGTCCTGACTTTGGCCCCCGACACCCCTTTTCCACCACAATGAATCTTGTGGTAGGCTTTGGAATCTCTAACCTTGGGGTATATGGCTGATAAAATGGAACCCAGATTCAGCCTATATTCCCACCCAGGTACTCAAGAATTGCCCCGTTGTCATACTCCTTTGTTGACTCCAGTGACTCCAGAAATTTTTCCCCAATTTCAGGCCTGAGGTACATGGCAGGTGGTGGCACGAAGGAGAGGAGAAAAATATTCTTAAAAATTGCCTTTCTCCCCCAACACCCCATCAAAAAAAGATTGTCCTCCCTTTTCCATGTCTTCTCCTAGGTCTGATCCTCACTCCCTGACTTTCCTTCTCCACTACAACAAATCTAATGGTAGTCCTTGGAATCTTTTTACCTTTTGGGGGTATAGCTGTTACTTGGCTCCCAGCCTTAATTTATATTCCCGTTTGGCTTATTCAGGAATTGCCTGGCTCTCAGGCCCCTTTGTTGTCTCAAGAGTGGCTTCAGAAATACTTTTACAATTACAACCCTAAGGTACATGGCAGAGGGTGACATGAAGAAGGGGAGAAAAATGTTCTTAAAGATTGTCCTTCTCCCCAAACCCCCCACCAAAAAAAGATTGCCTTTCCCCCTATTCCAAGTCTTCTCCCAGCCCTGATCTTAGCTCCTTGACTCCCTTTTCCCACCTCAACAAATCTTGGGGTACTCCTTGGAATCTCTAACTCTGGGGTAAAGCTGTTACATGGATTCCAGTCTCATTCTATATTCCCACCTGGCTTATTCAGGAATTGTCTGGCGTTTATACTTCTATGTTGATTCAAGAGTGGTTCCAGAGCAATTTTCCCAATTTGAAGTTTGAGGTACATGGCAGGGGTTGGTATAAAGGAGGGAAGAAAAATGTTCTTTAAGATTATCCTTCCCCCTTTTTCAAGTTTTCTCTCAACCCTGACCCTCGTCTCCTGACTCCCCTTCTCCTCCCTGCAACAAATCTTGTGGATCCTTTTTGAAATCTTTAACCTTGAGGTATAGCTGATGTGTGCAACCCAGCTTCAACCTGTATTTCCACCTGGCTTATTCAGGATCTGCCCAGCTTTATCATCCCTTTGTTGTCTCAAGCGTGGTTCAAGAAATATTTAACCAGTTTCAGGCCTGAGGTACATGGCAGGGGGTGGCATGAAGGAGGGAAGAAAAATGTTCTTAAAGATTGCCTTTCTCCCTTTCCCAAGTCTTCTCCCAGTCCTGATCCTAGCCTCCTGACTCCCTTTCTCTACCCCAACAAATCTTACAGTCCTTGAATCTCTATCCTTGTGGTATAATTCAAACCCCCCTAAACCTTTCCAATCTCCTGCTACAAACCCACCCCAATTCTAATATCTCTAATGTCACAGTGTAACCTAGCACCTCACCTCCCACTCCGCACCCCTACTAACCTTGTAGTAGAGTCCCAAGCAAGTGAAGTGCCCTTTGGCTGCCCAGCATGGTTTTGGTACACCCTGTCCCATCACCTCTACCCTCCTGGTATGACACCTAACTCCTCCAGTGGGATAGCTGAGGGACCCTGATACAATCTGTAACCATAGGAGGCCTTAGAACCCCACTAATGAGCTTCAAATTCATCCCTTGGTCCCCATCTGCTCCCATTTCCCTTTCACCCAATGTGCCAATGAATCAAGAAAGCTTGGTATCAATGCATTGCTCCCTCCTCCCCCAGAGGCTCCCAGACTAGGCCCTGTCTGCTTTCCTTATCCATCCCAACTCCGTCTCTTCCCTGCATTTCTCCCCTTCCATGGGACCCTAGAGAAAATGGATACATGTTTCTAGTATGTTTCCCCCCAAACCCCAACTCTCAGAGGTTGCCACATGACCCTATGTGAATGAAAACTTCTTTCTTTTTTTTTTCCCCCAAACCCTTACCTTCCATCTTAGAATCAATGCTGTGTATTGGTTTCAAGGCAGAAGAACATTAAGGGCTAGACAATGGGAATTAAGTGACTTGCCCAGGGTCACACAAAGAGGAAGTATCTTGAGCCACATCTAAACTCAGGATCTCCCATCGCTAGGCCTGGCTCTATCTACTGTGCCCCTTAACTGCCCCCAGTAGAAAAACAATGGAAATTTAAATTAAAATTAAGGAAAACAATGTAGAATGGTAGGAAGACCCTGGACCTAGAATCAGAAGAGACCTAGGTTAGAATTTTGACTCCAACACTTACAAGCCACTTGACTCTAGCCAAGTCATCTTCCCTCATTGAGTTCAGTTCTAGTCTTCCAGAGAATGAGAGGAGTCAATAATACGTGCACTGCTCATCTCAGTTGCTCTAAGGAATGTGCTTTGTAAAACGTAAAGCAATAGAAACTTGGACGCCATTGAGGGTAGCGTAGGTCAAGACAGGAATATAGAACGTAGAATATAAGAGAAGATTATCCAGTATCTGCTACTAATGTCTGCTTCTTCCCAGGTCTCCTTTTCCCCCTGCCTTGTGCCTTGAAGCTGAATCTGGCAGGAATTGGGACCCAAGCACACAGAGATCCTGCAGCTGGATCTTTGGGGGCCCAAAGGGTTAGGGTCGGGCTTCTGGCCCTGGTCCTCCATCTTCTCTCAGCCCCTGTTCTCTTGCCACTACTTCAAAGGAATGCCCAGAGAGCTTCACAGAGGAGGGCATAGCTAGAATGCTGCTGCAGGCCCTGGAGAAAGCTGACTGGGAGGAAGGGACCAAGATTTTATCGCTGCTTTCGGATCTGATACCCAAGCTGGGACACGATACACGAAAGCAGTTGCAAGCCTTGCTATTGAAACTTCTCAACAAAGATCCTCCCCCAGATCTTGTGGTATGACCTCACAGCACATCCCACCCCGACAAGCTCCAGACTTCATGTTCTAGCTAGGGGAACCCTCCTTACTGACTTCCCACTGGCCCGGCTCTGAGCAGGTGATAAAGCCCTGACCGAGGCCCCAGATCCTCTGACTTGACAGTAGGAACTTTAGGGCTTTTCTTTCCTGCATGCTTAACATCCTGAAATAGCCCTGGAAGCGCCTCCCTCCCAAGCCACGCGCCTCCCCCTTCACCTGCTCCAAAGGCCAGGAGAGTCCCCACCACTAACAATAAATGTCCCCAAACCCAATACCTTCAAACCTTAGGACCCCCTTAGATCCAAGGATGACGGCCCCCCGAGGGCCCGACCATGGAAGGGCTAGGACAGACCTGGCTATGTTGACACTGACTCAACCCCCACCTTGGGGTCCCCAGCACAAGATAGAGAAGAAATTTGTGATGATGGCCCTGCAGATGCTCATGGTTGTCTCCCTGGGCTCCCGGGACGTGGTCCTGGAACTCATGTCCTACTTCCTCTACTCACCCCCTCGATGCAGGTGAGATACTCCCCTCCCCCCCTCGACCCCCAGCACAGAGGTGGGCCACCCCTGGGACAACAGTGAGAACCCCCAGGGACACAGGTGAGATTCACCCACACGTGCACAGGTGTGATCTCTCCTGAGAAAGGAGGGCGACCTCGAAGAGAAATAAAGGAGAGCTACCACCCCCAACAGGTAAGACACAAAAGGATTCCCCACACAAGGGAGCAAGCCAGACCCTCCCTGTGACACCCAGGCACAAAGGAGACCCCCCTGGCCACCTAGCACAAGGGGAACCACTCTCGAGACTCCACTCACCCACCCAGGAAAGGTGTCCCTGGCGAGGGAAATTAACGCACAAGTAAGACACACACTAGTCCATTTAGTGCCTGCTCCGTGCCAGGCATTGTGCTAAGTGCTGGACATACAAAGTCAAAAACTGTTAAAAAACCAAGAAGTTCCTGCCTTCAAACAGGCAGAGCTTGTAAACAGACAGCTTATACACAGACTAGATTATCCAAGGGGAAGAGCATCGAGAACACTTGACAGCTGGGGAACCAGAAGACTCCCTAATGGACCTGGTTCCTTAACTAAACTGGGAATGAAGCTAAGGGGGCAGAAGTGAGGCAGGGAGGCATCCCAGGGATGGGAAAAGAGGCAGGCTTAGAAGCCAGAGGCTAAGGGCTCAGTTCCAGCAAGTGAGTTGGCCCATTTGGCTAAAAATATAGAGTGTGAAGAAGAAATGGGTAAAATCTATTTGGAAAGGGAGGCTGAAGCCAGATCAAAAAGGGCTGTCATGGCCAAGTGGAGTTTGCATTTTCACTAGCTCACAGGTACAGTTCATTGGATGATCACACCAACCCTAGGAAGCAGGTGCTATTAGCCCTATTTTACACATGAGGAAACTGAAGTTTAATGGCATGCCCAAGCTAGTAAGGGTCTGAGGCAGGATTTGAATTGAGGTCTTCCTTTCTCCAAGTACAGCACTTTATCTGCCATGATCTCTAAAGGTCTCCTTAGACAGGAGAATGTCATGCTTAAAACTGTTTTGGTCAGTTGTATGTGGGATGGATTGGAGGGGGGAAGGGAGACTGGAAGCAGGAAGTCTAATTAGGAGAAATATTATAATATTCCATATGATAGATGATGAAGGTCTGGATTCAAATGGTGACCACGTAAGTGGAGACAAGGGGAGAGATGAGAGATGTAATGGAATTAGAATTAATTAATAAGACCTGGGAAGTGACTGGATAAGGGATATGTGACAGGATGATGCTGAACATGAAGTGGTAAACATGGGGGACAGAAGGCACCCTGGACAAAAATAAGGAAATCTGGAAGAGGGGCAGATTTAAGGGACTGAGACTTGTTTTAGAGAGTTTGCATTTTTTCCTTTGTATCCCCTGCACTTAGCACAGTGTCTGTCACATAATGAGACCTTGTGGATTGATTATGGAGGGAAAATAATGAGTTCTTTTATGACATAATTGAGTTAATGATATCTATAGGCACTTGATATATATATATATATATATATATATATAATGATATCCAGCAGGCACTTTGATAATAGGGGAGTAGAATTTGAGAGATTAGGGTTATACATAGACCTGGGAATCAACTACATAGAGATGACCATTTAACTCATGATACCAAAGAGCTTACCATGATAGAGGGTCTAGAAAGAATAGGAAAGGGCTCAGAACAGATTCCACACAGGTAAAACCTCCCTCACAAGCACACGCACATCACCTATGTATTCAAAACAACCTGGATTCTAAAAAAAAAAAAGCACAGAAAATGGAAGCAAGGACAGGTAACAGATGGTGAATACAAAGGTAAGTAAGGTGCAGTTCCATAAAAAGAACATCAGAGTAAGCTAAGAAAGTGACTAAACATCCCTTGACCAGAGATTCTACTGCTAGGCATATACTCCAGGGAGGTCGGCAATAAAAAAAGAAAGACTCCATATACACCAAAATATTTATGTGTGTGTATGTGCCCTTTGTAGTAGCAAAGAACGAAAACCAAAGTTGTTTCTGCCCATTTATTGGAGAATAACTAAACAAGTTGTAATAGACTATTACTTTGTGATAAGAAACAAAGCATATGATTCAGAGAAGCATGAAAAGACCATACACAGATGCAAAGTGAGATTAGCAGAAAAAGGAAAAGGACTGCCGCAGTGTAAAGGGAAAGAACTACAGCTAGAAATAAATGCAACAGAGTGCTGGGAAACTATACAAGTTTGGCTCCAAAGATGAGATATGATAGAAGAAGTGGGGGACTATGGGCATGGACCACTGTATATAACGGACTTTTTCCGTGTGTTGGTTAGTTTTGCCAAACTATGAGATTTTTTTCCCCTGTTTTTTTTGTTCTGTTTTGTTTTGTTTTTTTGTTTTTAATCCTTTGCTCTGGGAGAGGAGGAGCAAATAACACCAAATGTAGGTGATGTTAAAATAGAAAGATAGCAATAAAATGGTAACAACAACAACAAAATTAGTATCAGGAGTGGTAAAGCTCAGAATAAGCCAAGACTGGTGAAGAGAGCTAAGGACAATGTTTAAAAAGAGAATTTTCAAATAGCTATGATGGTGACGAGAGGAGGTTCTGTAGCCATCCTGCAGCTATAAGATGTTCTTGTGTGGGTTGAGCACCTGAAAGGGAAGCTGGGGACTGAGGGAATATGGGAGGAAGGGTTAAACATGAAGTTAGGAAGGACATAAAGAGGGAAAATAGACACAGAAACACAGGAGTCAGCTTCACGTTCAGCTTGTCAGCCTCTACTCCGATGGTCAGGGAGAGAGTGTCCGACTGACTCCGAATGAGGGAGTTGATCTATTTATTAAGGATAGTTGCATAAGAGGAGGTGGCAGGGTGACCATCACCCATTCAGTACATCAAAAGTTTTAACAGTTTAATGACAAAGCCAAAAGGATGGATGATAACACAATAGGTTGCCAGGTATCCGGGCCAGGACTCTTCTCCTTTCCGGAAAGCCGGCACCAGCCTTATCTTAGGAATGCATGTGTGACTCTTTAATATTCCAAAGGACCTTAATTTAATAAATTTAATCTGTCACAAAGCAAAACAAAAGGACTCGAAAACTGGTCTGTGACCTTACACACAAGAGATAACAGCAGAGGTTTGGCTTTTAAGATCAACCAAATTTAACCCCATCCAAATTTAAGGACTCAGCAATCAATCATGTGAAATATTAGAAACATATCCATAAGTCTGGTCCATGAGCACTTTGCTCATTAGAGTTAGTTTTTGAATACATCCTTAATACCTTCATGATTCGTTATAACTAAAACCCTTTGGGTTCAAAGAAGGGATGATATCACTTTTCATAGTTATGATAGCTGAAACAGAAAAGGCAGAGCTCATCAGAGTTTATTTTGCTTCTATTCCTTCTACCAAGGAGGATGATCTTTAGACTGGAAAGGAAAGAACCACTATGGAGAATAGGTAGTTGATACCCAAGATTAGTAATGTGGGCAGAAACATGAAACCCCTAGATTTCTCTAATGACTTCTTTACTGGGTCTGAATGGACTACATCCAAGAGTACTGTGAAGGAATTGACAAGATGGGCTACTGTCAGTGATCTCTGAAAGATCAGGAGGAATGGGAGACGTACCTCTAGCTTTAATGAAATGTCCTGCTCTTCAAGAAAAAGGGAGAGAATGAAGTCTACAAACTCTAGGACCGTAAGCTTTGCTTGGATTTCTGGACAAAAAGGGATGATTAGTGAACTTTTGGAAAGGAAGCAATGATCACAGAGCCAAACATGAGAACATGTCATTCCAGGCTAACCTAATTCTCCTTTTTTGGGCAGATTATGGAAATATTAGGGGGATGGGTATAGATATAAATATATAATTTTAATAAGCATTTAATAAATACCTACTATGTGCCAGGAGATTTAATAAATATTATCTCATTTGATTCTTACAACTATATCCCCATTTTACAGTTGAGGAAACTGAGGCAGGAAGCAGCTAAGTGAATTGCTCAGGATCACACAACTATTAAGTATGGGAGAGCAGATTTGACCTCAGATTTTCCTGACTCCAGACTGCTCTATCCACTGCGCCTCCCAGCTGTCTCATTAGAGACCTTCAAGCTGAAGCTGGATTTAACACTGTTGGGTATCTTATAGATCAGATTCTTTTTCAGGTCTGAGTTGGACTGGATGGACACTGAGGTTCCTTCCAACTCGGAGATTCTCTGATTGTGTGTGAGACACACAGGTAACATCCCCACACATACGTGAAATCATACACACAGGTAAGATCTCCTTACAAGGGAGCTCACCTATGTAGTAGTAAAGACATCCAATCAAAGAGATAAGACTATCCACATAGTCCCCTCCCACAGGTGAGGCCTCACTTTCAGGTGAGACAGAGGGGAGACCAAACACACACACACACACACACAAGACTTCCTCCACACAGATAAGAGTCACATACTCCATGTAAACACAGGTGAGACCATATGCACTCAGGTAAGACAATATAAACACAAGTGAGACCATATACACTTAGATGAGACTCAAACAGAGGTGAGGACACATATACCACACATACAGACCCAAAGTGAGACCACACTCATCCACACTCACTGGGGAGACCCTCACACACACAGGCCAGACAAGTTCTTACTGCACACCTATAAATGATACCTTCTCCCCCTCAATTCTGTTCTCTCTGACTCTAGACCTGCACTGAAGAAACTCCTAGAACAAATGGGCCTGAAGGATCCTCATGGTTTCCTGTTCAAGGAAATGATTTCTTGGGCAGAAGGAAAAAATCTACACTCCAAGGCAGCTCTAAGAGGGCGCTGTGGGCAAAAGCTGGAATGTCTAATTAAGGACCTTAAGGTTAGGGAGGAAGGAAGAGAGCAGGGATGCTGAGGTGGGGAGGACACTTTTTTGAAAGAAATGGGGAAGGTCTGTGAACAGGCCTGGTCCTTTTGACTTGCCACCTTCTCTCTAGAGGGACATGGATAGATCCGTGGATTATGACCAAGGGAAGAGAAAGCGGAAGGTAGGGATGACCCTCCCTTCCTTACAAGGGATATGCCCCAATCCCTCCTACCCTTTTGTTCCTGTTTCCTCCCAATGTCTTTCATGCTTTTCATGTTTTTCTATTCCCTTGCTTCCGACCCCTTCCCCATTGCCCTATCCCTTTTACCCCATTTTCTCAATTATCCTCTCTTGCCTACACATTTTCAACCCTTCATCTCTGTGACCTTATGATAACTCAGTTCTCAGTCTCTAGTTCCTAGACCCCAACCCCCATCTCCCTGTCCCTGCATCTTCAATATGTTATTCTTTTTTCCCCATTCCCCTGTCCCAAGATCTCTACTTATCCCATTCCCCATGCCATCATATTCCTGCCATCAATCCTTTCCCCTCCTCTCCTCTCTACCTGACTTGATACTCTTAATGGAAACATTCCTTACTCCAGGACTCCTAGTATTCTTCTGATCCTCTATTGTTCCCACTTCCCTCCAGTCATCTCACTAATTTCCCATCTCCTGCCTTTATGGACTCAGTTTCCAAGTTCTTGGCCCATCTGCCCATTCTCATACATCCATTATGCAATTCTCCCCATACTCTCCAGGGCCTTCTTTGCTTCCCTATCTTCAATCCCTCCATACACCTAAACTGTATAACTCTAGTGTCACCACTCCTTAACTGTGGTCACCCAAGGCCAAGGTTCACCCCTTCTAATCCCACTTCCTCTACACCTCTAAATCCCTACCCCAAAGCCCTCGATGTTCCAATTAACTTGTATCTTTATTCCTATTACCCCCTATCCTGCCTCTCTTCCCCCAAACCTCTATCTCCCTGACTTTGTACCTTCAATCCATAGTCTTCAGGTCCTATGTCCCTAATACCCCATCCATTTACCCCTAATATGCTATACCCACCCCTTTCCTCATTTTCCCAACTTCTTATTCCCTTCCCAATCTCCCATACCCCTGGACTCTTATTACTATTATCCCCTCCCCTGCCTCTATATCCCCAATTCCCTAGCTCTCTTTCTTTGTGATCTTAATCCCTCCATTACTCCATTCCCTAGTCCCTGTGCTATCAATTCACCATATTCCTGCCCCCCAATTCTGGTTCCCCTGCCTTCAAACTTCCAGCATCCTTTTGCCCAGCCTCTGTAGCTTCCTTTTAGTCTCCTACCTTCCAGTTCTCAATGCTCTGTGATTTCTCATCCTCTGGATTCCTGGTTCTCCTGTCTTGATGTCACTCTGCTTTCCCATTCCCCTGGGCCAGTGATGGTGAACCTTTTAGAGATGAACTGCTGGCCCCTCCCCCCACATCCTGGATACACCCCCACCTCACCCCTTATCCCACACAGGGGAGGGAGGAAGAGCTCCCATTGGGCTACTGGGCAGAGGGAGCAGGTGAAGTGAGGAATGTCCTCAGTAAGTGTAGAGAGGGGGAGAGGAGTGGCCCCAGCTCTCTGCTCCCCTCCAGCTTTACTGCCTGTGAGCTGCCACCTTACCCCTGTGCACTCCCATTGGGCTGCTGGGTAGAGGGGCCAGGGATGGGAAAGTTTCAGGCATGGTGGAGGGGGGGGGGGAGAAGCTCTGCCAAAGTCCCTCAGATTTTCTAATAATGAATGGGAGGCAGAGGAGGGAGGATGGCCAAGTGCCCACAGAGAGTGCTCTGTGGGCCATCTCTGGCACCCATATTATACGTTAGCCATCATGGCCCTGGGCTCTCCCTCCTTTCCTACTCCCTGGGCTCTCTCCCCTTCCCTCCTTACCATGTGCTCCTGGTCCATTTACAGTGCTTGCCTTTCCACCCACAGACTTCCGCCTGGTACCAGGAGAAGCTAAACTTGACAGAATTGCCTGAATTCGGCCCTGAAGAGCCCCAACTCAAGCCCCCACAATCTCCCACCTCTGCCCTCTTAAAGGCCAAGAGCCCTATCCCACCCAAAACCCCAGTCATGACCTGGAGGCCACGGGGCTCCACCACAGTGAAACCCAAGGAGATCCCCAGGCGATCTCCCAGGGATATGCCCTCCAGGCTCTCCATCTCAACCCGTCCCTCCCCGCAGCCTCAACCGCCACCTCCTTTAGGGCCAGAGCCAATCCTCAAAGTCTCCCCAGAATTCCCTAGACCCGGCTCTGCCGATCAAATTCGCCTGCGAAGGACAAAGTCTGAGCCCCAGTGGTATTCTTCAATCTTTGAAAAGTCTTTGCCCCTCAAAGCCCCTGAAAAGCCTTTGGGCCGCAGCCTCTCGGCGCCCGCCTTGTTAGGTCCAGCCTGGGCTCCATTTGGCGAGAAGTCAGTTCGGTTTGCCTTCAAGGCCCAAAGGCGGGAGCCCCAGCCCTCTCCGATTCGTAAGGATACCTGGATCTCACCTATAGATGCTCTCAACTACTTCTGTGAGCAGCGGCTCAAAAGGCATCTGACCCGGCTCCAGTTGCAGAAAGCCTTACAAGAGTGCAAGCCGAACAGTATTATCCTGCAGCCCCTGGATATCTTATCCACCTTTCAGTGAGCAAGCACCCTTCTCTGAGAGCCCTCCCGAACAGTGGCAGGATCTGAAAGCTGTGGGGCTGGTGGGGAGGGGATCTGAGGAGTCACATGGTGTCTCCTGCCCTTAGCACCCTGATAGCCCAGAAGACAGTCTCACCGTCAACCCTGAACCCCCTTCCCATCCCCATCCCTTTCCCCTCTCCTGATGAGGAAGCCCCTGATCCCTTGGGGAAGTGGAAGGAAAAGGAAAGGGACCAAGCATTTGTTAGACACCTACTGTGTGCTGAGCAGTATACTAGGTGTTTCACAAATATTTCATTTGATTCTCATCACAAGACTGGAAGGTAGGTACTATTATTTCCCCCATCGTTTAGTTGGGAAAGCTGAAGAAGAGGTTAAGTGAATCACCCAAGGTCACACAGCTTGGCAGGATTTGAACCCAGGTCTTGCCGATTCTTAGCTCAGTGCTCTCTCTGCACCACCTAGGTCCCTAGAGCTATTTGGATGACTGGTGGTCAGGAAACTTTTCTCATAACCATCTAAAATTGGATGCCTAATAACTTTTACCCATTGCTCCTTAGCTCTACTCTCTGGGGTCAAGAAAACACCTTCCACCCTGCATCCCTTCAGATACTTAGAATGATTACATCTCCCCTAAGTACTCTCTTCTCCAGGACAATTGCAGTCCCACAGGGACAGTGTTTATACTAGCACAAGGAATCAAGTGGGCATAAGCCACCAAGTCAAATCTGCAAGCATTTATCATTTACTATGTTCCAGGCACTTGTTCTAAGTGTTGCTGATACAAATAACAGCTAATGATAAGGGCTAGCATTTATATAGTCCTTTAAGTTTGCAAAGCACTTTACAATTATCTTGTTGAATCCTCACAACTACCCTGCAAAGTAGGTACAATTATTATCCACTTTTACAGTAGAAGAAATTAAAACAGACAGAAGTGACTTGCCCAGAGTCACACAGCTAGTAAGTATATATCTGAAACTGGATTTGAACTTAGATCTTCCTGATCCCAGGTCCAGCACTCTATCAGTTGCAACACCTATCTGCCTAAAGAAAGGTAAAAAAAGTTCTTCAAGAAATTTGAATTCTAATCAGAAGATTAACATGGAAATGGCTAGACACACATTATCTCAGAAGAGAAGGTACAATCCTCTAGAGGGCCTGGCAGAAGGTGGGATTTGATCCGAGTCTTTAAAAAAGCCAGGGAAACTAATGGACAGGGTTGATGGAGCAGAGCCTTCTAGGCACCGAAAACATTGGAAATTAAGTCATAGAGTTTGGAGAGTCACATTCAAGGAACATCAAGCCATCTATTCTAGCTGGACTGTAGAACTGATGAAGGGGGGTGGGGGGGACAAAGTGTAACAACACTGGAAAGGTAAGAAGAACTTCATATTTGATCCTGGAGATAATAGGGAGCTGCTGGAGTTTATAGAGAAATGGATTGATACTTTAGAAAAATCACCTTGGTAGCTGAGTGATTTGGAGTCAGGGGAGACAAGGCAGGAAGAAAAGTTGGAAGGCAATTGGTGGTAGGAGATTTGCACTGTTGAAGCTGTGTGAGTGGAGAGAAGGGAATACACAATTATACACAAACAAACACACACACACGGGTGTATATGAATACACACACACAGAGTTGTTCAGTCAGTCATATCCAACAATCCTTATTTTCCTATTTGGGGTTTTCTGGGCGAAGATACATATTAGAGTGGTTTGCCATTTCCTTCTCCAGATCATTTTATAGATAAGGAAACTGAAGCAAACATTTAAATCAGTTGCCCAGGATCACACAGTATCTGAGGACACATTTGAACTCGGGAAGAAGAGTCTTCCTTGCTTCAGTACTCTATCCACTATACCACCTACCTAGTCCATATTTGCACACAGGCATGTGCACACCACATGAATGTGATTTTCCATAAAGGTTGAATGAACAAGACTTGGCAATGGATTGATTCAGGTGATTGAGAATCTACATGCCAGTACATCTTCATTCCAGTCTACGAGCATCTATGGAAACATTTCCAAGGGTTAGGGTAGATGGGGTAGGAGATATCAATTGATCTCCAAATTGATATTCCTTTCCCAGGTCAAAAATTTTCCATTTCCTGCAAAATCACTTGGAAGCACCATAGGGTTCTACAAATATACCACCTAAACCATATGATAAATATCAACACCTTATGTAGAATAATTATTCCAACTTTACAAGTAATTATCCAGTGGTACCTTTTATAGCCAAGCTTCATTAACATTACATAATACACTGCAAAGCAGCACCTAACAAACTGCTTTGGTGACTGTCTAAATTACACAAAGTATACCTAAATATGCATCCATCATGACAATACATGGGTATATTGTTGTTCAGTTGTGTCTGACTCTGTGACTCCATAGACTAGTGATAGCAAACCTATGGCACAGGTGCCAAAGATGGCACACAGAACACTCTCTGTGGGCACATGGCTGCCCCCCCTCCAAAGGCAAAGGGCCTTAGGAGGAGCTGCTCCCCTCCCCCTCTCCACTGTGCCTGATGACATTTTTTCACATCCCCCATCCCTCTGCCCAGCAGCCCAATGGGAGTGCATAGAGGGTAAGGTGGTAGCTCACAGGTGGCAGAACTGGAGGGGAGCAGAGAGCTGGAGCCACTCCCCTCCCCCTCTCTATACTCACTAAGGACATTCCTCACTTCATCCATCCCTCTACCTAGCAGCTCAGTGGGATCGCTTCCTCCCCTATGTGGGGTAATGAGGGGGCAGGGCACACCCAGCACTTGGGGGGGGCAGGCACAGCACTCAATCTTTGGAGGGGCCCAGCAGTCCATCTCCAAAAGGTTCGACATCACTGTCATAGACCATAGCATGCCAGACTCGTCTGTCCACCACTATCTCCTGAAGTCTCTCTAAGCCGATATTCATTGCTTCCATGACACTATCTCTTCTCCTTTTGCTTTTCATCTTTCTCAACATCAGACTTTTCCCCATTGTTTCTTATGTGGCCAAAGAATTTAAGCTTCATCTTCAGTATTTGTCCTTTCAATGAATAGTTTGAATTATTTTCTTTAAGTATTTATTGATTTGATCTTCTTGCTGGCAAGGGACTCTCAAAAGTCCTCTCTAGCACCACAATTTGAAAATGTCAATTCTCTATGGCATCCAGCTTTCCTTATAATCTAACTCTTATAGCTATACATTACTACTGGAAGAAACATAGTTTTGAGGATACAGACCTTTCAGGAAGGTAATGCCTCTGCTTTTTAGTGTGCTGTTCAGGGTTGCCATAGCTTTTCTAAGCAAGCATCTTTTAATTTCATGGCTACAGTCACCATCTGCAGTGATCTTTAAGATCAAGAATAAAATCTGACATTGCTTCCATTCTCCCTCTATTTGTCAGGAAGTGACAGAATCAGCCGCCATGATCTTAGTTGTTTTGTTGTTGTTGTTAACCTTCAAGCCAGGTTCTACTCTTTTCTTTCATTCTAATCAAGATGCATCTTAATTTTTCACTTTGTCAGAGACTGCATATATATGAGCATCCCTAACATAAAAATACTCATAATCAGCAAGAGGAAATGTAAACAACAAAACGACAGTATCAATAGGCCTATAATACACTGTACTTTTGCTAAAAACTTATAAATATATTTTATATTAAAATAAATGGCAAATAACTTACAATGTCATGGCTAACAGACTGGATACAACTATTAGCTGTAGCTATAGTGCATATAAAAATATAAATAGTAAGATAGAAAGGCAATCATGCTCATTAACATTAATATTAATACTTACTAATATAACAATGCATGTATAATGTGCAAGACAAACCTTACCTAAAGGAAGATTAGGATCACTGTCTGGCTATACCTGTAATCATTTTTCCTGCAACATCCTAAATGAGCCTGATCACAGATTAGGAAGGCACTACCTCCTTTGTGACTTGATCTTTCTGTACCTAGACCTGAGCTGGTTAATGGTAGGGATCACTAGCAGGATGATAATGATCACTAGTGTGATTACTATCCCATCTTCAGAGGGATAGGCCTGCATTTCCAGACCTGAACCTAGTGGGTGCCCAAGCCAACCATCAGAAATTCCAAGTTCTATATATTGTGTCCGTGTCTTCGAGGTCCTCCTAAGTGAAGTTCTATTGAAAAAAGGGTTGCCTCCGAGTTCTACTCTCCCTTCCCCTTTGACCTGGGCTCTTCTTCGGTCCCCGAGCAGGGGCATCCTATATGAGAGATAGTGTGGTAATAGGATAGGAAAGGTCAGCGTGAAAAGTCGAGGATGACGCTGAGGTCGTGAGCCTGGCTGAATTGGAGGGAATTCGTTTAGAACAGTTGGGAAGAAGGGGCTTGGCTTTTGGAGGCAGGGGAGAGAATGGGTTCTGTTTCGGACTGGTTGACTTTGAAGTGCCTACAAGACATCTAATCCAAAATTATCTGAATAGAAACTCTCTAAAGCATCTTCCAACAATGGTTATCTGATGGCCTCCACTGGAGCACTTTCAGTGATAGGAAGTTTGTTACAAAACAGTACATTCCTGTTCAGGTTTTTTTTTTCCCTTTAGACAACTATAATCATTAGGAACCTTTTCCTTTCACTGATACTAAAATCTTCCTTTCTGTCTTCTGCTCATTGCTCCTAGTTTTGAACTTTGGAGCTCTACAAAGCTCTTTCCTCTGGATGTACAATACCCCTCTGACATTCGCCTTTTTTATCTGCCCCAATCCTTTGGGACAAGGTCTGTCATATTCCTGTCTTTAGTTTCTTCTCTCTACATCTCAGTGATTCCCATATATCAGCATTTTGACTCTATTTGTGGCATATCCTCTGGGCTTATTGCACTGCAAATGTGGGTGACCAGAGATCGACTATTTCTCCTGTAAGGGATTTAACTAGAGGTAATTTGTGGCTTCTAATACTATCACTGATGGGTTGCACCCACCCTCAATGATAATATGATTATGTTCAACAAACCATTATGAATGATGGGTAAGAGGACCTGGGAGAGGCTAGACATATAATGGACACCTTACATTTTTCTGCATCCTCTCCTTCCTTCCTACGCTTTCTGGATACACTAAATAATAATCTGTCTTCCCTTCTGCAAACCACACAGTGTTTCCTGTACTTGCTGCTATAATATCTATGTGCATTCATTTATCGACCCCCCCAGATGTCTAGAGCAAACTCTACCACCCTGTTCTAGTTGTGGGAGCTCAAGATAGGTGGACAAGGTAATCAGAGAGTGCCCTCTTATATTCTTGCTGAGGAAGGCCTCCTCTGTGTGGGCACAGGGAGAATGGAGAGTAATGTGGAGACCTGAGAAAGATTTCCCCAAGGGGATAAAAGCTGGAACTGGGAGGGCTGAGAGGTTGTGCATGAGGTTGGTGCCCATGCCTTCCTGCCTTTCTACCACATTGGAGCAGGTTAAGAAAAGAAATGAGCTGGATAGTTCAGTGGATTGAGAGCCAGGCCTAGAGATGGGAGGTCCTAGGTTCAAATCTAGCATCAGCCACTTCCCAGCTGTGTGACCCTGCGCAAGTCACTTAACCCCCATTGCCTAGCCCTTACCACTCTTCTGCCTTGGAGTCAATACACAGCATTGATTCCAAGATGGAAGGTAAGGGTTTAAAAAAAAAATGACCTTTCATACAGTCTTGCCTTTAAAAAGAACTTCAGCTGGTAAGTGCAATATCAATCATTGTCAAAGGTGCAAACCCCCGTTCCAGCCCAGATAAATGTGTATTTAGCAGATGGGTGAGGGAAGGGGACTCCTTTCCTTTTTTGTTAAAAAAATTTTTTTAAGTCATTTTATTTTCCCAAATACACGTTGAGGGGACCCCTTTTCCTAAGGCAGCATTGGTGAAGGTTTTCAAGTTCGAGTGCCCAAACTGCAACTTCAAGCTGCCTGTGAGCCCCCCAAATTACCCCAAAGAGTGGAGGAAGTGCTCCCTTTGGATGGCTGGACAGAGCCGGGGGCAAACAAAAAACAATGTCCTGCGTTGCTGGACAGCGGGGGAATGGAGCCGCTCCCCCAGAAGCGGGACACAAGGGCAAATACTTCCGCCAACACTGCCCTATGGCATAGTGGAATTTAAAATGAAGACGAGCCAAGGCAACTTCACCCAGCTTTCCAGTGATATTGAAAGTGAAGCCTTTGAGTCAAGCTTTTAACTAAAAGCCCTTCAGTCGTTCAATTATCCCAGCTGCCAGAGAGCGATAAGCAGGGGATGCTTTGCCTTCCCTCCCATTCCTGGGGAAAAGCCGCACAAAACGAGCTTCCGAGGTCAGTGGAGCTATAATCAAACCCCCCACGGAGGTGATTCTGGAGGGATCGGACAGTGGCTTGTGTTTGCGCTTTTGCCGTTGTAGTCGCTCAGTAAGTACAGCGGAGGAGGTGAATCTCTAGTCATAGGACTAGAGGACTTCTCCCTTTAAGGCATTCTCTGTGATGGCATTGCCCGTTGGGGCACCTTCACACCCCGTGAAGTCTTTTCCCCACGATCTCTAATCGGCCGTGTCGCTGGTGACTGACATTTGTAATTCAGTATAGTCCTGCGCCAGAGCCTGGTTCTCATGCGGTGATGGGGCGATTTAACTCCCCCCTGGACCATTTCAAGGGCGCGTCGCTTTGGGGGTCCTCAGAAAAGAGGGCTTGTTTGACTGCTGCAGACCACAGATACGAAGCTTTGAACAAAAGACCAAGGTGAGGAATGTGCTGCCTCCGGGGCCTCCTATCCGTTTTGGCATCTCTTCCATTTTCCCGGGGAGTCAACATTTTGTCCTTTACCTGCTGCTGAGGTGGGTGGCACCGAACTCCGGCCATTGGGCTTCACAGGCTCCTTGGATTTTACAAGCTCAGCCCAGCCATCTCCCTTCAAAGGTTTTAAGAGGTCAGTCAGTGCCTGCTTCCCCCTCTTGTTCCAGTTGAACAACACAGTGTAACAGAGATGCAAGCTTGTAACCTCAGGAGGGAAGGGGCCTTTGGACGCTGTCCACTGGTGACAAATGGCAGGACTATCCACGAGGTGGGGCCGAGTAGGCGCACTCTATTTTTTCCTTCGGCCAAATGAAAGCAAATTGTCCCTAACCATCCTCTCAGAGAGACGGGAAAGAATTCATTTGCAGACTGGCCCATCACAAAGAGAATCCCTCCTCCAGTTCACTGAATTTAAATAGGGTCCCAAAATCTCCCAGGGGAGTCGTCCTTGGACCTTGACCCAGCCTTTCCCCCCAAAGTCAAGTCTTTGACCCGAGCCAAGTCGGGTTTTGGCTTGTTCCGGGAGGTTCTAGGAAGCAGAGCGGAGAAGGGGTGACTGGACGCGGAATCTTGGGTTAATTATGCTCCATCTAGTCTTTCTTCCCTTCTCCCTGCTCCCCCCCCCCCCCCCAAGGGCTCCAACACGCATATTTTTGGAGTAGGAAATTGGCTGTGGTCGAGGATTTCAAGTGCCCGTGCCCAGAACGCCATTGCGTTTGTTCTGGTATTTTTGCTACATAATGTCAGGTTTGGGATTCTATCTATATCTTCTCTGGGAATCCTTTAATCGAATGATTGCTACAAGAAAACAGACTTCCTAGAATCTGGCTGGGGGCTTCCGAGGGAGGGAAGAACGAAGAGCTTGCGGTTTTCTCCTAACTTCGCTTTCCTCTCTTCCGGGGCTTTCTCCCCTGCTCCTCCCGCCTCCCAGCAAAAATAATAGTAATAGAATAATAATTCCCAATAAAGTCCCTCTTGGCTTGCCCAGTTAGGGAATGAAGGAACAATGTCAGTGAAGCGCAGCGCTGAGGTGGCCAGTCGGGATATTCAGAGCCATGACAATAATCCATGTTCTCTGTGGCATGTTGACTGTCTCTGAGGGAATTTGCTGCTTAAAGGGAACTGACCGTGGGAAATACTTGGCCTACCCATAATCCCATAGGCATTGGGAGAGGTCTGCCCATTCCCGCGTAGGATGGGCTCGGGATTGGAAGAGATCTACAGAACATTCGTCTGCCAACCCCAAACCTAACTAACCCCATGCGAGTCAGGAACTGTAGGATAACTGAGGAAACAACACTGAGCTCCACCCCCATCTATTAGCCATTCATCCCGTTTCCCTATTATTGCCTTATGCCATTTTACTATAAGTCTTACAACTTCCCATTTCAGTCAGCATCCCTGGTTTGCGATCCCGGCTGTCCTCTCAGTAACCATGGGAGCAAATGTGTTTGTTTCTTTGGTTGTTTCACTTTCTCCCTTGCATGGCACCCAGGTAGATCTTTTGTAGTTTGGGTGACTCATTCCCTTGTCCACTGAGCTCACTTGACAGGACTTCCCAGAAGTCCTTGCCACCTCTTTCCAAAAGGATTCTTCCTAACCCTTTGGGATTCCCATTGCCTCATTCTAGAGAGAGATGGCCACAAACCATATACCCAAAAGGATTGTGGGTGAAGGACCAAGAAGGAATAGAAGCATTGGAAGGACCACAGGCATTACTCCATTTCTACAGTCCCAGGCACAAGCACAAGCCTGGTTTCAGATCTCTGGGTTTCTGTTCTTAGATTTGATTTTTGTGGTTGAGCAAGATTTTGATCAGTAGAGCCTTGCCTTCCTTGTCTAAATGTAACTGGTATGGGGTACATGGGAATGTCCCCTTATGTAGGTAGGTCAGTCAATGATCAAATGTGAAAGTCACATCAGTCAACTAGGGCCTAGCCCATAAGTCAGTTCTCACAGATACTTATTCACCTGAGATCTGGAAAGAATATGCATGAAATAAAACTATGTTTAGGGACACATGGCAGCAAGGCCGGAGATGGAGCAGCCTGCTCCAGCCCTCCAACCAACCTTTCACTTGAAAGATTCCAAGGAAGATTGCCTTCTCAGATTTTTTGTATGAGAATTAAGTTCTGGCTCCTCAACCAGTCAGAAAACTCATCACATGATACAGGCCTTTCATTTAAATGCTCATGGATAAAAGAAGGTTCCTCAAGTCTCATGTTGGGAGGAAATCGGGCTCATTTTCTGTATGTATTCCACCAGGAAGCACACATCCAACCATACCTTAAAGACTGGACTTTCATTGGTCAGTTTTTCCATTATACAATATTACATCCCTTATTTTTTTTTCACACACACTCTGAACACTGATGCATAGACAACCAAATTCTGATTAGTTACCCCGATGAGTGAATTCTCTGCTCCTCCTGTGACCTTAAGAGGCTTTAAAGTGGAGTAGAAAGAGTCATTGGGTCTGGATTGGAATCCTGGTTCTACTACTGTGTGACCATGGGTAAGATACTTTTTCTCTTTGAGCTTATTTCCTCATGTGGAAAGGGAAGGGATTGGACTAAATGATTCTTAAAAGTGAATTTTTATTGATATCCTTTGTTGTTATATCACTTAGAGTCCCTCTTGTTCCTCTCCTCCACTCTCAGTTATTCCTCATAACAAAATTTTAAGAAACAAAATTGAAAAAGAGACAAAAATTAACCAAATGTATCAAAACACTGAAAAAAAAATCTGACAAAAATCTAGTGGGGAGGCACAAAAGATTCCATATCTATGTAAAGGAGTAGGGGGACATATCTTCTATCTCTTCTTTGAAGTTTAATTCTTTGCCATTTTGCCATACCCATTTTTATCATTTTGGTGGTGGTGGTTCTTGATGTTTCCCGAATGCAAAATGAATTCTAAGATTTTTCCCTGTTCTAAGCCCGGTGAGCCTAATATCTTGCAAGGTCAGAGGTGTATAATCCTCACCTTTAAATTCTGTTTTCCCTACCCTTGGACAGCTGAAGGGTCGGGGCTGAGAAAACAAAAGTAGGAGGAAGGGCTGTGAGACTAGAAGGGACAAGACTAGGTTCTAAGACAAGACAAATTCTAGGACAAAAAGAGGGATCTACAGGAGAAATGGCCTTAGCAAAAGAGTTGGACCTGCAAGAAGAGGATAGAGTTTCAAGAAACACTGGGGCTAGGTGACCAGTAAGAAGGACTATAGGGAAGCATATGAAAGAGAAGGGATTATGGGAGGTGTGAGGGTTGGGCTAGATTCAGCTGGGCTTCCGTTTCTACCAGCTCTATTGAAAGCAGAAAAATCCTTCGACTTCAGGAGCATAAAGATACCTTGGGAGTCCTGGATGGTGAGTGGGGTGGTGAAGGGTGGGGTGGGGTGCAGTAAAGAGTGTTAGTGTCTGGGAGTCAGCTCCCTTACCTGTCTTTTCTTTTTCATCTTATCCCCCAGTTCTGACCCCAGTAATTTACCTAAACTTGACCTCCACCTCTCATTCCACTCCCCTGGGCCTGTCCCTCTCCAACCCTGTCTCCTGACACCCTAGCTACATTCCTTCTTTACCCCACAATTTGAATCTCCTAGTTCCTCTAATTCCGGAATCTCCTTCCCAACCCCCAGGTTCTCTTCCTTTTCATCAGCCTTCATCTTCTTTCTTCTCCCTTTACTGCTTGATTTCTTCCCCAGCTCCTAGGATGATAAATTACCAGAGAAGCCGATATGGGCAGAACCTCCTGAAACGGCGTTTGAAGCTCCCCCTGCCCCGGGTGGAACCAATTCCCTTCCCACCAATCTGGCCACCTCCATCCCGTCCGCAACCTCCCTTGCTCCTGGATGAGGCCTTGCAGCGCTTTTTTCTACCTGAACTTTCACAGCCTGACTCTGACTTTGGATGAGCCCATCTGGGCCTTTGACAACCCCCCACCCTCTACCCCAAATCCAACTACAGATCTATCCCTGGCCAGACCCAGCTCAATCTGGCTCAGCCTGGGCCACTCAGATGAACCCTGATTGTGGATAGACATGGCTATTGACTGGCCAGTCCAGACCTAGCCATAGACAGAACCTCAAACTCTAGTTGGCCCAGACATAAGAGACTCTTATCCCAAGAACCACTATAGGCATAGGCAAATAGTATTCACAATAGAATAGAATAAAGAGAGGATACTTTTACCTGACACAGACCCACTGGGACATTGACTTCAACTCTACCTTACACTGGATTAGGACTAACTGATGTCCTGGGATGGGCCACCATCCTGAAGGCTGGGATGAGAGTAGGGGGAAGTGGACTAGGAGGATGGATGAAACCAAGGTGCTAGGTACAATCAAAGATTTAGACCTAGAAGGGACCTTAAAAGAAAACTGAAGCCCCAGAAGGAAATTTACCTCCTCTCCTAGAAGGGAAGTGGCTTGCCCCAGACCCTAAGACCAGAGGCAGAGCTAGAAATGAGGTATTCTGACCCCCAAATGCAGTGCTTTCCCTAACACAGCACATTGCAAATCATCTGAATATAGAATCTCAGAATCTCAGAGTTAGATGGGACCTCAAAGACCACCTAGACCAATTTAAGATTGAGTCAGAATTTCCCCCACATCCCACCCAACCATTGGTCATGCAGCCTCTGTTTGAAAGTCTCCAGAGGTGGGGAACCTCCATAGTATCTCATTCTACTTTGGGTCCATTATCATTAGAAAGGTTTTCCTTATGTCAAGTCTAAAGTTATCTCTTGGCAACTGTCATTGCTCTTAGTTCTATCCTCTGGGACAAAACAGAGAAAGTCTAATTAATCCCTCTTCTGATATGGCAGCTCTTCAAAGATTCCAGAGCTACTTGACTTCTTAAGATTTAAGACTTCTTGAGACTCATCTAGTTCCTTCAAATGATCTTTACAAGTCTACAGAGTACACAGAGAGACATTTTTTGTCTTGGGCCTCATTCCAACAAGTCTACCTATGAGGCTAAACTTGCCTCCTATGGAAGAAGCTCTTTTTTTTTTTATGTTAGAGATAATTTATATTTAGTGCATTTATGTAAAGCTCTAGACTCACTCTCCCAAAGCCAGACTAGTTACATTTCTCCCTCAGGTTTCCAGTTTGAGTCCCCCATTCTGCTGTTCCTCCTCCCTGCCTTCCACCTGTGAAGTTATAGATTAGAAGTACCTACCACCTGAAGGACACTCTCTCCCCTCTACCACCTCGGTCCTTAAAGAAAGCAGGCTCAACCCTAATGTAGTTTCCACTTAGCATTTGCTCTATCAAGTTCCTGTCCAAATGTAGCATATCTGCTAGACGAGTTAGAATCTCAGCTACCTGTGAGAGGGGTCCCTAAAGTCATTCCTAAATGCTGTACTGGCTGGCTAAAAAAATCATCATGGACTTCACTCTCAGAACTCCATAACTTTTATGTCTATTCATCAAGCTAGACACTATGAAGAGTAATTGCAATGACAGAAAAATATTAGTAGTAAGGATTCCAGAAATTCAGAGGAGACAAAAATCTAAGAAAGGAACAGGTAAAAACCCAAACAAACAAACCCCTCTGGCTTTAGATGATTTATATACAGAACAGGAGGCTGATCCAGTCTCCTAACCTTTTAGAAACTTACAAGGTTGTAACCATCTTTAATCCACTTCACTTAAAGCAGGGTGGTAAGCTTGGTGTAGATACAAAGACCCATTGCCTCTCTCCCCACCAAAGCCTTAGTCTTTGCCTTTTCATTTGAGCATTCTAGGCAGGAAAAACCCATACCAAACAAGGGACAGACCTTGGCCAACTGGTACCTTTTGAATGAACCCTAGGGTTCCAGCTAAGCTGCTGATAAAAAAGAGAAAGCTCTTTATTACAGGGTTAACAGAATAGAACCAGTTTCAGAATGAAACTCTTCAGAATAGGAGATAAAGTACTTCTATTCTGTTATACACAGAATAGAAGGCTGATCCTGTCTTCCCATCCTCTTCCTCTTAGAAAACTGGATCACCTGTTATGGATAGAAATCATTTAAAGCCAGAGGGTTTTTTTTAAATCTGTTCTTTTCTTAGATTTTTGTCTCTCAATTTCTGGAATCCCTACTACTGATCTTTTTCTGCCATTAAAATTACTCTTCCTAGTGTCTAGCCTGATGAATCGACACAAGCAGTTCTCTATTTCTCTTTATCCTTTCAGTTAAAAATCATCCTCAGATTTGTAAGACACCAGAAAACATATTCTTGTCAACCCTTGATAAGTGCATTTCATCTCTGATCAGGAGCCTATCATTCCTATATTTAAGCTGTGATCCAGAAAGCCAAATCTCATTCCCAAACACCACTTACTTCACTAGCTGTTTACTTCCCAATTATTCTTAATTTTCTGAATCCTCTCTGATAGGCAGTAGTGATGAAAACCTCTTTTGTCCTAAGGTCTATAAGTTTCTTGCCTAGGTTTTATAGTTGAACAATCCAGCTTTAAAGATAAGGAAACAAATGCCCAGAGACATGAAATTATGTGTCCCAAATTACCCAATAAACAGAAGCCCTAAGATTTGAATCCAGGCCTTTGGGCTATAAATCTTGAGGCTCCATTATTCTACACTGCCCCATATTCTCTGAGGTTACACTGTGGTTCCATTGCATTTGTTTTAGAAAAAGGTTATGATTAAGCAAAAAACAAACAAACCACACATACACACAAACACATGAAAGAAATGGTGATGAAATGCTAATAATACAAATTAAAGTCCTAACATTAGGAGAGTCCCATATTTTGAGCTTCAAGGGAGCACCTCTGAGTACCTACTACATGCTAAAAGATAAATTCAGCTTCACACTTTCCAGAGCTTTTTTGCTAATCTCTAATTTAGCCCTTTGGGTCCCATCTTCCTCTGTGGTCAGACCAATTTTGCTAATTAATGATTCTGGCTTTGTTGATTTGGCCAATATTCAGATAGACAATGTAGTCTCATCGTTAATAGCACTGGTCCCCAGAATTCTCCAGCAAAGCCAGCTCTAAAAGTCAAGAGATTTGGGGATATGAACCATAAAGCCTATCAATCAATTGCAGTCCCAAACCACAAAATCTCAGGAGATCTGGTAAAGAAGGGACTGATGAAAGCCTTCTGCAGAAAGGATGATGGAACTTAGACGTGTGGGACTAGTAAAGGCAGAGAACAAGTTCTATTAGAGTGGCCTTTCAGTATCTCCCCAAATTGGGTGTCCCACCTACCCATTATCACCTACTGAGGGAAATAGACTGTCCAGAGCTAAGGATTTAAGAGAACAGAAAATAGGTAGCAAGTCTTGGGATTTAGTTCATTTGAATAAATCAACAAAGAATAAAACAATCTCTGCTTAGAAAGAGCTCATAGTCTAAAGGAGTGGGGTGGGGGGAGAAAGTAGAACAGAGAATTAAATGCATAATAGGGATCAAATACATGTCTTCCTACCAAGATGGCTACTGAATAGGAGGCACAACTCTCAGTTCTTACTGCAGTAAAATTCTGAAAATTCATTCCAGACTAAATAAGGATCAAGAAACCTAATGAGAAACTATAGTAAATTCTTCTACTCCAAAGCTGCTCAATAAAAGGTCATACAGAAGTGCATAGGTAATAATTGGAAAGGAACAGCTTACACAAAGTACCAGCATGCCTGGAAATGGCGCATAGTTTGTAAGGATCTGTGACCGGAGGCAGCAAGAGCAGAGGGCTCTCCTTAGAGAGAACCAGAGTGGTCAAAAAGTCTTAGAATGAGGACCTTGGAAACCCCAAAGCTTATAATGCACAGTGCTCCAATGGGGACAGTCCAAATTCAGGGACTTTAGAGTCTCTACCATTCTAACTTGAGATGCCAGAAGGAGCCCTAAAGATCCAGCTCTCTGAATCACAACTGTCAAATGAGAGCCTAATCTTGAGAGGTAGAGGTCAGTTCAGGAACTAGGGGGCCTCCGTGAGGCTATGCAGGGAAACAGCCATATATGAAAATGTAGCAGGAGTAAAGTCTGGCCCTCATTCAAAGACTTAATTAAGGAATTAATATTGGAGGGATGAGTAAATAAAAGAAAATACTATCCAGGGTAGAAAATTGTTGCAAATCTAACTTCATAACAACTGCAAGCAGAAAATCAAAGGGAAAAAATGGACTTTCACATGAACAAAATGAAGCAAGAGTTCTACAAATAAAATAAAAGCAGTTGGGGAAAAGAATTGGCAGAAGAAATAACTTAGAAGAGAAAGTAGTAAACCTTTTTCACGAAATAGAATCTTTGAAAATCAGAATAGGTCAAATAGAAATCAATGACTTCATGGGGTGGTTGGTGCTTGTCCTTCCTGCTCAAAGAGGAACACAGTGACTATGTCAGGTCACTACCAATTGTGGCTGGTCAGACCAGTACAAGCTTAGAAGTCTCTCCGACATGTCAGACATGAATAGTCTGTATAAATATTTGGGGAGGGTGATGTCTCAAAATTTGCACCTCACATTTCTTTTGAGCTATGCAATTCTGCTTTGCTCATAATCCACAGTGCCTTCTTTGATGCAGGCACACCATGCAGAATGGTCCTGGGCCAGTGTCTCCCATGCTTCACATTTGATACTAAAGTTCTTTAGAGAGACCTTGAAAGTGTCCTTGTATCACTTTTTTTCTGACCTCTATGTAAGTGCTTGTCTTGCATGAGTTCTCCATAAAATAGTAATTTAGGCAAATATACGATTGGCATTGAACCAGCATGGCCAACCCATTGGAGTTGTGCTCTCTGAGCAGAATGTGAATGCTTTGTAGTTTAGTTTGAGAAAGGACCTCTAGGTCTGGTATCTTATCTTACCAGGCAATTTTCAGAATCTTCCCAAGACGATTCAAATGGAAGCAATTCAGTTTCCTGGCATGGGGTGTACAACAATGAGGTCAGCACCATGGCTCTGTACACCTTTACTTTTCTTTCTCACACTCAGCTAGCTTTGGTAATGCATGCCTTAACCTCATCATCTCTGTGGACATCCCTGAAAAGTATTCTGCCAAGGTAGATGAACTTATCCACAGCATTCAAAATTTCTCCATTTTCTATAGGTTCCATGAAGGTTCCACGTATGGATAATGTGGTTCTGACTGATGGAAAAATCTATGTTTTCTTGGTGTTAATTGTCAGGCCAAAATTAGCACAAATGGCAGAGAAAAGATCCATACCGTGTTGTATCTCAGTTTCATCAAACCAATCCTGATGTTTATGAGTGTTGAAGACTCAGATGAATCAATGCAATACTATATACCAAATTCTCGGAAAGTAGCCCACTCCTTTTTGCTCCACTGTTGCCAACCATCCCACCAAATCATTAGCAAACTATTCCTGCATGGATAAGCACTCTAACCTACTGATAGGACTTTTTCCCCCCTAGGAAAGGGACAAGGTTCTTTATCATTCCAGTAACCTAGAACTGTTTACCCTTTCAATCTTTTTTCATTGCATTTTCCCAATTACACATGTAAACAATTTTTAACATTTATTTTCTGACATTTTGCAAACCAAATTCTTTCCCATCCTTCCTCTCCTCTCCCTTCCTTGAGGCAGCAAGCAATATGTTATACATTTGCTGCCATGCAATACATATTTCCATATTTGTCATGTTGTGAAAAGACATTACACATTCAAGAAAAAACTCATGAAGGAAATAAAGTGGAAAATGGATTGCTTTGATCTGCATTCAGACTCTGTCAGTTTCTTCTATAATGGTGGACAGCCTTTTTCATAATGCGCATCTTGGGGTTGTCTTGCATCCTTGCATTGTGAAAGTAGTTGTCATTCACAGCTGATTATCACACAACAGTGATGTTACCATGTTTAATATTCTCTTGGTTCTGCTTACTTCGCTTTGCATCAGTTCATATAAGTCTTTTCAGGTTTTTTTGGAAATCTTCCTGTTCCTCAATATTCCATCATAATCATATACCACGCTTGTTCAATCATTTCCCAATTGATGAGTATCTTCTCAGTTTCCAATTCCTTTCCACTAAAGAAAAGAGCTACTATAAATATTTTGTATAAGCAAGCCCTTTTCCCTTTCATTGATCTCTTTGGGTTATAGACGTAGTAGTGGCATTACTGGGTTAAAGGAAATCCCAAATTGTTCTCCAGAATGATTACATCAGTTCATAGTTCAACAGTGGTTACTTAATGTCCCATTTTTCCCATAATCCCTCCAACATTTAGCATTTCCCTTTTTTGTCATATTAGCCAATCTGATAGGTGTGAGGTGGAACACCAATTTTGTTTTAATTTGCATTTCTCTGATCAATAGTGATTTGGAAGTATAACAGAACAGATATACAACAAACAGCAGCAAAAGATTATAGTAACCTTATAGTTGACAAAAATATAGATCCAAGGTATTGACATAAGAAATCACTCTTTGGTAAAAATTACTGTGACGACTGGAAAGTAGTTTGGCAGAAACTAGATATAGATCAATATCTTACACCATTCATTAAGATGAAATCAAAATGAACATATGATCTAGACATAAAAGGAGATATTATTTTAATAACCTTTACCTTCTGTCCTGGAATCAGTACTGTGTATTGGTTCCAAGGCAGAAGAGTGGGTAAGAGCTAGGCAACCGGGGTCAAGTGACTTGCCCAGGGTCACACAGTTGGGAAGTGTCTGAGGCCATATTTGAACCCAGGACCTCCCATCTCTAGTCCTGGCTCTCAATCCACTGTTACCCAGCTGCCCCCAAAAGGAGATATTATAAACAAATTAAAACAGACAATATATTATCTATCATATTTATGGATAGGAGAGGAATTTATGGGTAAACAAGGGATGGAGAATATTCAGAGATGTAAAATGGATAATTCTGAGTACATTAAATAGAAACATTTTTGTACAAATAAAACAAATGTTGCCAAGCTTAGAAGGAAAGCAGAAAGTTGGGGGGAAATTCCCATAGACAGACTCTGGGAGAGAGGTCTTATATCTAAAATGTATAGACAACTTTATCAATTTTATGGAAATAAGAACCATCCCCCAATTAATAAATGGGCAAAAATGAAGGAATCAAACTAACAAATCTTAAAAATATGGTCATAAACTGATCCAAAAGACAATGGTCTAGGGACAGTTTAAAACAAGACATAGTTGTAAAAGCAGTTTTCTTGTTAGGATCATATTTGGAAATTCACAAGATTGATGAGTGCTGAAACCTTCTATTATCAAATTGATTCAGATTAAAAAACAAACTTATTCTCTTTCTAAAAAAAGGGCACATCCTTTTATCTACCAACAGAGTAAGCAGACTCCTAATCTACCAGCTTTTCAAAAGTCACATAGCAAAGGGTTCTCGTTATCTACATAAACACACATCTGTAACAGCAGGAAAGGGACACCATAGATAGAATTATAATACAAGGAAGATCTATGAAATAGATACAGCGTCATAACTTGGAAGAAACAGGTACTGTGCTTCATTTTTAAAAACAACAAAATTAGGCAGGAACATCATTTCCCAAAAATCCTGTTTGATCTAAGTGGAAACAGAAGTTGTAGCTTTTCAATGTTCTATTGTAACGGCAGTTTCTTGATCCCATTGGTTGATTTGCATATAAATATTGAGCTCCAGTCACCAAGGTTTGAAGTGGCTTCAGGCTCCTTCCAAATATCCTTTTGTGAGTGTGTTTTCTTGAGTCTTTTCTTTCACTCTCACTTTCCCCCTTGCCCTATGTTTTCATGTCAACAGTTTCCCTCCACAAATTAAAACCCCATGTCTCTGTATGTTGTGCTGGATGCAACAGCCATGTATAAGTGCATTAAAAATGCTCTAAATTACTACTGATTAGGGGAAGGCATTACAAAATAATTCTGAGGTATCATCTCACACCCATCAGATTGGCTAAAATGACAAAATGTTGAGAGGATGTGGAAAAATAGAGCCACTAATACACTGTTGGTGGAACTGTGAACTGATCCAACTATTTTGGAGAGTAATATGAAATTACACCCAGAGGGCTGTAAAATAGTGTATATTCCAAGACTCAGCAATACCATTTCTGGACGTATTTCCTAAGGAGATTGGGGGGGGGGGGAGGGGGAGAAAAGAACCTATATACTTAAAAATATTTATAATAGCTCTCTTTGTGGTGGCAAAGAACTGGAAATCAAGGAGATGTCCATCTTTTGGGAATGGCTAAACAATTTGTGATAAATGATTGTGATGTAATACCACTGAGCCAAAAGAAATGAGCAGATTAATTTTTTTTTAATCCTTACCTTCCATCTTAGAATGGTTCTAAGGTAGAAGAGTGGTAAGGGCTAGGCAACAGAGGCTAAGTGATTTGCCCAGGGTTACACAGCTGGGAAGTGTCTGAGGTCAGATTTGAACCTAGAACCTCCCAGCTCTAGGCCTGGAGCAGATTAATTTTTAAAAACTTGGAAAGAACTACACGAGACAATGAAGAATGAAACAAGTAGAATCAAAAGAACATTATATACAGCTACAGATTTAATATTTTAAAAATAACTTGTGAATGTTCACCTCCAGAGAATGAACTGAGAAGTGGAAACACAAAAGACATAATCTACATATACATATCTGTTTGCCAGCTGATGCCTACTATGGTATGGAGAGGGGAGGGAGGAGCTGAAGAAATTTTTTTGTTTCCTTTTGACAATTGATTCATATACCTCGTAACTCAGCCATGTGTCCCTGGGTGATTCTAATGTTGGTCAACACCCTCCTCAGGGGGGGGGGGGGGTTGTATAATTATCCTGAAATCCAAGGTTTAAAATATTTTGAAGAAATTTTAAGAAAAGAAAATTGCCAATACCCCAAATCAAGAAAGCAGATCTTTTGGAGAAGGTGCCATAAGGATGCCTGTGGAAACTACACACTACATCAAAAGATCCAGAGTAAACTTTGGGATATAATGAACTGAACTGAAGGGGGTTGAACATATTTATTATGAATTGTAAACTCTTACACCAAAGGGGAATGCCCCCTAATTGGCTTTTTGTCATTGCATCTATCAATCATTTTTGTTTTCTTTCTCTCTTATCCCTATATTGAAATTCCCTCTAGGTAAAAACCAATATTTTATAAGCCTCTAGTAAGAGAATCTTTAGAGGTATATATTGGTTATTTGAAATGATTCATTGGGGAGACTAGGCATGTTCATCTTCCAAAGACCTCAACTGAGGAGATTTCAACATGCTAGTCTCCCAATAGAATCACAGCAGGGATTATTGGAAGAGAATTTCCCTCTCTATTAATGTTGCTTTGTTTTATGTTACCTCTCAGTGACCTAAAGGTCAAAGAACACTAAGATGTGTAGATACAGACAGGCCCTCAGAGAGAGGAAGTTAGAGAATCCAAGAACCAACAAGACAGAAAGCTGATTCTACAGGCACTGCCCGTCTGGACAGTCCAGCCAAATGAAGAAACTATGGTTGGTTCCCAAGATATAATGTGTGAGAGTTAGTGGGTGGAGAAAACTGCTTATAAGGGGAGACCCAGCAGGAAGTAAATATCTTCTGGCTGGAGCTTGGATCCTGAAGGAACTCATTGGTGCTCCGCTCCAATCCATCATGGCGGCCAATAGAGTAGTAAGCTAAGCAACTTTCTACCTCTCCCCTACATTTCCCTGTCTTTACTATTACTACTTCAATGTAATAAAGTTATTAAAACTACTAGCAGTCTCATAATTTAATTTTAATTATGATACCTTCTACTTCTTTATAGGGTAGGATAGATTTTTGTAGCCAACTGAGTGTGGCTTTTAGTATCATTTTGATGTAATTCCAAGGAGGAAAAGATTCAAGCTTTGGCTACCACCTTGCCAATTTCCCATACACTTTATTAACTCTTACATTCCTCCTCATCTGAGATAATTCAACCTCATCTATTTCTCCTTTTCTCTTCTCCCAAAGTTTTCTTCTTTCTCTTCCCTTAATTTTTTTTTTTTGGATATCATTCCATCATATTGTTTACTCCTTCTTATTGCCCTAATAGTAATAAACTTCTTAAATATCTTTACAATCTTAAATACCTAAAGTAGTTTAAGTTCTTTAAGTATCTTAAGTATTACAAACATCTTAAGTATTTTAATTATTACCTTCCCATGTAGGAATATAAACAGTTTTTTCCTATTGAATCCTTAAGTTTTCTATTTACAAAAAAAGGCTTTTTTTGAGTGTTATATTTCATCCTCAGATTTTCTGTTCTGTTCCAGTCTTTTTGTCAGGAATGATTGGAAGTCCTCTACTTCATTAAATATCTATTCCCTCCCCCTGAAGTTTATGCTCAGTTTTGTTGGGTAGATGATTCTTGGTTGTAATACTAAAGCTTTTGCCTTCAGGAATATCATGTTCCAAGGCTTCAGGTCCTTTAATGTAGAAGCTGCTAGTTCCTGTGCAATCCTAACTGTGGTTCCACAATATCTGAACTGTTCCCCACTCCTGCTTATAGTATTTTCTCCTTGACCTAGAAGTACTGAATTTGTTTTTATTTTGCAATCACTTTCAGGAGGTGATGCGTAGATTCTTTCAATTTCTATTTTACCCTCATGTTAAAAAATGTCAAGGCAGTTTTCCTTGATGATTTCTCATAATATGATGTCAAAGTTATTTTTTGATAATGGCTTTCAGATAGTTCAATGATTTATATGATCTCTCCTGGATCTATTTTCTGGACCAATTATTTTTCCAATGAGATATTTCAAATTTTCTGCTATTTTAAAATTCATTTGATTTAATTTTATTACTTTATTGTTTCATTGAGTCATTAGTTTTAATCTGCCCTCATTCTAATTTTTATGGAGTCATTTTCTTTTTTGTATTTTGTATTTCCTTTTCTATTTGGCCAATTCTAGTTTCTAGGGAGTTGTTTTCTTTAGTGTATTCCATCCCCATCCCACCCCACCAAAAAACTTACTTTCACGTCTTTTCCAATTTTTTCTCCTACCTTTATTATTTGAAGTTTGAGTTCTTCCAGGAATTCTTTTGGGGCCTGACATCTTTTGAGGCTTTACATCTTTCAGTTTGGGCATTGTTGTCCTCTTCTGAGTTTATATTTTGATCTTTCCTGTCACAAAGTAAATTTCTTGAGTCAGGTTTTTTCTTTGTCTTTTGCTCATTTTTCTGGGCTTTTTTTGGTGTGACCTTTATATATATTAAAGTTTAGCTCTTTTCCTAGGGTAGTTTTCTCTGGTGTTTGGGGTTTGCTTTGCTGACTTTGGATACTGACTGTAGTGTGAACCTTCAGGGAACCAGCTTGCTGGTTTGTCATGGAGAGGCTTACAGTGCTGTCTAGTAGTCATTTGTGCCAGATTGACTTGGGCATTAATCCTCTCAATGCTGGCTCTCCTGAGTGTAGCTCACCTGATTGGGCTGGACTCTGCTCCCCCAACTGCCACTGGATTGAGCTGGGTTCTACTCTTCTCACTGCAGGTGGTGCACCTGACTAGGTTGGACTCTACTCCCCCAACTGCCACTGGATTATACTGGGTTCTGCTCTCCCCACGGCCAGCTCCCCCAGGTGTAGCCTGCTTGCCTGGGCTGGGCTCTCTTCCCCTAGCTGCTGCTCAATAGAACTAGTATTGGTTCTCCCTATTGCTAGATCCCCCAGATGCAACATGTTGGACTGGGTTGCCACTGGATTAAACTAGATTTTACTTCCCTCACTGCTGGCTTCCCCAGATGCAACAAGGGCTGCATTGTTTTCTCTTCTTACCCCATGTAACAGGTCCTTCTTGCCATTCTTCCACTTTGTTTTATTATGGAGCATCTTTCAACAACTTTTGTTGTTTCAGAATTTGTTTTGAGGCTCTGGGTGTGTGTGTGTGTGTGTGTGTGTGTGTGTGTGTGTGTGTGTGTGCGTGTGTGGTGTGTTTATTTGAAGGTGGGCTTGGGCAAATTTGGAATATTCCTTAGCACCAGAAAGTGGAAGTCTGACATTAAGACTTCTAATAGTCATCATATAATAGTGACATCTAATAGTCACCTTGGGGCTGCTGATTTGTGAAATATAAATGTTTAGCTAAGACAGGATAATTCTGTGATTGGTCCAACACTCTGCCCCACAAACTGACTTACTCACTCTCACAGCCTATCTTTTTCTTCTTACAATGACATAGTCTATTAAAAGCCAATGTTTATTGGGAAAATGCATCCATAACATTTTATTGTATTTAGCTAAACAGAAAACAGTGTTGGTAATGGGAAGATCCTGAGAGACACACATTTTCAATGGTAAGTAATTGTTGCTATGGCTATTTCTGATTCCATTCCTCCCAAGGACTCCCTGCAACATCTGATAATCAGTGCCTTCTCTGGCATGAAAGTCACCTAAAATTACAAGCTTGTCCTGTTTTAGCACATTGATGATAACTGTCTCCAAGTCTTAATGAATTTTTTTTACCTCATCAGGGTTCATCATAGTGATAACACACATAATGATGTGGTATAGCATCTTCCTGCCAATAGCCTGTTGTTCATTCCTTTCACAAGCTTTTTGAATAGATTATATATGATTGCAAAACCTATTCAACCTTACAGTGATCACTCTAGGAAAACATACATCCATCTCCAACTTCAAGAAACTGGACTTTATTTGACAACCTTGGTTCACACAAGGTTGCTATTTAGATGTCATACCTGCAGAGTTCTCTTACAAGAGCTATTTACCTTTCATGAACTGAAGTTCATGTTCTCTATATAAATGGTGAATGGAATTGACTTCACAAAAAGTTTCTGTACATTTTTTGTGCAGGGTAGGATCATTGTCTGCCTCAGCTAAGTAGTGCAGGGTTAGGTTGGATAAAACAGACATTTTTAGTGCACTTTTTCTAGTCACTTCCTCAGGCTGAGAAGTGAACAGTGTGGTTCTTTAAAAAGGCTGCTCAGGGAAAAAGAAATGAAAGTAATGCAAAAAGAAAATAACAGCTTGAAAAGCAAAATTGGTCAAGTGGAAAAAGAGGAACATAAATTCAATGAAGAAAAAAAGTTTCTTAAAAAACAGAATTAACCTACTGGGAAAAGGCCAAAAAAAATTTCAATGAATAAAAGAGTGCCATGGAAAGTAGAATGGAACAAATGGAAAAGGATGATAAAAAATTATGGTAGAAATTCATGTCTTTGAAAACTAGAATTGGAGGGAGCAGCTAGGTGGCTCAGTGGATTGATAGTCAGGTCCAGAGATGGAAGGTCCTATGTTCAAATCTGGCCTCAGACAATTCCTAGGTGTATGACCCTGGGCTAGTCACTTAACCCCCATTGCCTAGACCATGCCACTCTTCTGCCTTAGAACCAATACCCAATATTAATTTTTAAATGGAAGGTAAGGTTTTTTATTAGAATTGGGCAAATAGAAGTTAATGACTTCACACGACATTAAGAAACAATAAAACAATCAAAAGAATGAAAAAAAACAGAAGAAAATATGAAATATCTTGCTGGAAAAACAAGTGACCTGGAAAATAGATCCAGGAGAGACAATTTAAGAATTATTGGACTACAATTTAAGAATTATTGGACTACCTGAAAGTCAAGACAGAAAAAAAGCCTCAACATCATAATTATCCAAGAAAACTGCTTTGATATTTTTTAACAAGAGAGTAAAATAGAGATTGAAAGAATCCACAGATCATATCCTGCAATGAATCCTCAAATGACAACTCCTCGGAATGTTATCGCAAATCAGGAGTTCTCAAACCAAGGAGAAAATACTTCAAACAGGCAGAATGAAATATCATGGAGTCCCAGTCAGGATTACATAGGATCTGGCAGCTTCCACATTGAAAGACATGCAGGTTTGTAATATGATATTCCATATGACAGGGGAACTGGGCTTAAAACGTAGAATCACCTACCCATCAAAATTGACTATATTTTTCAGGGGAAAGTATGGTCATTTAATAAAATAGAAGATTTTCAAGCATTTCTGAAGAAAAAAGAAACAGACAAACAAAAAATCTGATGTCCACATACAAAATTCAAGAGAAGTATAAAAAGGTAAATAAGAAAGAGAAAAAATGTAAGGGCTTCAATAAAGTCTAATTGTTTATAGTCCTATATAGAAAGATGATATCTGTAACTCTTCAAAATTGTTATCATTATCATGGTAGTTAGAAGAAGTATACACAAGCCGAGGGTATGGTAGTAAACTATTTAGGATGATATATAAAAAAACTGGGGGTGAAAAAGAGGATTGTACTAAGTAATGGGAAGAGGGAAGTAAAATGAAGTAAACTATATTATATAAAGCGGCATGGGGAGAATACTATTATAATTGAGGAGAAGATGAATGTAGTGACAGGTAATACTGAAATCTTACTCTCATTGGAATTGGCTCAGAGAGGGAAGAACAGCCAGATGAATTGAGATATTGAATCCTATCTTACACTATAGAGAAGCTGAAGGGGAATAAGAAAGGTGGTGGGAAGGGAGGGAACTATTATTAGGGAGAGGGGAAGAGGGAGTGCTTAAAAGCAAAACACTGGTGTGGAGGGAAAGATTGAAAAGATAAAGGGCAGGATTAAAAGAAGAAATCAAGATGGAGGGGAATACACAGGTGGTAATCATAACTGTGAATGTAAATGAGATGAACTCACCCATAAAATGGAAGCAGATAGAGTGGATTAAAAAACAGAATCCTACCATATGCTGTTTATAAGAAATACATTTGAGACAGGTAAATACACAGAGTAAGGGTAGGAGGCTGGAGTAGAATCCACTGAGCTTCAACTGAGACAAAGAAGACAGCAGTAACAATCATGATCTCAGATAAAGCTAAAGCAAAAATAGGTCTTATTAAAAGAGATAAGGAAGGTCTTGATAAAAGGCAGAATAGACAAGGAAGAAATATCAGTACTTAACATATATGCACCAAATGGTATAACATCCAGATTTTTAAAGGAGAAACTAACGGAACTTAAGGAGGAAATAGATAGTAAAACTATATATTAGGGGGACTTCTACCTTCCCCTATCAGAACTAGATAAATCTAACCAAAAATTAAATAAGAAAGATGGAAGAGAAGTGAATGAAATTTTAAAAAGTTAAATTTAATAAATATCTGGAGATATTTGAGTAGGGATAAAAAAGAATATACCTTTCTAGCAGCACATGGTACATATTCAATATTGACCATGTACTAGGGCAGTTCTGGCAAAGCTTTTTAAATTTGTGTGCTCAAACTGCAACTTCAAGATGCCTTTGATCATTACCCCAGAGAAAAGAGAGATGAAGTACTCACTTTGGGTGGCTGGACAGAAGGGCAGGGCATGCAAAAATGTCCTCAGACACACATGCCAATACTTTGCCAATTCTGTACTAGGGCATAAGAACATTATAACCAAGTGCAGAAAGCTGCAATAATAAATGCAAATTTTCAGATCATAATGCAATAAAAATTATAATCAATAAGGGTTCATAGAGAGGCAAATTAAAAATTAATTTAAAACTAAATAATCTAATTCCTCAGTACTGGTGGGTCAAAAAACAAATCACAGAAACAATCACTGATTTCATTGAAGAGAATGACAATGAGGAAACAACGTATCAAAATTTATGGTATACAGCCAAAGCAGTACTTAGGTGAATGGAGCATACAACTAAAAAAATCAGAAAAAGAACAAATTTTAAATTGCTAGTTAAAGGCTAAATTGGAAATCCTAAAAATCAAAGGAGAAATTAATAAAATTGAAAGTAAAAGAACTACTAAAGTAATAAATAATGCTAGGACCTGGTTCTATTAAAAATAGTGTATTGATTAATTTGATTAAAAATAAGAAAGAAGAGAATAAGATTACCAGTATGAAAAATGAAAAGGGCAATTTCACCTCTAATGTAGAGGAAATTAAAGCAATCATTAGAAGGTATTTCATCCAAATATATGATGAGAAATCTGATAATCGAGGAAAAATGGATGAATATTTACAAAAATATAAATTGCCCCCTTGGGCAAGTCACTTAACCTCCATTTCCTAGCCCTTATCACTCTTCTGCCTTCGAAGCAATACATTGCATTGATTCTAAGACAGAAGGAAAGGTTTTAAAGAACAAAAAATTGCCTAGATTAAAAAAATGAGGAAATAGAATACTTCAATAAGCTCATTTCTGAAAAAGAAGTTAAAAGAGCCATCAATAAACTTCCCAGGAAGAAATCCCCAATTCCAGATGGATTCACAATGAATTCTATCAAACATTTAAAGAACAATTAATCCCAATATTAATCAAACTATTTGACAAAATAAGCAAAGAAGGAGTCTTACCACATTCTTTTTGTTACATAAATATGGTACTGATTCCTAAGCCAGGAAGACCAAAAACAGAGAAAGAAAACTATAGACCAATCTCCTTAATGAACATAGATGCAAAAATCTTAAATAAAATACTAGCAAAGAAACAACAGCAAGTTATCACAAGGATTAGTCATTATGACCAGGTGGGATTTATACCAGGAATACAAGGATGTTTTAATATTAGGAAAACCATCAACATACTTGACCATATCAATGATCTAACAGAAGTCACATGATTATTTCAATAGATGTAGAAAAAGCCTTTGACAAAATACAACATCCATTCCCATTAAAATATTAGAAAGCATAGGAATAAGCCTTTCCTCAAAATAACAAGTAGTATTTCTTAAAAACCATCAGTAAGTATTGCCTGCAATGGGGATAAGTTAAATGCTTTGCCAATGAAATCAGGGGTGAATTATCACCACTATTGTTTAATATTGTACTTGAAATGCTAGCTTTAACAATAAGAGAAGAAAAAGAAATTGAAGGAATTAAAGCAGGCAATGAGGAAACTAAACTATCACTCTTTGTGGATGATATGAAGGTATAATTAGAGAATCCTAGAAAATTAACTGAAAAGCTAGTTGAAATAATTAGTAACTTTATCAAAGTTGCAGGATACAAAATAAACCCACATAAATCATCAGCATTTCTATATAGTTCCAACAAAAATCAGCATCAGGAATTAGAAAGAGAAACTCCATTTAAAATCACTATAGAAAATATAAAATATTTGGGAATCTATTTGTCAAGACAAACACTGGAATTATACGAACCCAATTACAAAACACTTTTTGCACAAATAAAATTAAATCTAAACAATTGAAAAAACATTAATTGCTCATGGGTAGGTCAAGCTAATATAATAAAAATGACAATCCTACCTAAATTTACTTATTCAGTGCCATACCTATCAATTACCAAAAAAAAACCCTATTTTATAGAACTAGAAAAATAGTAAAATTCATCTGGAAGAACAAAAAGTCAAGAATATTAAGTGGGGCATCTGGGTGGTTCAGTGGATTGAGAGCCAGGCCTAGAGATGGGAGGTCCTGGATTTAAATCTGGTCTCCGACACTTCCCAGCTGTGTGACCCTGAGCAAGTCACTTAACCCCCATTGTCTATCCTTTCTTTCTCTTCTGCCTTAGAATCAATACATAGTAGTGATTCTAAAATGGAATGTAAGGGTTTAAAAAAATAAGAATATCAAGGGAACTAATGAAAAAAATGTGATAGATAGTGGGGTGGCAGCACCAGATCTTAAACTGTATTACAAAGCAGTTATCATCAAAGCAATCTGGAACTGACTAAGAGATAAAAGGATGGATCAATGGAATAAACTAGGGGCAAATGGTCTCAGCAATCTAGTGTTTGGTAAACCCAAAGATCTCAGCTCAAAGACCTCACTCTGACAAAAACTGCTGGACAAATTGGAAAACATTATGGCAAAAATTAGGTTTTTATCAATATCTCACACCCTATACAAAGATAAGGTCAAAAATAGCATCAAGGAAGGACTGAAGTTTAAGGGGGCACCCCAAATTCCCAGAAAACAGAACCTACCTATAATTAGATAGGAAAAATGAACAAACAATTTAAAAAAAACACCTAACTCTAAAGACTTTTTATGGAGACAAAGAGCAAGGTGTAGACACAGAAAGGGACAGTGAAAGCACAGGAAATACACCCAAAGTCCAAAAGAAAAATATGAATTGGACACAAATTCTGGATGAGCTCAAAAAAGACTTTGAAAACCAATTATTAGAGGTAGAGGAAAAGTGGGAAAGGGAATGAAAATGATATAAGAAGAAAGGAAATTAATGTAAGAAGAAATGAAAGTGATGCAAGAAGAAATGGGCCAATTGAAAAAAATAGAATCAAAAGCTGACAGAGGAAAACCAGGCCTTAAAAATCAGAAGTGACCATTTAGAAATTAACGATTTCACAAGAAATCAAGAAAAAATAAAGCAGAATCAAAGGAATGAAAAAACAGAGGAAAACATGAAATAGCTTATTAAAAAAACAACTGATCTAGAAAACAGATCCAGGAAAGATGATCTGAGAATTATTGGGTTACCTGAAAGCCACGATGAAGAAAAAAAACTTTGGATATCATATTATGAGAAATTATCAAAGATAACTGCCTAGAGATCCTTGAACAAGACAATAAAATGGAAATGGAAATAATTCACAGATCGCCTCCAGAAAGAAATCCTCAATTGACAACTTCCAGGAATGTTATTGCCAAATTTAAGAGCCACCACACCAAGGAAAAAATACTTCAAACAGCCAGAAAAAAAAACCATAAAAAACCATGGAGATACAATCAGGATCACTTAGGACCTAGTGGCTTCTACATGAAGGAATCATAAGGCATGGAATATAATGTTCAGGAAGGCAAAAGAGTTGGGTTTACAACCTAGAGTCACCTATCCAGCAAAACTGAATGTACCCTTTCAGGGGGGGAAATGGTCATTTAATAAGATAGAAGATTTCCAAGCATTCCTTAGGAATAAGCCTGACTCAAACAAAAAAGTTGAAAGCCAGATATAAGACACAAGAGAAGCCCAGAAAGGTAAATAAGAAAGAGAAAATTTAAGGGACTCATTAAGGTAAAAATGTTTATATTTCTATATGGAAAGAGGATTTCTATAATTCTAAAAAATTACTCTCAGTAGTAGAGAAGATAGAAGGAATTTACTCAAAAGAGGGTGGAAAAGTAAGTTGATTATCATAATATGATATGATGTATATGTAAAGATGATGATATAGAGCAATATGTATATGTGATATGTATGCATATTAATTACATGTAAAAAATCAATCAAGGGCTGAAACAGAAGGTTGCGTTGAGAATAAAGGGAAGGGAAATAAAGAATAGGATAAATTATACATAAAGAGGTAAGAAAAATCAGTACATAGAGGGGAGGATAAGGGTGGTGACAGGCAATGCTTATACTTTACTCTCTTTGTAACTGGCTCAGAGAGGAAAAAACGAATATCCTCATTGGAGCATAGAATTCTATATTACCCTACTGAGAAGTAGAAGGGGAACAAGAAAAAGGAAGCAGAGGATAATTGAAGAGAGGGGGAACTGGTGTGGTGGTGACAAAAAGCAAAATACTGGTGAAGAGGAATAGCATGAAAGGGAATAGAGCAGGATCTAAAGGGGATAATATGATGGTGATGGAAGGCAATACACAGTTAGAAATCATAGCACTTTATGTGAATGGGATTAACTCACCCATTAAACAGAAGCAGATAGCAGAGTAGATTAAAAACCAGAATCCTATTATATGTTGTTTACAAGAAACATATTTGAGGCAGGGCGATACACACAGATTAAAGGTAAAAGGCTGGAGCAGAATATATTATGCATCATCTAAAATCAAATAGGCAGGAGGGACAATCATGATACCAGACAAAGCCAAAATAGAAATTGATCCAATTAAAAGACATAAGGAAGGAAATTACATTTTGCTAAAAGGTACTATAAATAATGAAGTAATATCATTACCAAACATTTATGCACCAAATGATGCTGCAAGCTCAGGGACCGCCTTGCTCAATGTTTCAAGGGTCCTCAGTTAGGTGTGGTGGTGAAGGCATAAATGAGTGATGGAAGACAGCTGTGTGTGTTAGCCTGGGGTCATGCTTTGCATGGAACTGCTTCCCCAGGCCCATTTTTTAAAATATTTTTTATACCCCAATGAATACATATTCAACACACTTGTTCAAATGCAGATAATTAGATAAGTGATACATTAACTTTTAACAAATCATTTGATTAACAGTCTGTGATCATTCTATATATTTATATTATTACTATTGATTCTTACAGGATACATAAAGCTTTTGAAAAAGATAAATGATTTCATCACAAGTGGAGTAGTTAGAGGTTAGTTTTCTCATTAATATGTGAGGTGCTTGAGCTTGCAGACAATGAAAGAAAATAATTTGTTACTTTTAATAAAAATAGATAATCAATCAGAAGTTCTAGAGACAATTGACAAACACGGCAGCCAAGTTGAGGGATCAAAGGCATAATATAAACACAACTCAGTTTTAATATTAAACTAATCATATTTTCAGAGTTTCATGGGGAGTTCCCGTGATGGGTTTCAGTTGGTAAATCAAGTCACTGAGGCATGATGTATTAAGGCATGGTGTACAAGCCTCTCCCTATGATGATTGACGTACTGGCTTGGGAGAATTTGTTCTGTGCATAGGAGTGGGGAATTTCTGAGCACAGCTTTTTTAGAAGTTATATGCATAAGCAGAAGTTAACCCATGATAGTCTTTTGGGTTTGGTTTTGTGAGTATGATCTTTTGGTGGTATTCTGTGGGGGGATAATGTACAAGTATTTTGTTCTCATATTATTTTTCCTGAAGTTAGGGAGAGAACAATAATCATAGCAATTCCAGTAGTAAGGGATGTGAAGATTGGATTTGGCTTTCCCCGATTGTAACAATGAAGGTACTTAGCTCTTCCCTGATTGTGAAGATTTAAATTGTAACTCATGTCTATTTTTAGATTTTAATCCCCATAAGTGTAAACACCCTACTTAAAAGTTAAGTATGGAGACCTGCCTATTTTTAGATTCAATCACAAAAAGTGCAAACATGGTATTTAAAAATTAGGTATGAAGATCTTCCCATTTATTCCTAATCACCAAAAGTGCAAATATCCCACTTAATCATGAAGTGGGAGGTCTGTGACCCATGTGTGTGACAGTGGGTAACAAATCAGAATCCACTAACTGCCTTCCGGGCAGTCCTAGAGTAGAACATCAGCTATGATTGGTAGACGTAGAATTAGGGGAAGTGACGCAAAGAAAATGTCTTCATTTTTTCCCATTTGAATAAGTTTATTTATTCAATTTAGAACACTATTCCTTGGTTACAATAATCACATTATTTCCCTCCCTCCCTTCCGCCCACTCTTCCCCCACAGCCAACGGGCAATTACATTGTGTATTACATGTGTCCTTGATCAGAACCTATTTCCATGTTGCTGTTTACACTAGGATATTCATTTAGAGTTTACATCCCCAACCCTATCCCTTCGACCCATGTATTCAAGCAGTTGTTTTTCTTGGGTGTTTTTACTCCCACTGTGTTTCCTCTGGATGTGGATAGTGGTTTTTCGCATAGGTTCCTCCGAGTTGTTCAGGGTCATTGCATCGCCACTAATGGAGAAGTCCGTTACATTCGATTGTACCACAGTGTATCAGTCTCCGTGTACAATGTTTTCCTGGTTCTGCTCCTCTCACTCTGCATCACTTCCTGGAGGGTGTTCCAGTCTCCATGGAATTCCTCCACTTTATTATTCCTTTGAGCACAATAGTATTCCATCACCAACATATACCACAATTTGTTCAGCCATTCCCCAATTGATGGGCATCTCCTCGTTATCCAATTTTTGGCCACCACAAAGAGTGCAGCTATGAATATTTTTATACATGTCTTTTTCTTTGGGGTACAAACCCAGCAGTGCTATGGCTGAATCAAAGGGCAGACAGTCTTTTATCACCCTTTGGGCATAGTTCCAAATTGCCCTCCAAAATGGTTGGATCAATTCCCAACTCCACCAGCAATGAATTAATGTCCCAACTTTGCCACATCCCCTCCAGCATTCATTACTTTCCGTAGCTGTCATGTAAGCCAATCTGCTAGGTGTGAGGTGATACCTCAGAGTTGTTTTGATTTGCATTTCTCTAATTATAAGAGATCTAGAACACTTTTTCATGTGCTTATTAATAGTTTTGATTTCTTTAACTGAAACTTGCCTATTATGTCCCTTGCCCACTTTTCAATTGGAGAATGGCTTGATTTTTTTGTACAGCTGGTTAAGCTCTTTATAAATTTGAGTAATTCGACCTTTGTCAGAGGTTTTTGTAATGAAGATTGTTTCCCAATTTGTTGCTTCCCTTCTAATTTTGGATGCATTAGTTTTGTTTGTACAAAAACATTTTAATTTGATGGAATCAAAATGATTAATCTTATATTTTGTGGGGTTTTTTTCTAGTTCTTGCTTGGTTTTAAAGTCTTTCCCTTCCCAAAGGTCTGACATGTATACTATTCTGTGTTCACCTAATTTTCTTATAGTTTCCTTCTTTATATTCAGGTCATTCACCCATTCTGAGTTTATCTTGGTATAGGGTGTGAGATGTTGATCCAAACCTAATCTCTCCCATACTGTCTTCCAATTTTCCCAGCAGTTTTTATCAAAAAGGGGGTTTGGGTCCCCAAAACTGGGATCTTTGGTCTTGCTGAGGTCATTTACCCCAATTCTATTCCACTGATCCTCTTTTCTGTCTCTTAGCCAGTACCAAATTATTTTGATAACCACTGCTTTATAGTATAGTTTGAGATCTGGGACTGCAAGTCCTCCTTCTTTTGCATTTTTTTTTCATGATTTCCCTGAATATCCTTCATCTTTTGCTCTTCCAAATGAACTTTGTTATGTCTAACTCAGTAAAAAAGATTTTTGGTAGTTCAATGGGTATGGCACTAAATAAGTAGATTAATTTGGGTAGGATTGTAATTTTTATTATGTTAGCTCTTCCCACCCATGAGCAATCAATGTTTTTCCAATTGTTTAGATCTAATATTAATTGTGTGGAAAGTGTTTTGTAGTTGTGTTCATATAGTTCCTGTGTTTGTCTTGGCAGATAGATTCCTAAGTATCTTATTTTGTCTAGGGTGATTTTAAATGGAACTTCTCTTTCTAATTCTTGCTGCTGAAATGAGTTGGATATATATATAAATGCTGATGACTTGTGTGGGTTTATTTTGTATCCTGCAACTTTGCTAAAATTGTTGATTGTTTTGACTAGATTTTTGGTTGATTCTGTAGGATTCTTTAAGTAAACCATCATATCATCTGCAAAGAGTGATAACTTGGTCTCCTCATTGCCAATTCTAATACCTTCAATTTCTTTTTCTTCTCTAATTGCTACTGCTAGTGTTTCTAGTACAATGTTAAATAATAGAGGTGATAATTGTGGGGTTTTCCTTAATGGACTTCCCTGACCAGCAGGGTCCCACAAGGGAAAGGGGCTCACCTTTGTGATGGGACCCGAGGAGAGGTAGGAACCGAGAACCAGGGTGGAGAATGAAAGACACGGACAAATCAGTGATTGGATAGGGCAGGCAACCCTATGATTTTCCTTAAGGCGGAAAATGAGGATAATGGAATACAAGGTGGTTGAGAAGATTAAGATAGAGAATACAGGCCGAGATGGTTGCAGCCTCGGGGAAGGAGAAGGTCAAGAAGAGAGAGACATAGTCATTGAGGAGCCCAGTGGAGCTCCATGGAAGGGAGAAAGGCCAAGAGGAAGTTCATGGGATTGCCTCTGAATTTATTCATGTCCTGCTTGGGCGGTACTCCCAAGGACGTAGTAACCACATCACAAAGTATAGACAATTAAGATTGGGTGGCAAGGTAGAGGGAACACCTTTGGGTGTGTACATTGCAAACCGCGCTTTCCTGGGGAATTGACTCCGAGCATGCTAATGGACTTGTGTTGGGCAATAGGTCTCGTGATCAGGTCAAGGTTACCTTCACAAACCTTATCGGTAAAGCCTCATGCTTGGAGACACAGTAATAATACCGTCATCTCTATTTCATAGATGTGAATATGCTTGGGATGCTACAATAATGGGCATCCTTGTTTCACTCCTGATCTTACTGGGAAGGCTTCTAGTTTATCCCTATTGCAGATGATGTTTGCTGATGGTTTTAGAAATATACTCTTTATTATTTTTAGTAAAGGCCCTCCTATTCCTATACTTTCTAGTGTTTTCAATAGGAATGGTTATTGTATTTTACCAAAGGCTTTTTCTGCATCTATTGAGATAATCGTGTGATTTTTGTTGGTTTACTTGTTAATATGGTAAATTATGTGTATTGTTTTCCTAATATTGAACCATCCTTGCATTCCTGGTATGAATCCTACCTGATCATAGTGAATAACCCTCGTGATAACTTGCTGGAGTCTTTTTGCTAGTATCCTTTTTAAGTTTTTTGCATCTATATTCATTAAGGAAACTGGTCTATGGTTTTCTTTCTCTGTTTTTGACCTGTCTGGCTTTGGGATCAGTACCATGTTTGTGTCATTAAATGAATTTGGTAGAACTCCTTCTTTGCTTATTCTGTCAAATAGTTTGTATAATATTGGGATTAGTTGTTCTTTGAATGTTTGATAGAATTCATTTGTGAATCCATGTGGACCTGGGGATTTTTTCTTAGGGAGTTATTTGATGGCTTGTTCAATTTTTTTTTCTGATATGGGATTGTTTAGGTAATTTATTTCTTCCTCTGTTAGTCTAGGCAATTTATATTTTCATAAGTATTCATCCATATCACCTAGATTGCCATATTTGTTGCTATATAATTGGGCATAGTAGTTTTTAATGATTGCCTTAATTTCCTCTTCATTTGAGGTGAGGTCTCCCTTTTCATCTTGGATACTGTCAATTTGGTTTTTTTCTTTCCTGTTTTTAATTAGACTGTCTAATACTTTGTCTATTTTATTTCTTTTTTCAAAATACCAGCTTCTAGTCTTATTTATTAAATCAATAGTTCTTTGACTTTCAATTTTATTAATTTCTCCTTTGATTTTTTGGATCTCTAATTTAGTCTTCATCTGAGGATTTTTTAATTTGTTCACTTTCTAGTTTTTTTAATTTGCATGCCCAATTTATTGACCTCTGTCCTTCTTAATTTGTTAATATATGAACTCAAGGATATATCCCCTGAGTTCTGCTTTGGCTGCATCCCATAGGTTTTGAAAGGATGTCTCATAATTGTCATTTTCTTCAATGAAGTTATTAATTGTTCCTACGATTTTTTCTTTAACTAACTGGTTTTGGAGAATCGTATCATTTAATTTCCATTAATTTTTGATTTACCTCTCCATGTACCCTTACTAATTATTATTTTCATTGCATTGTGATCTGAGAAGGTTGCATTTATTATTTCTGCTCTTTTGCACTTGTTTGCAATGTTTTTATGCCCTAATACATGGTTAATTTTTGTGAATGTACCATGTGCTGCTGAAAAGAAGGTATATTCCTTTTTGTCCCTATTTGTTTTTCTCCACATGTCTACTAACTCTAATTTTTCCAAGATTTCATTCACTTCTCTTACCTTTTTCTTATTTATTTTTTGGTTTGATTTATATAGTTCAGATAGAGGAAGGTTCAGGTCTCCCACTAGTATAGTTTTTCTATCTATTTCATCCTTCAGCTTCAGTAGTTTCTCCTTTAGAAATTTGGATGCTATGCCATTTGGTGCATACATGTTGAATACGGATATTTCCTCATTGTCTATACTGCCTTTTATCAGGATGTAATTGCCTTCCCTTTCTCTTTGAACTAGATTTATTTTTACTTTGGCTTTGTCAGATATCACGATTGTGACTCCTGCCTTCTTTTTATTAGTTGATGCCCAATAGATTTGGCTCCATCCTCTTACTTTCACCCTATATGTATCTACCTTCCTCATGTGTGTTTCTTGTAGACAGCATATGGTAGGGTTTTGGATTCTAATCCATTCTGCTATTCGCTTGCATTTTATGGGTGAGTTCATTTCATTCACATTCAGAGTTATGATTACTAGCTGTGTATTTCCCAGCATTTTGATTTCTACTCCTGATCCTGCCTTTTCTTCTTTCACTATTTCCTTCTACACTAATGTTTTTTTAATTAGTCCCCCTAGTTCCCACCCTTATTTTACTTCCCTTTCTACCCGCCTCCCTTCTTATTCCCCCCTTATTTTCCGTGTAGTCTTTCTAAAATTACCCCCCCCATCCTCTCCCTCCCTTGTACTGCTTCCCTCCCCACCAGTCCATTTATTACCCTTCTACTCCCCTATAGGGCACAAATCTATTCTCTGCCCCAATGGATTGGATTGTTCTTCCCTCTTTGGGTCAATTTCAAAGCATGTAAGAGTTGAGTATTTCCTATCTCCAACCTCTTTATCCTTCTAGTCTATTGATGTTCTCCCCCCTCCCGCCATGAGCTTCTTTGTGACATATGAATTTACCTCCATTTGTTTCTTTTCCCATTTCTTTTAGTATTAACCTCTTTTTTTAGCTCTAGTTGTATGTATATATATTTATATACACATATATATATGTATTTATGTATGCATATATCTATATACCTATTTATGTCTTATCCTTTCATCCTATACAGTTTGTCACTGTTCCCTCTAATTGTAATTCTTCTAACTTCCCAGGTGATAACAACAGTTTTTAAGAGTTACCAATGACCTCTTTTCTTATAGGGATACATATCATTTTAACTTATTGAGGCTCTTAAAATTTGTTTTGTTTTTCTTTTTTCCCTCTTTTTTAATTTCCTTTTGATGATTCTCTTGAGTTCTGTGCTTGGACATCAAATTTTCTGTTCAGGTCTGGTCTTTTCTTTGTAAATTCTTGGAATTCTTCTATTGTGTTGAATGACCATACTTTCCCCTGTAAGAATATAGTCAGTTTTGCTGGGTAATTGATTCTTGGTTGTAGACCTAGTTCCCTTGCTTTCCGGAATATCATATTCCATGCCTTTCGGTCCTTCAGTGTGGACGCAGCCAGATCCTGTTATCCTCACTGTGGTTCCATGGTATCTGAATGACTTCTTCTTGGCAGTTTTTTTTTCCCTTTGGTCTGATAGTTCTTGAACTTGGCTATAACATTCCTGAGTGTTGTCAGTTTGGAATTAAGTACAGGAAGTAATCTGTGGATTCTTTCAATCTCTACTTTTCCCTCTTATTCTAGAATATCGGAGCAGTTTTCTTGAATAATTTCCTGTAGTATTGTGTCCAGGCTTTTTCTTTTGTCATGATCTTCTGGTAGACCAATGATTCTTAAATTGTCTCTCCTCGAAAGATTTTCTAAATCCTGTTTTGTGAATGAGATGCTTCATATTTTCCTCAATTTTTTTATTCTTTTGGTTTTGTTTTATAGTGTCCTGCTGCCTTGTGAGGTCACTTAATTCTAGTTGTTGTATTATGGTTCCTAAAAACTGGATTTCATCCCTGGCTTTTTGTTCATCCTTCTCTTTCTGGTCTGATTTTCTATGGAGGTCATCTTTCATCCCCTTTACCTCATATTTCATCTCCTTTGCCTCATCTTTCATCTTCTTTGCCTCATCTTTCATCTCCTTTGCCTCATTTTCCAGCTGATTAATTTTGGCTTTCAAGACACTGTTTTCTGTTTCCAGATGACTTATCTTACTGTTAAAGTCATCTTTGGCCTCTCTTAATTGTGTTTTGAGTTGCATTTTGGTTCTTCCAATTCAGTGGGATTTCTGATTTATCGTTTGCTGATCCCTCCCCCTCTGTTCTGTTCACTGTATAGAAGCTATCTGTTGTAATTTATTTCTTCTATTTCTGTTGTTTGCTCATATCCACTCCTTTTTTGTTCCCCGTATTTGTCTGTGCTCTTGCTCCTCTCATTTTTTTGGTTTTGGGGGCTTCTGTCAGTCTCCCCTCTTGGAGCTTTGACAGAAGATCTCTTGGTGCAGGCTCTGGGAGAGGGTTGTTGGAGGGGGGTTGAGCTTCCCTGTCCTCTGGAGGCTTTTGATTGGATTAAAGTCCAGCAGTCAATGAGGGAAGGGTGTGGAGCCTGGACTTCCCTGAGTTCTGAAGACTTTTTATGGGATTAAGCTCAGCTTGGTTGGGCTTGGTGTGCTCTGAGGCCAACACCTCCTGTAAGGCTTGAGCAAATATGGAGGATCTCCACAGCTCTGGCCAGGCTGCCAGCTCTATGCTCCCTTTCTATCTCATTCCCTGCCATCTATTTTCAACTCTCTGAGCTTGGCACTTTCCTTCCCACAAAGTACAACCCCCAGTCCAGCACCTTTGCCCGCCCAGAAGTTCCTGCTGCCACTGGAGTCTCAGAGCTCTAGGTGGGTGTGTGGGGAAGGGTCCTGGGACCTTCCTTCTGCCTTCCCCTTAAACCCGAGTGTTCTTGGATTCTGGCTTTTGGGGGGATGTACATTTTGAATTGAGTCCAGCACGAGGGTTCCTTTGCTCTGTCTTGTTGTTAGGTTTGATTTTCAGTCCCCTAGGAACATTCAGTTTGTGATCAGTAAGGAAGGGTATTCTGAGGTCTGAACATCTGCTCCTTCTAGGCTGCCATCTTGACTCCGCCCCTGGACTATGAGAAAATGTCTTTAAAAGTGGAGTTCGACTTGGAACTGGAATTCTTGGACCGGGGTTCAATTTGGACTTCCACTTCTGCTGGATGCAATTCTTTACGCTTTTGAATTGAGGTTGGCGAAGAGGGGCAAAAGGATCTGATGACTGGACTGACATGTGGTGAGTGAAAAGGCTGGCCCTTTCCTGGATATTTTTCTGAAGAGACTAGCTTAAGGAGAGACTTCCCCAGGTCCTTGGCTTTGCTGAGGCCAGTTAAGGACCAACTCTCCTGGTCCTGGTTTTGATCCAGGGGCTGGGAGTAAATTACTTAGTGTTTAGGCTAGATATCTTACCTTATCCTCTCTCTGATTTCTTATTTCACTTTTTCTACATTTTGTAATGAAATTGTAAATAAAATATTTTTGGAATTAATTAAATTCCTGGTGACCAAACACTTAAATAATCAAGTCCAACCCTTAAAAAATATCCTTATTTTCCCCCTTACACACTTCATTGATAGCTCCCAATTCGACCCCAGCACATCACACATTCTTTTTATTCCTCTGCTCCCATTCCATCCCCTTTCACAGGTGCTCCCATGTTATAATATAGTCTCTAGTGCATGGGTGCACACACACACACACACAGAGTGATGTACCTGTAGACAGTGTTGCCAGATTCTGTCCTGTAAAGGTTAAAAATTAAAGGGTTGGACTAAATTTATGAGTGTGGTCACAAAAATTATTACTTGAGTCAGAATGATTTTTTTATGGTAGTTTATTTATAAACTAGAGTGAAAGTGGGGGGGGGAGAGAGAGAGAGAGAGAGAGAGAGAGAGAGAGAGAGAGAGAGAGAGAGAGAGAGAGAGAGAGAGAGAGAGAGAAATAATTACTCCAGCCTGGTCTGAACCAGGCAGGACTTCAGAAGCCCCAACAAAGGGAGGCCCAGAGGTAAATTAAACAAGGGTTTTAGCCATGAGGCCTTCTTTAAGACAAGGGGCCTCTCCAGAGGCTAGTACTCCAAAAGCCAGGAAAGGGAGCCAGCCTTTTCACTCATCCATGTGGTAGTCCTAAAGGTAGATCCAAGATCAGTCTGAGGTCTCAAACTGGAGCTCCTCCAAGGCCAAGTTAAAAGAAGAAAAAACCTAATTACAGGAAGTTACCGCCATTTTAAAAATAAAAACCCTTACCTTCCATCTTGGAGTCAATACTGTGTATTGGCTTCAAGGCAGAAGAGTGGTAAGGGATAGGCAATGGGGGTCAAGTGACTTGCCCAGGGTCACACAGCTGGGAAGTGTCTGAGGCCAGATTTGAACCTAGGACCTCCTATCTCTAGGCCTGACTCTCAATCCACTGTGCTACCCAGCTGCCCCCAAGTTACCACCATTTTAAAAGACAGTTATTTGCATCACTTCCCTTGCCTTCCTCCAACTTTTACGTGGACCAGTTGCAACATTTGCTTTGCTTTGGAGTGCCCAGGGGCAAGTCAGTTATTTTTGATTCATCACTCATTAGCACACGTGGGTCATAGACCCCACCATCACCACCACTTAAGGATTCGGTGGGGGTGTATACATTCCTGGTGGCTAAAATCTAAAAAATGGGCAAGTGAGAGTTAATAGCATCTTTACAGTCCACATTTGCTTCTTCACTGTGACCAAACTTCCACCGTCACTCTTATATCCTTGTGTACATTTAGAAAGAAGTTTCTCATTGGTCTCTCTGTTGTCACTGTTAATATTGCTATCCTTGATTGCTATATTTATTCACTTTCTCATTTATAATTTGGGGTGTTCAAGAAGCAAATGATCTCTTCAGTTCTTATTTCCTTTCTAAAAGCTTCTTTATTTTTGATCATCCATCTTTTTTAACATATGGTTAAATTTAGATTTATTTGCAAGGTAGGTCAACACAGGCTGCATCCTGAGCTCCATTTCTTCTGAAAACATTATTCCATTCCCTCCTATGTTTTCTGGTAGGTCTTGGAGTATTGAAATTTCCATTCCTTTATATTTGAAAGTCTTTCCCTTGATTGCTTGTAGAACTCATTGTTTCTGAATAGAATTGTTAAAATTAACTCCCATGGGTCTTGAAGTTTGAAGTCTTAGTTTTGTTTTGTTTTCTGAAGGTGATATGTGAATTCTTTTAATTAGTATTTCAATTTCTATTTTTGGAAATTTCATTCTGGGTAGTTTTGTTATTTTCTCCAATATGCTATTAGGATTTCCTGTCCTATTGGGCTCTTCAAGGAGACCCATGATTCTTAGGTTGTCTCTATATACTCTCTTTTCCATATCAGTATGTTTTACTTGCAGAGGGAGTATGTTTTCTTTTAATATTATTGTTTTTTCCTTTTCTCCTTCTGGATTGTCCTTCAGTTCTGTATATTTACATTCACAATACATTATTCCTTTTTTTCAATAATGTAAAACATTTTCCCATATTAATAATTTTTTGGAAAATAACTTGAACAAAAACAATGAAGAAAGAAAGTGAAATATAGTATGTTTTGATCTACATTCAAAATCCATCAGTTCTTTCTCTGATGGTGGATAGCATTTTTTTATCATAAGTCCTTGGAAATCATTTTGGATTACTGTTTTGCTAAGAATAGCTGTCATTCACAATTGTTCATCATATAATATTGCTGTTACTATATACAGTGTTCTCTTGGTTCTGTTCACTATATTATACATCAGTTCATACAGCTCTTTTCAGGTTTTTCTGAAGTCATCCTTATCATCATTTCTTAAAGTATTGATAGTATTCCATTATGCTCATATATTACAACTTGTTCAGCCATTCCCCAATTGATGGATAATCCCATAATTTCCAAATCTTTGCCACCACAAAAAGAGCTACTAAATTTTTTTTAAATAAGCCCTTTCCCCTTTTTTAAAATTACTTTGGGATACAGACCTAGTAGTTGTATTGCTGTATCAAAGTATTTACCATTATAATGCCTTTTGGGCATAGTTTCACATTGCTCTCAGAAAGTCTAGACTATTTCCCAACTCCACCCACAGTGTGATAACATCCCAATTTTTCGGCATTTGTCATTTTCCTTTACTGTCATATGAACCAATCAGATAGGTGTGAGGTAGTACCTCGGAGTTGTTTTAATTTGTATTTCTCTTACTAATAATGATTTAGATTTTTTTAAATGTATTTATAGGTGTTCTTGGTTTCTTTTTTTTCTTTTTTTTCCCCACTTGCTCTTCATTGATTTACATTCTATTTTTTTTTTAATTTTTACTTTTTATTTCATACATTGTTCCTTGGTTACAAAAATAATTTTATTTCTCTCTCTCCCCTCCCCCGCCCCTCCCATAGCCAATGCACAGTTTGACTAGGTATCACCTGTGTTCTTGATCAGAACCTCTTTCCATGTTGTTGGTATTTGCGATAGGATGTTCATTTGGAGTCTATTTCCCCATTCATATCTTCTTCAACCCATGTCATTAAGTTGTAGTTTTTCTTTAGTGTTTTTACTCCCATAGTTTTTCCTCTGGATGTGGATAGTGTTTTTTCTCCTGTACCCCTCTAGGTTGTTCAGAGTCATTGCATTACCACCAGTGGAGGAGTCCATTACCTTCGATTGTACCACAATGTGTCAGTCTCCGTATACAATGTTCTCCTGGTGTAGGGTGTGAGGTGTTGGTCCAATCCTAATCTTTCCCACACTATCTTCCAATTTTCCCAGCAATTTTTATCAAATAGTGGATTTTTGTCCCAAAAGCTGGTGTCTTTAGATTTGTCATAGACTGTTTTGCTGAGGTCCCTTACTCCAAGTCTATTCCACTGATCCTCCTTTCTGTCTTTTAGCCAGTACCAAATTGTTTTGATGACCACTGCTTTAGAATATAGTTTGAGATCTGGGATTGCAAGGCCACCTTCCATCACATTTTTTTTTCATGATTTCCCTGGATATCCTTGATCTTTTGTTCTTCCAAATGAATTTTGTTATGGTTTTTCCTAATTCCGTAAAGAAGTTTTTTGGAAGTTCGATGGGTATGGCATAAATAAATAGATAAGTTTGGATAGGATGGTCATTTTTATTATGTTAGCTCGTCCCACCCATAAGCAGTTAATGTTTTTCCAATTGCTCAGATCTAGTTTTAGTTGTGTGGAGAGTATTTTGTAGTTGTGTTCATATAGTTCCTGTGTTTGTCTCGGCAGATAGATTTCTAAGTATTTTATATTGTCTAAGGTGATTTTGAATGGGATTTTTCTTTCTATTTCCTGCTGCTGTGATGTGTTGGAGATATATAGAAATGTTGATGACTTATGTAGGTTTATTTTGTATCCTGCTACTTTGCTAAAGCTGTTGATTATTTCCACTAGCTTTTTAGTTGATTCTCTAGGATTTTTTAAGTAGACCATCATATCATCTGCAAAGACTGATAGCTTGGTCTCCTCATTGCCAATTTGAATACTTTCAATTTCTTTTTCTTCTCTAATTCCTACTGCTAGTGTTTCTAGTACAATGCTAAATAATAGCGGTGATAATGGGCATCCTTATTTCACTCCTGATCTTATTGGGAATGCATCTAGTTTATCCCCATTGCAGATGATGTTTGCCGATGGTTTTAGATATATACTGTTTATTATTTTTAGGAAAGACCCTTCTATTCCTATACTTTCTAGTGTTTTCAATAGGAATGGGTGTTGTATTTTATCAAAGGCTTTTTCTGCGTCTATTGAGATAATCATGTGGTTTTTGTTGGTTTGCTTGTTGATATGGTCAATTATGTGGATGGTTTTCCTAATATTGAACCATCCTTGCATTCCTGGTATAAATCCCACCTGATCATAGTAGATAACCCTTGTGATGACTTGCTGGAGTCTTGCTAGTATCCTATTTAAGATTTTTGCATCTATGTTCATTAGTGTAGTGGGGGGCTGGCCCGCAGCCCTCCCAAGAAAGGAAAGATAGAAGGTTGACCTTGGGGGAAGGATTGGAGCCAAGGAGATGGATAAGGAAGCAGACACACTCACAATATTTATAATAATCAAGCTCCACAGAATAAACTCAGCTACTTAGCTTTCACTAGGACCTGAACCAGTTAAGTAGCTTCGAATCAACATATGGGAGTAAGCAATGAACATGGTGATTAGCTGAAAGAAAAGCCACAATCCCTTATAGCCTGGGCTGCAGGTATGGATCAGTCCAGCTTGAAGAGAGGAGATCAAGAAAGAAATCACCAGTCCCTTAGAGCTAGTACTCTAAGCATGGACCATTTGAGGATAGGAGATTAAGGTAAAAAGGTCTTTCAGAGAGAGAGGGAGAGAGAGAGAGAGAGAGAGAGAGAGAGAGAGAGAGAGAGAGAGAGAGAGAGAGAGAGAGAGAGAGAGAGAGAGAGAGAGAGAGAGGAAGTTAAAGTTGAGCTTGGCCTGAGGCCAAACTCCAGGAAAGACAGAGACAGGTGAAGGGTGATAAGGTAAAAAGAGAGCTGGCTCTCTGTGGACTCTCCTATTCATTATTATTGAGATGCAAATACAATACATGGATGAATACATAGTGGATTGCCATTGGTCAGTTGTAAATTACGACAAGGTATAGGTGTGGTTTGTCTCAGCTAGGTGAGCACAAAGAAACCTGATTTCGCGCCTAAACCTGGTGGATGCTGGGATCAAGGGTCAAAGGCTTTACTTTCCATGTGCAGGACTGAGCATGTGCTCTCCTAAGACAATATTTACATTTTAATTGTTTCCCTTGACCATAGATAGGTGTGGACTGCTACAATTAGGGAGATTGGTCTGTAGTTTTCTTTCTCTGTTTTTGACCTGCCTGGCTTTGGGATCAGTACCATATTTGTGTCATAAAAGGAATTTGGTAGAACTCCCTCTTTGCTTATTCTGTCAAATGGTTTGTATAGTATTGGGGTTAGCTGTTCTTTGAATGTTTGATAGAATTCACTTGTGAATCCATCAGGCCCTGGGGATTTTTTCTTAGGGAGTTCTTTAATGGCTTGTTCAATTTCTTTTTCTGATATGGGATTATTTAAGAATTCTATTTCTTCTTCTGTTAGTCTAGGCAATTTATATTTTTGTAAATATTCATCCATTTCACCTAGATTGACATATTTATTGCCATATAATTGGGCAAAGTAGTTTTTAATGATTGCCGTAATTTCCTCTTCATTGGAGGTGAGGTCCCTCTTTTCATCTATGATGCTGCTAATTTGCTTTTCTTCTTTCCTTTTTTAAATTAGATTGACTAGTACTTTGCCTATTTTGTTTATTTTTTCAAAGTACCAGCTTCTAGTCTTATTTATTAGTTCCATAGTCCTATCACTTTTGATTTTATTAATTTCTCCCTTAATTTTTAGGATTTCTCATTTGGTTTTCTTCTGGGGGGTTTTAATTTGTTCGCTTTCAAGTTTTTTTTATCTGGCTCAAGGTGACTTTAACTCTGGCTCCATAGGTGTGGTGGGGGAGGGTAGGTCAGCTCAGGTTTGGGTGGGAGCTTTTTTGTTCCCTTATATTGTGTAGATGCCCGAATCCCACGTACCTTCAGTGCTGGACCCTACTGTGGCATTCCTCCGTTCTTATGAGGATGGTTTTTTGGGGGTCTTTTGAGGTCATCTGTATCGTTGGGTCTGAGGAGGGGAAGTGAGCCATGTCTAATCTGCCACCATGCTTACCCAGAAGTCCCAGTTTCTTTGTTTGAAAACTGCCTATTTCTATCCTTTGACTATTTTTTAATTGGGAAATGACTTGTATTCTAATAAAGTTGGCCCTTTTCTCTATATATTTGAGAAATAAGGCCTTTATCAGAGATATTTGCTTAAAATCCACCCCCCCCCCCAGCTTTCTGCTTTTCTTATAATCTTGGTTGCATTGGTTTTTTATGTGCAAACCCATTGAAATTTAATTTAATCAAAATTATTCATTTTCTATCCAATAATGTTCTTCCCTTATTCATAGATTTAACAGGCAAACTATTCTATGCTCCCCTAACTTTTCTTTCTTTTGATAAGATTTGCAATTGCAGGTTCTAGTTTTTTCATTCTGCTCATTAATTTTCCTGTGCATCCCACAAATTCTACTCTTCTCTTTTTTTCTTTCCTAATTGTTATTTCTCCTTTGAATCGTTCAGGAATACTGTCTTGTGGTTCCATGTTCTTTTCACATTCTAAAGGGTCCTCTCTCATTAAGAGTTGCTTCCCAATTTCCCTTTGGTTTTGCAGTATTTATGAATTTGTTTACTATATCTAGAAGCCATTTTTCTATTTTTAGTATTTTTTACTGTTGATCTATCTATTTGTGTTCAAGGTCTCTGAATTTTCTTCCTAAGATCTTTGGTGAGTTTAGTTTTTCTCTCTCCCTTATTTTCCCTATCATTTACTTTCTTTGTACCCTCTGATGGTGGTTTCACTGGGAGATGAGTCTCCCAGCATCTCTGTCTCCTCCTGCACTGGACAATTAATACTTCACTAGCCTATGTCTGCCCCAAGTAACTTTTGAGTGGTCAGAACTGGCCTCAAATTTGGACTGTACCCTTTTCCTCAGACTTAGTGGAGTGCCACACCATTTCCCCACAATCCACCTCCCTCCACTCTTGTTCTGCTCCCTCCATTCCTTAGTTCTCTGACCCAGCACTGACAGTTCATAGCTTTGTAGCACTAATGCAGCGGGGTTGCGATCCCTTTTTGTTTGTTCAGCCAAACTTCCACAAGCTGGAGTCAGAGTCTGCACAGTACTGGAAGGTGGAAGGGGGAATCATGGTGTGGCGGTGGGTCCTTGGGTCTGGTAGTGCAACCTAGATGCTAGCATTTTGGGAGGTAGGGAAGGGGTGCTGAATATGCTCAACATTGGAGAGCATCAGTTTATGAGTGTGGGGTTTTTTTTAACCTTCTTTTTGATTCTGAGGAACATTGACCACTGAGGCAGTTGATGTTGCTTTGTCTTTGCTGCATAATTTCTGTTTTCAAGAGGTTTCAAAGGTCATGGAGGTCTTAGAAAATTTCTAGGCCTCTATTTTGTTTTATTTATTTATTTATAAAGATTTTGCCATGTTTACATGATTCAGATTCATTTTCTTTCCTCCCCTCTTCTCTTCTCCCTCCCAGAGTCAACAAGCAATTTCACTGGGTTGTATAAATGTTAACACTTGATATCTATTTTTATATTATTCATTTTTGCTATAGAGCAATTTTTTAAAGCCTTAACTCCAAATAACCTACCTGCCATGGGCAAGGTCCAGCCTCACTTGCAACTCCAGGGGTTCCCAACAGGTGGCGAATGATCAGTCAAGAAAATAACAAATGGAAGATAGCTGTATTTTTATGACCATGGGAATGCTTTGCATCTGATAGCTGCCCCATCCTCCCCAGAATTGGTGTTTGTTTTTATACCCATTTTCTTGGCACACAGATACATTACCTAAAACATATGTCTAAATGGAGATAATTGGAAAAGTGATACATTAACTTTTAACAAATCACTTGATTAACATTCTATATTCTTGTATTGTGATTACAGACAGCATAAAGGTTTCACTTAAGATGAATGATTTCGTCACAGGTGGCTTAATTTTCTCATTACCCTGTGAGAAGTTTTTGAACTTACAATCAAGGAAATTTACTTATTACTTTTAATAAAAAGAAATAATCAATCAAAAGTTCTTAAAAGACAATTCAATAGTCATATCATTGAGGCTGAGGAGTACTGGGAACACAGTTCAGATTTAATATTAGACTGATCCTTTCTCAAGGCTTACTAGGGAGTTTCATAAGGGGAAGAAATCAAATCACTGAGGCATGATGAAGCTTAGTGTACCTGTATGTTTTGTATGGGCCTTTATGATTAATTTGTGTGCTGGCTTCATGAGAAAAAGTTTCTGTGAGTGGTGTGATAGAGACATGAAAGAGAGAGATTTTGCAGGCCTTGTGGACCAAGATGCAAGAGAAGATTTCAATGGAATGTCCCCAGTTGTTGGCAGTTTGAGCTGATGGGGGGAGGGGCTTTTGAACTTGGTCTCTATTTCTCTGGCTCTGAGCAGTTGAAGTTGACACTGAGAGGAGAAACTGGGTTTTTGGACTTTGTCTCTGACTGGGAGACACACTCTCTCTCCTTGGAGGTTTGAAGCTGACTGAAAGACCTTTTTGTGAGACTGACTTGGCTTTTTGGGACTTGGTCTCTGGCTCTGAGCAGTGGAAGCTGATCAGGGGAGAAGCTTTTGAGTTGGTGATCTATAAGAGAGTTGAGCTGGCCAGGAGAAAAGGGGAGACTTTGAACTTTGTTTCTTTCTGGGGTCAAGCTGAGAGATCTGGCTGATTTGTGAGGAAGAAGAAAGAAGATTTTGAACTGCTATTGTTCTCCATCTTTCTAACTGTCTAAGAGTCACACTTGTGACTCCCCCAAACCCTCAATTTTATCTCATTTAGATTAGGGAAATTCCTCATCCCTCTTACCTCGGTTTCCCATCTTATTATCCCAATAAACCCCTTGACTGAGAAAGCAACTAGAATATCATTATAGTTCAATTCAGGAGGGAGGGAAGGAGCCAAAGGCTTCAAGAAGATCTGGGAGGTGAGGGAGGCAAAAGGGAGAGGTTGGTTAAGGGGAGGAGGAAGGGGGTTAGGAAATAGATTGATCCATCAGCAATCAGTAGAGATCAGTAGGCAAACCCCAGAGTAAACCCCAGAGCAGTGTCCCCTGTGTACCAGCCTTTCTGCGTGGCAGCATCCTCCAGCATTTGTCATTTCTACCTCCATTACCAATAAGCAGGTTCAAGTCCCTGTAGCAGCCCTCTGTAGTCATAGTCAGCCAGAGAACAGTCATTGCTGGAAAAACCAGTTCCCCTCAGTTTATCCTCTCTATTTCAATAAGTAACAGTTTACATCTTTATTAACAGTTTCTCTCAGTTTACATCTTTATTACAGTGGGAAAGTTCTGGGCTTGGTTTGTAGCTACAGTTTTACTGGGAATTATGTACCTAAGTAGAAGTTAACCCATAGTAGTCTTTTGGAATTGGGTTTTGAGGGTTTGATCTTTTGGTGATGTTTTGGGGAATTAGGGTACAGGTGTTTTGCTCTTGCATTATTCATTCTGAGACTAGGGGGAATAGTAATCATGTCAATTCCATAGGTAAGGGATGTTAATGAGACCGGTTTTTCCTTATTATCTCTTTGGGGTACAAACCTAGTAGTGGTATTGCTGGATCAAAGGCTATGCATTCTTTTAAAGCCCTTTGCACGGCGATAAAAGAAAGTCTACCCTTTGATTCAGCCACAGTACTGCTGGGATTGTACCCCAAAGAGATAATGGAGAAAAAGACTTGTACAAGAATATTCATAGCTGCGCTCTTTGTGGTGGCTAAAAATTGGAAAATGAGGAGATGCCCATCAATTGGGGAATGGCTGAGCAAATTGTGGTATATGTTGGTGATGGAATACTATTGTGCTAAAAGGAATAATAAAGTGGAGGAGTTCCGTGGAGACAGGAACGACCTCCAGGAAGTGATGCAAAGCGAAAGGAGCAGAACCAGGAAAACATTGTACACAGAGGCTAATACACTGTGGTATAATCGAATGTAATGGACTTCTCCATTAGTGGCGGTGTAATGTCCCTGAACAATCTGCAGGGACCTAGGAGAAAAACACTATCCATAAGCAGAGGACAAACTGTGGGAGTAGAAACACCGAGGAAAAGCAACTGCCTGACTACAGCGGTTGAGGGGACATGACAGAGGAGAGACTCTAAACGAACACTCTAATGCAAATACTAACAACATGGCAATGGGTTCGAATCAAGAACACATGTGATACCCAGTGGAATCACGTGTCAGCTATGGGGGGTGAGGGGGAGGAAAAGAAAATGATCTTTGTCTTTAATGAATAATGTTTGGAAATGATCAAATAAAATATTATTAAAAAAAAAAAAGCCCTTTGCACATAATTCCAAATTGCCTTCCAGAATGGCTGGATTAATTTACAACTCCACCAGCAATGAATTAGTGTCCTGATTTTGCCACATCCCCTCCAACATCTATTATTTTCTTTTCTGTCATATTGGCTAATCTGCTAAGTGTGAAGTGGTACCTCAGCATTGTTTTGATTTGCATTTCTCTAATTATGAGAGATTGAGAACACTTTTCATGTGATTATTGATAGTTTTGATTTCTTTGTCTGAAAGCTTCCTATTCATTCTATTCATGTCCCCTGACCATTTGTCAATTGGGGAATGGCTTGGTTTTTTTGTACAATTGACTTAGCTCCTTATAAATTTGAGAAATTAGACCTTTGTCAGAGGTTTTTGTTATAATCCCCCCCCCCCAATTTGTTTCTTCCCTTCTAATTTTGGTTGCATTGGTTTTATTTGTACAGAAACTTTTAAATTTTATATAATCAGAATTATTCATTTTATATTTTGTAGTGTTTTCTCTCTCCTGCTTGGTCTTAAATTCCTTCCTTTCCCATAGATCTGACAGGTTTACTATTCTTTGTTGATCTAATTTGTTTATGATTCCCCTTTTAAGTCATTTACCCATTAGGAATTTATCTTGGTGTAGGATGTGAAATGTTGCTCTAAATCTAATCTCCCCATACTGTTTTCTAAATTTCCCAGCAGTTTTTATCATATTGGGTTCTTGTTCCGAAAGCTGGCTTCTTTGGGTTTATCAAACATTATCTTACTACTGTCATTTACATCAAGTCTATTTCATTGATACACCCTTCTATCTCTAAGCCAGTACCATATTGTTTTGATGATCACAGATTTTTAGTATAGTTTGAGATCTGGTAATACTAGTAGGCCTCTTTTGTTGCTCACATGACCTGAAAGATGCTATTACCACTTTTTAACTGATGTAGCATAATGCTTCTTTCAATTCCTCCTTTTTTTCTCCTCTTTATCTCTTTCTAGTCTACCCTCCAACCCCCTACTGATGTCATAGGACTGTGGAAGGATCAGAAGACCACCTGGCATTTGCTATGTCTTGTTGGAGTTCTAAGTCCTTCCTGCCTTGAGTTGCATGTTTCCTCATGACCAGCACTACATGGAGTATGCCCTAACCAGAGAAAGTGTCACAGGTTTGCTTCACATTATACTCCACAAGCTACCTCACTGATCTGGGTTAAGAACAATCTTTTTGAATCACTAATCATTATGCACATGAAATTGTTATTGATGTTTTTGTTACTGTCTTTAATATGAGTTTCATCAGATGTCCTTGTTTGTGGATGGCTTTGCATCAAGTGCAGTCAGTCTTGAAATACTATATAATGGGTTCTTCTCCATGAGATCCAAAGCCACTCAAAAGAGACTTAGTCTAGAATTTTGCTCAGGGAAAATTAAACAGATAAAAACTAAGATATACCTTGGTATTGTAGAAAGAGTGGGAGTCAGAAGATTAGGACTTAAATCCTGGCAGTTAGATCACTCAATGGACAGACTGCTGTACCTGAAGTCAGGAAGATCTGGGTTCAAATCCAGCTTCAGACACTTACAGTGTTGTGGTCCTATGCCATTTACTTAATCTCTATCTGTCTCAGTTTCCTTCATTATAAAATGAGGATAATAACAGCATTTACTTCCCAGGGTTGTTGTGAGGACCAACTAAGATCATATCAATAAAGCTCTTGGTACACAGTAGATGCTAAATAAATATTTGTTTCTTTCCTTCTGTTACAACTTATTTCCTCTGTAACTATGGGAAAGTCACTTAATTTCTGTAGGTTTCAAATTTTTTCATCTGTAAAATAAAAGGATTTGACAAGATGATTCTAAGTATCTTCCAGCTCTATCTAAATATCTCATCCTATGAATAGTGTAAAAATTAAATTAGTCTCTAGTAATAAAAATAGTATATCTTGTAAGGTTTATTAAAGATTATTAGAAATAAAGGAATAATGAAAATACAAAATAAGGGCTGATTAGCCCATTCAAAGCTTACTTACTACATCATTGCAATTGCCAAGCAGGGAGAGCATGGGAGTCGTTACCAGTTAAATACTAATTGTGATCTCTCCCAGGTGGAGACTAAAGTGAGATGATAGGGAATTCTGGGAAATACCAAGGACTTCTGGGGATTTAAGTCTGGGGTTCAAATCTCCATTTTTACAATAGGGCATATGGCCCAAATTGTGCCATCCAATTACTTTGGCCACATATAGAGTTAGATGATTGGCACATATATCTCGAAAAGGTATTGAAGACGGACAATTATCTGGGTTCTAAATTTAACAGATGGAAAGTAGCTAGCTCATATTTGGGAAACTACATGATTATAATTGTCTTAAGTTACTCTCTGTTGCTCAAACCTATTTTTTTTTTAGAACACCAATATATTCTCCCAATGATGCACACAAGATTGTGACTTTTGAAGCATGAGAAGAACAAAACTACAGGAGACTCAGAAACATTGTAAAGTGGGTTGTGTCTAGGCTGCAGCATGTTACCAAAAGTGACTTTCTTATGAGAGATGGTATAAAAAGGGCATATGGAAATGATGGGTAGCCAGAGGGAAGATAACCAATGACAGCATTGAGGGAAAAAACACCAAAGTTTGTTGCAGGGTCTGGACTGAAGAATGGGAGGATCAAGAATCAGTTCTTCCCTGGAGGTATGAAAGTCTTTAAAGAAGAGGTTTAGGGTGATGATATGACCTCAGGGATGATGAAGGGGTGAATCAAGGTTTGCATATTTATCGAATAGTCCACCCCTAGGAATTCTGGGGTGTTCAGGTAGACGTCTCACTATGTTCCTGAAATGCCCTTATCTCCTTTGGGACTGTAGGGAGGGTACAATAGAATATAAGACCAGTATAAGCGATTAAAAATACACAACAGTACAATATTCATGTAAATACGGAACGGAACATTACAATACTATTAAAACTGATTAATAATATACAACAGTTAAATGCTTAGTAATACAGATTTTGTCATTTATGCTTGCTTAGGGCTAATAATACAGGTTTTGTGATTTATGCTTAACTAAAGTGCTAGCTGGTAAAAAATACAAGATCTCAAAATATGAGGGTCCCACTTCTTAACGCCCATCTCTTTCAACAGTTTGGGTAATCCCAAAGTATCCAAAGTCCAAGGAAGGCGTCCAGAACATTAAAGTCTGTGATGGAGAATTTATGACAGTAGCAAATTAACCTCTCGCAGCCTCAGTTTCTTCAACAACAAAATGAGGACCAAAGAAAGCAACAAACATTTCGGTGGAAGACCTTAGAAAGGATAAGTTGGCCAGTTTTCTTCTGAAATCCATAGCTGATCCAATCGGAGTTGGGAGCTTTCTAAACACAAGCTCTAAATTGACCTAAGCTTTCTGACATCCTCGCCCTTCCTTTCCAGAAACTACATTTCCCACAATGCTCCTCAAGACCTTCCCCGCCGATGGATGATTCCAATTGGTCAGTGGGCTCCTCCCTTCCTTTAATGCCGTTACCTCCCATTGGCTGTGCTGGGGCCCATGTGGTGGGGCGCCTGAGGCTGCTATCCCCAGGTAACGTGGAGGGTTGGTGCTGCTGGGCTCCTGTAAAGTTCCCTCAGTTCCAGTCCACTTCAGCTAGGCTCGGGCTCCTGGGTCCTGGGATGCGCAGGAGGATGCCTTGTTCTGTGCAGGGGCTGTAGGGGAGGAGAGAGCCTCCCTGCCGAGAGTTCCTGGGTGGGTGTGGGGGGTGGGGAGGACCTGGGCCACGGGAAGGAGAGTTAGCTGATCGGTACATTCCTGGGCTTTCAGATCAAGGACGAGGAGTTCACGGAGGCCAAGGCAGCTGGACCCCAAGACCTCTTCTGACTGCTGTGAATAAAGATCTGCAGCTTCCTGGAGGGAGCAGCAATCCCGGAGGGCTTGCTGGAGGAGGCGATCCAGGGGCCACAGAGGTGAAAGACAGCTTCTGTCACGTGTGTGATTCCCCCCACCCACCCTCAGGTGAGCCGCATGGAGTCCAATCTTGAGGCTGTGAATGTCGTGGTGCAGGAGTTGCAGTCCTTTCTGACCGTAGGTGCCCGGCCTGACATCCAAGCAGAGGCAGCTCGACATGTCTTGGGACTGACAGGGTCTGAAGCTGGACGGTCACTGCTGGCAGCACAGGCAGGACTGCTACAGGCATTGGAAAATCTCTTAGAGGCCCCCCCTGGGGCTGCGGCAGGAGCAGTGGGAGATGCCTGGCGGGCCATGGTGAACCTGTGTGCAGAACCCAGTGTTCATGAGTCTCTGCTGGCCTCTCTGCCTGGGCTCCCTGTCCATCTGCTAAACCAGGCTCTGGCCCCACACTGGCCCTGGGCCGGGGAGGCAGCAGCTGCACTGGCCAACCTGAGCCGAGAGTCAGGGCCCATCCGGGAGCTGTTGGAGAATGGCTTGGAGTCCAGTAACAATGAGGAAAATCAGGAGCCCAGCGTGGCCTGCATTGTGTCCGCCTTGACCACCCCTGGTTATAACCCCCATGCCCCACTCCACTACCTGGCCCCATTGCTCTCCAACCTCAGCCAACAACCGGGCGTCCGAGCCTTCCTGCTGGACCCAAATAGGTAGGGGTTGAATAGAGGGAAAGTTGGGAACCGGTATCCTTAGAGAGGCCTGGGGAGGAGGTGGGCCCTTGTGGGTGTCTTCTAGAAAAGTGTCCTGGGCTTAAGAGGTAAGGGTAGGTCTGCAGTTTAGACTTGTATGGAGGCAGCTGGGTGGCTCAGTGGATTGAGAGCCAGACATAGAGATGGGAAGTCCCGGGTTCAAATGTGACAGACACTTCCTAGCTGTGTGACCCTGGGCAAGCCACTTAACCCCCATTGCCCAGCCCTTACTGCTCCTCTGCCTTGGAACTAATACAGAATATTAATTCTAAGACAGAAGGTAAGAATTTTTTTTAAAAATTGGACTTGTAGGCCCCTTGGTGCTGAGCATAGGTCTGTGCACACAGTAGTTTAATAAACCTTTGTTAATTATGTGGATGTGTTGGGGAAGGGAGGAGGGTGAATTCCTGGAAGGTCACTGTATCCGTATCCTCAGGGAAGTATCTTTTGTTTTCCTAGGTGTCTGATCCAGCGTCTCCTGCCCCTCATCCAGTGCCCAGACTCTGCTGTCCGAAGGATGGGGGTGGTGGGGACACTGAGGAACTGCTGCTTTGAGCACCGTGAGTAGCTTCAAGGTCTTAGGGGAATCAAGGGGGAAGAGGGAGGGGAAGAAAGGAGTATTAGGGTCCCTCACAGGATCCCTATTTCTCTAGGTTCCCATGAGTGGCTCCTGGGGCCCCAAGTTGAGCTACTTCCCTTCTTGTTGATGCCACTGGCTGGCCCAGAGGAGTTTTCTGAAGACGAAATGGATCGTGAGCGGGGATGGTGGTGGCAGTGGTGATGGGGAGGGGGTATCCTTGAGGCCTTTGTTAGAGCCCCGAGGGTCCTACAGTGTTAGAACTAGGAGTCCTTAATCATATTAAGTAATTCCAAAGAGATTTGGAGCAGCTGGGTGGCACAATGGATAGAGCTCTGGGCCTGGAATAAGAAAGATCTGAATTCAAATCCAGATTCAGACACTTCTTATTCACTGGGTCTTATTATTGGGCAGGTCACAACTTCTGGCTCTCAGTTATCTGTAAAATAGAGATAATAGCACCTATATTCCAGGGTTTTGAAGATCAAATGAGATACTTGTAAAAGCTTAGCACAATATGCTTAGCACATAGTTATATGTTTATATATAAATGTTTATTACTTTGCTTCCCCAAACCCAACCCTCCTTCCCTCTCCCCCCCCAAAAAAGAAGGAAACTAAGACCTAAAGGGGATAAGGGACTTGCCCAAAATCCTTTAGTGAGTCAAGGTCAGAGGCTGTATTGGAACCTGGGTCTCCTGCCTATTGACTTGGCCCCTTGTGTCCCTGACATGGGAGACATGGGGTACATCCAGAAAGTCAGATCCATGGCCTCCCCAGGGTTACCAATAGACCTGCAGTACCTGCCTCCAGACAAGGAACGTGAGTCAGATGCTGACATCCGAAAGATGCTTATTGAGACTATTATGCTGGTGAGTTGGGCAAGTCTTAGGGGTCCCGGGGATTTGCCTGCACCTTTCCCTCTTCTGTTGCCTGGGGGGACTGGATCCCCTGACCTTCCCTGTGTCTCTGTAGCTCACAGCTACAGCTCCTGGACGGAAGCTGGTACGAGATCAAGGGGCCTACCTAGTGCTTCGGGAGCTGCATAGCTGGGAACGTGACCCTGATGTCCGGATGGCTTGTGAGAAGCTCATTCAGGTGAGTGGGAGGGACCAGAATGGTCTTACGAGCACCCCCTCATTTCTGGAACCTTGTGTTTTTCTTTCCTCTTACCTTGTAGCTGGACCCCTACCCTCAAGTCAGTAAGGTCTGAGTGCTCCATCCCATGGCTAATGCTTTGTTCTTTCCAGATTCTATTATCAGGTCTGAACTCTTTGGAGCAATCAGTCCTAATAAGTGCCAGGTACTGTGTTAGACTATGTGTTCAAAGACAAAAATGAAAGTCTTTATTTGTGAGGGGCTTACAGTCCAATGGGAAATACCACAAGGACATATACAACTATATACAGAATAAATATGAAATACATACATATATACAAAGTTAAATATAAGGTAATTTTGGAAGGTGGGACCTAGTAGTTGGGGGGGATCAGGAAAAGTTTCATACAGAAGGAAGGCTTAAGCTGTGACTGGACAGAAGGGAGGGATTCTTTGAGGCAAAGTTTAAGAGGGAATTCATTCCAAGATGGAATGGGGGAGCAGAGAAAAGATGGAATCGAAGAACATGAAAGGAAGTCTCCAGTGAGACTAGAAAGATGGGTTGGGACCAGAATTTAAAGAGTTAAAAAAAACTATACTAGTAATAGGGAGACATTGGGATTTCATGAGCACAGGGAACACCATGGTCAATTCTGCCCTTAAGGAAGATCACTTTGGTAGCTGTGTGTAGGATAAGTGGTAAGAGCCATGAGGCTGAGAGGCTCATTAGTAGATTGTTAAAATAATCTGGGGTTTTTTTTTGTTTTTGTTTTTTTAAACACTTACCTTCCATCTTCAAATCAATACTAGGTATTGGTTCTAAGGCAGAAGAGCGGTAAGGGCTAGACAATGGGGGTTGTGACTTGCCCAGGGTCACACAGCTAGGAAGTGTCTTGAGTCCAGATTTGAACCCAGGACTTCCCGTCTCTGGGCCTGACTCTCAATCCATTGAGCCACCCAGCTGCCCCAGGTTAAAATAATCTGGAAGAAGTAAGAGCCTGAACTTGCATGATAGCTTTGTGAGTGGAGAAAAGGGTATGATGTAAAACAATATAAAGTAAAATTTGGCATCTCATTCAATACATGAGGTGAAGAAGAATGAGATGAAGATAATGCTGAAATGAACTTGGGAGACTGAAGTTGGACCTTTAATAGAAATTGTGAAGTCTGGAAGTGAAGCTTTTAAAGGAAAGATGGATTCAGTTTTGACTATGTCTCTTGGACATCCATTTTGGAATGTCCAGTTGGTGATATGGAATGAAGGTCAGGGGAAAGATAAGGAGATGGAGATGCTGCATATATAGATCCGTGAATTCTCTTCCTGGCAATAACTAAGCCCTTGGGAACTCATGAGGTCCCCAAGGAAGAGAATAGAAGGACCTTGGGGAGCAATCACAGTGAGAGGGCATGATCTGTCTGATAAGTCCCCAGAGGAGACTGAGGAGAGGTCAGACAGATAGGTGAACCAGGAGAGTAGTGTCATGAAAACCCAGAGAGAGAATCCAGGATGAGATAGTGATCAACACCGTCAGGTGCAGCAGGGACCAGGAAGGTTGAAGAATGAGAAGAGACTGTAAGATTTGCCAGTTAAGAGGTTGCTGGTAACTCTGAAGAGAGCAGTGTCAGTTGCATGATGAGCTTGGAAGCCAGATTGCAAGGCCTGAGAAGTGACTTTAGAGAAAAGCGTAGATAGCTTTTCCTAGGATTTTGGTTGACAAAGGGAAGAGAGACGGAGGCCAATATTTTGAGGGGATGATGGGGTCCAGCAAAGGGTTATTTTTTATTTTTGAATATAGAATTGGGCTTGTTTGAAGGCAGTCGGGAAGGAACTGGGAGAGAGGTTAAAAATGAGAGAGTATAGAGAAGTCAGCTGAAGAATAAGGGAGTGGGGATGGGAAGGAGCAGCTGGGCGCACTGTGGATGGAATGCTGGACCTGGAGTCAGTAAGATTCATCTTGAGTTCAAATCTGTTCTCGGATACTTATTAGCTGTGTGACCCTGAACAAATCACTTCACCTTGCTTGCCTCAGTTTTCTTCTTTGTAAAATGCTCTGAAGAAGGAAATGGCAAACACTCCAGTATTTCTGCCAGGAAAACCTCAAATGGTGTCATGAACTGTACAATAGTAGAGATGGGGATGGGACCAAGAGCATAGAGAGAGGAGTTGATCGTATCAAGAAGGGCCACTTCATTGTCAAGAGACTTAAGGAAAGGAAGATAGAGTAGGGAAGAATACCAGTTGCTTTTGAAATGAAGAGAAAGGGAGAGGAAGCTTTTATGAAATGGTCTTAATTTTCTCAGTAAAGAGGCAAGGTCCTCTGCTGAGAGAGGAGGAAAAAGAGTTGTGGGAGGTTTGAGGAGGGAAGCAAAGGTTCAGAAGAACTTTTATAGGGAGAGAGGGGTTAGAGAGGAATCAAAGTACTGCCTTGCTACAGAGTGGACCCACCTGAGTTTAGATTAACTTTAATATATCATGTACCTATAAAGCATGTATCCATATGTGATACATGATTCACATATCAAATCAGCCATGTTGCATGACTTCCTCTGGTTCTATTCAGTGGCCCATGAATAAGAATGGATATGCCTGGTGGTAGGGGGGTCATGCAGGATTAAGGTTTGGCAAGAGATGAGTGGGAATGGGAAGTAGGGGGGGGACCAAGCCCCTAAAGTGCCTATGCCAGGAATGGAACTATCACTCTTTTACCTGGGGCTAAGAATCTCCTCTAAGCATAGTGACCTGTCTTGATCCTCATTATCTGGCCCCAAACCTCCCCAATAAAGGGGAGGCTCTCTTCTCTGTGACACCCCTTTGAATATTAGAAGACAGCTTTAATGCCTAGGCTTTTCTCTTGCCTTGACCCGTTTTTGTCCCCTCTACCTCTATGTTGCCAAGTCCTCCCTCCTTATATGCAGACCCAAGACTCTCAGCCCTATGATCTCGCCTATGTATTATGTATCTAGGCTCAAACCCATAAGATCCCCTTTCCCTGTGCCTGGGCAGGTGCTGATTGGGGATGAGCCAGAGGCAGGCATGGAAAACCTGCTAGAAGTGAGTGTCCCTCCAGATGTAGAGCAAAGGTTGCAGCAACTGGACCAGCAAGAGCAGCAGCAGCTTCAGCAGGAGCGAGAAGAGGCAACCCAGACTGCTAGCAGGGAAAGGAAGCTGGATGGCCTAGGCCCTAGCTGATGTCTTCTTCCCAGACTGGGACCCCTGACCCTCCCTATTTCTGCCATGGCTGCTGACCGAAGTGATCTTGTGACTGGTAGACACACTTGAGGTGCTCGATAAACCAGCCTTATTTTACTTTGGTCTTTCTTCAGCTGGGCAAGACCTGGACTGAAAGCCCCACTTCCCTACTACTACCACCTCCCTTCTTCAACTTGAAGATGAGAATCTGGTAAAGTAACTCCTGCCCCAAACTAGGGATTCAGAATGGACTGTGACCACTCTTGGGGTGCTTGTAGTTTGAGGAACTTGTAGTTGGGTGGGTGGTTAAGCATTTAGTCTCCCTGAATAAAGCTGTCCTAATGGGTCTTCAGGCACAAGATCATTTGCTAGACCCAACTCAGAGACATCCCGTTGTGCTTTTGAGAACTTGTAGTTGGTTAGTTTTTCCTTACCAGAAGCTAAAATCTGTCCCTTTCTACCTTCTCACTATGCTTAACTCTGTTCCCTCAATGTGGGTCAAGTCTTTTCTCTGCAACACCACTTTGAATATTGAAAGACAGCTATCATCGTTACAATCATTGTCTGCCCTCTCCCAACCTGGTTTCTTCCACTGTCCTGGTGAACCTCCCCTTCACAGATCTCAACTCATTAGTGTCCTTTGTAAAATGTCATGGTTCTCAAATTCTGAATATCAAGGGTGGTCAAGGATAGGAGAGGACAATAGGACCATCACCTCCCTAGTGTTGAACACTGTGCCTTTATCATTACAGCATTCCATGTCATATTGTTGATTTATATCTCCAAATCTTTAGTACACACTCAGTTGGCTTAGATCCATTCGTCTTCCACCTCCCTCCTCCCTCTTCTGTGTGGTTGATTTTTGAGCCCAAGTCTAGGAGTTTACATTTATTCCTATTAAATGTCATGTTGATTCAGTTCATTCTTCCAGCCTTTTCAAATCCCTTTCAGCCACATCATCATCATCATCATCTCTAAGTCCGATCGACATTGCTTCTATGACTTCATCTAGATCATTGGTTAAAAATGTAGAACATAAGACCAAGAATACGAGCTTTCCTACAGTGACCACAGTCCTATTAGTCACTGCTCTTGGTTTGGTTGTTCTGGTTTGAATCCCCCTAGCTCTACTATTGTCTACCTCCGTCTTGTCCATAACGATAATGTAAGAGATTGTAAGATGTTTTCCTAGAATCTGGGCATAATTCAGGGAGTTCCTGCAAGTATTGTGCAGTTTTAAGCTTTTAAGTACTGCTTTAGGAGATTAAAACTGCACAAAGATTTTTGGAACCCATTGTATTATGTCTTACGTTCCCCTGACTGATCAGTCCAGTAAGCCTATCAAAAATGGAAATAAGTCCTATAGAACCTTTTCTGGGTGATCCCATACTAGCTCTTGGTGCTCACTGCTTTTCCCTCTTAAGCGATTACAAAAAAAGGTGCTATCGGAGTTAGTAGGAGAAAATCACTTCTGAGAACTTTGTGGAAGGCTTCCTGGGTTGGGGTGCTGTTGTGGTTTCGGGAGGCAACCATCTAGGTTGCCCCTGATGTCCATTCCTGCTACTCTCTTATTCTCTGAGGGTTGCATTCAAGCTGAGCCTCTGTCTGATGGGTCTTCCCAGCTAATGGGGAGACTGCCTCTCCTTTCCCTCCTGTTCTCCCCCCAGTTCCTGGTCCAGGGCAAGGCACACAGAAGGCCATGTGCTGCTTCCCACCAGCCCTCCCCAGAGACATCTCCAGCAGCTCTGACAGAATAAATACTTTATCTGGCCCCTGTCCCCGCTCCCCTTCCCCAATCCAACCCCTTCCCTTCCCTCAGTTGACCAGGCGGTGCAGCGGGGCTTTCCGAATCACAGACATGGAGTAGAGGGACAGAATCTGCCGGGAAGTGTTGGGCCTGGCTAGGCTGCCCCCTGAAGGACCCCGAGGCCCCATTCCTCCCCATGTTGGCAAGTTCCCAGTCTTGTGGAAATTGGGCTTCAGGCTGGCCAGGATGCTAGGCCGACCTATTGATGTGGGGCGAGTGGGTGGGGATGCAGGGCCAGGACCTGGACCCAAAGACTGTGCCATCTGGGGAGCTGGCAGCTGGAGGAGGGAGCTGGGAGGCCGGAGCAGGGCTGGTGCTGATAGCTCGCTGGGTGGGGACTGCTCAGGATTGGCCTCAGAGGACCCCTCAAGCATCCTTATGGTTGTGGGGGTCAGGGTTCCTGCTTCCTGGTCCTGTGGCTCAGATCCCTCCAATTCCTCTATAACACAGAGTGGGAGTGAGGGGCCCCCTTGGGTGCCAGGATCAAGGTTAATGAGACGAGGGGCCCAGGAAACAAGGATTTGGTTTCTGGAAGGAGAAGCCCCATTAGATGTGGGGACATCTCAAAAGGTTCTGACTGGGATGGGAACTGCTATGGGAGGAGGGGATTACTTGGCAAAGGGGAATCCTAGCTCTGGGCTCAAGAAGTGGGGATGTGGGGAAAGTTACCTGATGCTAGCTCAGCCCTCTGGGCTTTCTCCTGTGTCCCTGGCGGAGTACTGAGCACATTGTGGAACAGGGCATGGGATGCAGGCAACATCCAGCAGTGGGAGGCCACCTGCTGCAGGCCCAACCGGGCTCTCGGCCGCAGCTGGAGCAGACCCTGGATCAGGTCCTGGCACTCTGGGTGGGGTTGGAGGTGGAATGTGGACCAGAGAATTATGGGGTGAGGATGTCACACCTCTGGCAGGAATTTGCTCCCTTTGCTCCCTGGCCTCTGTACCCCTACATCGCCATCATCACTGTGACTGGGTGAGGAGTTGGAATTCCCCTCGTGTTCATTTCTGTGGGTCACTTCCTGCTCCCAGCCCCCCCCCCCCAATATAACCTGGGTAGATTAGGAGGTCAGGATTTGAAGAAGGGATGTTAAAGATTTATCTAATCCAGGGCCCTTACTTTACTGAGGAGGAAGGGGAAAAAGGTCCTGAAAAGGGGAGTGACTTGTCCCAAGTCACATAGCTACCAAGTGGCAGAGGGTAGGACTGGAACCTAGGTCCTCTAACTGAATCCATTAAGGCCTTCCTCCCCAGGCCCGAGTTACCTTGGGACAGGCTAGGCCGGAAGGCCAGGCTCTGGCGCATGAGATGCAGCATTTTATGTGGTTGTCTCTCCTTGAAGGGCAGCTTCCCTGTCACCATGGCATAGAGGATCACACCACTGCACAAGGAACAAACCTGCCATCACCATCATCCCCGGCCCCTTATTTTTACAAAGAGCTTTCCTTGAAACCACCTTGTGAGGTAGGTAGCCCAAGCAGTATTGCCTCTATTTTACAGAGAGGAAAAGAGACTGAGGAAAGCCAAGAGGACTGATATGAGCAAACAATGAGGGCCTGGAGAAGCCCCGGGGGTGCGAGGCTCTCTACCTCCACATACACTTTGGCCTTAATGATTTACAAAGGGTTTCTCACATGGTGACAGGTCTGGCAGCTAGGATTTTACAGAGGAGATGAGCCCAGTCACTTGCCCAAGGTCACAGCACATGGGTCGGCCAGAATTTGAACCCAGAGTGTCTGAGTGGATCAGATGACATCTAAGAATCATTCCATTCAATTGTGGTCCTATATTTGTTTTTTGTTTTTTTCTACTTCATGTCCCCCATCTCAGCTCCCTCAGTCCTACTAGGACCGCTTTCTTGCCTCTTCTTGGGGCTCACTTGGTAGCCATGCCCCAGAAGTTGTTCTGTTCTTGTCAGTGGTCTTGGCCCCTACCCTATTCCCACTGTGCTCACAGCCCTGTTGTCTCGTCTTTTCTCCCTGGGGCTCACTTTCCTGCACTCTTGATTTGGGATTTGCTCCTCTGCTCCCTGTCTATTTCTCAGGCTTTCCTGTGTCCGTGAGACTTGTTCCCCTGTTTCCTGCTCTCCTCCCTTGGGGCCCCCCTCTGCTGGGTCACTCACAGGCTCCATAGGTCAGCCTGTTCCCCATTATACTTCTTGCTCATGAGGATCTCAGGAGCTGTGTAGGCCACAGAGCCACAGAATGTGCTCAATAGAGAATTCTTCACCGCAGTCCGGTTGGCAAAGCCAAAGTCTGAGGGGGCAGAGTAGAGGTTGGGGTAGAGGGGGTGGGGACAGAGGTAAAGGGGAAGCAGAGATGGGGCAGGGAAGAGGCTTTGGGGAAGGTCATTCTGAAAGATGAGGACAGCTCGGGATGATTAGAGGCAGAAGAGAGGACCTGGAGGCTGAGGAAGGGATGCTTCTAGGGGAGATCAATCATCCTTGACGTTTTCCCACAATATTTGTCCATATCCGAGGTTCCTAACTTTTTGTGTTCAAGGCCCCTTTGGTAGTCTGGGGAAGCCCAGGCACCCCTTTTCTGAGTGTTTTGGAATTCATAAAATACAAAGGAAACCAATGATACTGAAGTTGTTTTCAAAATATTTTAAAAATCAAGTCCACAGACCTCAGGTCTATGCTAAGGTGAAACTAAGTAAATATCAACATGATCACTAATGGTACTTTGAGACCCCAGAATTTTAACCTCTATCAGAGAGAGTGCCTCAGGATCTCAACCTGAACAGATCCTCTCCCAAGGCCATCTTATATTCAACCCATACTGGAATGGCAATTCCTTCCTTGACAACGCCCAGAAGTGAGTAACCTCCGGAGAGTGCCCTTTCCCCTTAGGGTCAGCTCTACTTGAAGTTCCTGCTTTGTATTGTGACAAATTCCAAAGGGGAAAATCTGTCTCCAAAGCGGGGAGGTGATTCTGGCATAGTCATAGAAGAGCTGGGATGGGGTGAGGGAGGTGACTTAGTCTTTAGGAAAGGCTGGGGCAGGAGGAGGGCCTTACCAGTCAGCTTCACAAACCCTCGATCATCCAGCAGGATGTTCTCACACTTTAGATCCCTGTCAGGGAAGAGGAAAGGAGATGGAGGCCAGAAAAAGGCCAGCATTTGGGTCTGGCTGGGAGTCAGAGGCCTAGTACCAAGTGTCAGATCTGATGGAGGAAAGAGTGGTGTTTGGGCAGCTAGGTTGTACAGGGGATAGAGTACTAGGCCTGGAGTCAGGAAGGACGATTCCTCATCTCGAGTTCAAATCTGGCCTCAGACACTTATTAGCTTTGTGACCCGGGGCAAGTCACTCAACCTCATTTATCTCAAGTTTCCTCATCTGTAAAATGGGCTGGAGAAGGAAATGAATGTCAAACTACTCTGGTATCTTTGCCAAGAAGACCCCAAACGGGGTCCTGAAGAGCTGAACAGGACTGGAACAATAATAGAGAGTGGTAATGGGGCTGGGGCGAAGAATGGGGCAGAACCATTGGGTCAGATTCTCCCCCTTGTACTCTCTGGTCTATCCCCTGACTTCTCCTCTGGGGACTTGGTCCTACCAATTCTTTCTTCTCTCTCATCTTCAGTCTCTTGCTAAAGATTTCCTCCTTCCCCAAAACATACAATTGCCAGTGTAATCTCCATAGGCACAGCCCACGATAGCCCCCCAAGCTTCCATCACGCTCTATTGCCTCCGTCTTTGAGGGTTGAATGACGTTAATGTTTGTGACAAGCTCAGCATGTAGCAGGTGCTGTTCTGTGTGACAGGCACTTAAGTGCTTTGCAATGATCACTTTTGAGCTTTTCAACAATACCAGGAAGATGTTATTATCTCCATTTTATAGTTGAGGAAAGGTTAAGGGACTCCTAGTATCATGCAGCTGGCAAGTGTCTGAAATGGGGTTTGAACTCATCTTTCTTCCCTCCTCCCATTTAAAGCCTTCCGCAATCTTGTTCTTAGCTCATCTTTTCATCATATTTTGTAACTTCCCTTATCATCTATGATCCAGCCACAGTAAGGCTGTTTCTCAAGCTTGCCATCCCATCAGACATCTTCATGCATTCAAATGGGGTATCTCTATGCCACTTCAGCTCCACCTTTCATCAGGGTCCATCTCAGATACCAACCTCCTCCATGAAGCCTTCCCTGGTTCCCCCTATACCCACTCATATTCATTTGTGCTCTTCAAACCCTTCATATTTACTGATTAACTGTATACATGGAGGGCTCCCACCCCATGAGACTGTAAGATCACAGAGATTATTTTGTTTTGGTCTGAATTCTCAACACTTAGCATAGTGTCTGGCATGGAGGTAAGCTTTTTTTTTTTTTAACTCTTACCTTCCATCTTAGAATCAGTTCTATGTTTTGGTTCCAAGGCAGAAGAGCAGTAAAGCCTAGACGTTGAGAGGTTAAGTGACTTGCCCAGGGTCACACATCTAGGGCATGTCTGAGGCTAGATTAGAATCCAGGACCTCCTGCCTCTGGCTCTCTATCCACTGAGCCACCTATCTGCCTCTGACAGGTCTGTGAACCTGAACCTGAGGGTTGTGGCAGACTGGTGTTAAGGGAAAGGCTAGACTGGGGCACAGTAAGGTCCACATGGGAGATGAGCGTGATCCTAAAGCTAGGGATGAACTGAAGGAGGGCACAGCAGTCTGTGCTCAGAAGTTTGGGGGCCGCCTCTGAAGTCCAGGTCAGAGTATGGAGCCTCGGGCCAAGCCTGTGTCTCTGAGGCCCCCTCCCTCACCGGTGGACGATGCCCACGTTGTGGCAGTGAGCCACAGCGCTGACAAGCTGTCGGAAGAGCCTCCTGGCCTCTTCCTCCTCCAGCCCCGGGCAGCATCGACGATCAGAGGTGGCGTTGATGTGCTCCAGCAGGTCTCCACGGGATGCGAGCTCCAGAACAAGATATGAGCGCTGGCTGTTCCGGTATGTCTCATAAAGCTGAATCTGTTCCTCAGGGGAAACCCATCCTCCTTAGGCCTCGCCTTGGGTACCCCCCCTTCTAGGAGGCAAGGCTTAATGTGGGCCAGACAAAGGAACTGAGGGGGACCAGCCCAAGCTTCAAGTGCCAGACCGAGGAGGTCGGGTGCCTGTCCATGGGGGATTGAGGAGAGGAAGTGGCGGACTGGGTCCGAGCAGGGAACCTTAGGGGCTATGGTGGGGAAGTGGGAGCTTCCCAAAAGCTGGACCCCGAGGAGATGGGAAATCGGGGGACGAGAGATCCCAGTGCTCCCTCCTCCTCCCCTCCCTGTGTCCCATCCTCAGCTCACCACATTGAGATGCTTGTAAGTGGCATTGAGTGAGTATATCTCTCGGGGAAGGAATTTCCTGGAGTATTCCAAGGGGGCTTCGGCAGTAGATATTATCTTAATGGCCACCTGTTGGGGGGCAGGGTTGTAAGAAAGGAAAATGTATAGAAAAGGCCTCCCAAGACCACCAAATTGGGTCTTCCCTGACCTCCTGAGATCAGCAAGCTCTCAGGGAAGGGATGGTATCCCCCAACAATCAGCCCCTTTTGATAATTAGGATGTTAGTTATATGCCATGCAATGCCCAAGCCCAGAGTAAGTGGTGAATAAATGCTTGCTGACCGACTGACTGACATGAGGGAGAGACAGAACCTGCCCTTGTGGAACCCTATAATTTCCATTCTCTTCCTAGTTTGCTTTCAGGACCTACCCAGGACTGGTGAAACCCTCTTTCTTATTGACAGGCCTCAGATATTTGAAGATGGCGGTTTTGGCCCCTACAGCCTTCTCTTCCATGTTAAACTTTGGCCATAGGATTTAGACCTCTCATTTTACTTTACTCATTTTAGCCCCTCATTTTACAGATACAGAAAAAAGAGGCCTTATGGGGGAAGAAGAGAGTTGCCCAAAGAACCAATATCAAAGCCAGAATTTAAATGTAGTTCTTATCACCCCAAGTCCAGGGTTCTTTCCACTCTACCTTCCTACTTTTCTCCTCCTAGGCAAATAGATGATGCGGTGGATAGAGTAAGTACTGTGATCAGAATCAGGGAGGCTTGAGTTCAAATCCAGCCTCAGACACTTGATAGCTCTGTGACCCTGGGCAAATCAATTTATCTCCATGTGCCTCATCTATAAAATGGGGATAATAGCATCTACTTCGCAGAGATGTTATGAGGAAAAAATGAGATCACATTTATAAAGTGCTTTATAAACCTTAAAACACTCTGAATACCAGCTATCACTTGTTTTGTCTAATTTCTTCTTCCATCTGGAAAACCCTTCATATATTTCAAGACAGTTGGTGTGTTCCTCATTTCCCCTTCTCTTCAGATATATATATGGAATATATATAAAACAAATCACTCTAGTTCCTTCAGCTAATCCACATAGGGCATAGTTTCCAGTCCTCCCGCCATCTTGATCACTCAGTTCTGAAAGCTGACTGGCTTCTTGATGTCCTTTGTATAATGTGGTCTCCAGAGCCAGGCACGATGCTTCAGATGGGACCTGACCTCTCTTTGGATAGCTTAGCTCTCAAGGCTAAATGTCCTGTCTTATTGTCATCTGTTAGCCCAGTTCTAGGCACCCAGAGGAAAAAAATGGCTAAATGGACTTGAGTACGATGTAGGGAGGGCAGTTAGGTGGCACTGTGGATATAGTGCTCGGCCTGGAGCCAGGAAGACTTACCTTCCTGAGTTCAAATCTGGGCTTGGCCACTTATTAGCTGTGTGATCCTGGGCAAGTCACTTAACCCTGTTTGCCTCAGTTTCCTCATCTGTAAAATGAGCTGGAGAAGGAAAAGGCAAACCACTCCAGTATCTTTGCCAAGAAAACCTAAATGGGGTCATGAAGAGTTGGACCAGACTGAAAATGAGAGAACAACAAGAATATAGGGAAATGATGGCTGCTTCAAGCATTTGAAGGTCTGCCCTACAGAGGAGGGATTAGATTGGTTCTATTTGGTCCAAGAAGGAAACAAAATAGGAGAGATGACTAGGCAAAAACTGTGGAGAGGTAGACCAGCCTGATGGAAGAGAAAAAGGGGTCACTTAAGTAGTCGGCAGGACCCCCTTGGAGGTCTACAAGTAGAAGCTGGATGAAAGCAATGAAGGGTATTCCTGCTCAATTTGAATTAGCTGGCCTCAGAGGCCTCTTCCTGTTCTTGAGATTGGGGGAAATCCCCAAGCCCAGGCGGGGCTGTGCCCTGTCCCCTCTCCCATCCCACCCTCTCTGTTCCCCGGCCACTCACCATAGTATGGCGTTTGGCCCGCAGGTCAGAGGACAGCTTATAGTTTTGGCGCATTCTCTCATGAGTGGCATAGCCCAGGTAGACTTTGGAGAAGGCTCCTGAACCGATCTTCTTAGAGGAGAGCAAATAGCCATTGTCTCTGCACTCCCGCACCTGATCCATGAACGCCCGCCGGTTCGAATCCCGCTTACTGCTACTCTTCATGTCGTTGCTGGAGCCAGTCCAGGGGAGGTGTGGCAGCTAGCAAGCTCACCTGGTCATAGAGAGAAACAGGGGGCTGGGCAGCGGGACCTCCCACAGACAGACTGGGGTTAGGGCCAGAGCATATGCAGGAGGCTCGGGTGAAGGGGCAGGGGCTGCCCCGGGCTCCCCACTGGGCTCAGGGGCAAGGACTAGGCATTTGCAAGGACTGAGTTCTCTGGTTGGGAAGGACGTGCTACTGCGGGGTTGGAGAAGGTATGGCGCATTCTAGAATGAAAGTTCACTTGGGAGTTCTGGAACCCGGGCCTGCATTGTCCTCTCCCGGCTGCTCCCCTCCCCCCCGCCCTGCCCCTAGGTGTGACCCGGCCACTAGGCATCACAGTCCCAGAGGCGGAAAGGGCTTCATTGGGAAGAGCTTCCCCTGACTGCCTGGGCTTGAAGACCTCCAAAGATGAGGAACTTACTCCCCTTTGGGGCTGGCAATTTCAATTTTGGACAGCTCTCATGATCAAGAGGCATTTCCTGTATGGAACCTCTCTTCTCCCTTCCGTCAATTCAGTCAATCAACAAGCATTTATTAGGCATCTATCATGGGCCGGTCTCAAATGCTAGCCACTGGTAAGACAAAGACAAAAATGAAAAAAGTTATACTTCCATCGGGGACACAGCAAGTACAGAGCATAGATGTAGAGCTGGAAGGAATCTTAGAGGCCAAAGAGTCCAACTCCTTCATTTTACAGATGAAGAAACTGAGGCATGGAGCAGTTAAGTGACTTGCCCTGGCTCACACAGTTAATAAATGTTTGAAGTGGGATTTGATATGTATATATTTTGTATATATGTATTTTAACTTCTTTATATTCTGTATGGACAGTTAGTGGTACAATAGATAAGGTGCTGGGCCTGGAGTCAGGAAGACGTATCTTCCTGACTTCAAATCTAGCCTTAGATTCTAGCTGTGTGACTCTGGGCAAGTCGTTTAACCCTGTTTGCCTCAGTTCCTCATCTCTAAAATGAGCTGGAGGAGGAGAGGGAAAGCCACTCCAATATCTGTCCCCCAAGCACCCCAAACTCCAATAGGGTCATGAGAAATCAGACATGCCTGAAAAATGATTCAATGACAACAAAATATATTTCGTATATGCCCTAGCATTTTAAAACAAATACAAGACGTCCATACACATATAATTATATGTAGAATAAATATGAAGAGAACAAAGAAAAGATAGAGTCAGAGGAACTGCACTAGAAGTTAGGAAGATCAGGAGGGCCTTTGTGTAGAAGATGGTAGGAATCTATTCCTTTTTTCACATGAAAACAATTATCATGCACCTTCTCTCTTAACCCTCCTTCCTCAAAATCTTGTGTTTCCTGGGGCAGTTAGGTAGTACAGTGGATAGAGAGCTGGGCTTTGGATTCTGAGTGACTCTGGACAATTCATTTAACCCCAATTGCCTAGCCCTTACTGCTGTTCTGCCTTAAAATCGAAACTAAGACAGAAGATAATGGTTTAAAAGAAAAAAAAAGGCTTGTGTTTCCTTCTCTAGTATAAACCTACCCAATTCTTCAGAATTAAGGATAGGATTAGAAATATACCAGAATGAATTAGTCCTAATAACAGCTTCCAGTCTCCTCACCAATATGTCACAAGATCATTGGGAAAAGAGCTTGAAGCAAGTATGGAAGCACCTGGTCCAACCTTTTCCTACTTATGGATGAGACAACCAATGGTCAGAGAGGTTGCCCACGAATAATAAATCTACTATATTCAACAGCTTTGATTTGAACATGGGTCTTCTGACTCCAGGTGTATTCTTTCTAATGCTCCATGGTCCCTTTCTGTGTCAAAGACCTTCCTAAAATGTGTTGTCCAGAATTGAATGCCATACTTAAGATGTGGTCTGATCAGCTGATGTGCTAGTACTTAAAAAAAAAAAAATCTTAATTCCTAACCTTTAAAATTCCTTTTCTGAACACCAAATGAAATGAGTCTTTCATAAATAATAATAGGAGAAAAGGAGAGAATTGTGCATGAAATTATGTGAGTTTCTATTATGTAAGGCTTGCTTTTCTTTTTAAGCATAAAATAAATACAATGTGTAACTTTCAAAGCTGTCCTGTTGTCTGTGATTCCCTCTGGCTGTCTTTCTGGTCTGTTCTGAGTTCCATTCATTCTCTCTCTTTTAGGGGGAGACTCTGGCCCTCTCTCACCTAGCTGAGGCATCTAGATGGTGCAGTTGCAGGTGCTGAACCTGGAATGGAGGACCTGAGTACAAATCTAGCCACAGACACTTATTAGTTGCATGACTTTGGGCAGGACACAACTTTTATTTGCTTCAAGTTCCTTAATTGTAAAATGTGTATAATAACAGGATTGTTGTAAAAATCAAATGATGTTTGGCATATAGTAGGCAGTATATAATTGTAAATGCTTATTCCCTCCCCTTTAACGTTTTTTTTAAACCCTTATGTCTTAGAATCAATACGAACTATTGGTTCCAAGTCAGAAGAGTGATAAGACCTAGGCATGGGTGTTAAATAAGTTGCCCAGGGCCACACAACTAGGAAGTATCCAGATTTAAACCTAGGACCTACTGTGTCCACACCTGGCTCTCTATTCACTGAGCTACCTAGATGCCACCAACATTTTATTTTAAAGAAAAGCAAAGCCATTACAATAAATATGCACAACAAAGCAAAACAAATTTCTATATTGGTCGCACCCAAAAATGTATATATTATTCTGCATCTTGAGTCCTTCACCTCTCTCTCAGGAGGTAGAAAGCATGGTTCACCACTGATATCCTAGAATATATCAACCAAAGTAAGTCACTTCATTGATTAGTTTTCTTAAGTCTTTCACAGTTTTTTTTTCCTTTACTATGTTGATATTGTTGTATAAAGTCTTATCCTGATTCTGCTCACTTCACTATTTTGATGCATTCAAGTCTTTCCAGTCCTTTATCATACAATATTCTATTACATTTGTATACCATAATTTGCTCTGCCAATGCCTAGTTTATGGACATCCAGTTAGTTTCCATTTCTTTATCACCATAAAAAGAGTTGTGTAAAGATTAAATTTAACTCTCCCCTGATTGTGAAAATGAAATTAATTAACTCTCCCCTGATTGTAAAGATTAAATTGTAACCCCTGCCTATTTTTAGATTTTAATCACCAAAAGTATAAACACCCTACTTAAAAGTTAAGTATAGAGATCTGCCCATTTTTAGATCTAATCACCCAAAGTGTAAACATCCCACTTAATCATTAAGTGGGAGGTCTGTGACCTGTGTCACAGTGGTTGTGGGTGACAAATCAGAATCGACTGACTGCCTCCTGGGCTGTCCTAAAGCAGTATTTCAACTGAGATTGGTAGATATAGAAGTAGGGGAGGGCACAGGAAGTGATGCAAGAGAAAGTGTCTTTAAAGGGGAGTTACAACTTCCTGAATGGAGTTCTACTGGCAGTTCTTCATTCTTTGAAGTGGAGGCTGGTGAAGAATGTGCTGACTGGACCTGAGACCCTGTTTCCTGGTGAAGCAGTTCTAAAATCTCTTCCTTTGAACTGACGTGGTGAGTGAAAAGCTGACTCTTTTTTTTTCCCATTTGAATTCATTTATTTAGTCAGCTTAGAACATTATTCCTTGGTTACAATAATCACATTATTTCCCTCCCTCCCCTCCCCCCACTTTCCTGCAACCAACGCGCAATTTCATTGGGTATTACTTGTATCCTTGATCAGAACCTATTTACATGTTGTTGTTTGCACTAGGATGTTCATTCAGAGTCTACATCCCCAACCATATCCCTTCGACCCATGTATTCAAGCAGTTGTTTTTCTTGGGTGTTTTTACTCCCACTGTGTTTCCTCTGGATGTGGATAGTGGTTTTTCTCGTAGATCTCTCCAAGTTATTCAGGATCACTGCATTGCCACTAATGGAGAAGTCCATTACATTCAATTGTGCCACAGTGTATCATTCTCTGTGTACAATGTTTTCCTGGTTCTGCTCCTCTCACTCTGCATCAATTCCTGGAGGTTGTTCCAATAAAGCTGACTCTTAACTGCTAGATTTTCTGAGAAAATTAGATTCAGGAGAGACTTACCTCTTGAGAGAGATTTCCCCAGGCACTCAGCTTTGTAGAGGCCTAAGGACTAACTCTCCCTTCCCAGGAGTAAATAACTTAGTGCTTAAACTAGATATCTTACCTTATCCTCTCTCTGATTTTCTTACTTCACTCTTTCTACATTTTGTAAATAAATTGTAAATAAATCTCTTTGGAATTAATATAAATTCCTGGCAACCACATTCTTAAATAATCCAGTCCAACCCTTTTAAAAATAACCCCTTTTCCCCCTTACAGTTGTCTTAAGTATTTTTGTACATATGGGTCCTTTTCTTCTTTCTTTGATCTCTTTGGAGTCTAAGTCTAGTAATTCTATCACTGGATCAGAGGATATTCCCAATATGGTGACTCTGGGAGCCTGGTTCAAAATTGCTTTCCAGAATGGCCCAACTTATTCCTAGCTCTAGTACTGTGTCAACACGCCTATTTTCCCAAAGCCTCTAAATTATTTGTCATCAGTTTAAACTGATGACTATGAGGTAGAACCTCAATGTTACTTTTAATTTGCAAACAAATCTATTATTTAGTCTATTTTTTCAAGTGTTTATTAATGATTTGAGTTTCTTTCTTTGGAAAGTGACTGTTCTGCCCTATTGCCATTTCTCTATTGGGGAAATTATTTTTATTTATTAGAACCTGTTCGGGTTTTTTTCAATGTGGCTGCCATTCTTCACTGTTATCTCATTTTTGAACTTGTAATTCTTGGGGACTCCCAGATCTTTTGCACACAAACCAGCATCTGTTTATGTATGCCTTCCTGCTTTGTACTTTTAAAGATGATTTTTTTCAACTGAAGGAAAGGTCTTTACAGAATCACCAAATCCCTAACTATTGGAATTGGAAGGAGTGTCAGCTAGCTAACCAATCCAGCATTTATCCTGGCTCATCATTAAGAATATTTTCACCTAAGACAAAAACAGGGTTGGCGAGAGAGATTGTGTTCACTTGATTAGTGAGTGACTGAGATTTAACCCACGTCTTCTGACTACATCTAATGGTCTTGCCCATATGGTTCATTCTAAAACATTTCATCTTTTTGCAGATATGGAAACTGGCTCAAAGAGGTAGCTTGCCCAGGGTCCCATAGCAAATGGCAGAGCAAGGAAGATACAGCTTTTTTAAAGTATTTGAACAGCTATTGGGTAAAGAAGGGATTTGCCTTGTTTTTCTTGGCCACAGCCTACCTTTCCAGCATTGCTCTAGTCTCTTTATTGTCACTCATGCTCTTGCAACCTAGAATGTCTTTTTCCCTTTTCTATGCCTTCCCTTTCCAATATTCTAGCTCCTTCCCTGAAAACCAGGGTTCCTGATTTGTGAGAATTCCCCACATATAGCCCAATATAGACCTATCAAGCTGCCATCTGATTATGTTAACTTTACTGTGGGTCCTGTACCCCTCTTTTCCACTTCTAACTCTGGAAACAGTAATCAAATCAACACTACCATTCTTGGAGACCACATGTCAATCAATTGCCCAATTGTTCCACTGAATATTCCATTGATTTTCCAGACCAAAATACCCCTCCCTGGCTCCTATATGTTTGTCTTCCAGAATTAAAATGTAAGCTTCTTGGGGGCAGCTGGGTGGCTCAGTGGATTGAGAGCCAGGCCTAGAGACGGGAGGTCCTAGGTTCAAATCTGGCCTCAGATACTTCCCAGCTGTGTGACCCTGGGCAAGTCACTTGACCCCCATTGCCTAGCCCTTACCACTCTTCTGCCTTGGAGCCAATACACAGTATTGACCCCAAGACAGAAGGTAAGGGTTTAAAAAAAAAAAGTAAGCTTCTTGAGGGCAGGGATCATCTTGATTTTTGTATTTGCATTCTCTGTAAAGTGCCTGAAATATAAAACATGCTAAATAAATGCTCATCCCTCCCTGCTTTCCTTTCTTTCTCCCTTTCCTTCTTCCTCTATTTTCTTTCTGCCTTCTTTTATGCCTTAATTCCTTTCTGCCTTCTTACCAAATCTTCAACTGTGCATAGTAATAGTTGGCATTTACATGGTGCTTTAAGGTTCCAAAGCACTTTCTCAACTGAGCCTCCAAGAAATAAAGTGACTGTCAGTGGTTGTATAGCTAGTGAGTGTCCAGGGCAGAATTCAAACCCAGGTTTTCCTAAATCCAAGTCCAGCCCTCCATTCAACATCTTATGCTGCCTTTCAAGACCTCTTTCAGGTCCTAACTCAACCATGAAATTTTTGCTGTCTCTCCAAGATACAGAAAAGTTTCTTTTCCCTGACAGAACATTTGTAGCAAGTTCTGTCTGTGTCACTAATACATATTCTCTTGTTATTTTTTATGGACACATTTCTTTTGTGTCAGCCCCTGAAGGACTTTATGCTTCTTTCTGTTCCTTACACCATGTGTAGAGAGTGTTCTTGTGTTGGATAATTTTGGGATTTGGGGATTTCAAGGCTTTGGGGACTCAGTGGAATTTCCTTTTCAACATAATCCCTCCCAAACTGTTTCAGCTCTTCATGCTAACTTATCTTTCCTTGTATTTTTCGAATTTCTAAATGCCCCAAAGAGATGAATGTGTGGAGGGAGGGACTTCAGGGAAATAATGTCAAGGAAAGGTGTCTGAAGTCCTTGTCCTAGTTGCCCTCTCAGGGAAGGACTTCTCTCTTGGACTTGAAAGGAAAGATGAGGGAATTTCCTGGATTCAACCCATACAAGTATTGTACAAGCAGATTTGCCTGGGTGATGGCCAAGAGTTGACTGCAGTTCCTTTAGGAATAGTGAAACAGTGTAACCTGGAGCACGGTGATGGTCCTCCCCAAACACCCCTTCACTTGTGACCCTGAAAATCTTGAATGCTTGATAATACTCGTCCACAAAAAAAAAAAAAAGACCCATTATGAGACAAAGTGAATCAGGATTCTGAAGAAAGGGTGGAGGGAGGGAGTTAAAAATTCAAACTGGGAAGCTGGCTCCCTAATGCTGGGGCTCAAATGCTGCTCTTTTTTTAAAATCTATAGACACAGAATGTGTTAATTATGCATCGAAGGAAGATAATATGTGAATTGTCCAATTGGTTTTCTTTATTTGAACCACTAGCTCAATCTAGTAAGTTACTTTTTCTGACTAATAAATATCTCCGAAGAATCTGCTATATCCCTGTTAGTCACCAGACAGACCTCAAACTAAAAACAGACAAACAAACAAACAAGTTGTCCTCCACCTCCAAGCTCACCTGGAGCAGGAGTGCTAAGCAACTTTGATTAATAGCTTCACTGGCTAGTGTAAAGTTAACCTAGGGGATGAAGTGAAATCTTACTCAAAATATTAAATTATAAAATCTGTTGTCCATATCTAGCTTAGAGCACCCACTATGTAAATATATTTCCTCCCTCTCAGTTCATTTCCCTTTATATTCATAGGTTTAGAGAGCATGCTACGGATCACATTGTTTATTAGTATTTAGAATAAAATTTAAATAGAAACTAAGGGGGCAGCTGAGTGACTCAGAAGATTGAGAGCCAGGCCTGGAGATGGGAGGTCCTGGGTTTAAATCTGGCCTCAAACACTTCCTAGCTGTGTGACCCTGGGCAAGTCACTTGACCCCCATTACCTAGCCCTTATCACTCTTCTGCCTTGGAACCAATACACAGTATTGATTCCAAGATGGAAGGTAAGGGTTTAAAAAAAAAAAAGAAAGAAACTAAACCAGATATACCTAGATGGAGGTATTTGCCTCTAAGCATCTTCTAGCCCTTCTTTCCATTGACCCCTCAGCTTTTTAGGTGTAGTTTGAAAGAATATTGACCTGTATATGTATAATATACCTGTATATTCCTTGTGGAAAAGGAACAAGGTAGAAGGGGTATGCATTCCCTGCCTTACACTCATGGACTAAAATAGAAAAGTAGGAAAGGTGGTGTTTCTCCTAGCTCATCTACCTGAAGGTACACATCATGGTAGCTGTTGAACCTTGGCTGTCTAGAGAGAGAGCTGTGTAGTAGGAGTATTATCCTAAAACCAATTATTAGATCAATTATCAGCATCTCATTTGGTTCTAATTTCAGACCCAAACTGTTTGTCCCGAGTCAGATCCAGCCCATAGCATGCTATGATTCCAGTCTTTCTGGAAAGAATTAGCCTGACTGCTCCAGGATCCCCTTTGGGTAAGTCATGATGCCTTCTCTCAGTCTGTCACCTACACTGGAGGATGTTCTCACTCTAAGCTTAGAGGAAGAGAATCATGAAAGAGATAGTGAGAAAAAAGGGGGAAAGAACATAAAATAATAACAATAAAAGATGTAGCATGGAGGTATTTATCTCTTTATCCTCTTGTGACTTGCTATCCCTGAGTGAACTTGGGGCAGGACAGCTCCTTTTCCATCCTAGGGAGAATCAAGGCAGCCTCATTTCTGATGGCATGTTTCTGCTCTCTCTAGGCCAGGATCATCAGAATTTGTTCTATTTCTCAATCTCTATCTCTGTCAAATTAAGTCAACAAGCATTTATTTTTGTTGCTGTCCAGTCGTTTTTCAGTTGCATCTGATTCTTTGTGATGCCATTTGGAGTTTTCTTGGCAAAGATACTATAAGGAATTAAATTCAGGGTTTGACTAAATATATGAGAATTCTAAATTAATCTTGTGGTCTCTGATTTAAAATATTATAGCTCAAGTCAAAATGACTTTTAATAGTTTTTATTTACAGAGGTGGAAAGAGTGAAAGTAGAAAAATGTAAAAAGAGGGTAGAGAAGATATCTAGCCTATCACACTAAATATTGCTCCGGTACTCAGCCTTCCAGGGCTTGTTAACCCTCCACCAGAGGACCCAGAGTTCCACCCACCTGGCCTCCTCCAAGAAGGGAAGGCCTTTCCAAAACTAATCTCTCTCCGGAAACTAGGAAAGGCAGACCAGCTATTCACTCACCCAAGAGACAGTCCAAGTCCCAAGTTACCTCTAAGAGGCAGGTCACCAGTTGAAGATGACCAGTACTTTTATAGTAGCTTCTTGTCCCTTCCCCTCTTCACAGGGGCCAATCACAGCTTCCAAATTGCCCAGCACTGCCTGGGGGGGGGGGGGAGGAAGTCTGTGGGATTCACACCTCTCATCCTCTGAAGGTGTTAACTCTTATCATAAGATTCACAAGTTTCTGATTGATTGGGTTAAACGGGTAGAGCTCTTCAAGTATGTGACTTGTGAATTCTCTTACTTCTTCAAGAAAGTGATTTGTGAATTCTCTTACTTAATGGCTTACAAAGTGTTAAGTAGGGGTGTTTTCAGTTTTGGTTGATCAATTTACAAGTTGCTGATGCTAGACAAAGAACGCCTGATTCACACTTCACAATACTGGAGTGGTTTGCCATTTCCTTCTCCAGCTCATTTTACAGCTGAGGAAACTGAGGCCAACAGGATGAAGTGATTTGCGCAGTCACATGAGTGGTATCTGAGACCAGATTTGAGCTAAGAAAGATAAGGCTTCCTTTCTCCAGGCCCGAAGCTCTGTGTACTTCATCACTTAGCTAATAAACATTTAAAAAGTATTTACTATGTGTTAAGCACTGGGAATACAAATATAAGCAGGACAGAGCCTATGTTCTAAAGGAGGAAGACAGTGCATAAAAAGGAAAATGGAAGTGGGGCCAGGAGGAGCAGGAAGTACCCACTATGTAGAGACATAGTGGAGAAAATTCAAAGAAGAATGGAGACATACATGACTGACCTGGGCATTTTCCTTAAAATGGGGGAAAGGGCCAAAGAGGCAGAATATATTTCAAATGTGAGAAGTCTGGGCAGACAGAATGAAACTGGAGAGTGAGAAGGTTGCTATTGCATGGTAGAGACAGTTCAGAAGTTCAGGAGTAGAACCCAAATAGGATACACTATTTGACAAAAGCTTTTGGGGAAATATTGGCCACAGGGGTTTTCTTTCAGAAGGAAGCTGATAGACACTCATACTAATACCCCAAATGCCTATAAATAGTTGATATACAAGTTGTTACCTCTGATGACCATAAGGTCCTTGATGTTCTTCATATCACTGCAAGATATAAAGGAACAAAATGTAGCCATGTGTCCTGGGACCGATAATCTGCATAGGAGATTCCTGTATTGCTATCTTGTGACAGAACTGAGACTGTTCCAGATAGAAAGGTTATTGGAACAGAGAACTGGAGCTCCCATTCTGCCTCTTTCTCCTTCTTATCACCCTGAGCCCAGAGGAAACAATAATTCAGAGAAATTAAAAGGACAGTGTAGATTCATCAAGGCTACAACACTTTGACAGAAGAAAGTATGCTCAGCCATTGTAGGGTTAAATGCTTTTACAATTTATTTTTTCATTTATAGTGTTGTTAACACACTTAACTCTTGTATGCTGAGTGAATGCATTCTTTGGGACTACACAGAGAAAGGAGCTGCGAATTGGGTCACTGATTTGAAAAGGAAATAAATTTAATTCCTCATGACTTATTCTTTAAAAAAAAAAGTCTGCCTGGACCTTATGAGGGCAGACAAGTGGTCCTCACATGGGACATGGGACACCTACTTTATGTCTGGGCTTTTGCCCTTCCTGCTGAGTCTTTCATGTCCTGCCCTTTCTTAATCACTCTATTCAAGTTTCTCTGAAATCTTTGCTACCTTTTAAATGGCAGCAAAACAATGCTTCCTAGTGCTTGGTGACTCACTTTTCATGTATTTCATGGGTAGTTTACATATTTGGTTTATGAGGTACAAATTCAACAAATCTATGAAATTAGCAATCCTTATTTAATAATGCCATAATCTTCAAACAGTTATAGGATTTCTGAATTCTGAGTTCTTCCTTTTTAAATCTAAAATCAATTTCATGCAAATGAGTTGTCGAACCACAATGTCCTACAGCTCCAGTCAATGATTTAGTTTGGTAGGTTTTTTTTTAATTCCATATCTTCCACTTTAGAATCAATATTGATTCTAAGGCAGAAGAATGGTAAGGCCTAGCAGCTAGCTATTGGGGGTTAAATGACTTGCTCAGGTCACACAGCTAAGAAGTATCTAAAGCAAATTTGAACCAAAGATCTCCCATCTCTAGGCCCGATTGTCAGTCTATGGAGTCACTTAGCTGCCCCTAGATTATTTTTGTAGTCTTTTTTTTTAAATCTTTAGTTTCTGTCCTAGTAACAACTCTAGGAAAGAAAGGCAAGGGCTGGGTAAACAGGACTTACTCGACATCAGTCACTTAGCTGCCCCTAGATTATTTTTGTAGTCTTTTTTTTTTTTTAATCTTTAGTTTCTGTCCTAGTAACAACTCTAGGAAAGAAAGGCAAGGGCTGGGTAAACAGGACTTACTCGACATCAGTCACTTAGCTGCCCCTAGATTATTTTTGTAGTCTTTTTTTTTTTAATCTTTAGTTTCCGTCCTAGTAACAACTCTAGGAAAGAAAGGCAAGGGCTGGGTAAACAGGACTTACTCGATATCGCAGAGCTAGTGTAAAGGATAAATTTTAGCATTGTGACCTAAATTATCTTAATTATTGGTCACCATGTATATCCCAAATAATAAAATAAAAATACCCAAGTCAGTCTGAAATTTTATGGTGATTTAATTAATATAGTGGAAAGAAATTAAGAAGAAGGGAGAAGGAAAGGGTGTAGGATTTTTCCCGCCTGGCTTGTGCCAGGTGGGAAGATTAGGGGATCTAGAAAGTAAGGTTTGGGAGTGTGAAGGAGGAAGGAATCAGCCTGAACTCCAAGAGGGCTCAGTCAAGATGCCTGACCCTGAATTAGCTCAAGGACAAATTCACCACCAAAACCCAGACAAATAGCTGTCACTACTCCAAGATCTTGAAACACTGCCAGCCAGAGCCCCGTCTCCAGGGAAAAAGAGGCCAAAGAGAGCAAGTGACTTGCCATATATATATATGGTTTTACATCACTTTCCTGTGTCTCATCTGTACCAATGTTAGCTTAGCTTGAATTAGGACAGCTCAGGGTTCTGTCTGCTGTTTCTGCATATGTCTGTTGAAAGCCATTTTCTCAAATACTTAATCCTTGAATATGATACAGACATTCCTGACCTTGTTAAAGTAAGTAGGGTGGAGAAATGTAGAGTTCCCAAGACTTCATTCTGTTAAACCAAGTATCTCCATTGTTGCTAATCAGGAGATAGTTAAATCAGATAAAAGTACGGTGTGAGTAGGGTGGAGTAGTTTTAAAATTCACATTAGGAAGTGTCTGAGTTAAAATTTGAACCCAGGTCCTCCCAACTCCAGGCCTGGCTGTGCTACCTAGTTGCTCCTCTAGCAGTTTGTTTTTTAAAACCAAAGTTCTTTTCCTACTTCTTTCAGATATCAAACTCTTCACAGACAAAAGGGGCTGTGTCTTATGCCCTTTTATCAGTTGATTTAATTCTTTAGGCAAAAAATCCCAAAGTGACAATATCAAGAGAAGGGAGAAAAGACAGATATTTTCTCCTTCATTCAACTTAAAGCCTCTCAAGTAGACAAGTCTCCCTAACTCATTCTTTTTGACACACTTAAGTCAAAAAAATCAAGGGACCAATCAGAAATTGTTGTGTCATATATCCCCTCTAGCAGTGGGCTTCAGCCCCATTACCCACAGTATAGAGTACATGCCCAGTGCTTTTGAAGTTAATTCTACTACATAAGTATCATTTTCCACATTTTTATAAGTAAAAATTCATGTGATCAAAAGTTTACAAAGTTTTTGCAAATGTAGCCTGGTGCCTGTTTCCCCTCATTTCTTTCTGGATTCATGGAGAACTGAGAAAAGTTGAGGAGAGAGAAAGGAAGGAGAGGAGGAGAGGAGAATAGAGGAGAAGAGAAAAGTGAAAAGCAGAAGAAAGAAGGGTTGGGGAGAGTGAAGGAGAAAAGAGAACAGAGGAGAGAAGAGGGGAGGAAAAGAGAATAGAGAGAGAAATTTCTGATGATCCCTTCCCCCTTCATATGGGGTTCATGGTTTAAATGAGTGAAATAAATGTAGGTTTGCAGGTATAATGAATCCTGAAAGTATTTTAAAAAGTATCCATAAATTGACTCTAATGAGCAAAGTGCTCATGGACCAGACTTATGGATATATTTCTAATATTTCACATGATTGATTTCTGAATCCTTAAATTAGTTGGGTCTTAAATTTTGTGGAACTTAAGAATCAAGACTCATGTGATCTGCAGTCTGAAAGTTGGCAGACCAGTTCTACAGGTCCTTTGTAATAGCAAAGACTTGTATTTACATAAGCTGATGCCAATGTGTTGGAAAGAAGAGGATTTCATGTGTGTTTCTTACCTGAGTACCTGGCTATACTGTTGTGGACATCTGTTCCTTTTGCTTGTCATTATTATTAACTTCTGATGTGCTGACCATTTTTGATTGACATCGTACCACTCCCATTCCTGAGATCCTATAATAGACTGTAATGGGCCAGGAGATGGGGAGACACATTGACTCCTGAGAGCTGATCACTGACTCCACAATAAACTTCTGTCTCTTTGTTATTTATCTCTTTATTCCTTCTGTGTCTCAAACTTTCTAGCCTATGGTCTTAACCCATTGTTTTCCAGCTTCCAGCTTTCCTCAACAGGTGATTCAAACCCATGGGAGAATGATAAGTGGAGCTGGACCTCTACAATAAAATTCAAAAAAATAAAGAGATTTATCTATGGTCCAAACAGCTGGTTTACTGTGGGTCTTGGAATTTGTACTGAGATCTTCTGATTCCATAACCAAGCAATCTATCCTCTGTTATGCTGCCCCTTCCAATTTGAGAGTTGGAAGGGTTCTCTTTGGTTATCTAGTCCAATATCCACAAAAAGTAAATCCCATTATACTATACCTGATGAATGATTACTTATTAGCCTTTGCTTGCAGACCTCCAAGGGAGGGGGAGCCTACCATGTCTGAAGGCAATCGGATCCATTTTGGGTCAGCTATCATGGTTAGGAAGTATTTCTTGACATCGAACATAAATTTGCCTCTTTGCAATGTTCACCATTGCTCCTGGTTCTGCCCTCTGGAGTCAGACATGATATTTGCTTTGTTTGGGGAGAAACTTTCAATTGTTTGTGATCAAAATAGCCCTTTTTATGTCCTTCCTATGACTTTTCCTGTTTTTTGTTTGGCAAGAATGCCCCTGCATAGTTGAATTGGTACTACTTTCCTGCCCCCTTACTTTATGATTTTACATTTTATATTAGAATCATGGATCTATTTGTAGCTTACTATGGTATATATTATGTGGCTAGTTTCCACCAGCCTGCTTTCCAGTTTTCTCGGCAGTTTTTGTCAGCTAATGAGTTCATACCCCAGCATTTGGAAGTCTTTCTGACTATGAATTCAAAAGAGGACTTTGGGGCCATAAAGTGCCAGGAACTGTGAGTTACCTTTTGCTGTACATATATTCTATATATCTGATTATTGTATCATCAGTTTGAGCCCACTATTTCTAAGGAACTATATTGGTGGGAGAGTGTTTTTGGAAATTTTTGGAAAGAATATTTTTGTATCAAATGTTCTTACTATAAAATCATAGTCATACATTTGCTAAAAATTAAGTTTATTGACTCAATGTTAATAAGCAGAAGCACAAGGAGGACATTGGTGGGGGGTTATGAGTAAATAAACCCAATCCCTCAAGGTTGTCTCTAAAACCTAGAGTAGAAGTAGTAGTGCTGGAAACCCAAAGATATGATACAATTTCAAGTTGAGAGAGCAAGCTCTATGGAGTGCTACACCTTAAATTTCTGGGTGGTCCAGTGGTGGTAATCATTGTCAGCTATTGCTGGTAGAAACAGCACCAGAAAAGACAGTGAGAGGACTGAAATCATCATGAGACCCATTGTATGGGAACTAACATTGGACAGGGAACCCTATTTTCCTCTTGATTTCATGATTTCCAGAACTAGAGCGAGACCCCTGGAATCCTATAACTGATTTTCTTTCTACAGTCTGTGGGTAGAAGAGGAAGTTGAGCCCCAAACATTTTCATGCATGAAATTTTTGATATATTAAATAGAGTAGCCAATGAATATTATTTATCTGAATCTCAGCAAAATGAAAAAGTGATGGTTTATCAACAGAGAACAAGAAATTTTCTAGGATTAGGGTGAAGTCTAGAGGCAAAAGTTCTATGTACTTAACATTCAGATCAATATTTTACTTTCCATGTCTTAGCATAATTCAGAGCTTGGATGAGTAAAGAATTCTTTCCTTCCTCCCAGGTCTAATGAAACTAATACCCTGGGAGGGTTGATTGGCCTGTACATGTGCATATAGGAATAATTACATCAACGTGCTCTGGGCTGATGGCTCAAATAGTACATTACTTGATGGGTAAAATTATGAACTACACTTCTCTTTTGGAAAAGAGTAAAATGATACTCTGTCTTTCTGTAGGATTACTGGAAATTTCTGTCCTATGGAAACTTCAAGTATCTTGTGAGATAACCAACAAATGCACACAAAGGCCAGCCCTGTATCACGTACTTGTGTGCAAAGCTTGATGTTACACATTAAGTCTCAAAGATTAAAAAACAGAAGACTTTACTCTGAAGGAGTTTACATTTTTAATAGTGGTGAGCCCATGGAACATATAACCAAATGGCGATGAATACATGCTTTAGCATTTTGAGAAAGAGAATGTTCAAGTAGAAGCTTCTATTTGGTACCCTGGTCACCATCATGGGGAAGATTTGGCAATTGAACAAGGAATAACTAACTTCTCAATGGCCTTTAAAAAGAGAGGACAATATGCTTCCCCCTTTCTCTAGCTTCCTTCAGAGACTTGAGACTTGAGACTTGGACTCTCCATCAGACTTCCTGCCAGGGGTTGGGGCAGGGATTCTCTTTTCCGTCCTCCCAGCAGCAATGATGACTCCCTACACATGACAAAGAGAATATATGATGGTCTAGATGCCCTTGAAACTTTTCCTAAATTCTCTAGCTCCCCTTTTGTTTCTTTTCAAGAGTGCAGATAATGAACTGATGCTATTGTATCTATTGCTTAAAATATATGCATAACAGACTAGAGATCTAATTACTTTGGCTTTAAGAGCAGATAGAATTTTAGGGAGCATAGTTGGTGTGGCAGTTCAAAGTGACAGTTGAAAAATGAATTGATAACAAAGCACAAGAATAAAAAGAGCTTACAGAAATAAATGACTATCATAAAAAAGAATAAGAGTTAATATTTATATAGAGCTTTGAGGTTTACAAGCACATTGCATATGTTGACAATTCGATCATCACAGTAATTATTACCGTGAAGCAGGTGCTATTTTTTAAATAATTTTTTAAATTTTACAAATGATGAAAGTGAAGCACTCATTAATTGTCTTGCCCAGGGAGTGCCTGGGGTAGGATTTTAACTCAGGTCTTCCTGACTCCAAATCTTGCACAGTAACCACTCCACCACCTAGCTAACCACAGCATCCTTCCTCCATTGGAGATAGGAAGGCACGATTATCTATGACCCCTGAGGATTCACAAAGAATCTGTATATGATAGACTCAAGGAGAGTGTGTATTTTACTTTTTTATCCATTAGGACCCACTTGATAAAATTATGGAGAGAGATGATTAAAAATGTTAGCTCATAAGAAGCTAAACAGAGAGGAAAGAGATTTGAGGAAGCTGCTTTCAATTTTATCTTATGAAGAAGAGTTAAGGCTTTTCTTATTATCTTAAGAGACAGTGAGTGGAACAAGACTGAGTTTCCTGAAAAGTTAAGAGGAGTCATTGATATCATTGGGGTGATTTGGGTGGTGACTTTGATCATGGCCAAAATATTCTAGATTTATTAGAGACACTTGTATTTGTGTCTATGTAGTCAGTTCAGGGTGTCCCAAAAGTTGCAATGAATTTAAGCTATTAAAGCTTTTCTTTCTTTTTCCCTCCTGTTTTCCCCCATTACATGTAGAAACAATTTTTGACAATTGTTTTCTGACGCTTTAGAATTCAGATTTTCTCTCTCCTTCCCCTTCCCTCAGCCCCCTAATGTGGGTGGTGAAGAGTGATATAGGTTATGCCCATACTTTTATGTAATACATATTTCCATATTACTCATGGTGTGATAGAAGATACATATCACACATACAATAGAAATCTTATGAAGGACATAGAGTGGAAGATGTCATGTTTTGATCTACACTCAGATTCCAATAGTTCCTAGTTTGGCTATGGATAGCATTTTTGTCATGAGTTCCTTATGGTTATCTTGAAGATTTGCTTTGATGATAATTGTTAAGTTCTTCACAATTGATCATCATATAATATTTCTGTTACTATATATATATTGTTCTCCTGGTTATGCACACTTTATTTTGCTTCAGTTAATATAAATCTTTTCAGGTTTTTCTGTTCATCATTTCTTAGTATTCCATTATAACCATATACCACAACTTGTTAAACCATTCCCCTGAGTGATGGACAACCCCACCATTTCCAATTCTTTGCTACTACAAAAAGAGCTGCTAAAACTATTTTTGTACAGGGAGGTCCTTTCCCCTTATCTCTGATCTCTTTGGGACACAGCACATTTTTGTAGTGGCAAAGAATTGGAAATTGAGGGGATGTCCATCAGCTGGGGAATGGCTGAACAAATTGTGGTGCCCATTGGTAATGGAATACTATTGTGTGATAAGAAATGATAAGTGAGATGATTTCAGAAAAAAGCTGAAAAGATCTGCAGGAACTGATGGGGAGCAAAATAAGCAGAACTGGGAGCACATTATACACAATAACAGCAATATTGTACAATGATTATCTGCAAAAACTTGGCTACTCTTAGCAGTACAATGATCTGGGACAACCCTGAAAGACTTATGACTGGGAATGTTATCCACCACCAGAGAAAGAACTGTTGGCGTTGTCTTTCATATTAATGTATTTATGGTATTTCTGAGGTTTTGGTTCTGATGAGGTTTGGTTATGTATGAGTATGTTTTGCATGACAATAAAATAAAATGAAATTTTCTTTTCAACTCTGTTTTTTTTTTTTGGTCAGGAAAGTGTTTCTTACCCTCTATACCTATGTTGAGTGACTCAAGTTGCCATCATTCCAGCTCTGCATTTTCATTGCTTTGGGTAAGAGCTGCAGCATGTTGGGCTGGTTCAAGTTCTGTTGGTTCTCACAGGTGCAGTGCTGCCTGGGCTACTCTACTTTCTATTCTTATTCTAGTGAGACATGTTCCTCCTGCTTTCTTTCTTCTTTTTTTTTTTGAGGTGACTTATTTTCTTTTTGTGTGTGTGTAGAGGGATTGGAAATGTGGTATATCCTTTACTCCACCATCTTAGCTCCCAGCATGTAACTCCATCAACTTTTCTTTTTAAAAAATGTCTTATTGTATTTATAATTTGCATACAGAAACAGTTTTTAACATTTGTTTTGTGACATTTTGTGATCTATATTCTCTCCCTCCTTCCATTTCCTATTCCCCAACACAGAAAGCAATAAAAGTTATATATTTACTGTCTTGCAATATGTATTTCCTCATTCATCATGTGAAAGAAAACAAATATTGCACCTTTAAGAAAAAACTTTTGAAGTAAATAAAATGAAAAATGGAATGCTTTGATCTGTATTCATAGTCCATCAGTTCCTTTTATGGTAATGGATAGCCTCTTTTATTATGAGTCTCTTGAAGTTGTCTTAGCTCCTTTAAGCTATTAAACCTTTAAATATGCACCAAGGCTTTTGGGACACTGTGAGTGTGTAAATTTATATGTGTGTATATATATATGTATATCTATATGTTTATTATTCTCTTTTGTTAAATTATACATATATAATAGTAATAGCTAACCTTTATGTAGTGCTTTAAGGTTGGCAAAGCACTTTACAAATATCTTCCTTACTCTTCATAGCCACCCTGGGAAGGAGGTGCTATTTTGATTCCCATTTTACATATTAGGAAACTGAGGGAGACAAAGGTTAAATGACTTGGTCAGGGTCGCCTAGCTACAAAGTATCTAAGTTAGGGTTTGAACTTGGATTATTACCTAGCTGTGTAAAGAGCTGATTGGCCCCTGGGAAGCCTATGTTTAGAACATGTACAACATCCTCAAGTGCTGCCAAATAGGCAGGGAGGCTTAGAGAGCCCAAAGGATAGATGAAGTCTTGCTCTGGAGGTTTTTTGAAGAGTGGGAGGTAGGATAAAGAGTCCAAGAACTTCCAAAAGCAGCATGTGTATTAAGCACTCCTTCTGTGATAAAAGAAATGAACATCTTTTTTAGATATGTTAGCTTCTATTTTATATGTTAATTTACTTTTCTAGAAGGGATTTATTTTTTTAATATTCATTAAGAGGGGATATTATTCATTTTGGTGATATCCCATTCACATACCAGACCTAAGCTTTGTTTTAAGAAACTCTCTCCAGAGTCATACTCTGGGATGGGGGCGTAATATGACAGACATACTAGTAAAGACCTAACTCCTCTCTTTGGGGATCAGGATCCCCCTGGGGCTGAATCCAATCCTTGTGAGTCTATAGCAAGGATCTCATATGAGAGAGGGATGCCCCATGAGTCACAGGTGACAACTTGTATTGGAGGGATAGTATAAAAAGGCAAGAAGAGATAGGGTTCAAAGGAGAGATTAAGTGCTCTAGGAAATTTTGAGGGAAAACTGACTTTCAGCATGGAGTAGATACATGAAAATTAGGTAAGACTTTATGAAAAGTTAGTGCTTGGCTGAGCCTTTAAGGAACATAGTGACCTCGGTTCTAGCCGCTGTGTACATTCCAAGAAGGAAGTGGTATGTCCAGTTTGGCAGGAATAGAGAGTATATGAGGAAAAGTAATGTTAAATAAAGTTAGAATGAAAGATTGAAGTTATATTGTAAAAAAAAAACATAATTGCCAATCTAAGGAAGAAAAGGAGTTTATATTTTGTACTCTTTTCAACAATAAAGAGCCACTGAACTAAGTTGGTGTACCTGTGAGTGGAGAGAAAGGGAAGGGATACAGGTTAGGAAGGTTACAAACAGAATCAACTGGAAAGACTTGGTAACCAATTTGATGCACCAAAAAGAGTGCCAGATGGAAATGAGAATTTGGATGTTAGGGAAGGGAGAAGAGCATAGATGAAAACTCTATTGAGAGAGAGAGAGAGAGTGAGAGAGAGAGAGAGAGAGAGAGAGAGAAAGAGAGAGAGAGAGAGAGAGAGAGAGAGAGAGAGCATGAATTAAGCTTTTGTGTTTTCGAGTTTTGGGAGCCATGTATATTCTAGGTTTTTTCTTTGTTTTTATCCCAATTTATCCCAATTGTCACTTGAAATATCAAGGGACAGAGGAGTATGTATTCTAATGCTATTGGCTCAAGTTCCTAGTGTTTTTTTCCTGATATTAGTGGTAGTCTCTTGGTGACCGAGAATGACAATTGTCTTTGTGCATTTTCATCTACAGTGTACCCTCATATGACTTTGAAGTCCAAAGACTGAGGCGCAGAGTTTGTGGCATATGGGGCATGGGATGCCAGTTGTTACAGGAGGTATTAACCTTCTCTATAACTCAATGATTCCCCAGTATCATTTAACATTACTTACCTTTTACAATTGGATATTTACTGAGGATATATATTTCCTCCTCACATCTAGGAAGCATGCTCTTCCTTGTCCCACCTTAACCCCTGGGGAAAGTGGGCTCAGATTTAATTAATTCAACCCATCAAGTTTATTTCTAGATTCAACATAGTTAGTGTAGAAATAGTTCCCTTGCTGAAGAAGGGCAAAGTGTTTTGGAATCAATGCACTAGTGCTGTGGGTCAAGCAGGTGCTCCTCAGTCAGTGGGGTCTCACCTGGCCAGGCTGAAAGAAAAATCTGGGATAGACTCCATTTCTTGGATTGACGGTGGCTTTCTTGAACTTTTGGAGCATACAAGGTCTGTTCTATTGTCAATCAATATTCCTTCACCCAAGAGCAAGAAAGAACATATATAAAGGTAAAGGAAGAGAGACACTATGTTCAAGGCCATGTGACAGCCCTGGGTGAGGAGACAGGCAGCTGGCAGCAGGAAGCCACCATTGCTGTTACCTCTATCCCCATCTCTTCCTCAATCATCCACTAAATAAGAGTTTGAGTTGCCAAAATGGGAGCCTTTTCTTCATTACACAGCAAACTGTAAGCAGTTATGCAATACACATCATGCGTATGCATTATCCTCATTATACCTTCAAAATTCAGTTCTATATTCACCTACATGAAATCTTTTCTTACTCCTTTTTAGTTTAGTATCTCTCATCCCACTTATTGCTTTGCACTTATTTTTATAAATATTTATGTTCATGTCTCTCCTTATTATAAAATTGTAAATTCTTTTTGAGGCCTGGGATTATTTCATTTTTGTCTATATCCCCAGTCCATAACATAGTGCTTGGAACATGGTAGGACCTTTTTGGTTGAAAGATTTTGAGAGGGAAGAAAAAGGAAAAAATAGATATTGAAGAAGGAATAAAAATTTTGATTTTGTGGGAGGATAAGAACTTGAATTATTAGGGGTGGGATAAAGACTTCTTTGTAGGAAGGAAAACTCCCTCATATGCATGGTTATTTTTCATATTTAAAGGTTTTCCTTTTGTTTCTGTTCTGGTCTAGATGTGTGAAGATTAAGTTTAAATCTCCCCTGACTATAACAATGAAATTAATTAACTTTCCCCTGATTGTGAAGATTAAATTATAACCCCTGACTATTTTTAGAACACCCTACTTAAAGTTGAGTATGTAGATCTGCCCATTTTTAGATCTAATCACCAAAAGTATAAACATCCCATTTAATCATTGAGTGTGAGGTCTGTGACCCATGTGTGCCATAGTGGGTGATGAATCAGAATGGACTGACTGCCATCTGGGCAATCCTAGAGCAGAGTGTCAACTGTGATTGGTAAACCTAAAATTAGGGGAAGACACAGGAAGTGATGCAAGAGAAAATGGCTTTAAAAGGGAGGGGTGAGTGAAAAGCTGACTCTTAACTGCTGGATTTTTCTGAAGAGGCTTCCCCAGGTCCTGGGTTACAAGGGCTGAGGCCTATTCTGTTGAGGACTAAACTCCCCTGCCTGGGTTGAGCCAGTGGACTGGAGATAAATTACTTAGTGTTTAGGCTAGATATCTTACCTTATCCTCTCTCTGATTTCTTACTTCACTCTTTCTACAGTTTGTAAATAAATCTCTTTGAAATTAATTAAATCCCTGGCGACCATACTCAATCAAGTCCAACCCTTCAAAAAATAACCCCTTTTAACCCTTACAGATGTGTCAGGAAAGGGACAGATGAAAATCTGACTGTTCTGAGTTGGGGGGAGAATCTGAATGGCCCTGGTTGGGAAGATGAGAATTGAGATGGACTAGTTTTTTAGAGGGAAGACAATCTGGGTGCTCTAGGTTGGTAAGGAGAGAATGAGAACCTGGATGTTCAACTAAAATCTGACCTACAGGAAGCTTTCCCTAATCACTCTTAATTCCAGTGTTTTCCAACTCTTTTATTTCCTTTTTTTGCTGTCTATAGCTTGCTTTGTATATATGTGTTTGCATGTTATTTCCCCCATTAGGTCTTAAGCTCCTGAGGGCAGGCTCTTTTCTCCTTTTTTTGTATCCCTAGTGCTTAGCACAGTGCCTGGCACATAGTAAAGTTCGAATAAATGTTTGCTATGATTATTAAGTGGTCTAGGTGGGGGTGGAGGGGCGGTTGGGAGGAAGGTGAAAACCTGGATGTTGGTGGGAGTGGAAAGAGAAAGAAACACTGAAGGAAAAGAGGTGTATGGGTGCCAGTCACAAGACAGGAGGGGAAGGAGGGATAAGGCGAGACTTTGGGTGTGGGTGTGAGATACACATTCTCCGCAGGAAACTGGAGATGACGAAGGAGGAGTGGACTCTGAAAGGCTGGGCAGCTCTATGAGTGGGGGCTGCGGGGCGTGGCGCCACCTTTGTAGGAGAAGGGGAGGGGGAGGGGCACTCCGCCTCTTACCGACCCCGAGGGTTTGTTTGGGAATCCCTACGGCCCCGCCCCCAGCTCACCTCAGCGGGGAGCGCGCACAACGCCCCCCTTCTCTCACTCCCCCGCCCCCAGTCAGCCCAACTGTCAGGTGCGGAATATCACGTGGTGATGAGCTTGGCTGATTGGGGAGCCCGAGGGGCTGCCAGAGAGGAAGCCCGGAGGGCGCGTAAGCTAGAGTGCGCGTGCACGCGAGCGCGTTGGGACCTCCCCGAAGAGGGGTTGGGGGAAAAAAAAAATCGGGGCCGTGGCAGGAAAGACCAATCGGAATGCAGAGCGCGGAGGGGGCGGAGGCCCGCGTGCCCGCCCCGGAGCCTGGGTTTGGTTGGACAGGAGAAAGAGGTGGGGCTTCCGCTCTCTCAGAGCGGGGCGTGGAGCACGGGTGCGCGGGCCGGCGGCGGCGTGACGCGCGCGCCTCGGCTTCCTCCTTGCAGCTGAGCTCGGGCCGGCGGCGGCTGCAGTGACTCGGGAGGAGACTCTGGAGGTGGCTGCTGCGACTGAGGTAACTAACTGGCGCTGGTCAGAGGAGGCAGAGGGCACCTAGTGCCCCCTCCTCAGGGAGCCGAGAACTTCTGGAGCCTGGGCTTCTGGGGGAGAGATTGTGGAGCCGGACCCGCCCCACCCTGGCTGCTGCTGTGGGGGGTGGGGGGTGTGGGGGACCGAGGCAGCGCCGCGGCAGGGGCCGCCTCCTCTGCCCAAGGTCATGGCCCACAGACTGGCTCCGGGTCTTCCAGCTCCTTGGCCTCGGGACTCCCTCCTGTATCCACCCTGCACCCCCTTCCTCTCCCACCTTTCATATGCAGGTATTCTCTCTCAGGTGAGGGAATCCCCCTGCACAGCATCTATCCTCCCGCGTAGCTCTGGGACCCCTGCCTGCTCCTCCAAGCCAGCGCTCCGCAGCAAAGCTCCCTGTCCACCTCTCTGGTGCTGTAATCCCTCGGAGACCCCTCAAGGATAGACCATTCTTCCTCCACCCACTTTATGTCTCAGTACTGCCCCTCCTCCCATCGTCCCTTGCAGGAATCTCCTCTCCCACCAAGTGAAGGCTATGCCCCCCCTACATCATTCCCCAAAAGAAGGTTCTTCCTCCTTGCACCTCCTATCCCTTTTCTTTTCTTTTTCCCCCAACCACTCTGGTCCCTCATTCCTTTTGCTGCTTCCTGCCCTTTATAGATGTTTCTGCCCAAGTTAAAGTGCCCTCACCTTCAGCATTACCTTTTAGTGTCCAACAGTGAAGTTGCTTGCACAGCCTTCTTAAAATATATCTTAAGAGTCAGGTAGATTATATTTGCTTCCTTGATAGGTTATCTTAATAGGGTCCATAGAAGTAACGTGATTGAAAGCCACACTGTGAGATGTGAGGGTCAAATAGGATAATGTATGTAAAGAGTTATAGAAACGTTAAAGCTTATATAAGTGTCCGTTATCAGTAGCACTATTATTATTGTTAGTGGTTCCTTGATGGTAGGCAGAGGGGCCAGGTCTCCCAGTCTATGAAGAATGTTGCAGCCTTGTCTCAATAGTCAGTGTAGTGGTAGTACTAGTAGTAGTAGTAGTAGTAGTAGTAGTAGTAGCAGCAGCAGCAGCAGCAGCAGCAGCAGCAGCCCCAGCCAGTACGGGTGAGAGAGAGGGAGAGGGAGAAAGAGAGAGAGAGTATATGAGAGTGAGTGTCTATGTTTGGAAAGGCCCCCAGGAGCCATGAGGTACAGTTCAACTGGGACCATACATTTAGTTAGAGGATATTTATTAACGGATCAATGGAAGGGCTGTCAAGAACTGTTGGTAGTGCTTTACTTAGATTTAGGATAAAATCTGCTTGTGTTTTCTTGTTGCATTATTAGCCATATGAGCCCTTATTTCCTGATTTGCAGTTTGGAGGGTCCCCTGTTAGGTTTTAGAAACATACCAGGTTTACCTGTTTGTACTGCTTTGTGGAGAAAACTGTTAAGAATATAGAAGTACATTCCACTCTAAAGAAGTTCTAAAGAAGTAGAGCATATAGAAATTTACTAGGAAAACTGAATGAAATTTTTTACATTTCTGATCTCACCCTTCCATGTATGTATTGAGGCTCCTTAGGTTGAGGGTATGGGTCACTTTGTTGTAAGTACAAATTCCTGGCCTGTTTTAATGCAGCTTAGACTCCAGCCCAATTAATTGTAGTAGAATCTCTAGTACAAGGTTACAAGTAATTCTCTGGGCTTGTCAGATGAGAGAATGAGGTTTATTTTCTGGATGTATGCAGAGGACAGGGTTTGGCTCTCGAATTGAAAGTATGAATCAAAATTGCAGGTGACCCCAGTAAACAGTGAAAAAGATGCTATATTACACCTCCCTCCAAGTGCTGGGCTTCTCTCCAACATGTGAACGTTTAATGCCTGTTTTTATAAAAAACAGTTTCCTTCATCAGTAAGCCAGACAGAAGGAACTGGTGCCTACTTTGAGGAATATTCCAGTTCAATTTGGTAATGCAGCTTGGTGCATGTTGAGAAATGACATTTAGAAGAGACCAGTATGAAGCAAACTCTATATCTTCATTTCTATAAACTAGCAGTAGCTATTTCTTTATCTTACTCTATCTGTAACATCTTGAGACTTTTCTTTCCTGTTTTGAGCCCTGGAGTAAGTAGCAAAATTTCAGTACTCATGGAGCAGGGGAATGGGTATGGATGCAGACTGAATAGTTGTCAGCACTCTCAGATCATAGGTAGATTCATATTAATTTTTACTCATAGGTCTGTAGCAGCTAGGTGATTTTTTGGCAAAACATGTTTCTGATCCAACAAATATTTATTTATTTTTAAAACCTTACCTTGTGTTTTATTTATTTTTTTGGGGGGGGATTTTAATTTAGGGTATTTTTCCATGGTTACAAGATTGGTGTTCTTTCTCTTCCCCTCCCCCATCTCCTCCTATAGCTGACATGCATTTCCACTGGGTTTTACATGTGCCATTGATCAAGACCAATTTCCATATTATTGATATTTTCACTAGAGTGATCATTTAGTTTATGTCCCCAATCACATCCCCATCAACCCATGTGATCAAGCATGGGTTGTTTTTCTTCTGTGTTTCTGCTCCTTACAGTTCTTCCTCAGAATGTGGATAGCGTTCTTTCTCATAAGTCTCTCAGAATTGTCCTATCATTGGCAAAACATTTTTAAACCTGTTTTGTCATCCGTACAACATACTATCTACCTGACAAAGTTGTGAGGAGCTAATGATATAAAGCACTTTTTAATTAAAAATTTATTGAGATGTTAAAAAAAAAAACAACACCTTACCATCTGTCTTAGAATCAATACGAAGTATCAGTTCCAAAGCAGAAGAGAAGAGCTAGGCAATTGAGATTAAGTGACTTTTCCAGGGTCATACAGATAGGAAGTATCTGAGGTCAGATTTCACCCCAGGACCTCCTCTTTTATCTGGCCTAGCACTTTTATCTGCTGAGGAACACAGTTGCCCTTGGAGGCATTTTGTTTTGATACCAAAGACTCCCTAATAAATACCTAAGCAACTTCCCTGGTGTGGAAAATTTACTGAAACAAATTAACAGAAAGGAATGTGTTTCTTTTAATTTTGGTAGAATGGGTATTAACATTGACCATAGGGATTTAAAAAACCCAAACATTTTATTGATGCTTTTTCTCTGCCAGGGATTTCTCACTTTTTCCATTCAGACTGAGCCTTCCTTTTTGACAAAAATAGTCATGCAAAACCCCACAGAGTTCTGGACTGACTGCATATGATATAGTTTATTGAGAGTTTTATTTTCTCTCAGTGTTGACTTTATTATTTTGGCATCATTGACTTTTTATCTGAATCATTTTATACATGCTTTGCCATGTTTCAATGCATTAATGATTTTTCAATAATTGTTATTTCTGGTGCAATGATAGTCTATTACATTTAGTTTGTTTCCCAGTTGTTGGGCACATATTTTGTTTCCAGGTTTTTATTATCCAAAATAAAACTGTTATGAATATTTTTGTGCAGCCAGGTTTGCTCTTGCTTTCATTAACCTTGATTGATGCAGTCCTGGTAGTGGAAACTCTATGTTAAAGGGCATAAGAATTTATTTATTCTTTAATATATATACCTATTGACAATTTATCTTTTAGGAAATGGCTCTTTAATGTTATAGATTTGTATAACAGATTTTGGACATCTGACTTAAGTCTATACATGCTTTTTTTTTCTTTTAAACTCTTACTTTCTGTTTTAATATCAATTCTAAAGTAGAAGAATAGCAAGAACTAGGTAGTCAGGATTAAGTGATATGTCCAGGGTCACAGAGCTAGGATCTGCCTGAGGTCAAATTTGAACCCAGGTCCTTCCAACTCCAGGCCTGGCTTTCTGTCCACTGTGCACCTAGCAGCCCCTATATGTGTTCTTGATCCTCTCTTCAGCATATTGCTTCCTTAATCATCCATCTCTGAACTTTAATATTGTCTTATTTATGGGTTTTTTTCCTACTGGGAAGGGTAATGAAATGACTATATGGAGCCTAGTATGTGTCAAACACTGTTCAGTGTTTTTGCAAAAATTATCTTGTTTATTGCTGATAACAATCCTGGGAGGTAGGTGCTATTATTATCCTCGTTTAAGGAAACTTTGGCAGACAGGTTAAGTGACTTGTATAGGCTCAGTTCGATTTAGTATGCATTTATTAAATGCCTACTGTGTGTCAGGCACTGTACTAAGCATTGGCTCACATAGCAAGTATTTGAGACAGGATTTGAACTCAGGTCTTTCTGATTCCAGGCCTAGCACTCTATCTACTGTGCCATTAGCTATCTTCAAATATGCTCAAGTCATCTCCATCCTTAAAAATAAAAACAGAACTCACTACCATCTCCTCAAACTATTTTCCTATCTCTCTTTCTTTTCTTGACCAACTTCTTTAGAAAAAAGCTATCTACATTGTTTCTACTTCCTCCTTCTCTCTTACTTTGTAATGTGACTCCTTAATTACACAGCTGAAATTACTCTCCAAAGTTACCAGTATCTCCTGATTGCCGAATCTGAAGGCTTTTCGCTCCTAGTCTTCATCCTTCTTGACTTCTTTGCTGCCTTTGACACTGTTGACTGGCAGGGTCCTCCCAGACACTTTCTCCTCTCTGGGTTAATGCTGGCACTTCTCTCCACAGTGAATTTTTACTCACTTCTCCCCATGTCTGGAATTTATCTTCTTCCTCATTTTAAATTTCCTGACCTCCCTGTCTTCCTTCAAGTCTTAGCTACACTGCTGCCCTCTGCAAGAAGGAACCCCTTAATGCAAGTGTCTTCTTTTTATTTGAGCTCTAATTTGTCCTGTATCTATGAATACATGGTTGGTGGTTGTCTTCCCCATTAGACTGTGAGCTCCTTAAGAGCAGAGACTATTCCCCCCACCCCCCACTCCCACCCCTTTCCTTGTATAGCCAGTCCTTAGCATATTACCTGGCACTTAGTGGGCACTAAATAAGTGCTTATTGACTTGACTTGGTTTTCCTCAGGTTGCTTTGCTGACTCATTATCTGTATCACACCCCTTAATTGTGGTATTTTCCAAGGCTCTTTTCTGGGCCTCTTCTTTCTTTCTCCCTATACTTTATCTCTTGATTAGCTCCATTATATTCTGTAAATGCCTTTTTTGAATATAGTTGTTTGCATGTTTTCTCTCTTTTAAGACTATGAACTTCTTGAGAACAAGAATTTTTTTTTTTTGGAAGCAAAACCTGTACATTTATTCAGAGAGGGATAGTTATACTAAAGAGAAAACATGAGGGTGGGAATCAGTGATTCAAATACTCATTTCCAGAAAAACCACTTTGTCAGACATAAATGTTCTCTTAATAATGAGATATCTTTTAAAACGTAGAAATGGATCAACATAAAGGCAACAGTATATGCAAAAGAATCAAAGAATCAAGGCCTGAGAATACTGATTTTATGTATTTATTCAGACACTCACTGGGATCATCCGAGTCCTCTGGGTGAAAAATGATAGTTAAAAATGAAAAATTTTCATCAAATTTGATTTTTTAAAAAGACTTTATTCATACACATTTTCTTATCTGCAATGTAATCTACAATTCATCTTCTATGGCCATTATAATTTCTACTTGGTCCAAACTATCCAAGCCCAAGCCTTTCATGAAGTGGGAAGATACTGAGAGCTTTTCTGGATCAATCTTATATAATTTCGAGACATAGAGGACGCAATCCTTAATGCTCTTCAGTGTCAGAGGGGGCATGTTGCTATATTGGTGTCCAAACTGTAGTAATATCCTTGAAACTGGCATGTATGCAGGGGCTGCCATGCATGGAGCGGAGTAGCTAGATCAAGGTGAGTTCAGGGGCCCGAGGGTGGGACAGCAGTGCCAAAGCCACAGGCCAGTGGCAGACACAGGCAGAGAGAATGCAGGCCACCATGTCTATGCTGACCCCAGAACAAGAATTTTTTACACTACCTTCTTTGAAAACTTTGATTTCTCCCTTACCTGCCAAAGCTCTTCTTTTCTAACTACTCTGTATTTGTTTTGTATATGTCCTGCATATATTCTTTATATGCTTACATATATGTGTGTTGTTTTCCTCTGATAGATTGTAACCTCCTTGAATGTAGAGATTAACAAAAAAAATGTTATTCCCAGTGCACATAGCAGGCATTTAATAAATGCTTATTGATTGATTCATAAAGTGCTTTATGAAGCATAAAGTACTATGGATATTTTAAACTTGTTACTGGTTTTACTGCCACTACTTAGTTCTGTCCTACTAGAATAGAATAATCTGAGAGTTAGTTTTGATAAAATGTTCTTTTACCCATATAGATGAAGCCCAGGAAATCACTTCAGGATTAAAGGTAACCAACTGTCCCCTCTACTATACCATTGTTCTCCTAATGGAGATATCTTTAAGAGTCAAGTGAATGGCTTCAATATTCACTCTTTTCTATCAAGTTCTTGTCTTGGGAGACTAGGCAATACTATTTCAAACTTCAAAGCCACGTTCTAAATTGTTATATACCTGGGACAGCTAGGTGGCTCAGTGGATAAAGAGTTAGGCAGAAGGTCCTGGATTCAAATTTGGCCTTAGACACTTCTTAGCTGTGTGACCCTGGGCAAGTTACTTAACCCCTATTGCCTAGCCCCTGCCACTCTTCTGCCTTAGAGCCAATACACAATATTGATTCTAAGACAGAAGGTAAGGGTTTTTTTAAAAAAAATTGTTATATGCTAATTCCCACCACTTACCCCAGTGCCCTCCTGTAACCTTAAATTGTATAAGCAGCTAGGGAAAGGAATAAAAATAATTGTGAAGGGTAGTCCAAGAGGTTTATATAAGAGGGCAAGAGTAGTTCCAATTTTTGGCTTTAGTGACTGGTCTCCATTGGGTAGGGAGGACAAGTTGTATATAATAGTAGCTAATATTTATATAGCACTTACTATGTGCTAGGCACCATGCTAAATACTTTATAATTATTATGTCATTTGATCCCCACAACAACCTTGGGAAATAGGTGCTATTATCTCCATTTTAAAGATGATGAAATCGAAGCACACAGCAATAAAATGATGCGTAGGATCACATAGCTAGTAAATGTCTGAGGCTAGATTTGAACTCAGATCCTCCTTACTTTTGGGCCAGTGTTCTATTCGCTGCTCCAGAAACTTTCAACTTTGGTTAGGGAGGGCCTATTGACAAACCCATCTTCACATTCTCCTTTCCTGAATCACTGATTTTGTTCTTATAATAGGGTGGTACCTCTAACATCTTACTCACCAACCTGAGGTTACCAATTTTCTTTGGCCTTCCCCTATGAGGGTAGGTGGTGTGGTGTGGTGTGTCTTCTCTTCCCTTCCCCCCTTTGAGTAGAAAGGAAACATTTCTATTTGAGAAGATTGTTCTCCATGTGGTCTTGCTTTGTCAACCTAGGGAGGAGGGATTTTATACATTATGTAGAAAAGTTAAACAGTAATAAATATACAAAAATGTTGAATCTGTTCATTTTTTCTTTGCAGGCCATAAAGGGAGAAAGATGCTCTAGAGAATGATATATCAAACATGTTAACTCCTGGACTGAAGTCTACAAAGAAACTCAACATTGAAGTGATGATGGAATAGCTTATTTATTATTTGCCAACAGAAACTATCAGAAGTTCAGAAACAGAAAATATTAAGCAAATGTGGATTGCTAACAGCTGGAAAATCAGAGAAGTTCATTTATACTTAATGGATGGCTTATAATCTTCTCTTTCATGGTTAAATTCAGTATAGAAATTTCAACATAAAATTTATTTTTTTCCAGTAGTTTTTGTAGTACAAAGAAAATCACTTGTTAAAAGCTGAGCTATGGTGTCGACACTTAGGAATTAAAATCTAGTTCTTTCTGGTGTTCCAGGCTTGAGAAGAAACCCATTTTTTGTTTTGGAGAAACTCCAGACTATGAAAATGACAGAATCAAATGTGAAAAGTAAGTGTGTCTAAATGTGGTCATGCTTGTACTTATTTTTGTGCCTGCTTAAACATTATAGAATACAGAATTCTAGAGCAGGGGTCCCCAAACTTTTTACACAGGGGACCAGTTCACTGTCCCTCAGACCATTGGAGGGCCAGACTATTAAAAAAACTGAACAAATCTGTATACTGCTGACTAGGATAGCAGAGGCTACAGCACTGGCTGTGATGTGCCTGTCACACCTTGCACAGGCCCATCACCACCACCACTGTACTGGGCAGCAATATACACAGTGCAGAATCCCCTCCCCCAGATTGCTGCTCACCATGCTGACATCTTCCATGGTTCAGCCACATAATCCTTTGCGCGGTGCCTCATTCTCCTTCAGTTACTCTCAGAACAAGGTGCCACGCAAAAGATTATGTCATTGGAAGTAGTACTGTACGCGAGTGATGCCTCGCTTTGCGGTGCTGCCACACACAGTGCTCCTGTCACTGACCACCAGTGAAAGAGGTGCCCCTTCTGGAAGTGCAGTGGGGGGTGGATAAATGGCCTCAGGGAGCCACATGTGGCCCACAGGCCATAGTTTGGGGACCCCCTGCTCTAGAGAATCTTAGAGATCCAGACTTGGAGGTTAAGTGACAAGGTTTCAGAATGGTAGTTTTAAGATTGAACTAGGTCTTTTCTTAGTGTTCTCTTTTTTACCAAACTTTAAGAATCAGTCAGTGACTTTCTTAGGTATGCCACCTGTATGCCCTGTTCTTGAGGCTAGGCATTAGATTAGTTACTTGGTGTAGAAAATAAAGAATAAGATATATTTCTTGCTTTCAAAGGGTAAACTGGCAAAAGTTGGAATTATATTTAGGTGGAGTGAAGAGCAACCTTTAAGGTTGTTTTTGGTCTCTCTTATCCACATTCCCAACATTTCACATTGTTTGCACAACCTCAGTTTCGAATAAGATGTGGAGAGTTTTTGTGACAGGAGACATGGGTTCCTATACTATTCTTCAGGAAATGAAGAATGTTTTCCTTTTCACTGGGATATTAGACCATAGTCTTAGTGGTGTTTCTTGGAACAACAAACTCTGAATGAAGAATAGCTGGCTAATTAGAGTTAATACCTATTAACATTGAGTTCCCTGCTCACTCTATCTTTCTTGACAAATCTGTAGCCCCAGGCATCTTCTTGCATTTTCTTTATGATATGATTGGATGTAGGATAGTGGAGAATTGGTAGACTAATTTTCTGTAAACTCTTTTTTTTTCCCCCTGTCATCTTTTTTCTACCTCCTACCTCCCCTTTTTTGAAGGGTCTAGTTTATGAACAAAGTAGAGGTTGTGTATTGGAATCTTTGTTCACCTCTATTCCTTTTTTCCTTTTTTTTTAAAAGAATTAAACAAGTATTTATTGAATGATTGCCTTTTGTCAAGCAATTTTGAATACAAAGTCAAAAATCAAAAATAAAAATTCCTGCCCTGAGTTTACATCTATGGAGGAAATAACATGTTCTAGAAAAATTAAATACAAAATAGATACAAAGTAAATAAAAAGTAACTTCCTGGGGAGGGTATTAGCCTTTCTTTTCTACATTCCTCTCCTATTTCTTGCCAACTGGCAGATCAGTATCTTTTTTTATTTTTTGGTTACATTTTGAGTTCTGAGTTGACTCCTTCCCTCCCTCCCAACCCCACATTAGAGAAAGCTAACATTTCATGTAGCTGTATATATGGAACCATACAATAAATACTTCCATATATCAGTTCTTTCTCAAGAGGGGGATAGCATTTTCCTTTATAAGTCCTTAGTTGGTTTGAATGATTATATTACTCAAAATAGCTTAGTCATTCACAGTTACTCTTTGAACAATATTCCTGTTTTTGTATTCAGTGTTTTCTTAGTTCTGCTTCATTCTATATTATTTCATGCAAGTGTTTCCATGTGTTTTCTAAAACCAACCTTCTTACAGCACGATAATATTCCATCATAATCATATACCATTGCTCATTCAGCCATTCTCCAAGTGATGGGCATCCCCTCATTTTCTAGTTCTTTACTACCACAGTATCTTTGCCATAACTGATGACAGATTTTAACAATAGCTGAAATCCCTGGGGAGTAAGTGGGGCTAACGAACCGCCAACCCAGGAAAAGAATACTAGACTCATAGATTCTGAGTATTTTGACTGGGCTGTCATGCCTTGAGGAAGCATAATGAATAGTGTGGTCTAATGGGAATCCTTTCTACAGGAGAGTAACCAATGCTATCCCAACAGCCAGTTTAATTATCCCACTTCATGAGTATTCTTTCTTTGGTGAGTTTATTGGAATGATGATCCTGTGTCCAAGGGGCACCTCGGCCAGGCTGGTTCCCCTTGACTTTTTCTAGCCTATGAATTAGGGTTACCTGATTGGGGTGTGGGTAGAGTACCATCGAGGATGGGACTTAGTAACAATAGCAGGCTGGGGGTATATAAAATCAGCTTTGAAGTGTTGCTTATAGTTTTAGTAGAGGTCTAGAGTTGAAAAATAGCACCAAACTTAGTAAGTGACCAATACCTTGGTACCATCTATTTCAATGGAGAGTACAGACAGTTCTTGTTTTACATAAGTGGATTGTTCAAGAGACCTCTACATTAAGGGATTTTTACTTAATGCAAATTTGCTGATGGATATAGGGAAGGAGGTAGGGAGGCAGGAAAGAGGCTGTGCGCCTTAGGGATAGAGGGGGCTGGCACACAGTTCAAGGACATGAGAGGGCTAGGTGGTGAGCGAAATCTGAAATAATTGAGGAAACAAAGGTTTTAGCTTCTGAACATACTGATTTATTAAGCATTATATGCCAATTGTATAACAAATAGGAACTAGGCCTCCCCAGCTTGGTACTTGTAAGAGTTTAAATTTAGGTTTTATGCTAAATATGAGAGTTATAAAGTAATATTATGGTTGCAGATTTTAAAATATTATAGCTTAAGTCAAAATGACTTTTAGCAGCTTTTATTTACAAAGAGGAGGAAAGAGTGAAAATGTAAATGTGGATAAAGAGACAAATTCCTAAGAAGTCTACCAAGACTGGATTTCCTGGTAATCGTCAGCCAGAAGTCCTTGTGGTATCTTTAGCCCGGGTTCCACTAATGCAGCCTACTCCAAAGCCTAGGTAGGAATCTCAGTCACTCACCCAGCAATCTGATGCAGGATCCAGGGGAAAAGTCTCTGTCAAGCCAGGAAAGGAATCTCAGGAACCAATCTCTTTAAATGCCAGGAAGGGAATGAATGCTACACTATGCTGGTCTCTTCTTTTATGTTTCTTTTTCCATATCACTTCCTGTCACTCCCCCTTCTTCACAAAAACCAATGGCAGCCTTTCAATTTGCCTAGTACTCACCCAAGAGGCGGGGGAGGGCAGTGGCCTTTGAAGGTGTGAATTTACTCTAGTAAGTGACTCGTGAATCCTCATAGTTTCTGGTTAGTAGGGGTACTTTAAGTTCTTGAATTGATTAGCTAAAAATAGACAGGGGGAAAATTAATCCTTTCTTCACACACTGGACCCCAAATACAGGGGGAAAACAGATTTTTATGCATTAAAAGTAAACAATGAACATGCTATAAACTAGGATACAAGATTAGGTAATCTGATTTCTAATTGAAGGAAAAACTAGGGGCTTTCCAAGTTGGGAAGGAGAAAGTCAACAGGTACAATTTGCTGAAATCAGAAAAAGAGGTGTCCTACTCCCTGAAGTGTCTATTTTAATCAAAGGATCAAGGAAACAATAACTGATAGACCAATATGGGGTCAGTTCTCAGATAAGATACACAGGTTTCTTGAAATGTATCATTGCAAGAAAACTCCTTTCATCAATCTTTGGCTCTCACTGGATTTATGGTTAGCAAAACCTAGGTCCTCAGTTAAATATCTCTAAGCAACAGGTAGAGGTGGTCCAGCTGCTCAACCATGCAGGATTAGGGGGTCTCAAGCCAAGCCCTCAATTAGTGGCAGAATTTATACCATGTCTTTTATTCTGCATTCATTTGGAGGGTTTTTGTTTTTGTTCTTTTGGTGGGATGGTGAGAGACTGCAGAATGCCAAGCTGCTGAACAGTAATGTTAACAAGTGTATTTTTTTGGAATGAGGATTTCTTTCAGGATTTTTTATCAAAAGTCAGATTTGTATAATGTGAATTTATGTGAAGTTAGAACTGTCTCTATGCTATTTGTCAGCCTTTCTGGGTGTTTAATGTTTGGGGTTTTTCTTTCTCTATGTTAGTGTGTGAAAAGATGTAGTTTAGGGATTTGCTTTTAAATTCTATGAATCATTATTAATGCCTATAATTAATGCCTACTACTACATCAATTAAGATGAAGACCAAAACCAAGAGAACAAATTTTGAATGACCTAGTAACTCTGATTAGTATAATACTACAATTCCAGAGGACCGATGATTCAACATACTAGCCATCTTTTGATGAGACAGATGAAAGATTTAAGAGGGCAGACATATATGTGTATATTTTGCATATATATATTTGGGGGGGGGAGAGCACTAAACTATAGCTCCTTGTACTGGGCACTGTGCTAAACAATTTTTATGCCATTTACAATTTACAGTTATTTCTATTATGCCCTTTACAATTATTAGCCATTTGATCCTCACAAAAACTTTGGAAAGTTAGATGTTATTACTATCCCTGTTTTACAGATTAGGAAACTGAGACATGTGGTGTTTAATGACTTATCCAGGGTCACACAGCTAGCAAGCATCTGAGGCCAGATTTGAACTTGGGTTTTCTTGATTTCAGGGCCAGCACTTTATCTACTGTTATAAATATAACATGTTATATATAAAGAGAATGTTATATATAATTACAAAATATAAAATAAAAATATTTTAATAATATATAATAAAAAGAAAAGAAAATCAATTACATGTCAAACAAAATAGATTTCCATATTAACTATGTACAAAGGGAAAAATATATGTATATCACATATACATACACATATCATATGTAATATATTACAATATAAATAATTTTTTTAATATGTCATGAAATTGATGATTTGTTATATGATATTCCTTTTGAACATGGCCATCATAGACATTTGTTTTGTTGGCCTATGTGTTGGTAAGTGGTTTTATTTTTCTTTTGTTCTCAAATAGGGGAGTGGGATTTTTGCTGATTGAAAAAAAGGAAAAAAAATCTATTCATATTCCTTCTTCAATGATTAATAGACTCCTCCTGGTCAAATTCTTCCTATCCCAATGATACCCAAATGATAGCCCCTGAAGGCTATCATTTAAATCCCTTTCTCCATCCCCAGTTGCCCATTCCTCTAACCTCTCTCCTAAAACATCATACTCTAATACTACCCAACCCTTCCACTGTGCTCTCAGTAATGTCTGTTTCATAGACAACAAACTTGCTTCCATCTCAGATCTTTTCCTTTCCCTTTACTTCCATCTGTTGGCTCTGTGAGACCTGGCTCCCCTTTATGAAACACATCCTCTATGGCCAACTTTTCTGGTACTGGCTACATTTTCCCTTGGCTCACTAGTTGAAGTTGAGGAGTTGGAATACTTCTTGCTCTCCATTGCCACTTTTGGGTTCTCTCTCTCTGCCCCCAGCATTCAGTAATCTCTTGTCCTTTTAGGTTTACTCAGCTGATATCTACCACCCAATCAAAATTCTGGTAGGTTGTGTCGACTGACACTCCCTCTCCTTTCTCAGTGAATTCAATGCTTGGCTTAAGGTTTTCCTCTCCTTCCTATGTTCATATTAGAGGACTTCAACAAACATATTGATACTTTCTTTTTTTGTTTGTTTTTTTGTTTATTTTTGTTTATTTTTTTAATTTTATAATATTTTATTTGATCGTTTCCAAGCATTATTCATTAAAGACAAAGACCATTTTCTTTTCCTCCCCACCCCCACCCCCAGTAGCCGACGCATGATTCCACTGGGTATCACATATGTCTTGATTCGAACCCATTGCCATGTTGTTAGTATTTGCATTAGAGTGTTCATTTAGAGTCTCTCCTCTGTCATGTCCCCTCAACCGCACTCGGTGTTTCTACTCCCATAGTTTATCCTTTGCTTATGAATAGTGTTTTTTCTCTTAGATCCCTGCAGATTGTTCAGGGACATTACACTGCCCCTTATGGAGAAGTCCATTACGTTCGATTGTACCACAGTGTATTAGTCTCTGTGTACAATGTTCTCCTGGTTCTGCTCCTCTTGCTCTGCATCACTTCCTGGAGGTTGTTCCAGTCTCCATGGAATTCCTCCACTTTATTATTCCTTTTAGCACAATAGTATTCCATCACCAACATATACCACAGTTTGCTCAGCCATTCCCCAATTGATGGGCATCCCCTCGTTTTCCAATTTTTGGCCAAAACAAAGAGTGCAGCAATGAATATTTTTGTATAAGTCTTTTTGTCCATTATCTCTTTGGGGTACAGACCCAGCAGTGCTATGGCTGGATCAAATGGTAGATATTCTTTTGTCGCCCTTTGGGCATAGTTCCAAATTGCCCTCCAGAATGGTTGGATCAGTTCACAACTCCACTAGCAATGAATTAATGTCCCCACTTTGCCACATCCCCTCCAGCATTCATTACTTTCCTTTGCTGTCATGTTAGCCAATCTGCTAGGTATGAGGTGATACCTCAGAGTTGTTTTGATTTGCATCTCTCTGATTATAAGAGATGTAGAGCACTTCTTCATGTGCTTATTAATAGTTTTGATTTCTTTATCTGAGAACTGCCTATCCATGTCCCTTGCCCATTTATCAATTGAAGAATGGCTTGATTTTTTGTACAATTGATCTAGCTCTTTATAAATTTGAGTAATTAAACCTTTATCAGAGGTTTCTATGAAGATTTTTTCCCAATTTGTTGTTTCTCTTCTGATTTTAGTTACATTGGTTTTGTTTGTACTAAAGCTTTTTAATTTGATGTAGTCAAAATTATTTATTTTACATTTTGTAATTCTTTCTATGTCTTGCTTGGTTTTAAAGTCTTTGCCCTCCCAAAGGTCTGACGTGTATACTATTCTGTGTTTACCCAATTTACTTATGGTTTCCTTCTTTATGTTTAAGTCATTCACCCATTTTGAATTTATCTTGGTGTAGGGTGTGAGGTGTTGATCCAAACCTAATCTCTCCCACACTGTCTTCCAGTTTTCCCAGCAGTTTTTATCGAATAGTGGATTTTTGTCCCAAAAGCTGGGATCTTTGGATTTATTTTATACTGTCTTGCTGAGGTCGCTTTCCCCCAGTCTATTCCACTGATCTTCCTTTCTGTCTCTTAGCCAGTACCAAATTGTTTTGATGACTGCTGCTTTGTAATATAGTTTAAGGTCTGGGACTGCAAGGCCTCCATCATATGTGTTTTTTTTCATTATTTCCCTGGATATCCTTGATCTTTTGTTCTTCCAGATGAATTTTGTTATGGTTTTTTCTAAATCAGTAAAAAAAATTTTTGGGAGTTCAATGGGTATGGCACTAAATAGATAAATGAGTTTGGGTAGGATGGTCATTTTTATTATATTGGCTCATCCTACCCATGAGCAGTTAATGTTCTTTCAATTATTCAAGTCTAGTTTTAGTTGTGTGGAGAGTGTTTTGTAGTTGTGTTCATATAGTTCCTGTGTTTGTCTCGGCAGATAGATTCCTAGGTATTTTATTTTGGCTAAGGTGATTTTGAATGGGATTTCTCTTTCTAGTTCTTGCTGCTGAGCTGTGTTGGAGATATATAGAAAAGCTGATGACTTATGTGGGTTTATTTTGTATCCTGCAACTTTGCTAAAGTTGTTGATTATTTCAATTAGCTTTTTGGTTGAATCTCTAGGATTCTTTAAGTAGACCATCATGTCATCTGCAAAGAGTGATAACTTGGTCTCCTCCTTGCCTATTTTGATGCCTTCAATTTCTTTTTCTTCTCTAATTGCTACTGCTAGTGTTTCTAGAACAATGTAGAATAGTAGAGGTGATAATGGGCATCCTTGTTTCACTCCTGATTTTATTGGGAATGCATCTAGTTTATCCCCATTGCCGTGGGGCTCTGAGATTGCCTCTGCTGCCTCGGACTCGGCGCTCTGGGTTGGGGGGGGGATGGGTCCTAGGACCTTCCTTCTGCCTGCCCCTTAGGTCCGAGTGGTCTCGGGTTCTGGCTTTTGGGGGGGGGGGGCGTACCTTTTGATCCAGGTCCAGGTCCAGGAGGAGGACTCCCGGGGTCTATGCTGTTGATCGTTTTGAATTTCGGTGTCCTAGGAGCATTCGGTTTGAGATCGGTAAGGAAGGGTTTCAGGAGATCTGAACTTTAGCTTTCTCTAAGCTGCCATCTTGACCGGAAGCCCTCATATTGATACTTTCTGAAGCACCTTAACCTCCCACTTTCTCAACCTTTGTCATTTTCCATGACACATTCCTCCATCCACCTCAGCTACCCCTATACACAGATGGTCATATCCTCGATCTTATCAATACCACAAAGGCTCCACTTCTATGTTCATGAATTCTGAAATTCTCTTATCTGATCAAGTTGATTGTCATTTACCTTTCCCTCTTTATCCATACCATGTCCTCCAGTCTCGTGACCCTTTAGTTCTCTCCTAGCTCATTAGCTATGCTCTCTGCCCCACCTTGACCTCTTGGTGAAACAGTTTAACTTTTTACAATCTGACTTCTGATCTCATCATTCAACTGAAACTACTCTCTTGAAGGTAGTCTTTTCTTTGTCATATCTAGTGACCTTTTATTAATGCTCATCCTTCTTGGGGCAGCAAACTGGCTCACTGTATAGAGTGCCAGGTCTGGAATGGGGAATACTTGGGTTCAAATTTGGCTTCAGACGTATCCTAGCTGGGTGATCCTGGGCAAGGCACTTTACCCTGTTTGCCTCGCCCTTGCCCATTTGTCTTAGAGTTGTTACTAAGACAGAAATGAAAGATTAAAAAAAAATACTCATCTTTTGTAAGCTCTTTGCAGCCTTTGATAGTGTTAATTGCCCTCATCTTCAGATAGTTTTGTGACACTATTGTCTTCTGGTTCTCTTCATAATTATGTGATCACTCCTCAGTTTCAATTGTTAGACTTTAATTCAGGTTATACCTGCTAACCACAGATATCCCATAGGACTTCTCTTGGACCTACTAGTTTCCCACTTTGCTGTTTTACTTGGTGATCTCATTGGCTCCCATGGATTCAGTGCTCATCCCTATAGTGATGTTTTTCAAATTCACTTATCCAGTTTTTGATTGTTTGCTGACTTTCAATCTCATGTCTCCAACTGCCTATTAGATATTGTAGACAATTAATATTGAACTTGGAAATAGTTTTTCCTTTTAGCACCTCCCTCAAGGAAAGGCTGAAATATCCTGATTCTGAGGTCAGATGGAGACAGTTTTTCTCCTAAGCTTTGAAACTGGGTTGGGTCCTCCCTTTTTTTTTTTTGTTTAGATCTTAAAAGGATAATCAGATGAAGCAAGGTGAATCCTGATTTAAGAGTGTTGGGAAGTAGTCACGTGTTGGGGAGGAAAGGGTGTATTGGCTCCTCCTGATATCTGTCTCTTCCTATGATGAAGTAATGGAGGTCTCTAAGTCCACCTCTTTAGTGGCTGTTTGGCAATCAGATGTCTTGGGATGTCCAGGAGTGGTAAGGTCACATATTGACCTTCACAGAAGGATCTCACACTCTTTGACCCCTCTCTTTTACCTTGCTCTTTGGCACTTGTTTGGATCATGGAGGCAATTCAAATTGTCTTGAATAGTTGATTGATAAATTAACTTATTGCCTCTCAAAAAAGTTCAGTTGTTAAATATTTTGAACTGGACCTCCTGTAGACATCTTAAACTCATCATAGTCCAAGCTGAACTCATTGTCTTTCTCACAAATTCTCATTTCCAAACTTTCCTATTCCTGTCAAGGGTACTAACATCTCCTCAGTCTTTCAGACTATAACCTAGTTGTTAATCTTGATTCTTCACTTTCATCCTCATCTTTCCCAGATATGATCTATTGCCAAGGTCTGTTGATTTTACCTTTGTAACATTTCTACTCTATGCTTCCTTCTCTGCTCTGACATTACTATCATCCTGCTATAGGCTCTTCATTACCTCACATGTGAACTCATAGTTTGATGGTCTCCTGCTACAAGTTTTTCTTTACTCCAGTCCATCCTCCACTCAACTGTCAAATTGATTTTCCTGAAGCTCAGGGCTAACCCCTCCAACTTCCTCTTCAGTGAACTCCAGTTATTCCCTATCACCTCTATCTAATATAAAATCCTCTTTTTCACATTCAGAGCCCTAGTAACCTGCCCGCCTCCTGTCACCCTGGATGTTTCTAGTCTTCTTACTCTTTATTCTAGTGATACTGGCCTCTTTGCTGTTCCTTGAAGACATTCCCATCCTGGGCATTTCACTGGCTATTCCACATGCCCAGAATTCTTCCCCTTCTCATCTCCACCTAACATCCTTCCTGGAGTGTAATATTGTTTCACATAGACAGGAAATACCTTGAGAAGTCAGTAAGAAGGGGACCATGATGGAAGGAATTATTGTGACAGGCTTTCATGAAGGGGCTGAGGAAATTTTAGATTGGTAGAATAAAGGGAAGAAGTCATTTTGGGTAACAGCATGAGCAAAGGTATAGAGGCTGAAATGAACATAGTGTGGAAGGGCTTCCTTGATTATAGCAGAAATTTGGTAATAGTATTGGGAGATAAGCTGAACTAGGTTGTATGGATTAGATTGTGGGACAATTCATATGCTTAAATGGGGCATTTTGTCACAAGGAGCCAGAACCATCCAGAAGACTGACATATTGAAAAAATCCATTAGGAAGTTTAGTGACAGCTATGTATAAGAAGGCAGGGAGAAGCAGAAGCAACTGTCGTATCCAAAACATGACTTAAGAGTCTTGGTTTAATATGGCTTTGGGGATGGAAAGAAAATTTGAGGGCAAAATGTCTGATGCATACAACTTTATGTTCCTGGATCCATAAAGTGTGTTTGTTACTTTCTCTTTTTTTCAGGGCTTGCCACGACACTGTTAGGTGCAATCACAGACAAGGACCCTTTAGTGCAAGAGCAACTTTGCAATTCTTTGTGTTATCTTGGAGAATCAAAAGCTGAAGAAACTCTTAATGCCTGTGATGAGTATCTCCGGCAGCATGAGAAGGTAATGTAGCTTTTAGCTTGTGGTATTATGTGGTGTGTGATCAAGGAACTGGTTTTAGGGGTAACGGATAACTTCCAGCCTCGTCTCTCTGAGGTAATGGTGGGGCTCACAGGTGACTTGAAGGTACAGTTTGGACATGTGAGCTCAAAAAGGTTTACCAATGTTGTGCTATAATACTCGGTAATGAGGGTTTGTAACATTTGATATGAAGTAATAAGTTCTAGTACAAGGTTAAAATAAAAAAATTTAATCCTCCAGAACTATCTTTCTACTTCTGGGAGGGGTTATGTCAAAGTAACCTTTCTTGGCCATAATACAGGCCAACTGAACCTGTAGTTGGCATAAATTTTCACAGGCTCAAACAACATTTTGACATGCGTAGTTTATTTTCCTCTTGATGTCATCAGGACAGCTGTCCATTCACCTTTCCAAATAAGCACAGCTTATTTCTTATAGCTTCCCTAGATAACTACATAGACCTGAAGTTTTTATTCCTCCAGCAGAAGCACTTAATCTTGTTAGTTGCTATAATATTCTAATTAACTATGGCTAGCATGCTATTATAATTATTCACAGTGTATATATATATATTTATATACAGTTAATGTAATAACTGGGTTTAACTTGTTCTAAAAATCATAATTTCAGTTATCTAGTTAATTGATTACATGTAATCACTTGGTTTATGATCAATAATATAAAAGCAATATAAAACAATTTCCCTTTCCAAAGACATTTCCCTCTCAGTGCTGCCTCATTGACTTTCCAGAAAGTTGGTTATGTGTTCCTTTCTCTTGGTGAGGCAGCTGCTGCTCTCTGTGTATATTTATTTTCTCTATAGTTAATGTCTTGTTCTGCAAGTTTCCTACTTGATTGCTCTCAATTCACTGAGCCACCTAGCTACCCCCTCTCCATATGATTCTTATATCTGCATATTTAGCATTAGTCTTTCTACTAAACTTTGGTTATGCCTCATCATCTGCCTTTTGGACATATCAGACCTTTTGTTCTGGAGGTATCTCAAACTCAATCTGTCTAAAACAGAACTCAGTATCTTTCCTCTCAAACTCTCTTCTTTTAAACTTCACTTTCATTGTATCAACTCCACTGCCAAGTTAGGTCTTTTCTGCCTTCACATTTTTTATATACATTCCCTTCTCTCCATTAATAAATCTAGAACTCTAGTTTAGCCTTTATCACTTCTCATCTGTACTACTCTAGTTAGTCTTCTAAATTGGGCGTCCTACCTCATCTTTCCCCACTCCAAACCATCTGATTCATTCAACTGTCAAGGATTTTTCTCAAACATAGGTATGACCCTATTATTTTTTCTGCTCAAGGAGTTCTATTTGCTTCCTATTACTTCAAGGATCAAATATATTCCTCCCTTAGGCATTTAAAGCTCTTCATTTCTTGACCCCTTCCTACCTTTCCAGCCATCTTACTCCCCTATCCAGCCAAATAGGCTTTTTTACAGTTTTTTAAAAATGTGACATTCCATCTTTCATCTCTGTGCCTTTGTACTGGTGGTCTCCCAGTATTCCTAGAATGCATTGCCTTTTCACCTTTCCCTCCTTGTTTCACTTGCTTCCTTTAAGATTCAGCTTAAACCTCACCTTCTTACAGAACTTTCTTGGTTCCCTAGGCAGCCTACTAATGTCTCTCTCACAGAACTACTTTTATCTATTGATGCCTTTTTTTTTAAAATCACAGTCATTTCTGGGTATAACAGATGAAACCTTCTCACCTCCCCACCTCTCCTCCCCATCAAGTTGAACTTTTTCTAGTAACAGACTTGTCCAGGGTCACTTGGTGTTTTCTTGCTTTTCTACAAAGAGGCATTCAGAGATTGTCTTTTTGTTAGTCAGATTTTCATTTATGTTATTATAGTTATTGCATATATTGTTCTTGGTGGCTGTCTTGGAGGTATATCATAGTGTGTCCAGCCACTTCCCAGTTAAGGAGCAGTGTCACATTGTTTTCAATTCTTTGCTAGCATAAAAGTTGTTTTGGCATGTCTCAGGTTTTTGTCTTTAACCTTGGGGAATGAGTAGTGGATATGAAGTTTAGTCACTTTTCTTGTATGGTTTCAAATTATTGTCCTGAACAGCTAAAGCTGTGAATTAGCCAAAACCCTGAATAGTAATTTGGAATTATGAAAAAAGTTTTTATTGAAAAAAATATTTTCACATTTTTTTTGTTGGCCTTGTTTAGTTGGGTCTTTGCTTTAACATCTGCTTCTTGATGTGTTATGTGGTGATACTAATTAATCATGTTTTTTCATCCTTTTCTGTAGGATTTTATAATGCAATTTATCTCCAAAACCAGTATTATGCAGGGCTTCCTTGTCTTTAATGCATAGCAAGGATATCAAGTATTTTCAGGCTAAATTGGTTTCTAGGTTCTTTTTTGACTCCCTGTTTAGCAGTTGATTTCTGTTCATTAAACTTTTAAAAGTTATGTGTATTTGCATTATTGCTCATTTTTCTTATTTCCCATTTTTCATAATCAACAATTTGTTTTAATAGGTTGGATTAAACCTATTTCAGTTTAGTATATTTCATCATATATTTTCTAGTTTTCTATTAGTAATTAATAATAATAGAAATAGCTAACATTTAGCTAGTGCTATAATGTTTAAAGAATGTTTATATACATCATTTGATTCTCATGATAATCCTGTAAGGTAGGTGATATTATTTTCCCTATTTTACAGTTTAGGAAATTGAGGCTGAGAGAGGTTAAGTGATTTGCTTAGGGTCACACAGCTAGTAAGTTGGTTAATAAATAAAAATTTATTAAATAACTGCTATATGCCAGCCTCTGGGCTAAGTGCTGGAAACTGTCTAAGGCTGAATTTGAATTTTGGTTTTCCTGCCTCCTAAGTCCAGCATTCTGATCTTTGTGTAAACAGATTTGTAGTCTGACAGACATTATATTTAGTAATATCGCTTAGCTGTATTGTTATCATTATCTTCATTATTAATAAATCACTTCTTGCCTGTTAAAATAATACTTTCATTTTTGTGATGTTAATTGGTGCTTGCCATCTTCAGTGCCTCTTAATTTTTTAAAAAGTTTTTGTGATGTATCAGCATAGGAAACTATGTAATTTGTAAATCTTTGTCCCTATTTCTTGCTATGCAACTATATTTTCCAACATGTTATTTTGTTGTCCTCCCCAATGCCCACTTTTGCATTTAAGTTACCAATAGCCAAATATTTGTGGATTTAATTTGGAGGGTCTTTCATAGACTAATTTTTCATAGACTATATCTAATGCCTTATCATTAGTGTAGTTTATTTCTCAGTGGTGTCATACTTTACATACTAGCTTCCTATGTGTGACACCTGACCCTGACATACTTGTGGCATTTGACTGCAAAAGCACAAGTTAGCTCATGCACTTAAAACTCATGTTCTAGGACCGTGTTGGCAAACCCATGGCATACATGCTAGAGGACCTTCTCTCTTCCCAGCACCTGAAGAAATTTTTCAAATGCCCTGCCCCTCTGCCCAGCCACCCAAAGTGAGCATTTCTCCCTCTGCTATCTGTGGTAAAGAGGAGGTGGAGGGGGGTACTCACTGGCTTGAGGATGTAGTTTGGGCACGAAATCTCTAAAAGGTTCACCATCACTGATTTAGGATAATAGTAAGCCATTGTATTAATTTTCCAGTAAGAGAATGTAATTATCCAAGTTGCTCTCCTGGAAGCTTACCCATCTAGGAGCTATGAGAAATTTTTTCTTTCATGAATATTTGTATGCTTCTAGAGATTGCAGCATCTCATTGTCCACGAGAGGGCACTTAGCATGTAGCCACATCAACTGGCTTCCCTATTAACAGGACTGAGCATCCATGGTAGTGCTAAGCAGTTTATACCCAGACTTGCTGGGTTTGCAATTATCTACGACAGCAGTCTCCAAACTTTTTTTGATTGTGCACCCTAATAGTAAACAAAATTTTGAATACATACCCTCAATAAATGTGTAGTCAATTATTCATTAATTTTACATATGTATATAGCTATTCTAGTAATTATGCACATTATAAAAATTACATAAAAACTAAAAATTAACAAACAGTGACCTCTAAAGATGATCCTGAAGTTGATCCTGGAGCAAATAGGAAGTCATTGGAGTTTTATTGAGTAGGGAAGTGATTGTTTGGATTTGATTTTGGGGAAAATCATTTTGGCAGTTTTGTGAAGGACCGATTGGATAAAGGGAGACATTTGGATCAGGGACACCATTTAGGGAGTTACTGTAATAGGTCTTGAATTAGCTCATGTGAGTAGAAAGAGACAAGTTTGAGAGCTCCTGAGCTAGTAGAAGTGACAAAATTTGGGAACTAATTAGATATGTAGGATGGGGGTGAGAGGTGGTGATTCAAGGATAAGGCCAGAACTGAATGATTAGAAGGGTATTGATGAAGAAATGGAAAGTTTGAAAGAGACGTGGATTTGAGGGTAAACATAGTGAGTTTTGTTGTGTATTGCTTTTTCTTTACTGCCAAATCACATTGCTAACTCACATCAAGTTTTCAGTCCCTTAAGCCCTGAGATCTTTTTCAGAACAATTGCTGTCTAATTATGCCTTCTTCATTTTGTACTCAAGAAATTGATTTTTGGGAGGTACCTAAATGCAGTACTACATTTATTACTATTGGATTTCATCTTAGATCTGCCTAATGTTCTAGCTTGTCAAAATTCTTTAAGATTTTCACACTTTAAGCCTTCTCTTTAAGTTATCCCTTCTAGCTTTGTGTGATGCAGATTTGATGAGTGCTTTCATTTGTGTCTTTGTTAAACAGCTCAGAGCCAGATTCCTGGGATAATCTACTGGATACCCTCTGCCATATTGACCTTGAACCATTAATAACTACTTTTTGAATCTCACCATCCAAGCAGCCCTGACCCTGTTTATATTGTCATTTAATCTATATCTCTTCATCTTTTCTATAAGAATAGTATGAGATACTTTATCCAAAGCTTTTCTAAGATGTAGGCAAGCAATGTCCACAGTGTTACTCTTATCTAATTTACTAATTTAGCAATCCTATTCAAAGGGAAATTGACAGAGGAGTAAGAAGAATCAGTATGATCTTCCATAATTACTCCAACCAAGTTTTGAGAAGAGCAACACACCAAATAGTGAGTTGGAAATACCAGGAGAAACTATACTGAACCATTATCTTAGCCCATGTCAACCTAACAAGATAGCTAGAAGCCTTCAGGCACTGGGAAAGGTTCCATGTAGGGAGTCCCAAACAGAGCTTTTCAGTATGGATACTAGGTGTTATTTATTTGGAAATGTATATCAAAATATATGTGTGTGTGTGTGTGTAGATATTGTATGTATATATCTATATGTAAACCTTGGGGTTCTATATCAGAATAAAGATTAGAATTGTAGATCCCATGAGAACAGGGTTTGAAGATTTATAGCATGCAAGGAACAGGAAGAGGAGCCTGAAGCTCTGTTGCTCTGAACCTGGGTCAAAGAAGGAGTTGTGGCTATGTGCCAGGACAAGGTACAGGTACAGCAGTGATAGGCAGTTGTGTGGTCCTGACCCTGGATTCATAAATCCCATCTGATTCCTACATCTTAGTAACAAGGGCAAGGAATTCTTGTCCTCTGAACCTGCAAGGCCTTTTTAACTGATAGGTCTGGATGTGAGCTGTAGCCTACTAGAGTTCCAGTTACATTAAATTCAACTATTCTGTTGCCCAGGGCCAAACTGATTTCTCAGAAGCTTGGAAAACTCACACCAAAGGCATTGCAATAAGACTTTGCCCCAAGTCAGAATGCTTAAGACAAGCTGAAAGTTTGTAGCTTTGTGCTTGAATGGCATCTGAGATCCTTAAATACCCACAGAGAATGGTAATAAAACCCCAGGGATATAGATTACAATCAAATATGGCCCAGATACTCTCTGGAAGTGCACAGAACTTAAGACAAGATTTCAATTTGAGAAGTAAGGCTGGAAGACTGAGTAATCAACAAAATGACATCTCTAATAAGGAGCTATTATGGAGTTTGGAATGCCCAAGCCCCAGAAGACAAACCCAGAAGAAAATATCTCCAACGTGTACCAGCAAAGCAAAGATTAAAAACACAATGTGACTGAAAGATCAACTAGAATTTTTTGAAGAAGTGTGAAGCAAGAGTTTAAAAAACTCAAATGAAGGAAGGACTTTCAAAATAAATGAGAGAGCTAGATAAAATATTTGGAAGGAGAATTAAAGCTTAGTATAAGGAATACATGAAACCTTACATAACAGGCTTCCTAAAAATCAAAATGGATCAAACAATTTCTGTTAAGAATATTGCCAAGTGTAGGAATAAATGGATGTTTCTTTCATATGTTAAGTAGTGTATCTGAAACTATGAGCCAGTATTATATAATAATGGGGATAAGTTAGAAGCCTTTTCAGTAATATCAGGGATGAATTAAGAATTTGTTTTTTATCATCAATATTACTTGATACTGTGCTAGAAATTCAAGCTGTTAACAAATAAGAAAAAGAAAATTGAAAGAATACATATACAGAAAGAAAAAATGACTGGTTTTTGTTAAATATGGGTCATTTATTTAGAGTCGATTAAAATTTTAATTGAAACAATAACTTCAGCAAAGTTGCAGGATATAAAATCAATTTACACAAATCATTAATATTTTTGTATATTACCAACAAAATCCAGGGGGAGATAGAAAAAGAAATTCCATTTAAAGTAAATGCAGATTGTTTAAAATACTCCTAAGATACACAGAAACCTTACCAGTACAACTACAAAACGTTTTATAGAAACAAAAACAAATAAATAATTGGAAATATATGAATTGCTTATAGGTAGGATGAGCCAACATAATAAAAATGATACTACTACTTTTTAAATTCATTTTCTTAGTGCCATGCAAATGCTTTATAGAACTAGAATAAATTTAATATGGAGGAACAGAAGGTCAAAGCTGTTTGGGGGAATTAGTGAAAAAGAAATTGGGAAGGAGGCTTCCCAGTGTCAAATCTCAAATTGTACTACAAAGCAATAATCATCAAAATAAACGCCAAATAGATACTCAGCTTATATATAAAAGTCACATCATAAACAAGTTATGGCTAGGAGAAAACAAGCAATATGTATGATTCCTGTCATACATATGAAGACATGCATAACATTTTCAAAACATTTCCATTGCCCACAAAAAAAAAGGAAAGAAAAATTAGGTTTAAAATTGGTATGCTTCAGTCTGAGCTCAGAGTTCATCAGTTCTCTCTCTAGAGGTGGATAGCACATTTTATCACTAGTTCTTTGGAATCATTGTATATCATTCTAGTGATTAGAGTAGCTAAACTTTATAGTTGATCTTCATTATAGTATTGCTGTTACTGTGTATATAGTGTTTTCCTGGTTCTACTCACTTCACTTTGTATACATTTATATAAATCTTCCCAGATTCTTCTGAAATCATTCCACTCATTATTTCTTTTTTTTTTTTTTAAACCCTTACCTTCCGTCTTGGAGTCAATACTGTGTATTGGCTCCAAGGCAGAAGAGTGGTAAGGGTAGGCAATGGGGGTCAAGTGACTTGCCCAGGGTCACACAGCTAGGAAGTGTCTGAGGCCGGATTTGAACCTAGGACCTTCCGTCTCTAGGCCTGGCTCTCAATCCACTGAGCTACCCAGCTGCCCCCTCCACTCATTATTTCTTATGGCACAATAGTGTTCCATCACAATCATACCATAATTTGTTCAGCTGTTCCCCAGTTGATGGGCATTCTCTCAATTTCCAATTCATTTTTTTAAAAATCCTTATCTTTTGCCTTAGAATCAATACTGTGTTTTGGTTCCAAGGTGGAAGAGCAGCTAGGACTAGGAATTGGGGTTTAAGTGACTTGCCCATGGTCAAAAAGGTAGGAAGTGTCTGAGGCCAAATTTGAATCTAGGACCCTCCCATCTCTAAGCTGGCCCTCAATCCACTGAACCACCTAGCTGCCCCTGGGTTTCTTTTTCTTTTTCTTTTTTTTTAAACTCTTACCTTCTGTCTTGGAATCAATACTGTGTATTGGATCCAAGGCCTGGCTCTCAATCCACTGAGCTACTACCACCACACCCCCCCCCCCCCCCTCCCCGGTTTCTTTTTGAAGAAAATGAAAGTCTCCTTTTTAAGTTTCTTTGTTGGTTGAAAAAGGATTATATTATCTTAGGAAGCTTCCTGGAGGCGTTGGGCTTACAGTAGTTGTTCAACAAGTATTTATTAAGTGCTTACTCTGTGCCAGGCATGGTTGAGTACCAGCAAATGGAAGCAGAAAGGAGAGTTCCTATCCTTTAAAGAGTTTATGTTTTAATGGGAATAGACAACACCAAAAAGGGAGTTGAAAAGAGTAGAATGGAGGTACACGGCTATGGCAGGAAAGTCCTGTGGAGATCATTCATTTGCAGTGAGGACATCTTTGGTCTGGGTCTCTTCCTTAATTGGAGGTTCTAGGAGGAACCAACCAATCAAAAGATGAGGCTACAGAGGCAGACAGTACTTATCCTGTGAGAAGTAGTGTGGAATGAAGTAAGCTTCCAAGGTTTGGTAGAGAAAGTCCTGTGGAGTTGTCAGCAGTGCAACCTAGAGAGGGATGAAAACATCTTTGGCTTGGGTCTCTTTATAATTGGAGATTCTGAAAGGAGCCAGCCAATAGAACATAAAGCCATGAGGTAGAGCCTTTATGGCAGAGTAGGAGGAGGAAATACAGTTGAGTTCCCATCCATAATTCAAAACAGATCTAGAAAATGCACCAGATTGAATCATAATGGAGAAATTAAAAAAAAGTCATAGTAAATCCTTTGGCCCAGATTGGCATATGGAGGCAAGACAGCAATTGACAATGGAGACCGGATTGGGACAGGAACATATAACACTTGAAGCAATATACCACCAGGGAGAAGCTGAACACTAGAGTAAAAAGAGACCCATACCGGGGCACCTCAGACCAATGTTGGATCCTTGCAGTGGGTACAGCTACCAACTGGCAACATAGAAGACCCATGCCCAGTGTTGTGTTCCTTGATATTGAATGGGATAGTGTGTTTTTTTCAGTAAGGTGTTATTAGCCCCCTGACTTGCACTTCAATATTTTCGGGGGTGAAGAACCATAGTTTAAAGCAGTTTTAAGACAGTTTTTGTCCTAACTAGGGGAAGACCTCGAGTAGAGGCTTAACTACATTGGAGGCAGACCTCAGTCTGGGAAGGATGCCAGCTCTAAGGAGTAAAAGATAACACCAAGACAAGAAGGAGAAAGGGAGGAAGAAACAGGGGGTTCAGATATGTCCCTGTTACTTCATATGTATCTTCTCTTGTCCCAGACAGAAGACCATCTGACATTAAATTATGGGGATTAGGAGTATGTCATTGTCCCTAAGATCCTGGAATAACACATCATTCAGTACTCCAAGAAAGCAGCAACAGAACCAGTTCTCCAGAAGTGTTGCAGAGCCTATCCCTAACATCAAGTCTGAATACAGGAATTAGGCTGAGAGAATGGGCAAACAAAAAAGAAATCCTCTGTAATGAACTGTTATTGTAGCCAAAATGCTCAAGACACAAACTGGAAGAAGAGAATGACTCCAAACCATTTACAGACAATGACTTGGAGAAAAACACAGTGTGGGCATAAACTTAGCTAGAATTCTTGGAGCAGATGAAGCATGAATTACAAAAAGTTAATTTTTTAAAAATGAAATAGCACTTGAGGAAAAAATTAGAAAAGAAATGAGAGCTATGGAAGAAAGAATTTGAAAATTAACTACTTGACACAAAAAGTACAAAACCTTGCCCAAGCAACAAACTTCCTGGAAGTTAGTGTATATCAAACATAAGTCAGTGACTCCAGGAGACAGCAAATATCAAAACTAAGTCAAACTGAAAAAAAAAAAGACAAGGTAATAGAGCAAAAATAACTGACCCAGAAAACAGGTCAAAGAGAAAAAATTTAGGAATCAATGTACTCTCTGAATGCCATGACCAGAAAAAGATTTTAGACATCCAATTTTAAGAAATCTTAACTTCCTAGATCTCTTAGAACAATGATGGTGAACCTATGGCACAGATGCCAAAGATAGCATGCAGAACACACTCTGTGGGCATGTGGCACCGCCTCCCCTCTTCACCCCAGTTTGTTGCTAGAAAGGTAGAGAAACTTGGGTGGAGCTGTTTACTTCCCCCTCTCCACCATGCCTGATGACATTTTTTCACATCATCTGCCCCTCTGCCCGCCCGATGGGAGCACTTTCTCCCTCTCCTGTGTGGGATAAAAGGGGGCAGAGCATGCCTGGCACTCCGTGGTGGGGAAGGGCATGGACCAAGTTTTCTGGGGGTGGGGGCCAGATATAGCACTAGGTTTGTGGGCTGGGGTCAGGGCAGGGCCTGGCACTCCATTTTGAAAAGGTTCACCATCTCTATCTTAGAACCAGAGGGCAGAATGGAAGGAAATCTAATGAACCCACCAGTCATATCCTGAAACAAACTCCTAAGTGAAAACTAAGATCATCACAGTAGGTCAAATAAAAAAATACTGTAAATAGAAAGAAAGGAACCATAATCAGGATCATCTAGTATTTAGCAGCCATCCCTAAAAAATGAGTATAGAGAACTTACAATATGATATTCCAGAAGGCAAAGGATATAGGCGAATAATAACTTGCCCAGCAAAACTAAGTATAATGCTATTTGGTGGGGTGTGGAATAAATTTTGAATGAAATAAAGGACTTCCAAGAATTCCTTATGAAAAGTCCCAAGCTGCATAGAAACTTAAATGGTAACCATGAATATTTACATTATATAAACTGCTTACATTCAAATATAGGGAGATGATGTAACCCTTCTGAATCCTGTTTTTGTCTGGGGTTATAGAGCTAGTCCAATTAGAAGGAATGAGAATGGCTCTATTATGTCCCAGTGGTCTTAAAAGAAGAATGGAAAGGAGGGAAGAGGAAATACCTGGGGAGAAAAAAGAGGGGAGAGTTAGGAAAAATGTTTCTTACATAATTAGGGTATGCAAATAGACACAAAGGGAATGGGAAGCAGCTAACACTTCAACCTCACTTTTATTTGAACTGGTTGAAGGAAAGAATACATACCCAAGCACAATTTGGTAGAGAAATGTAGTTCATTCAACATAGAGGAAGGAGGGAAAGGGGAAAAGAGAGGACTAGAAATTAGAAAGAGGGTAAATTATAGGAGGGATTAGTTTTAAGTAAAATGAACTCTTAATACTGTACACAAATATTTACAGCTCTTTTTAGGTAATAAACATTGGTAGTCTGAGGGCTAGGCTGTAAATGAGGAATGGGTGAGCAAGTTTGATATGTGAATGTGATAGAATACTATTGTGTAGGAAAAATTATAAAGGGAGTTATTTCAAAGAAATCTTGGACTTGTATGATCTGATGCTGAGTGAAGTAAACAGAACCAGAACAATTTATCCAATGACAATAAATATGGTAACGAGGCAAATGGCTTTATAAGAACTAGTGTCATAATGACCAAACATGACTCCAGAGGACAAATGATGAAACATGCTACTGCTTTTACGATAAGAAGTGAAGAATTCAGAGTGCACAACAAGACAAAAAATTTTTTTTGGATATAGCCAATGTGGAAAGTTGATACATACATTGGCATTTATTTTTTTTTTTTTAGTTTTCAAGGGGGTTGAGAGGATGAAATTTGGGTAGGAGGAAGTGAAGGCCAATTTTTGGTGACTCAATAGATATGTGTGTGTGTGTATATGTATATATGTGTCTATGTAAAAGTGAGGCCACAGGGGCAGAGGATTCTTCCAGTCTGAAAAGTGAAATGGGAAGGGTAGAGTGGAGCTTCCAGAATGAAGAGGTTTATATATGGCATGGTGGAGAAAAACCTGAAGAGATGAGTCATCAGTATAGCTTCAAGTGTCAGGCAGCATTCAGGAGAACCCAGTGGCTATGATTGCCATAATTTACTTTTGCTTCTTATCTACACAAGAAGCCTTTGCCACATGTCAGGAATTTATAGGAATCCTTCAGCACTCTCCCAGCTTGACCTGTAGATTTTTCTTTCCTTTTAGCTAGTATATCCATACCGAGTCATTATCCTGAAGGCCATGGAAACAATTGTGAAGAATAACATAGATGAGCTGGATCGGTGCACAGCCAAGATAGTTATCATTTTGGCCTCAAATGAAATGACCAAATCTAAGGTAAGAGCTGAATAAGCAGTTTTTATAGTCTTATTTACCTGCCTTGCAGAATGAAGTGCTTATTTTGTCAAAGGATAGTTCTCTTTCTGTCTTTATTTGTAGTTTTCTACATCAGCAACAACACTGAAATAATGTTTCCTTAATGCAGTCTTTCTTAGGGTTCAGTGGTAACCTCTAAAGCAGAGGTTTCAAATTAGGGTCCCAGTGTAGGCCCTGCACTGCCCAGATTAAAATGTAATTGAGAAATTTTTAACAAAATAAAATAAAAATATTATAAATCATAGATAATGTTATTTTGTAGTTTTCTCAATTAATATTTCATCTGAGTTTGATCCCACTCCTCTGAAAGACCCAGAGGTCTAATCCTCCCAAAGTCCCTGAAATGTAGATTTGGGTACAGACAAACTTGAGTTTTTCAGGTGGGGAAACTAAATCCAGAGCAAGTACTTAGGACATAATGGGACCTATTGCTCCTTGAAGGACTCTGCTTTCTCAATCAGACCCTATTTTTTATATAGTTTCTGCATCCCTGAAAAGGAGGTTGTGAATTTAGGTATACAGTATAGTGGAACACTTAAGGCCTCTTGATATTTTTTCTTTTTAACCCATACCTTCTTTCTTAGAATTGATAATTATGCTAATTGATAATTATCAGTTCCAAGGCAAAAGAGTGGTAGGATCTAGGCAATTAGGGTGAAGTGATTTGCCCAGGGAAGTGTCTGAGATCATATTTGAACCCAGGACCTCCCATCTCCAGGCCTGCTTGTCTTTCTACTGAGCCCTTAGATGCTCTGTTGTTTACTTCTTTACTTCTAAATTAACTACCATGGAAAGGAATGAAGAGAGCATGCCATTATGGAAAGAGCTCTGGCCTAGGAGTTGTGAGACTTAGATTTTAATCTTGGCTCTGTCGTTGATTTACTAAGTCATTTACCCTGCCTGGGCCTTAGTTTCCTTCTCATTAAAGTGAGGGCAAAGGACTACATGGCTGCTTGGTCTCATCTAACTCTGACATTCTGTGATTCCAGTGAATTAATTTTACCTGCAACATGAATGATAACCAGGGCCTTGTAGAGTTTTGAATAGAGCTTGTATTTTGGCACAAGCCATCATTTGGTCACATAGTGTTTTTTTTGTTTGTTTTTCCCTAGAAAAACATTGTGTGTTCAATTGTGTCCATGTTTATTGGTTTCTGCTCTTGTACTCTCTACTTTCTCCAGCCTCTTGAGACTAGTTTTTTTAAAATTTTATTAATAACTTTTGTTTTTATATCATCTTCACCATTCTTTACCCAGCAAGTCATACCTTATACAAATATTTTTAAAGGAAGAAAGGGGATGGAGGAAGCATTTTAAGAGAAAAAAAGTTAATATCTCAATCCAGTCTAACATTGTAGCCCTTTGGGAGATAAATTTTCCTAGAATCGCAGAAACTCAGAGTTTGAAGGGACCTCAGTGGCCATTTAGTCAAACCTATATATGAAAAGAATTCCTGTTTGAACATATTTGACAAGTTGATATTTAGCTTCTACTTGAATGACCCCCCAAATGGGATAACTTATCATTCTAGAGGTAGCCCATTTCACTTTTGGGCAGCTCTAATTTGGGGGCAGTTTCTCCTTACATCAAACCTAAATTTGTCTCCTTGTAACTTCTACACATTGTTCCTGATTCTGCCTTCTGGGACCAAAAAGAACAAATCTAATCCCTCCTCTATATTACAGCCTTTCAAATACTTGAAGACAGCTATTGTGTTTCTCCTGAGTTTTCTTTCCTCCAGGCTAAGTAAACATCTATTCTTTCATCTGGTTCTCATGATATACTTCACCAGCCTGGTTGTTGTCTTCTAGACACTCTCCAGCTTTATCATTATCTTTCTTAAATCATGGCATCCAGAGTTGTACACAACATCTCTTCTCCAGGGCCAAGTTTAGTTAAAATTACACTGCATTCAAGATTGGGTTTTTTTTTGTTGTTGTTGGGGTTTTTGTTCCTTCTCTTTATATGATCACAATCCTTATGTATATTGTTTTCCTTGTTTTAACTTAATTCATTTTGCATTAGTTCATGTAAGTTTTCCTTGAATCTTTGAATTTTTCATAGTCATTTTTTTACATTGCAGTAATATTTTATTATATTAACATACTGCAGTTTAGCTATTCCTCATTTGTTTTTAATTCATTGCTATCCCAAGAAGTACTTCTGAACATTTGGGACTTTACTTCTTGTCTTTGTTCTCCTTAGGGTACATATCTCTAGATCAAAAGTGACATTTTTGTTGCTTTTTAGTATAATTCCAACTTGCTTCCTGAAATGATTGTACTGATTCATAGCTCCATCAACAGTTTTTTACTATGGAGACCCTAATTATCCATGGCATGTAGGTAGCCATTGGTTAGTGTGGGGAAACACAGAAAATTGAATACCATCTCTCCCATGTTACACTGGTGATAGTGTCTCAATATTAGGATATCCCTATTGGTTTAGAACTGCTTCTCTTTTTACCTACTGATGGTTTTTAGTGATGCTTTTTATTTGATTCTCTGTTTCTGAATATTATTGTCAGATGCTTGTTAATATCTTTTGTATCTCTTCATGGTGGTCTAGGAATTAATCCTGGATTGGCAGCAGGCTGCTAGCAGTGTCCTTGTTGCTGTGGGGAAACGGTTTATCAACAGAGTGATGGAGGAGGTTTTGACCAAATTTCAGCCAGGGATCCTGCCTCACTATTTTGTCATGCAGACATTTGCAAACCTCTCTGTCACCAATGGTAGGTTTCAGTTATGTCCTCTTTTCTCTCTTTCCTCACCTCACCAATTTTGAACCTAGGTTAGCAAAAGCAGCAGAATGCTTTGGTGGCTGGAGTGATGGACATATAGTCAGGAAGACTAAGGCTGGACCTTACCCAACACTCAATAGCTGGGTCACCATGGCTGAGTAATTTCACTTCAGTAAGCATTAGTTTTCTTATCTGCAAAATGGTAGTAATTAGAGCTGTAAAACCTACCTCTGAAGTTTATTGTGAGGTTAAAATGAGATAATGTATGAAAAGTGCTTTAAAAGCTTAAAAGTGCTATCTAAGTGTCAGTTATTATTATAGTTGTTAAAGAGTCTAGGGCTTTCTAGTCACAGTGTTCCCATTGACTCACAATGTGACTTGAGGTAAGTCCTTAATTGCTCTGGGCTTCAGTTTCCTACGGGCCACATAATATCTGTTCCACCTGCCTTGTGTTGTTTTAGCAATTATTAAATAAAATTGTATATGTTAAAGTTTAAAGTGCTATGCTTATGGTGGTATTATTTCTCCATAGAATGCAATTTACCTTTTAGAGAAACTCCAGTTCTAAGAAGCAAGAATAGAAGTAGGTTTTGAGTTGTTCTGGAGTAGGGTTCCATAAAGGCCATAATATTTAGGCTTGTGGGAAGGAGTGCTGAGACTTTATAACTGCTATAATTCTATCTTAGACTCAGGGCCTCCCCAAGGTTTGAGAAACCCAAGATTAAGCAAATCCTAGAGAGAGCACTAAAGATCATCACAGTCAGGTCCAGGTGATCTTTGTAAACCCTTGCCCCATTCTTGGCTATTGTGTGCCTGGGATAGAGGACACTCAAATTTCCTTATGTGTCTTGAGGAAGAAAGCTTGTGCCATGTTTCCTTAATGAGTACTTATCCCATAACTCTGTTTCTTGAGCTCCCATTATAGTGAAAATCAAAGATCCTCTGGGAGACAGAAGGAAACAAACCACTGTTTTTCTGAAGGTTAAGGTCTCTTCAAAGAGATTCACAACTAAGAGTGTAAATTTTCTAAATCTCACCTAGTACTAAGTAGGGTGTTTAGTCAAGATAGACAATAGAGTAAATAATTCTCTTTAACAATACAAATAAGTAATCAAACAATTGCTACCTACAAAGAATCTTAAATTCCAGTGGAGAGGACAGAAAGGACATATATAAGTACATACAGAATGAATACAAAGGAAATGAATACAAAGTACCTAAATTCAAGGGAGTTTGAGAAGGCAGGACTCTTAAACATTGAAGAGATCAATCAGGAAAGGTATGTTGAAGATTATGCTTGAGTTGTGACTTGAAGAGAGATTCTGTAAGGTGTAAGTGAGGAAGGAGTACAACTAGCCACAAGAGGCAGCTAATGTAAAGACACAAAGAAGAGTTAGGGTGTCATGTGAGGGATGGAGAAAAGGTTAAAGGTTTGTTTGGTTGAGTCACAGTGGAGGACAGAGTAAAATGTACAGTGAATCTGGAAAGACTGATTAGGACAAGGTGACAAAAGGTTTTAAAGGCCAAACAGAAGTTTTTATTTGATTCTAGAGGCAAAAGGGAATCACTGGAGTTTATTGAGTAGATGGTTGACATGGTTAGGTCTACAAGTAAGGAAAATAATTTCTGTAGCAGTATGGAAGAAGGACTGAAATGTGAAGAGACAAGTCAGAGATACTAATAAGGAGACTGTTGCAATAATTTAGGCAAGAGGAGATGAGCATTTGAACTAAGATGGTAGTAGTGCAGGTAGCAAGGAGTCAGATTTCAGAGAACTTGCGGAGTTAGCAATAACAAGATTTGACAATTTTTTAGGCATATGGAGTGAGGAAGAATGAATTATGGTTACTGAGATCATATGAATCTGGAGGACTTGAGGATGGTGGTGCTTTTGAAGTTTGGAAAGAAATAGAAAAGTTTGGAAGATGAGAAAATTTAGGGGGGAAACATTGAATTTAGTTTTGAACATGTGGAATTTGGGGTTTCTCCAGGATATAAGTTTGAAATGTCCAACAAGTAACTGTTCCTACAAGATTGAAGCTTAGGGGAGATTTAGGGTCTGGATATATAGATTTGGGAGTCATCTGTATAGAAATGATAATCAAGCCCATGGAAACTGATGTGGTCACTAAGAAAGAAAGTATGGAAGAAGATTAAGGAGCCTAGGTCAGAGCTTTAGGAAATACTCAGCATAAACAGGAGGATCAGCAAAGGGGACTAAGAAGGAATAGTTAGCTAGGAAGAGAACAGTCAAGAAATTGTCATAAAAATCACAGGGAGAAGAGAATATCAAATACAGTAGTTAGATATAGAAGTATGTTTAAGAAAAGACCATTGGATTTAGCAGTTGAGAGATTTTTTCTAATTTTGAAGAGAGTAGTTTCAGTAGGACAATGAAATTGGAAGCAGGATTGCCAAGGGGTTGGGGAGTGAGTGAGAGAAGAGAAAGCAAAGGTAGAAAGTGTACTTAGAATTTTCTGGGAGTTTCACTGAGAAAGGAATGAGAGATAGACGACAGTAGGGTCTGGAAAAGTTGTCTTTTTAAGGAGTGGGAAGGATTGGGCTTTTTTGAAGGTAGTAGGGAAGGAACCAAAAAACAGGGAAAGGTTAACAGAAAGACTGGGCATGTCAATTTACACAAAAATTTTATTATAATTTTACTTTGAAATAAAAATTTCCACTCTATAATTAATAAATGGATATGATTTTTTAAATGAAAGATAAGTTCTTTCATTTTGTCCTTCTGGGTAAAAAATGTTCTGGGTCAATTGGTTCTTTAAGGTATTCTTAAATTTCTGTCCTTTTGCTGTTAAGGATTTGAGAGGTTGCCACGGGCAAGAGGCAAAGTCTACCCTTGCTCTCGACTCCAGGGTTTCCCGACAGGTGGCGAATGATCAGTCAAAAAAATAACAAACGGAAGATAGCTTAATCATTACGGTCATGGGACTGCTTTGCATCTGATAGCAGCTCCTCCATTCCCAGGCCTGGTGTTTATTTTTATACCCATTTTCTTGGCACACAGATACATTACCTAATACACATGTTCAAAGAGAGATAATTAGAAAAGTGATGCATTAACTTTTAACAAATCACTTGATTAACATTCTATATTCTTGTATTTTGTGATTACAGACAGAATAAAATGTTGCACACAAGATAAATGATTTTGTCACAGGTGGCTTAATTTTCTCATTACCCTGTGAGAAGTTTTGAGCTTACAAACAATCAAGGAAAATTACTTATTGCTTTTAATAAAATGGAATAATTAATCAGAAATTCTTAAAAGACAATTCAACAATCATATCATTGAGGTTGAGGGGTACTGGGAAAACAATTCAAATTTAGACTGATCATTTCTCAGAGTTCACTAGGGAGTTCCTGAGTTACTGGTTTGTGAAATTGAGTCACTGAGGCATATTGAAGCTTGATGTACTTATACTTATTGTATGGGCCTCTATGATTGATTTGTGTGGTAACTTCATGAGAATAGGTTTCTGTAAGTGGAAAAGTTTTGGACTTGGCTTGTAGCTGCGGTTTCACTGGGGATTATGTACCTAAGTAAAAGTTAACCCATGATAGTCTTTTGGGATAGGGTTTGAGGGTCTGATCTTTTGATGATGTTCTAGAGAATTAGGGTACAGGTATTTTGCTCTTGCATTATTCCTTTTGAGATTAGGGGGAATAATAATCATGTCAATTCCATAGGTAAGGGGCATTGATGAGAGAGGTCATGTAAGGGGGACTGAGTGGGCAATCACCTCTTGCCAAAGCTCCTTAGCTGCCATGCATGACTCTGTCAAGGTGTTGTGGCTTGATGGCTCCCAGCAAGAGGTGATGGTTGAGTGGATAGTTTGCTAGAGAATAAGGGAAGAAGAGATGGAGCTGGAGGAGGCAAGGGAAAGAACATGAATCATGTAACCATGGAAAAATAGTCTACATTAATTAATTAAAAAAATAAAGCTTAAAAGGAAAAAAAAAAGAAAAACAGGGATTTAGGAGACTTGGGTTCTAGAGCAGGCTGTGCCACTAGCAAACTCTATAATCACTTTTCTTCCAAAAATCTGTAGGTAGGTATAATGCAAGTATTATTGATCCCCTTTTACAAAAGTCACATCATGTCTCCGAGCCTTTGTTTCTTTATCTGTAAAATTAGTCTTTACTTCTCCCCTTCTATGGCTTTGCATATTCTGGATATGGTAGTGCACATTAGGGAAATAAAGGTGCATGAGACATAACTCTGACCTCAGTACTGCTCTGTCAAGCTAAAAGGAACACAACTGTACTAATGGGTTACATGTAGGTTCTCCAACTACACTTGGACCCTCCTTGCAGCCAGTCACTGCTTTTCTGTTCCTCCCTAATTGATTTCCTATCTCCCTCCCCACAGAATCTGTGCCAAACCTTCTCTTCCCCCTTAAGATTCCTGCAATGCTTGCTTTTTCCTTTCAACTAAGGACCTCACCTCATACTTTCTGGAAAAAACTGAGACCAGATGATATGAACTCTCTTTTCTCTTTGTCTCATCTAAAGCCTATTGATATCATCCCCCACTTTTTTCTTCCAGTCTCTGACAATAAGGAGGCCCTACACTTTGGCAAGGTGAACTCTTCTTTATCTTTATCAAATTTTTAGTGCGCCACACAGCTTCCTATTTCTCCAGCTGCTCTGGGAAAATCAGTTGTGTTTCTGCTGAGTCTGCTGATTCTAAAGTGCCCTTATTTGTGGCAAAATTGGGGCACATAATGCATTGCTGATTGAGTTGTGAATTGATCCAACTATTTTGGCCGACAATTTGGAACTATGCCCAAAGGGCTTTAAAAGACTGTCTGCCCTTTGATCCAGCCATACCACTGCTGGGTTTATACCCCAAAGAGATCATAAGGAAAAAGACTTGTACAAAAATATTCATAACCATGCTCTTTGTGGTGGCAAAAGAGGAGGGGATGCCCTTCAATTGGGGAATGGCAGAACAAATTGTGGTATCTGTTGGTGATGGAATACTATTGTGTTAAAAGAAATAATAAACTGGAGGAATTCCACGTGAACTAGAACGACCTCCAGGAATTGATGCTGAGTGAAAGGAGCAGAACCCAGGAGAACATTGTACAAAGAGACTGATAAACTGTGTCACAATTGAATGTAATGAACTTCTCTACTAGCAGCAGTACAATAATCCAGGGCAATTCTGAGGGACCTATGAGAAAGAATGCTATCCATATCCAGAGAAAGAACTGTGGGAGTAAAAACACAGAAGAAATACAGCTGATTGATCACATGGGTAGATGGGGATATTATTGGGGACATAGACTATAAACGATCATCCTAATGCAAATATCAATAATATGGAAATAGGTTTTCATGTAAAACATGTAAACACATGTAAAACCCACTGGAACTGCTTGTTGGCTACAGGAGTGGGGTGGGAGGAGAGGAGGGAAAGAACATGAATCATGTAACCATGGAAAAATACTCTAATTAAATAAGTAATTAATTAAATAAAAAATTTCAAATTAAAAAGATTATCAGAAAAATGAAAAAAAAAAAGAAAAAGAAAACCTGACTAACCATTTGCTAAAAAGGTTAATTCGGAGGATACCCCCTTCAGGAAGGCTGTGGAATGTGATGGGGTGATGTCATTTAACCTGAGGGGTATATTTTCCTATAAATAAGGAGTTTTCCTGTAAGCTGGGTCTTTTTTGCCCTTTTTTTTCTGGCCAACCTTTTCTTTTTCTCTTTCTCAATAAAGTATTGCATTTGAAATGGTTAAAAAAAAAAATAAAGTGCCCTTATTGCCTCTTACATAATAGCTTGCCATTTCTACAACATTGGAGTTTGGTGGCCCAAAGGGAATGTATCCTTAGATTGGGACACTTTTTATTTTTAAATATTTTTTTATAATTTATATAATTATATTTTTAAAATAAATTTTAAATTAAAATATTTTTCCATGGTTCCATGATTCATGTTCTCTCCCTCTCCTCCTCCCAGAGCTGACAAGCAATTCCACTGTTTTATTCATGTGTTATCACATTCATTTTTTGTAATAGAGTAATCTTTTAAAACCAAAATCCAAATCCTATACCCATATAAAAAGTGATAAATCACATTTTCTTCTGTGTTTCTACTCCCACATTTCTTTCTCTTCATCATAAGTCCCTTGGGATTGTCCTGGATCATTGCATTGGTACTAGTGGCAAAGTCCATTACATTTGATTGACCCACAATGTTTCAGTTACTGTATATAATATTCTCCTGGTTCTGCGTATTTCACTCCGCATTAGTTTATGGAGGTTTTCCCAATTCATATAGAAGTCAAGCAGTTCATCATTCTTTATAGCATAATAGTATTCCATCACCACCATATACCACAATTTGTTCAGCCATTCCCCAATCAAGGGACACCCCCTCATTTTCCAATTTTTTGCCACCACAAAGAGCATAGCTATGAATATTTTTGTACAACCTTTTTTTTTTTAATTATCTCTTTGGAGTACAACAAACCTAGAAGTGGTATTGTTGGATCAAAGCATACGCCCTTTGGGCATGATTCCAAATTGCCTTCCAGAATTGTTGGATCAATTCACAACTCCACCAGTAATGCATTAGTGTGGGACACTCTTTAGTCCACAGCCCATGGTTGGAGCAGCCTTTGAGAAAGACCACATGCATAGTTAGTTCTACTTTGGCCCTGAGTACTTGTTTATAGGCTTTTATAGGAACAAGCCCTGCAGAATTCTGTGCTGATCTCATCTTTAGTCAGTAGCTATGGCATGATTGCATGTAGCATCTCCTTATGGGGATGCCAGGACCTAAGTACATTCTTGTACTTGTGGGGTCACCTACAGGTTATGGCAAATCAAATTGTATGCAACTCTTTCCCCTTTTACCTGTCCCCCTCTCCAAAGAATTTTATATAGGTGAGACACTTGATGAAAAGTCACAAAAAGGCAGTCTGAACAAAGGGAGGTGGGTAAAAGGAATTTAATGGGCTAATTATTTAAAATGAGCTTCAAGCTTTTTTGCAGTACCTTGTGGCAAAGTATCATCTCTTCCTTTTCACTGCCTAGGTGAAACTTTCAGAATAGGTTTCTTGGGACCATGAATTGTATTTTCATTTGTCCTTTCTGTTAGGAAAAGGCTGCATTAGATGCAGTTAAAATGTACTACTTATGCTGGAAAATGTCTTCCATGATCCTTGGGATAGATTTCTCTTCCATGACTAGAAAAGACTTGATGAAATGTAGGAAGACAAAATGATCTGCAGTTTTTTTTTCTTCTTCTAGTATTTGGCATGGTGCCCTTCTTGAATTCCATTCTGACAACCATGTTACCGATGCTGCACCTGGCTCGACAAGACCAGATGAAGGCTGTATTTTGTTTTGGTAAGAACAAGGCCTCTGTGAACTTTCCTTTTTTTGTTTTGTCTCAGTTTGCAACCAGAGCAAAGATTCTGGAAACAGCTTCTCTTCAAGAAGCTGCTGGCCTGCAGATAATTGTGAGCCAATGTAAGCCACATGGCAGCTTGGCTTCAGGGGAGTGGGGGGGGAGGGGGAGGGTGGTGATGATCCCAGAGTAGAGAAAAGAGCAGAACCTGGCTCTCACTGTGGCCTTAAGCACCCTCCCTTGGGGCCAAGGAAAGCAAACAAGTACCTTTGACACAGGGATACTTGGCCCTAGTAGTACATGTGACAGTTCTAGGCAAGTAGGTATAGAAATGAATAGGTGAGTTCTACCCTGCCTCACCTTCTTCAGGAGGTTTCATTTTTCTTGGTCTCAAGCAATCTACCCATTTGAGGGTAAGATCTGCACCCCAGAATGGACAGTTTATCTCAATTTCTGCCCCTTAGCTCAGAGAAAACCCTCTTAATTCAGTTCAACAAGCATTTATTTCAGTGACTGCCCTGTACCAGGAGCTTCACTAGATACAACATATACAAAGTTGAAAGATGTCCCTATCTTTAAGGAGCTTAATCACTCATAATATTAAGGTGGAGGTGGCACATGAATGAAGAAAGGATTTCAAAACATAGAGACGCAAAGTGAGTAGTGCACTCCAGTCATGAGTTTGGCCATAAGAGTTGGCACTGTTTACTTGCTGGCCAATTTGTAAATTGATTTTGAAATGATGATGGCAGTATTGATGTTTTGCCAACAATCAAAAAGCAGATACTCATTTGATACTGTTTTTATTGCAGCTCTGCAGCACTTTAGTGACAGTATCCTAGAATACCTAGCCAACCTGGATCAAGCCCCAGACCCCACAGTCCGGAAGGATACATTTTCCACTGAGATCTTCAGTGCTTATGATGTCCTTTTCAACCATTGGTTACAGAGCCGAGAAGGGAAGGTAAAGAATTTGGGCTGCCTCCTAACTAGTCACTGTTATTTTTAAGCACCTTGACAACAGAAATTGTGTTTTATATTTCCTTATATTCTCCCCTCAACCAGACTTTTCAACACAGGATCCACTTTAACATAGATGTTCAGTAAAAGTCTTTGTTGAGTAAGGTGACAGATTTAAAATGGAATCCTTTGGAGGATGGGGGGTGGGGAAGACATAGGACTTCAGTCAGGGGGTTATTATAATCCTGTCCAAGTAACTTCCTTCTGATATTTTTGGGTTTTTTTTTTTTTTGAGCTGGACTGTAAATCTATGCTTGATGCTAAATTGCATTAAAGGTGTTGATGTTCCTTTCTTAGGCTCTTGTTCATGATGCTGTTTGACTGGGGAAGGACCCACACAATAGCGATGTGTCTAGACCAGACCCAACTCCTTTTTGTTGCTGAAGGTTTTTTGGATCACCCAAGGCCACAGGGATCTCTTAACCTGACTGTAATTTCACTTAGTTTAAGTAGTTCTCAGGGGCAAGACTCCTATGCAGCTTTGTATTCTCTGTGTTTATATATGTCTCCCTTCTTAGACTGCAAGGTGAAGTTTACTGGGAGCAGAATCATGGTATCTCATGCACTCCAATAAGGCCTATATATCACTTTACCATAATTAAGGTTCGATTAGTATTCTCCAGCTAATTGATATCTGGTTGGAATAAACAGTGACTTTTTTTCCCCCCAGCTTCGACTGGCTGTAGTTCAGGCACTGGGGCCCATGAGTCACCTAATGCCCAGTGAGAAGCTAGAAGAACAATTGCCCAGGCTCATCCCAGGAATCATTGCCCTCTATAAGAAGCATTCCGAGACCTTTTATGTGTCCAAGGTAAGCCACTGGGCTCAAGGTTCTTGGTCTACAAGAGCTGGCACTTCATGGTGGACATATCCCAAGAGCTAAGTCCTCATCATCTGGATGTTGGTGTACTTGGTATGTATATATGCTTACTGAGTATACACAGTCATTATACTTTTCCCAAAGAGCTTGTCATTCCTTAAAAGAGCAAAGGGTTTATTGTGAAACTAAGTTGTATAGGAGGAAGAAATTTCTGACTGTCAGGGTAGTGGTTGTTAAAGCTTCATCCTTGGAGACTTAAAAAAAAAGAAAGGGAAGATGATCCCCATAATGTAGCCTTATCTACCTAAAGGCAGGTATTCCAGGTTTCTTTAGTTCTCTTGTCAGAACTCCCTTTATATTTGTAGCCTTTTGGGAGAGTTCTCTGGGAGTCTGAACTGAATCAGACTCTCCTGACCCATTGGAGTAACTTTTAACATCTGGGTGGAGTCTGGAACCACTTAGTCTCGTTCTTGTTAGATCTTTTCTGTCCTGAAAACCAGCCTTCCCAACTGAAACAAGCCTTCTATAGTAGCTTTGCATCCTTAACACACTATAAATCCAGACTTGCAATTCTGAAGTTATTTTGGGATATACAGTGGGGATGGTCTGCCCCCAAAAGAGCATCCTTATTCACCACTGCCTAGTTCAGTGACAAAGAGATGGCAGTCGCCAACTACAAAATCTTCGTCCCCTTCTCCCTCATCCTAAATTCCTGTCAAAGAATTGTGTCTTTAACTTCTTGCCTGAATTTATACAGTTTTGTCTTTCCACTACATGAACAGAGTCTTGGGCAGATTCTTGAAGCTTCTGTGAATATGGGGAGCCGCACATTGGAAGTTCAAGTTGATATGCTTCTGGCTGCTTTGCACCCTCAGGTACTAACTGGAGGTTGTTTGGTACTAACTGTAGGATGATGATTCCTATATATGAGTTTGGCCCAAAGAATTGCCTCAAGCTAGGAAAAAGGAACCTTTAGTTTTAATGCTGAACTTCTGGAATACTGGACCAAACACCTGTGGGGGAAAAAGTAGGGCTATTGATCAAGAACCTCTTCTTGTCTGCCTTTGGGTGATTAGCGTCCAAAAGGAAGTGAGTTTTTCAACTATATAGCAGAGTAGCTATACATTTAGCCATGAGTATACCTTCTGGAAAATTTTGAACTGTTCCTCATATGAATTTGGAAGCAAATGACCCTATTGCAGTGGAGTTGATTTGGAATCTTTATTTAAGAGAGTTTGCTTTGATTCATGTGACTTCACAGAAAAAGGATGCTTCTTAGAATGAGGTCCATTGTAGCATAGAGAGTAGTTTTCATAACTCTTAGATTGGATGGGCATTCTGGAATTACATCCAGAGACTTATAAAACTGTGTATATCCTTAGGTCCAGAAATACCACCCCTGAGTCTGTTAAGGAGATCAGAGAAAAAGGAAAAGAACCAATATGTTCTAAAATGTTTGTAGCAACTCTCTTTTTGGTGGCAAAGAACTGGAAATTGTGGGGATACTCATCAGTTGGGGAATGGCTGAACAATTTGTGGCATATGATGATGATTATTTTTTTTAAACTTTACCTTTGGCCTTAGAATCAATATCCTGTGTTGGTTCTAAGATAGAAAAGCTGTAAGAGCTAGGCAATGAGGGTTAAGGGACTTGTCCAGGGTCACACAGCTAGGAAATGGATGAGGCCATATTTGAACCCAGAACCTCTCATCTCTAGGCCTGGCTCTCAATCCACTGAGCTACCTAGCTGTCCCTGAGCAGGTTACTTTTAGAAAACATAGGTAGACCTATATGAAATTAAGAAAATAAAAAAGAGTAGAACATTTTACACACACACACACACATAAATATAACAAAAGAACATCATATACAACTACCTAATGTTTGAAGAATAACTTGTGAATATCTACCTCCAGCGAAAGAACTGATGAATAGAAACTTGAAAGACAGTGTTTGTTTATATGTATGTGTGTGTGTGTGTGTGTATGCATATTTTTTTTTTTGTCAAATGATACCTTCTCTAGTGCATGGAAGGGAAGGAGGGAGAAAAATACATGAGAACTTTAATGTAATCAATAAACTAATTAAAAAATTTTTAAAAGATAGCTTGTAAGGGAACTTGTAGACTACATAATCCTTTCCTCCTAATAGAGAAATATACTTTATATCCCTTACAAAAGGGTATCCACCTTCTGCCTGATTACTGCTAGTGGCAGAGATTTCTTCTTTAGTCATGAAGAGCCCACTTATTCAGTCATCAGATATATTGTTAAGAGGCAGTTAGATAGCTAGATAGAGAACCAGGCCTAGAGATGGGAGGTGCTAAGTTCAAATCCACCCTCAGATAATTCCTAGCTTTGAGAGGGCAAGTCATTTATTGTCATATTGCCTAACCCTTACCACTTTTCTCCTTTGGAACCAATACACAGTATTGATTCTAAGGTGGAAGGAAGAGTTTAAATAAATAAATGTATACATTTATATGGAGAGAGAGCAGTTTCTATGTACTTCTCTGAAGGATATACAAAGATGAATAAAATAGAGTCTTTGTTTTAAAAAATGGATTCAGGACCTAAAGGACTGCCCATAGCCATATCCCAAGAACAATTTGATCATCACTGGACCGAGGATTTAACCTAGAGTTGGTAAAGTGGTGGATACTTCTGTCCCTGTCCTTTGGCCACTGAGGATCCTGGTTCTTCTGTCTTCAATGTGGATGTGTACTCAGGTTCATATTGAGTTAAATCACTTAACAGAGTTAACTAAAATGGTTGTGAAGCCAAATTATCTATCAATCCATTGCACACTCTCTTGTTCCTCCTGTCTTTGTCTCTTACAGAACCACATAAACAAGGCTTTATTTTTTTCATGTGGTGACCTTGTGCCTTCTTGGCACTCTATGCCATTATTGACTTGCTTAGAAGTCTGGGTACTGTAAAGATTAAAATTTAGGGGAGACGGGGAGACTGAGACAGGTAAGGCAGGTAGAAATTAGTTTCTCTCTGCAAGAAGTATTATATTTTTTAGAGATTTATTAAAGGTTAAAGATTAAAGAATATACAAGTAAGAAACATATGCCTAGGCCAGAGGCCTAGACAAAATAACCTCACATCATGCAAGAGACGCGCCTGCTCCAAAACAGAAGTCCAAAAAGAGCCAAGAGAGAGCTCTCAAAAGCCTTTGAATCAGCTTAAATACCTTCTCCATCTTGGCCCAGGTGAGATTACAAGGCATTCTGGGGAAGTGGAGCAAAGGCTCGTGGGGATTGTAGTCCTGTATTCGAGTCTATTTTTTACAGTACCAGGGTGAAAACAACTTAGGTAAGGGTATTCTGCATCTCAGCCAGACTCTCCTCTCTGTGGTTCTGTTCTGGTGTTCTGCAGATTGAGGAGAATGGAACATGGGGGAATTCTATTCTCAAGTCCCTTAGAGTAACAGGAATAAAAATAGAATGAGTTGAAGTTGCAGAGAGGCAGGTTTTTGCTCTATGTCAGGAAAAATTTCCCAACAATTAGAAGTATCCAAAACCAAACCTTATAAGACAGCCATTTCCCTGGCACTGAAGTTCTCCCAGAAAAGACTGGATGGTCATTTGGTTGGAGATATTTTAGAGGATTCCTTTTCTGATGCAGGTTGGACTAAATATCCTCTGAGGTTTTTTCTATCTCTGGAAAGAAGGAAATGAGTATATATTAAGTTCTTACTCTATACTAGGCACTGTGCTAAATTCTGGGTATACAAATAGAATAAAAAAGAAAGGTAGTCCCCTGCCCTCAAGAAACTTAACATTTTTAAAAATTAATTAAGTAATTTAGAATATTTTTCCATGGTTACATGAGTAATGATTTTTCCCACCCTTTTCCCCTCCCTCCTCCCAGAGCTGACAAGCAATTACACTGGGTTATACATGTATCATTGTTCAAAATCTATTATTATATTATTTTTATTTGCAATAGAGTGATCTTTTAAACCCAAAACCCTAATCATCTCCATTGAACCACATCATCAATTGTATGTTTTTCTTTTGTGAATAAACTTAACATTTTAAAGGAAAGAAAAACACAAGAGAACTGAAAGCAGAGGGGGTTTGGTGTGAAAAGCAGGAGAAAACTAAAAGTACTTGACACCAAACATGTTTTTGAAGTCAGGAAAGTCAAGAGCAAAATGGGAAGAGAATGAAGACTGACTGGACTGGTTCCCTGCACAAAATGGAAGCCCTAGAAGGAACCAGCAAAGGGGGAAGGAGATTGATCTGTCAGGGGAATATTCTAGGGTTAGAAAGCCACAGGGAATAGGTGTTCCAGGGGGAGGAGACCCCAGGCATTGATGGACAGTATGAACCTGTAGCCAAGTTATGGTTTTGGAATCAATAAGCTAAGATCAGAGCCTGGAGGGAATGAGTAGGATTTTCTTATTCAGTAATTCCACCCCATTGGTTCTGTACCCAAATGGTAAGGCTGCTTCATTTTGGTGAGAAGGTAATAAGAGGGAAGCATTGCTACTATTTGTTCACAAGTCTTGGAATTGTGGACTGAATCCTTAGGTTATAGGTGTTGTATGAGAGAGGGAAAGCTTATCCTAATAGAACTATTTTTGACCTTGACCATTCTAGTTCCCTAATAAGGGGTCCCATGGAAAGCCAAACTGCAGAAAGTGATTCTGATCCAACATCAGACTATATTTTTTTATTTCTGATGACTCATTTTAGTTTTTAGATCTTCCATAGATGAAAAATTGTCCTAGGAAATATGACTTCAGATAGTTCAGAGATGTATGGAGTTGAGGCATGGTTTGCAGAACCAGAGGCCTGGCCTTAGTAGGAAAGGGAGGAACAACAGATTTATTAGCTTTGCTATTTATGCCAAAGGTAAATAAGTAAGGAAAAAGCTAGTGATTCAGACCTGTCCCTGACCATATTTTATGCTAGTTGATGCTAGACTAGGGAGCAAAATTAAAATTTTTTTTTAAAACCTTTACCTTCAGTCTTATTGGTTTCAAGGCAGAAGAATGGTATGATCTAGGCAATGGGGATTAAATGATTTTCCCAGAGTCACACAGCTAGGACGTGTCTGAGGCCAGGTTTGAACTCAGGACCTAACTGTAGACTTCACTCTCAATCTACTGAGCTACCCTGCCCTCAAAGTTAACTTTTTCTAGGAATTTCCCCAGGTCTTACAACTTAGAGGAACTAGCTATCCTTTTCATTTGCTGATAATTTCTGCTTCTCTCATATCCCAGAAGTGAGAAGACACACCAGAATTCTAGGTCCTGAGATTTGACATGAGATTCATGGTAACCTTTCAAATGTTTTTCAGAAGTTTGTAATATTCTTGGGGGCAGTTGGGTAGCTCAGTGGGCTAGACGGGCTTAGAGACAGGAGGTCCTAGGTTCAAATCTGGCCTCAGACACTTCCCAGCTGTGTGACCCTGGGCAAGTCACTTAACCCCCATTGCCTAGCCCTTACCACTTTTCTGCCTTGGAACCAATACACAGTATTGATTCCAAGATGGAAGGTAAGGGTTTATTTAAAAAAAAAAATTTTTTTTTCAGTTATCCTAGGAAGGTTCTCTAAGGTAGCTGACATGATATTTGTTTCCATTTGCTTTAAAAATGTTGGGAGGTTGGTTATTATTTGCTACATTTTGTAATATGGAAAATGAAGCAATCCATAAATTGGGAACATATCTAGAGATGCTATACAGTTTTGGGAGCCTGGGTGGCTTTCTTCCAGGCCCCTCTATATCTCTAATTCTACTGTTCTGTCTTGGGGGCTTTATTATCTTAGCACTTGGTGGAAGGACAAAATGTGGGAGAAGTGGATCCTCCTCAGACACCTTTTAGGAGCCCTGTGTTTGTATATGTGTATTGCACAGTATGTTGGGAAAGCTTGCAAAGGGGTGTATGGTGGTCATTTGCCCCTCAATGTGAGCATTTCCCCAGCATCTAGGAATTGGTCCTTTCCAGACACATAGGTGACTGCCACAAAGTGAGGTTACTTAGGCAGTGATCATCTTGGTAATTTCTTTCCTTTGTTCCTTGGAGCAGATTTGTGCCCCAGTGGATTCATTCAACCCCTTGGTCATTAAGAATCACAACGAAGTTCTACGTTGCTTCACAATTCTGGGTAAGATGGGAAATTGGGTAAGATCTGGGAATGGGGTGAGGGAAGAAGCTCTCTGTCAATGAGAGGCAGCCTAGCCTGGTGTCGTTTCTTCCAGGTAACAGGCAGAGTTACTCAGCACTCCAGTGTGGTCTGCAGAACTGAATATGCCTAGTGCTTGCCTAGTTTGGGGCTTTAATAATATTGATCATGGGAATATATGTGGAAGATGCTGGAACAGAGTAGGAATGGCCGGAAAGAAAGGAGGCATGATAAATTATGAAGAGGGTTTAATGAATTTGTGCAGGTATACATGAATATGGACAGCATGGATCAAGTTTAGCAGTCTGAAATTAATAACTTGCTAGTCCACTACTGGGGGGCCACAGAGATGTCACAGCCTTCTTCTCTTCTCCTTGGCTGTGATGATGTTTCTTGGAGCAGCTAAGGTGCTCTCTTGTCATACCATCACCTGTATTAAGGCCCTATTAACTAGCATTTTTGCAAAGACTATCCCAGGAATCTCTAGTAACTTGTACAGCTTAGGGTTTGGAGTGAATGCTTTGCATAAGACCATAGTAAACTGGCTCAAAAATCCCTATTTCTGTCTGGCATTGCAGAGACCCCATTGTAGGCCATAACATGCAAGTAAGGACATAATTGATAAGTGAAGTGAGGGAGTATAGTATCCTCTACTTGCAAGGCTCTTTGTTCTGGGTTCTCTATAACAAAAAGAACAAAGACCATCTTTGTTCTCAAGGATTTTATGTTGTTCTAGGGATGCAGAAGATGGAGGAGAGAGTCCTCTTGTTATATAAAAGTCAGTTTTGGAATCTCCAGACCTTTGGAAGGGTATTCAGAGCAGTTTCAGGATTTTGCTGCTACTATGCTGCCATCTTGGTTCTGAACCCCCTTCCCCCAACCTCCAAACCTTTGGGAAACTATATATATTAAGAAAGCTCATGGCAAGAAAAAGAAAAATGGAGCCTAAGGCCATGACAAATGCTTTTGTGTGGTAGGAAAAGGAAGGAAGGGAAAATGCTGTGGATAAAGAGCCACTTGAGTAGAAGACCCCCTCTGACACCTGCTGTCTATCTGACCGTGGGCAAGTTGCTTAACCTTCTAGGCTAAGAAATTTTCCAAGACTACAAATTGCAAAAAAGTCACTGATCTACATTGATAGTTGAATTTCCTCCCTGAGAGTTCCCTCTAATGATGAAATCAAAGATCTTTTTTTTTTTTTTTAAAGGATCCAGGGGGAAAGTGGGGTAGAATAGAATGGAGAAATAGCTAGCTTTCTCTGTCTACTCCCGGTAATTTTACTTTCATTTCTGGAATATATTGGTTTTCTAGCAAAAAATAGATTCCTATTAGATTAATAGTTCTTACAGGACTCCCACTGAGTTAATCCTTTATCCTGGTAATCTTGGTGGAATTTATTTAAATTGCGTATCTTTCTGGGTATGACTGAGGAAACTATCTGATTCATAAATCCCTAGTAGCAACTATAGGTGGTGGCTTCTAGGACATAATGTTAAAGGACAATAATTGACATGTATGCTATACAGTAGAGTGGGTAAGAATGTCCACTGAGGGCTACAAGATCCTAGAATCACTCCTTAATATGGCTTAAAAGAAGTATTGTGGACCTTCATGTTTAAAGCTCTGTTCTTTCCCCATTTGTACCCCAAACATGATTTTTCAGACCATTCTTATATGTGAATTGAACTTTTTCCTTCAGGACCTTAATGGGAGAGAATTGTATTTCTTCTCCCTCATCAGGCCATGGTTAGGGATTCATTCAGGTGGTATCTTAGCTAATGGTGAAGAGAGTCTAGGTTCTAGGCCTGAAACATGAAAGCCTAGCCCGAGATTAATTTACCGTATTTTGCAAGAGAAATAAGAATTTCTCTTTATTTTGAAAGCTTTGGCCTCTGTTAGAACTTATTCACAATCATGATAACTGGCTCAAAGAGACTTTGATCCTATTACAAAGCAATCAATCACTAAGCATTTATTTTGAGGTGACTCACTTAAACAATTTAGCCACAAAAGGAAGGAAAGATACAGGATGATAGCTGGTGGGGACAAATAGATAGAATGAAGGTTTTTTGAGGATGAGGGTGATGTGGACAAAAGGACATGTTTTTAGGTAATAGAGAAGCAGTCATTAGACAGAGGCAGAATTATGATTAATAAGAGATTGGGAATGACAGATGAGACAGTCCACTAGGGAAGATAGGATGGAATTGGATCACTTGTACTTGAGTGGTTTTCCTTGGCAAAGAGAAAACTCACTCCTCTTTGGAGATAGTAGTCTATCATTAGAAGCAAGAGCTCTCAGCAAATTACCTCAGAGTCAGTAAAATTTGAGAGAAGGTTCTCAGCTAAGAGGAAAGGGGTGTGGGGCGGGGGGAAGGCTTGGAAAAGGATTTGGAAAAACTGCTTTAGTGATTGAGATAGTGAATCAATTAGGGAGGCTTAAAACAATTTCATTCCTATACTGAGTACCAAATTGAAATGATCATAGGCCCAAGCAGCATGGTTTTGTGATTTTCTCCATCTTTTTTTTCAGCAGTATGTGAATAGGATTGAGTGCTGCCGATAGTAGATGAATATAATGCTGGTGCTTGGCAGGGCAGGATTGATAAATGGAAAAGGGACTAGAGAGTAGAGTATAGTGTAAAGTTGAACTGATTCAACAAACTATCATAATAAGAAAGGGAGGAGAATATAGCCAATATAGGGGTGATCACATGGAAAAGAACTGAGAGATTGGAGACCCTAGTGGGGATGAAGAACTGGGTTTGGGGTTGTATGGCAGAAGAAAAGATGGAATGATAAAATATTAGAATATCCAAAATGATTGGTAACTAGGTGGCACAATTGATAGAGTGCCAAGCTGGTAGTCAGAAAGACTCATTTTCCTGAATTCAAATCTGGTCACAGATATTTATTAGCTATGTGACCCTGGTCAGGTTACTTAATCCTGTTTGAGTTTCCTCATCTGTAAAGTGAGTTGGGGAAGGAAATGGCAAGCCACTCCAGTATTTTTGTCAGGAAAACCCCAAGTGGAGTCATAAAAAAATAAACATGCCACAAAATAACAACAACAAATCCAGAATGAGATGGTTAATGGTGTCAAATGCAGAAGGTTTAGAAGTAAGAGAGAAAGTGGGAGCAGAACTGTGGATAATAAGTTTGGACAGTTTTTTCAAGGAGTTTCAGAAAAGGAGGAAAGAGACGAGATGGTAAGGGATGGTAAAATCTAGTGAAGATTTTCTTTCAGGATTGTGTAACCTTGGGATGTGTTTGTACACAACAAGGAAAGAACCAGTAGATAGATTGATTTGAGAGAGAAGGGATGATAATGGGGGAAATCTCTTGGAAAAGATGGAAAGAGATACAATAAAGGGTACGTGGAGTAGAATTGACCTTGAGAAGGAGAAAAACCAGTTCCTTCCTCAGATATTCTGAGGAATCTGATTTTAAAAGAAGTGACAATGGGGAATTTTAAGTATTGTAAGATGTAAAGAAGTGGGGAACAGGGTGGCCCAGATTTTCCAAGTGAAGTATGAATTAGGTTCCTTAGCTGAGACATTGGGGGTAAGAGTCAGTATGGAAGACTTAAGGAAAGAAGAGAGGGGTTTAAAAACCACTGTAGTGAGTGAAATACAGAATCAATTAGGAAGGAGTAAAAAGATTTCCCTGTTGCAGTGAAGGGCCCGGTTAATATTAAGTAACATAGATTTAAAAATCTTTATGTATGTTAGGCACACAGTTGCATGCCTTCATTTGGCATGATGTTAGTAGAAACAGAGAACCAGAGAGTGGGAGTAATCTAAGTTTAGGTTTAGTAGAGTATGATGTGATAAGACCAAGGATGAAGGGATTCCATGGTAGAAGATAATACAGAATTTAATTGGCTAACCAAGGAATGGTGATTGGGAGATGGGAAAAATATAACCAGAGTAGGGGTGATGCTATAGGACTATACTAAGGGATGAAAGGATTGGAGGTCATAGTGAGGACAGAGATTAGGTTAAGGAAGAATAGAACATAGAAAGTAAAGAAACGATTTAAGTTATTCCTAGATAAAAAATTTCAGAATTCTTGATCAAGGAAGTGGAACACTTGTGAGTGATTATAAGAGAAAGGGTATGGATTTCCCTTTGTGTAACTGAAACAGAATAGAGAAGCAGGTCATGGGATTTGAGGAGACTGAGAAATAGAGATTACGGTGTTTGAAGAACATTAATGTGTATGTTGAAGTCCTAGTAAAAGAATAAGTTTTGGGATGGAAAGAAAGACTGTGAGTGAGGCAATGAAATCATTGAGCAAAGAAAGCCAATATCTGGAGAGCCAGCAGCTATATGGCTTTCTTTATATTTTTTAAAGATTGTTTTCAGGTTTTGCTTTGTCATGATGATGTTTTGTTTAGTTTTAATTAAAAGAACAAGTCATGCCAAACTAGTCTTATTTCCTTGTTTGGTAAGAGCCTTAGCCTAAATAGGTCAAAGGAGTGCTATGAAGATAAACCTAGTTTCAAAGATTATATAGCAATAACTACTCTTTTACCTTCATTTTCTACCAGTTATCAGTAACTGACTTATACAACTATTCCAGCAGGTATTTGGATCCAATCACTTTTTTTTTCTCTATCATAAGAGAATCCATTCTTGTACCTAAAGAGATGCAAAATTCTTTTTATTTTTTTTTTTTAATTTAGAATATTTTTCCATGGTTACATGATTCATAATTCCCTCCCCCACCCCCACCCCCCCACTCTCTCCTCTCCCCTCCCAAAGCTGACAAGCAGTTCCACTGGCTTATACATAACTGTATCATTGTTCAAAACATATTTCTTTATTATTTGTATTTGCAGTCGAGAGAGTGATCCTTTAACATCAAAACCCTAATCATATCCCTATCGCACTATGTGATCGAACATATATTTTTCTAATGCATTTCCGGTTCCACAGTTCTTTCTCTGGATGTGGATAACGTTTTTTCTCACAAGTTCCTCTGGATTGTCCTGGGTCATTGCATTGTTGCTGATAGAAAAAGTCTATTACATTCACTTATGCCACAGTGTATCAGTCTCTGTGTACAATGTTCTCCTGGTTCTGCTCCTTTCACTCAGAATCAATTCCTGGAGGTTGTTCCAGTTCACATGGAATTCCTCCATTTCTTTATTCCTTTTAGCACAATAATATTCCATCACCAACATATACCACAATTTGTTCAGTCATTCCTCAGTCGATGGACACCCCCTCATTTTCCAATTTTTTGCCATCACAAAGAGTGTGGCTATGAATATTTTTGTACAAGTCTTTTTCCTTAACTCTCTGGGGTACAAACCCAGGCATTCATTTCAAGCCCTTTGGGCATAGTTCCAAATATCTCTCCAGAATAGTTGGACTAATTCACAACTCCACCAGCAGTTGTATTATAGTGTCCCAATTTTGCCACATCCCCTCCAACATTTATCGCTTTCCTTTGCTGTCATATTGGCTGGACTGAGAGGTGTGAGATGGTACCTCAGAGTTGTTTTAATTTTCATTTCTCTAATCAGGAGGGATTTAGAACACTTTTTCATTTGCTTATTGATGGTTTTTATTTCATCCTGTGAAAACTGCCTAGTCATGTCCCTTGACCATTTGTCATGCGGGGAATGGCTTGATTTTTTTGTAAATTTGACTTAGTTCTTTATTTATTTAGGGAATTAAACCTGTCAGAGTTTTTTTTATAAAAATGTTCTCCCAGTTTGTTTCTTTCCTTTTAATTTTGGTTGCATTGGTTTTGTACAAAAACTTTTAAATTTGATATAATCAAAGTCACTCATTTTATGTTTTGCAATATTCTCTATCTCTTGCTTAGTCTTAAATTCCTTTCTTTCCCACAGATCTGACAGGTATACTAATCTATGTTCACCTAACTTATTTATGATTTCACTCTTTATATTTAAGTCATTTACCCATTTTGAATTGATCTTGGTATAGTGTATAAGAGGTTGATCTAAAGGGATACAAGATTCTTTAAGAGTTTGAGGCTCATCTGAAGCACTATGATAATATAGCTCTTGTGCTATATTGTATTTATAATGAATAGAAGGTTGATCCAGGGAAATATAGTTTCACCACAGTTATCTTCATTTTATAGTCAAGGAGGCTGAGGCAAATAGAATTAAGTGATTTACTAGGGGTCATGCAGCTTACAAGTGTCTGAGGTGAGATTTGAATGAGGTCTTCCTGATGCCAGATCAAGTACTCCATGCATACCTGGCTCTATTAAGCACCTAAAAAATTCCAGTCAAAATGCTGGACCTAAGGCACAAATAAAATGTTTCCTACCTTTAAGGAGCTAGATGAGTAGCTACCTTACTATGTGTTTTGGTGGATATAAAAGTAAGAATTTCTTGCCTCCAGAGAACCAAAGCCTAGTGGAGAAGACATGTCATAACAATTATATGGGGTTATTTAAGTATTCTATTTCTTCTTCTGTCAATCTAGGCAATTTATATTTTTGTAAACATTTATCCATATCACCTAGATTGCTGTATTTATTGCCATATAATTGGGCAAAATAGTTTTTAATGATTGCCTTAATTTCCTCCTCATTAGAGGTGAGGTCTCCCTTTTCATCTTTGACACTGTTAATTTGGTAATCTTCGTTCCTTTTTCATTAGATTAACCAGTACTTTGTCTATTTTATTTGTTTTTTCAAGGTACCAGCTTCTAGTCTTATTTATTAGTTCAGTAGTTATTTCACTTTCAATTTTATTAATTTCTCCTTTAATTTTTAGGATTTCTAATTTAGTTTTCATCTGGGGATTTTTAATTTGTTCTCTTTCTAGTTTTTCAATTCGTATGCCCAATTCATTGACCTCTGCCCTCCCTAGTTTGTTAATATATGCACTCAAGGATATACATCCCCCCCCACCCCCCGAATACTGCTTTGGCTGCATTCCATAGATTTTGATAGGATGTCTCGTCATAGTCATTCTCTTTAATGAAATTATTTATTAATTCTTTCTATGATTTGTTCTTTAACCGATTTTGGAGAATCATTATTTAATTTCCAATGAATTTTTTATTTGCCTCCCCATGTACCCTTACTAATTATTATTTTTATTGCATTATGATCTGAAAAGATTACATTTATTATTTCTGCTCTTTTGCACTTGTTTGCCATGTTTTTATGCCCTAGTACATGGTCAATCTTTGTGAAAGTACCATGTGCTGCTGAAAAGAAGGTGTATTCCTTTTTGTCCCTATTTATTGTCATAACAGTTATAAAGAGATCTCACAGGGCAGCATGTGGTTTACTTGACTTTGATTAGTATGGACAAAATGTGCTCTGAATTTGGAAGAAGGTAAGGTTTTTATGGGCTGGGTTTTTTTGGGAAGACTACAGGATGAAAGTATGAGGAAATCACCTGAGCAAAGGTACTTGATCAGGAATAGATTGTAATTTAAATTCCATGAGGGAAGGGAATCTTATTTTATTTAAACTCCCCAATTGCCTAGCACAGAAAACATATTTGAACTGAATATATTTGGTTGGCCCAGGTTTCATCCTTTTAGCTCCAGCACTGATTTGTAACCTTACCACAAGTTTTCATCCAATATGAATTTTCAGCCATATTGTATAAATAGGATTTTTAAAGCAAATAGGATAATAGAGCAAGAGCTAGAAGGGATCTCAAAGTCCATTTAGTCCAACTCCTTTATTTTACAAAAGTTAAGGCCTAGGGATGTTTTTGATTGATCAAGGTCACATAGCCAGTATGTATCAGAGGTAGAAACTTCCTGGCCTTTAACTTCCTAACAGCTTCCATAGGAGTCAGAGTATTCTCCTTTTTAAGAGCTACTTTCAGTCATCTATTATTTTTCTTTCTTGCTATAGACTAGTCCACTTCCTCTTCTTTTTTTTTATTTTTTTATTTTTTTAAACATTATTTTATTTGGTCATTTCTGAACATTATTCATTGGAGACAAAGATCATTTTCTTTCCACCCCCCCACCCCCCAACCTATCCCATAGCCGATGCACAATTTCACTGGGTATCTCAGTGTTCTTGATTCAAACCCATTTCCATGTTGTTGGTATTTGCATTAGAGTGTTCATTTAGAATCTCTCCTCAGACATGTCCCCTCAACCGCACTCGGTATATCAGTATATCAGTATATCAGTCTCTGTGTACAATGTTTTCCTGGTTCTGCTCCTTTCGCTCTGCATCACTTCCTGGAGGTTGTTCCAGTCTCCATGGAATTCCTTCACTTTATTATTCCTTTTAGCACAATAGTATTCCATCACCAACATATACCACAATTTGTTCAGCCATTCCCCAATTGGAGGGCATCCCCTCATTTTTCAATTTTTGGCCACCACAAAGAACGCAGCTATGAATATTCTTGAACAAGTCTTTTTCCTTATTATCTCTTTGGGGTACAACCCCAGCAGTTCTAAGGCTGGACCAAAGGGCAGACAGTCTTTTATCGCCCTTTGGGCATAGTTCCAAACTGCCCTCCAGAATGGTTGGATCAATTCACAACCCCACCAGCAGTGAATTAATGTCCCTACTTTGCCACATCCCCTCCAGCAATCATTACTTTCCTTTGCTGTCATGTTAGCCAATCTGCTAGGTGTGAGATTTTTTAGTTGTTTTGATTTGCATCTCTCTGATTATAAGAGATTTAGAACACTTTTTCATGTGCCTATTAATAGTTTTGATTTCTTTATCTGAGAACTGCCTATTCATGTCCCTTGCCCATTTATCAATTGGAGAATGGCTTGATTTTTTTATACAATTGATTTAGCTCTTTGTAAATTTGAGTAATTAAACCTTTGTCAGAGGTTTTTATGAAGATTCTTTCCCAATTTGTTGCTTTCCTTCTGATTTTAGTTACATTGGTTTTGTTTGTACAGAAACTTTTTAATTTGATGTAGTCAAAATTATTTATTTTACATTTTGTGACTCTTTCTAAGTCTTGCTTGGTTTTAAAGTCTTTCCCTTCCCAAAGGTCTGACATGTATACTATTCTGTGTTCACCTAATTTTCTTATAGTTTCCTTCTTTATGTTCAAGTCATTCACCCATTTTGAATTTATCTTGGTGTAGGGTGTGAGGTGTTGATCCAAACCTAATCTCTCCCACACTGTCTTCCATCCACTTCCTCTTCTAATTATGTTCATTTATAATGTGTCCCAAATGTCCTTTTTATCTTATCTAGTTCTGTGAATTTTACATACAAATTTTAAAATTGAACAAGACAGAGCACCATGTCATTATACTTTGCAGATGCAATAATTTCTGGACAATGACTTCCTCAGGACTGTAGCCTAATAGAAGAGTCCTTGCATGACCTCTTGATCACCTGATCTGTTCCCATTAGACTTTTTTTGTGGAATCACATCAGAACTATCATGTATGCAACTAAATCTCCTTATTTGTATGATCATAAGGCTAGGGTTATAAATGTAATCCTTTCAGTCACTAAAGAGCAGCTGATAAAAGTTTTTGCAAAGTTTAAAAAGTTGACTAGAGCGATGCAAACATAGCATAAGATAGAGGTTATGTCAAATTTTAATCAAATATATCAATATATTAAAATGTTTAGGTAACCTTTCAAATGTTTTTCAGAAGTTCGTAATATTCTTAGGGGCAGTTGGGTAACTCATTGGATTGAGACAGACCTAGAGACAGGAGGTCCTAGGTTCAAATCTGGCCTCAGACACTTCCCAGCTGTGTGACCCTGAGCAAGTCACTTAACCCCTCCATTGCCTAGCCCTTACCATTTTTATGCCTTGCAGCCAATACACAGTATTAATTCCAAGATGGAAGGTAAGGGTTTAAAAAAAAGTTTGTATTATTCTTGTGAAGTAGTTAAAATTTAAAACTGCACTAATACTTTTTGAAGCATTTACTAAACGTGCTAATGCTATAGAGAGAGATAAATATATAGAATTATTTACATAGAGATGATTATTTAATCCATGGGAGTTGACAGGATTCCCAAGAGAATGATGAAAGATAAAAGAAGAGGTATTTGGGGCTGCCTGGAGTAGATGACTAATAAATGTTGACTAGAATATTGGATAGGGACTGAACCTGTGGTTTCATTAGTATAGGGAACTCCCCAAAAAGAAAACTCCTGCTAGCAGTGTAGGTTATCATTTTCTCTGCAGCCCATAGTCTTAGTATTACTTAGACCACTAAGAAGGAAAGCAACTTAATCAGAGTTTCACAGCCACACTGCATCTGAGGTGAGACTCAAACTCAGGTCTTTATGCTCCAGAGGCATCTCTAGCTACTACATCACAGAACAGAATTTTTGCCTAATTAAGTGTTGATGAAATTAAATGGAATAATAAATATATAAGGCATGGAAAGAAGAAAAGAAAAATATATGAATGAAGAGAACAGTGTGGCTAGAGCAGTGAGAGTGAAGTTTATTTCCAGTTCCTGGCTTAGCTTGTTCAGTAGAGCAAATGGTACTAGAGAGATCAATTTCCTGTCCTTAGAACTTGCAGACTGAATCCTCCTGAGGACTCATGCTTTGGATCTTAACTGTAGCAGATGGTTTTGACCCTATAGGTTTTTTGATGAACCCCTAGTCTGACAAACTAATCTCAGACATTGTCTTGTCCTGCAGCTTGCTCCTTTCCTGATCGACTTTTGGCTTTCTTGCTTCCTAAGCTGGAAAACAGCAATGAGAGAATTCGAGTGGGGACCCTGCACATCATGAGGCAAGTCATCAACTCAGCCTGTAAGTAACCTCCTGTGTGTACTGACCATATTGTTCAGTGGTTTTGGCAGTTATAGAAGGGAAGCAGTTTGGGGGGCTGTCCAGAGAACTAATTTCCTTTTAAAAAAGGCATTCCAGTAAGTCTATTTGCCTCATTAGTAGTGAGTTACTACTTTAATAATGTAAGAGGTTATCTGTTGGCTGAAATTTGAATTATTTATAGATTCCAGTAATATTTGCCATTCCTGTCTCTGGCACTGATGATGTAGGATGTATTTTGGGACAAAACCCTGAGCTGAGTATTGGGAGACCTGGATTCTAATCCCGATTCTATAGTTAATTTGCCTTGTAACCTTGGGTCCCTCTAGTGTTTGGTTTCTCCCAAAGGGCTGCTGAGTTTGGAGGTTACTATTGGTGAGCTTTGAGGTCTGTTTTCAGGCTCTGGTTCTGTGATTCTCTGCCATGATTCCCTCTCCCAGGGTTCTTGTACTAACAGGTTTCATGGAGCCCATTTTATTTTGAAAAGGAGTCTCCTAGATATCTTTCTGAATGAAATACAAGATTATGTCTGAATTAATGGATTGGGCAAAATGGCAACTAGGGAATGTGCAAAGAGCAGTTTCCTTTCTGTTAAATATTATATGATCAGTAGATTTCCTTCTCCACATTGCTGACTTATTTCCTTGTTTATCTCAGCTCCCTGACAATTGGACAACTCTTAAGAGTGAATAAATCTTAGGGAGTCAGAGGAACCTTCCCTCTAAGGAAACTCAAGTGGCACAAAGCTCAGCCCTATTCCCCATACCTGTATGTGCCTAGAGTATGTCTTCGTGGCCTCCTTGGGCATAAAGGTCCTAGGGGTGATAAAAGCAGTAAATATAAATCTTTTATAGCATCTAAAAGACAGAATGGACCATCACTTTTCCCTTTCCTTGCTGTGACCAAAATCCTTAGGACTAAAAATAGAAAAATAAATGAAGGAGGGTCAAAGTCACATAGAAATTTGGGAGGCTGGGGTTCAAGGATTATTTAGACTAATCATCTTGCCCTCAATCTGTTTTAGGGAGGATTTTGGTGGGGAAAAGGGAGAGAAGATGGGGAAGGTTAGGATTAGGAAGACTGGGACCAGAGGAGACTGAGCCACACTTTTGGGGTTTTTTTTAGCTGTTCAGATGGAGATTAAGAAGCCATTTATTCTGTCTTCCATGAAGTTTCCTCTGGTGGACACTAACAATAAGGTAAAAAAGAGTGACTTCTCTGCCTCTCTAATCAAATAGATGTAGGATTTGATAATTACCACTATAGATACTCTACCAGGAAATTGCTCAGCACTGTCTAGCCTGGACTCTTTTTTTTGAGCCTAATTCTGATCTGGGATATGGCAGAGTACAGGCACAAGATGAGTGACTTTATATGGACAATGAGATCTTTACTTAGCAACAATTAGGATCTATTCCTTTAACTCTTAACTCCACAGGGTGTCCTATTGACTTTGATATTCCTTATCTTCAGGGGAACCCTTAGCACAACTTGGAGTTGTGACCCAAATAGCAATTCCTATAGGGGGTTGTTTGGGTTCATTTGACTTCATTGCTTGGTCTTTAAAAATGAGATGTTCAGTTTGTGGACCTGCCTGAGGGATACTGGTCACAAGGCTCTCTTGATCTTATTTCTGTTTTCTCCTGAATAGGTGAAGCGGGCTGTGGTGCAGGTAATCAGTGCAATGGCCCATCATGGTTATCTGGAACAGCCTGGGGGTGAGATGATGATAGAATATATCCTTCGGCAATGTGCCCTGCCACCAGAACTAGGGGTAAGGGGGACTTTAACTTCCTCTGAGTTGTAAGCAGGTGTCTGTAACTTGGAATAACCAAGAAACTAATCTGGTACTAAACATCTGGCTATAATTTCTCTTGGGTATAATTAGCCATAGGCACAAGGAAATAGGGAACAGACTTATGGAGGGGTCAAAGATTGTGGTTCGGTTGTTTTTTTTTTGTCTGTTTTTATTTTGAAAAACATAATTAACATGTAAAGAAAAAACATCATACTGTATTCTGCCCATGGTCTTCTATTAATGACCTTGAATATGATAATTATGTTAGGGTATATCAGTTACTCAACATTTATCAAGTACCTATTCTGTGTCAGACATTGTACTAAGTGCTGGGCATACAAGAAGAAGTAAAATACATCCCCTGTCCCCAAGAAGCTTACAATCTAATGGAGAAAATAGGCAAATAAATATACACAAAGAAAGATATATACAAGATAAATGGGAAATAATTAAGAGGGAAGTTCCTAGAATTAAGATGACTTGGGGAAGTCTTCTAGTAAAAGCTGGAATTTTAGTTGGGACTTAAAGGAAGCCAGAGAGGTCAGTAATCATACAGGAGGAGGGAGGGCATTCCAAGCTTAAAAAATAGCCAGAGAGAATGCCTAGAGATGAGATGAAATATCTTGTTTTTAGAACAACTAGAAGGCTGGTGTCACTGAATCAAAAAGTGTATGTCTTGATTCTAAGAAGGAAAAAAAGTACATGTTGGGTAGCTAAATGCAAGAAAACTAAAGATAGGTGGGGGCTAGGCTATGAAAGGCTTTGAATGCCAAACTGAACATTTTGTATTTGCTCCTGGAGGCAGTAGGTAGTGGGGGGTGGGGTGCAGGGTGATATGATTAGACTTGTGTTTTAGGAAAATCACTTTAGCTGAATAGTTGATGGCTTAGAGTGGGGAAAGATTCAAGGCAGACATTCATCAGCAGCAGGCTATTACAGTAAGACTTGAGGTGATGAGAGTCTCCACTAAGGTGGTGGCAGTATCAGAAGACTTTTTTTTTTTAAACCCTTACCTTCTGTCTTAGAACCAATAAGGCAGAAGAATGGTAAGGGTAGACAATGGGGGTTAAGTGACTTGCCCAGGGTCATACAGCTGGGAAAGTGTCTGAGGCCAGATTTGAACCTAGGACTTCCTGTCTCTAGACTTGGCTCTCAATCCACTGAGCTACCCAACTGCCCCCAGAAGGGATCTTATTTGAGAAATGTTGCAAAGGGAAATCAATGGGCCTTGGCAACAGATTGGATGTGGAAAGGGAGATATGGGGGAGATAGGAGTCCAGGATGCCTCCTTGATTGTGAGCCTAAAGGACTTGGAAAATGGACCTCTATATTAATAGGGAAGGTAGAAGGCAAGGAGGGTTTTTCAGGTGTAAGAAATTAAATTTAGTTTTTATGTTAAATATAAGAATTCTAAAGTAATATTGTGGTCACTGATTTAAAGATATTATAACTTAAGACAAAATGAATTTTAGTAGCTTTATTTACAAAGATATGGAAAGAGTGAAAGTGGGAAAATATAAGAAGTTAGAGAATTATCTAGCCTATCACCCTAAGCGCTGCTCCAGTATGGGACTCACCCCCAGCAAAGCTTCACCACATCCCTTGTCCCCACGTGATTTTTCTGGTAATTCTCAGCCAGAAGTCCAGTGGTGTCCTCAGCAAGGGTTCTACCAACGCAGCCTCCTCCAGGAAAGGAAGACTTCTCTGGAACCAATCTCTCAAGAAGCCAGGAAAGGAAGGCCAGCTACTCACCCATCCAGGGTGAAGTCCTCCAACACCAAAATCCAAAGGAGAAGATCCAGGAGCAGTTCTCAAGAAGCAATCCAAGAGCCAAAGTCCCAGCTTGAAGTGAAGCCAAAGTCTGAAGTTATCTTGGACAGGAAGTTCAGGACTTTTTATAGTCCTTTCCCCACATCACTTCCTTTCCTTTCCTCTGTGGGAACAATTGAAGTCTTTCAATTTGCCTAGCACTGCCCAGGGGGGCAGGGCAGTGTAGCATCTGGAGTTGTCACCCACTTTAGGAAGTGACTTTCGAACACTCTTACTTCATGTTAAGTAGGAGTGCCTAAGTTTTTGAGTGATTAACTTTAAAAATTGCTAATTGATAGTTTGATTCACTCTTCACAGAGGAAAGATAATTCTGTTATGGCTATTTTGAGTTTTAGGTATCTATTGGACATCCAGTTTGAGATGTCTGAAAAGCAGTTGGAGAAGTGAGATTGGAGGTCAGCAGAGAAATTAAAATTTTTTAAAATTTATTTAATTTAGTTACATGTAGAAACAATTTTTCACAATTGTTTTCGTATTTTCTCCCTTCCCCTCTTCCCTGAGGCAGTAAATAGTCTGATAGAGATTATACCAATACTTTCATGCACTACATATTTCCATATTGCTCATGCCATGACAAAAGATATATATCACATATATAATAAAAAACTCATGAAGGAAATATATGGAAATAAAAATGGAAAATGGTATGTTTTATCTTCAATCAGATTCCAACAGTTCCTTCTTTGGCTATGGATAGCATTTATATCATGAATCTCTTGTGGTTATTTTGGAGACTTGCTTTGCTGTTAATGATTTAGTCCTTCACAGTTGCTCATCATAATTCTGTTACTGTATACATTGTTCTCCTTGTTCTGCTCACTTCACTTTGTATCAGTTCATATAAGTCTCTCCAGGTTTTTCTGAACTCATCCTGTTCATCATTTTTTAGGGTGCAGTAGGGTGCAACATTACATCCATATACCCCAACTTGTTCATCCATTTCCCAAGTGATAGATAACCCCTCAGTTTCCAATTTTTTGTCACTAAAGAAGGAGCTGCTAGTTTTTTTTTTTTGTTTTGTTTAGGTAAGTTCTTTCCCCTTATTTCATCTCTTTGGAACATAGACCTAGCAGTAGCATTGCTGAATCAAAGGGTATGCATAATTTTGTGGCCCTTTAAGAGTAGTTCCATATTGCTCTCCAGAATGGTTGCATCAGTTCACAGTTCTACCAGCAGTGTATTAGTGTCCCAATTTTTCCACATCACCTCCAATATTTATCATTTTCCTTTTTGGCCACAGTAAGCAAACCTGGTAGATATGAGTGTGGTTTCTCAGAGTTGTTTTAATATGCATTTCCCTAATCAAATAGTAATTTGGAGCATTTTTTTTTATATAGCCATAATCATTTTTATTTTTCTCTGAAAATTGCCTGTTCACATCTTTTGACCATTTTTCTACTGGGGAGTGCTTTGTATTCTTATAAATTTGACTCTGTTTTCCACATATTTGAAAAATGAGGCCTTTGTCAAAGACATTTGCTATAAAGGTTTTTTTTTTTTGTAATTTATTGTTTCCCTTCTAGTCTTGGTTGCATTGGTTTTGTTTGTACAATGTAATGTACAGATGTACATTAATGTAATCAAAGATATCCATTTCATTTTTCATAACATTCTCTATGTCTTGTTTGGTTATAAATTCTTCCCTAAGTCTGACAGGTAAACTTTCCCATGTTCTCCTAATCTGTTTATGGTGTCGCCCTTTCTTTCTAGGTCAAGTATCTACTTTGACTCTATCATGGTATATGGAGTGATATGTCAAGGACCCAATCAGGATAGTTGAATGAAATGTTGTCTATGCCTGGTTTCTGCCATGCTATTTACTCAGCAGAGAAATTCAGGCAGGAAAGGTAGATTTGAGAATCATCAGCATAGAGAGAAGATGGTAATTAAATTTATGGGAGCTGATGAAATTGCCAAGTGAAATAATATAGAGGGAAAAGAGAAGAGAGCCCAGGATAGAGTATTGAGGGATATGATCTGGAAGAGGATCTGGCAAAGGAAACATAAAAAGAGAGGAATCGGGAGAGAGTGGCATCCCAAAAACCTAGAAAATATCAAGAAGAAAAGAGTAATCAGCAGTGTCACAGTCAGCAAAGAGTTCAGAGAGAGTGAGGATTGAGAAAAGGTCATTGGATTTGGCGATTTAGAGATCCTTAATAGCTTTGGAACAAGCAGTTTCAGTGGAATGATGAGGTCAGAAACTACATTACGGAGTTAAGAAGAGAGTGAAAGGAAAGAAATTGGAGTCACCAAAGGCAGATGGCCTTTTGGAAGAATTTAGCTAAAAGGGTGATAATTATCTGGGACTGAAGGATCAAGTATAATTTTTTTCAGAGTAGCAGAGACACGAACCTTTTTGTAGGCAGTAGGCAAAGGAGATAGAAAATAAGTGAAAGAGTGGGAAAGCAATCTGTTGGAGTAGATGGAATAGAATGGAATCATTTGAACAGGTAGAGGGGTTATCCTTTGTGAAGTGTAAGGTCACTTCATGTGAGACAAGTGAAGGAAGAGTGAGTGGCAAAAAGCATCTGAGTGATAGATGAATAAGAGGGGAGAAGAGGGAGTTCTTTTCTGTAAAATATAAGGCCAAATTCTCATCAGAGAGTGGGAGGAGGTAGACTCATGAGAGATCTGAGGAAAGATAAAAGCTGTTCTGGAGAGTGGGAAAGGAAGTTGATAAGGGAGGTGTTTATCAGATTTGCCTTGCAGCAGCAGTGAGGGCCCAGTTGAGGTTGTGTAACAAAAATTTGTCATGGATGTAATCAAGACAGTTTTTCTCCCTCTTCATTCAGCAGCACATATATAGGAGTGAAACTGACAAATAGTGGTGTATGAGTACATTTTTCAAGACCATGTAGTCCTTCACATGAGAAGTTGTAGTTCATATTAACAGTAGCATGTTCATCTATTGGTTCATGGGAGGGTAACTGAAAAAAGGAACAAAATATACTCCATTTTGCCAGTTCTTTTAAAAAATCTTTTATGTTCTAAATCCCTCCTGATTAGAGAAATGCAAATCAAAACAACTCTGAGGTACCACCTTACACCTAGCAGAGTGGCCAATATGACAGTAAAGAAAAATAATAAATGTTGGAAGGGATGTGGTTGTGAATTGATCCAACCATTCTAGAAATCAATTTGTAATTATGCCCAAAGGGCTTTAAAAGAATGTATGCCCTTCGATCCAGCAATACTACTACTGGGTTTGTATCCCAAAAAAATGTTTTTTAAATGGGAAAGGTTCTGTTTGTATAAAAATATGTATAACTGTGCTTTTTGTGGTGGCAAAAAATTGAAAAATGTAGGGATGTCACTCGATCAACTGAACAAATTGTGTTATATGATGGTGATGGAATACTGTTTTGCTATAAGAAATAATGAAATGATTGATTTCTATAAGAACTGGAAGCACCTACATGAACTGATACGGAATGAAATTAAGTAGAACCAGTAGAACATTATACACAGTAACTTAAATGTGTGAATGATCAAATGCAATAGACTTTGCTACTAAAAGAAATGCATTGATCCGGGACAATGCTGAGAGACTTATGAGAAAGAATATTATCCATATCTACAGAAACGACTGTGAGAGTAGTAATCCAGAAGAAAACATATTATTTATCACTTGTTTATGTGGGTATATGATTTGGGAATTTGGTTTTAAAAGATTATTATAAAAATTAATAATATGGAAATAGGATTTGGGTGATACTATATGTATAACTCAGTTAAATTGCTTGCCAACTCTGGGAGTGGGGAGGGAAGAGAGGAGGGAGACAAGAATCATGTGATCATGGAAAAAATTTTAAAAATAAAGTAAAATTGTCCTTTAAAAAATAAATGAAAATAAAGACATTTTTATTAAATAGTATATGTATAGTAAATAAACACTAATCTCCATGTAAAAACAAAGTGCTGCCCAGTATTGCATGATTAAAATAAAAAAAAATATACTCCAGGGTATTGTTTATGTTGCTCAACTTAACTATTAAGCTCTGTTCTTATATTGTTTTACCCAAGCACTGTCAGGGATTATCCACAACATTGGTCTTGTATTTCTCTGGTATGGCCCATTGTATGCTTGTCAGGGAAGATTTCAGTTATGCTTATAACAACCCCTGTACTTTTTTGCATTCTGGTCATTATTTCCTGGCATGGAGAAACTGTTTGATTTCTGAACAGAGGTCTATTGTTGCAATTACATTTTCAAACGTATCTATTTGCTGATCCCTCACCATTTCATCAACTAGTCAGGCAGCAGACGTTTTTTAAAGTACCTACTATGTGCCAGATGATGGAAATACACGTACAAAGAATGAAACAATCCCTGTTTACAAAGAGCTTGTATTCTAATGAGGGAGACAAGTACATATAAAAACATGTAAAAAATGTGAAGTTGTCATACAAATTCACAAACATATGCAAAGCCCTTAAATACTAGATCAAGATTTTTGTCAACCTGGTAGAATCTCTCTCAAGAGAGTTTCTCCATATTCCACCTCCCTTTTGCGCACATCTGTTTGCCCTGCTTTTTGAGTCCTATTAAAAGAATAGAATGCAGTTAAAACAGACATCAGAATATTTGTGAATGTATTCATTTTACTTACAAAATAGGAGATTCCTGGAGTTGAATTTCATGATTACACATTTTTAGTTCAGAACTAGAAGTAAGGTTTTGCAGTTATTTTTGATAAGCTGTTTTTCCTTTACATAAATTGCTTCATCTTTGTGGACCTTTATGTGTGGAAATGGAATTTCATTAGATCTAGATCAAAAAATGTCCTACATGGTTTACTCAGAAAGGAGGAAGCACCCATTAGATACCCTCTCCAGCAAAGATGAAGAGGAAGGATTATTACTAGTCACTAAGTTAGTTGCCAGCATCTGTAGTGTGGTCTGCCTAGGTTCCACTGACAAAAGGTTTGCAACCAGAGATGTTAATCAGTAAACATCTATTAAGTGTTGCTTCTGTGCCAGGCTCTATGCTAAGTATTGGGGATATGAAAAAGAGGTAAATGACAATTCCTGCCATCAAGGAGCTCACAATCTAATGGGAGAAACAATATATATACAGAGCAAGCCATATAAAGAATAAGTAGGAGATAACTAAAAGAGGGAAGGTACTAGAATTTAGAGGGATTGGGAAAGGCTTCCTGTAAAAGAAAGGATTTTAGATGGAAAAAGGAAGCCAGGGAAGCCAGAAAGGGGAACATTCCAGGCATAGAGGGGACAGCCAAAGAAAATGTCCAGGACAGGGGGGCCAGTGTCACTAGATCAAAGTGTACATGGCAAGAAGTAAGATATAAAAAGACTAGAAAGGTAGATGGTGACAAAGGACTTCGTATTTGTTCCTATAGGCAACAGGGAGCCGCTAGTTTGAGTGGGAATAACATAATCAACAATATGAATATGAGATTTTGATATAGGTGTCATATAGGAGTAATGCTGTCAGGGCTTTATCATTCAAATGAACTGCAGTTATTCTTCCAATCTCATTGTGAAAATTAGTAGTACAGGCCGTTGATGGATGTGAAGGGGGGAGGAAAGAATCAAAGATATAATTCCTGATGTTGTGCCCAAGTGACTCAAAGGATGATGGTGTCATTAACAGAAATGGGAAAGTTGAAAGGAGGAGTGAGTTGGTGAAATGGGCCTTATATTGACCGACAGTGTGAGAAAGAAGAATAATTGGACGATCATGATCCTATTTTCTTACATTTTTCTCCTTCCTTGAAATAGTCTAAGAAGCAAATATCAGAAATTGAAGACTCCTTAACTAGTGACAGTGTTCGGACCATCAGCATCAATACACTTTATCTTATCAGCACCACTGTGGACAGGATGAATGATGTAAGTTTCCTAGATTCCTTTATTTCTTTGTGTAAATGGAAATTACTACTGCTACCTTTAAAGAGCAGGTCTCTAGCAAATCATCAAATAGTAAAGCTACTGACATGCCCAACCTATTGATTAGGAATTTTCTTTGTAAACTCAAAAGACTGAGTTGGACTGGGTAGGCTGGATCTAAGAAGGCCATTTGAACATGTTATTGCAGCAAAAATAGGTCTGAAGAAGAGTAGGCTGAACTTGGGTCATTAACTTGTCAAATCCTGGTTTGCTGCTGTACTGCCCTAGACAGGTTCCATAATCTCTTGGAGTCGTTTTTCCATTTATAAAATATGGAGAGATCATATGACTTTCAAGGTCCTTCCAGTTTTTGTTGTCTGATCTTTTGACTTCATCAGGGACTTGGTATCAAAATCCACCTCTGACCCTCTGTAAAGTTCCTTAACCTCCCAGAGTTTGTTTTCTTATCTGTAAAATGAAGAATTTGAACTAGATGGCTTAAGGTCTCTTAGCTCTATGCTTGTGAATCTGTGATTGTAGCTCATCCAGGCCTGCTTGTCTTGTATGACTCTTGTCTCTAATCCCTCCTAATTTTTCCATATTTCAATTTCAACATACTGAATATCTTCCTTGCTTTTTTTAAGAAAAAATTGGTGTCTTGTTTTTAACATCAACTACATATTCTAATATATTTTCTCCCTTTTACTCCCAGAAAGCTATCCCTTACAATAAAGAATAAAAAATAGGAAGAAACAACTTGCTTAACAAAAAGTAAGACATCAAGTCCATCATTGTATACAATATTCCACATCCATAGTCTCCAGCCTCTTTTAAAAAGGGAGGGAATTACAGTCTCATATTTCTTCTTTGGGACTAAGCTTAGCCATTATAATTTTACAATATTCACTTGAAATTGTTTTGTGGTTGTTACCATTTATGTTGTTGAAATTATTGTTTATATTATTTTCCTAGTTCTGTTTACTTAACTTCATTTCATAAAAATCTTCCCATGCTTCTCTATATTCATCATCTTTTTTTCTTTTTTTAAACAAGTTATTTATTTGTTTTTTCAGGAGATACATATAGAAACAATTTTCAACAATTGTTTTCTGACATTTTAGAATTCAGATTTTCTACCTCCCTCTCTTTGCTCTACCCACCCATCTAATGCAGTAGTCTGATATAGATTATACTAGTGCTTTCAGGCAGTACATATTTCCATATTGCTCATGTCATGAGGAAAGACACATATCACATACAATAAAAACCTCATGAAGGAAATAAAATGAAAGATGACATACTTTGATCTGTAGTTAGATTTCAATAGTTCTTTCTTTGGCAGGCCTTTTTCATCATAAGTCCCTTTGTAAAGATTAAAATTTAGGGGAGACTGAGGCAGGTAGAAATTAGTTTCTCTCTGCAAGGAGTATTATATTTTTTTAGAGGTTTATTAAAAGTTAAGGATTAAAGAAAATACAGGATAAGAAACACGTGGTGCCTAGGCCACAGAGGCCTAGACAAGACCTCACCTACATTATGGAAAGAGCCACGTCTGCCCCAAAACGGAAGTCCAAGAGCAAGAGCACTTAAAAGTCTTTGCAATCAGCTTAAATACCTTCTCGATCTCGCCCACCTCAGAATTCCGTGAGATTACAAAGCATTTTGGGGAAGTGGAGCAAGGAATTGTGGGGATTGTAGTCCTGCATTTGAGTCTATTTTTTTACATTCCCCTGTTTGAGCGTTTGAAAAAAAATTAATTTTTTTCCAAAGGTTCATGAAAATATAATAAATTTAAAGATTACAATAATTTGAGGATAAGATAAAAAAAAGAATAAAACCAATAATTGCTGAAACGCATTGACAAAAAGCCAGTTAGGGGGCAGTCCCCTTTGGCATGAAAGTATACATACAAATAAATGTTCAATTTTGTGCAACTTGTGGTCTGGAGGCTTCTTCATGGTGGCTTCTCCAACAGTTCAGTTCTGGATTCAGAGAGGTAGCATCTTTTTTACCTAAAATTCTTCTCAAAAGGAATTTAAACTTTGCAATTTAAATAATGATATTTTTATATTCCCCCCATTAAGAGGGTGATTGAGAAAAAAAAAGGATCACTTAGGGATGCATGGCTGAGGTATGAGGCATATGAATCAATTGGCAAGAGATATTAAAAAGACACCAGAAAAATCGAAATAAAAAAAGAAAAAACTGGATGAAAATATAGACTATCAAAGTCTTTATGTGTAAAAATTCCAAGTAAAGAAAAATAAATCTATAACAGATCCTTCAATCAGGGCCCAATCAAAATGATCTAAGCAATGATGCATTTACCCAGTCAATAGCCAGGACTACAGAAAGGTACCACACTATGAAAGGCAGAAAAGAAAGGGACCAGATTATAGAAGCCAAGTAGGAGCCAAGTTTGGGGATACTAGTCTGTGAGTATCTTCAGAGTGAGTGTGGACACAAGGAAAGCCTACATCTTAACATAAGTCAAGTGTCGCAACCCCAAGTCTCACACTAGATTCAAAACCTTTGTATTGGCCTAGAAGTGCATCAATCCATCCTGGATTGGCTTTTCTTTGGCCCCGTGCAATGGCTCTTGTGCCTGATACAAAATATCTTGTGCAAGATACAAAAATATCTTGTCCTGGAATCAGACAGAATAATTAAGCAAAGTCCCATAATTTTTTGAAATAATTAGTGGCATCATTTTTATAGTCACAAGCTTTTTGGGCATGCTCTGACAAATGTATTTCAAACTTGTACTACTGAAAAATCAAAACCTTAATGCTGGTGACATGTGCTTTAAATATAAAAAGGAGAGAAAAAATAAAAAATACTGAAAAGTATATTGCACATGTGAGAACAATATAATAATAAAAGAGCTTTAAAAAATTCAAAAATGTAGCTTATAATCATTGACACTCTGTGTCAGCTAAGAAAATATAAAATACAAGGCTTTCTCACCAAAAATGAGATCCATTTCCTCTTAATATCTGGCCATGATCACTGTGAGTAGAAGGCAAATGAATTGAACAGTAGTACAAATATATAGGTATCAATATCCCCAAAATTCTCAATAGCCCAATTAATTACAATAGCAAACAAACACTATCATATTTCACATAAGTTGCTGTATGGCATTTTTTAAAGCCTATGAATTGATGGATATTTGTCACAATTTTTACACATGTAGCAATCTTTCAACCTTGGTATTCAAACATATTTTTTATACAAAGTAAAACTCATCTTGGGTTAAGAACATAATCAAGAAATCTATATATCATTCTGGTGGAAGTAAAATAGTGAGCTGAAGAGTATAAATAAAGGGGTGCTCCATTTTTTTGGAGGCTTTTTAGGGGTACAAATGCCCTGAGATTAACTGCCCAACTTCCATTCACATATTTAGAAATGCGGGAAGGTTGGGGGTTATAAAATGTATTTCACTTCAGCTATGGGCCTTACCTTGTGGTATGGGCAGGTAAAATAACCAGAGATTGTTAAAAAAAAAATTTCCAAAAATCATATTTAAAAAACCCTTAAAAACAGTTGAGATATTTAGCACATTAAATTTTCCAAAGGTTGTTCTACAATTGTAACCAGTCCTGAAGTCCATCTATCCTCTATGTGATAATTCAATAGAAAGGCTGTTTTTTTTTTTCATATGGGCTTAATTACAATAATATTTATTCAGCACAGTTATAGGGGGAGAACAACAGAATTTAACAGTAGTTAACTCAGTACAGTTAAAATGAATTCAATCAACCTTCAGTGTAACAGAATAATCAATCCAGTAATATATGAATTTAACATCACAAATTTAAATCTTAAACCAAGCAAATATCAAAATGCAATAGAAATACAGAGATTTTTTATAAACCATTGGAGTCTGAAATGCCTTAGAACCTCCAGTCTTTAAGTTCCTTGGGTTCTTATCCATTTAAATGTCTATTGTTCGAAGGCAGAGTGGTAAGGGCTAAGCAATGGGGGTTAAGGGATCTGCTCAGGGACCCACAGCTGGGGAGTATCTAAGGCCAGATTTTAACCCAGGACCGCATGTCTTTAGGCCTGGCTATCAGTTCACTGAGCCACCCATTTGCCTCCCCAAAGTTGAATCTTTGGGCTGAATCTTTCTTCTGATATCAGGTCTGGATCGGGGGCTGAAAGCCCGCAGGCAAAAGCGGCTGAGCTGGGTGGGGTGGACGGCAAACGCAACAGGTCTGGATCGAGCAGCAGCTTTGTGAGGGTAAAAAAACCTTGGCCAGAGTAATGTGGCTCAAAAAAATTTCTAGGTACTAGATATTAAAAGTTGAACTAAAGATCAGAAAAGAAATCAGAAGATTGAGAGTTTTTTCTCCTGAAGTGGTTATGCCAAAACTGTAAAGATTAAAATTTAGGGGAGACTGAGGCATGTAGAAATTAGTTTCTCTCTGCAAGAAGTATTATATTTCTTAGAGGTTTATTAAAAGTTAAGGATTAAAGAAAATACAGGTTAAGAAAAATGTGCCTAGGCCACAGAGGCCTAGACAAGACCTCACCTACGTTATGGAAAGAGCCACGTCTGCCCCAAAACGGAAGTCCAAGAGAGAGCCGCCTACGGGGAAGACCCTTTAAATAAAATTTTGTTCTCGTCCCAGGTGAGAATTCAGTGAGATTAGAGGGCATTCTAGGAGCTAGCAAGGACTCCTGGGGAATGGAGTCCAGAGTTCAAATCTCAATTTTACATCCCCCCCCCCCATTTGATCCTCTGGGAAGAAGTCCTTCCCCAAAGGATCCAAACTGTAAAGATTAAAATTTAGGGGAGACTGAGGCAGGTAGAAATTAGTTTCTCTCTGCAAGGAGTATTAGAGGTTTATTAAAAGTTAAGGATTAAAGAAAATACAGGATAAGAAACATGTGGTGCCTAGGCCACAAAGGCCTAGGCAAGACCTCACCTACATTATGGAAAGAGCCACGTCTGCCCCAAAACGGAAGTCCAAGAGCGAGAGCACTCAAAAGTCTTTGCAATCAGCTTAAATACCTTCTCGATCTCGCCCACCTCAGAATTCCGTGAGATTACAAAGCATTTTGGGGAAGTGGAGCAAGGAATTGTGGGAATTGTAGTCCTGTATTCAAGTCTATTTTTTTACACCTTGTGGTTATTTTGGAGACTTGCTTTGCTCATAATGGTTTAGTCCTTCACAGTTGATCACCATATAATTTCTGTTTCTGTATACGTTGTTCTCCTTGTTCTGCTCACTTCACTTTGTATCAGTTCATATAAGTCTTTTCAGGTTTTTCTGAACTTATCGTGTTCATTATTTCTTAGGGTGTAATAGTATTATATTACAACCATATGCCCCAACTTCTTCATCCATCCCCAAGTATTGGACAACCCCCCAGTTTCCAGTTCTTTGCCACTACAGAAAGAGCTGCTAAAAATATTTTTGTTCAGATAAGTCCTTTCCCCTTATTTCATCTCTTTGGGATACAGACCTAGTAGTGGCATTGCTGGGTCAAAGGGTATGCTTTATGGCTTTTTGAGAGTGGTTCCAAATTGGTCTCCAGAATGGTTGCACCAGTTCACAGTTCCACCAACAGTGTATTAGTGTCCCAATTTTTCCTTATCCCCTCCCAACATTTGTCATTTTCCTTTTTGGTCATGTTACACCAATCTGATAAGTGTGAGTGTGGTTTTACAGAGTTGTTTTAATTTGCATTTCTGTAATCAAACAATGATTTGGAGCATTTTATCATATGACCATGGATCATTTTAATTTCTTTCTCTGAAAACTAGCTGTTCATATCTTTTGTTGATTTTTCTACTGGAGAATGCTTTGTATTCTTATAAATTTGACTCTGTTTTCCATATATTTGAAAAATGAGGCCTTTGTCAGAGACATTTGCTATAAAGGTTTTTTTTTTTTTGTAATTTATTGTTTCCCTTCTAGTCTTGGTTTTGTTTGTATAAAACTTTTTAAATTTGATGTAATCAAAGATATATATTTCATTTTTCATAGTGTTCTTTATGTCTTGTTTGGTCATAAATTCTTCCCTCATCCATAAGTCTGACAGGTAAACTTTCCCATGTTCCTCTAATCTGTTCATGGTGTCACCCTTTATTTTTAGGTCAAGTATCTATTTTGACATTATCATGGTGTATGAAGTGAGGTGTTGATCTATGCCTAGTTCTGCCATACTGTGTTTTCCCAGAAATTTTTGTCAAATAGGGAATTCTTTACCCAAAAGCTTGGGTCTTTGGGTTTATCCAACACTAAATTGACTATGGACATTAATTACCATGTGTTGAATAACTCACTTATTCCATTGATCCGCTACTCTGTTTCTTAGCCAGTTCCAGATTGTTTTGATGATTACCACTTTATGCATTCATTCTTTCTTCAGTAGAGTGATATTACATTACATTCATGTACCATACCTTGTTTAGTCATTCTTCAGTTTATGGGCATCTATTTTGTTGCCTTACACAACAAATGGGAATAAAATATTGGAGCTTTATTTTTATTCCAAACCTCTTTGGGATATATAACCTCTGTATGGTAGTAACATATTTGGGTCAAAGATATATATTTTAGTCATTTTCTCAGTGTAATTCCAAAACTGTTTTCCAGAATAGTTGAAATCTCCCATGTTCTAAAGTTTATAGCTGATTATCTGTAGTTTACCTCTCCTCTTCTATAGAAAATTGCAAATGGAGTGATTCTTTCTACCCCAAATTTCCATCCCTTTTCCTTCAGTGGTAAGGCTAGAAGATGCTTTTAAATCATCAACAATCTCTAATTTGACTATTGATGTTGTAAATGTGACATCTTTGTCATTCTTACATTTTTTAAATTTACCTATATATCTTCCATTGATGTTTTTGATGCAAAGATTTTCTTCCCCAATCAATTGTTAAATAAAATACTTTCAGTTTCACACAACAGAAATTACCATTTTATCTTTTGTGATTGCTGTTATCCTTTGTTTGGTTAAAAATTCATTCTTTAGTCAGAGCTATGAAAGGTTTCTTATTCGGTTCTCTTCTAAGTTTTTTATGTGTGACATACAATGTTTGGGTCAAATTTACACTTTTTGTTTACTGTGGTGTATTATGTAGACATGACCTTTCTGAAGCCATACTAATTCTTTATGATCGCTTTTTTTCCCCTAGCTGTTAGTTAACAATTCCTTTAATAATACATTTTAGAATTTGGGTAGAAATTAATGTCAACCTTATTAGCCTAGAGCTTACAATCTCTACTCCCTTCCCCTTTTTGAAAATGAAAACAACTTTTACCCTTTGGCATCTGTTCCATGCTTCAGTGACTTTCCAAAGATCGTTGTTAGGTGAGTAATCACATATGCCACTTCTTTTAACATTAGAAATTGTAGTTTGCTTGGCAACTTTATAAGAATTGAGAACTTCAGAATCAAGGGAGAGATGAATAAAATTAAAGTAAGAAAACTGTGGACTAATAAATCTAGAAGCTGGTTTTATGAAAAACAGCAACCATAAAATAGATACACCTTTGGCTCATGTCATTTTAAAAAGGGAAGGAAAAAACCAAATTACCATTATCAAAAATGAAAAGGATGATTTCACCACCAATGAAGAGATTAAAAACAATTATTATTAGGAGCTATTTTTGTCCAGTTATATGCTCTAAGAAAAAAATCCCAGTGCCAGATAAATCCACAAGTGAATTCTATCAAACATTTAAAGAATAATTTCAATACTATAAAAACTCTTTGGAAAAATAGGCAGAGAAGGAATGCTACCAGAATTCCTTTTAATAAACAAATATAATGGTGATACCTAAACCAGGAAGAGCTAAAACAGAAAAAGAAAACTGTAGACCAAATCTCCCAAATGAATATTGAAATGTTAAATAAAATATTAGTCAGGAGATTATAATAATATCACAAGAATCATACACTATAACCAGGTGTGATTTATGCCAGGAATATTGAGTAAAAACATCAGCTTAATTGACCATAACAATAGCAAAACCAACAGAAATCACATGATTATCTTATTTGATATAGAAAAGCTTTTGACAAAATACGATATCCATTCCTATTAAAAAATATTAGAGGTGTAGGTAGGTGGTTCAGTGGATAAAGCACTAGGCCTGGAGACAGGAAATTCAAATCTAGCCCCCATCCTATGTGACTCAGGGCAAATCACTTAACCCTAATTGCCTCACCCTTGATCAATTTTAAGTCAGAAGGTATGGGTTGTTGAAAAAAAAATTAGAGAACATTGGAATAAATGGAACTTTCTTTAAAATGAAAAGTAGTATCTATCTAAAACTATCAGCAAACATCTGTAATGGATATAAGATAGAAGCCTTCCCAGTAAGATCAGTGGTGAAGCAAGGATTTCCTTTATCACCACTATTATTCAGTATTGTACTACCCATGCTAACTATAGCAATAAGAAGGGAAAAAGAAATTAAAGGAATTACATAGGCAATGATGAAACAGAACTATTACTCTTTGCAGATGCTATAATGGTATACTTGGAGAATTGGCTAAAAAAGTGGTTGAAATAATTAACAGCTTTAACAAGGTTGTAGGATGTAAAATAAGCCCATATAAATCATCAGTTTTTCTTTATATTACTAATAAAGTCTACCAGCAAGAGATAGAAAGAGAAATTTGATTTAAATTAACTATAGACAATATAAAATTCCTGGGACTCTACCTCTGAAGACAAATCCAGAAACTATATGAACAGGATTACAAAAAGCGTTTCCCACAAGGTCAGACCCAAACAAATAGAAAAATAATAATTGCTTATGGGTATGCTGAGTCAATATAATAAAAATGGCAGTTCTACCTAAATTAATCCAATATATTCAGTGCCGTTCCAGTCAAATTACCACAAAAAGTCTTTTATAGAGCTAGCACAAGTAATAAAATTCATCTGGAAGAAAAAAGGTCAAGAATATCAAGGAAATAAATGAAAATAAAAGTGAAGGAAGTTGGCCTAGAAGATACCACTTCTCAAACCATATTATAAAGTAGTAATCATCAAAATAATCTGGCACAGGCTAAGAAACAGAGTAGTGGATCAATGAAATAGATTAGGTACACAATACAAAATAATCATAGTAATTTAGTGTTTGATAAACCTAAAGAACCCAGCTTTTGAGAGAACTTACTGTTTGCCAAAAACTGCTGGGAAAACTAGAAAGCAGTATGGCAGAAACATCTCTCACTATATATACCAAGATGAGGTCAAAATAGGAACATAATTTAGACATAAAGGGTGATGGCATAAGCAAATGGAACATGTATTAGTTTCTATGAATAATGGAAAGAATTTAGGACAAAATAAGAGATAGTATTGAGATGTGAAGTGAATAATTTTAATTATATTAAATTATTAAAGTTTTACACAAACAAAAACAATGCAACCAAGATTAGAAGGAAAGCAGAAAGCTATAGAAAAAAAATTTTTTTACAGTATCTATGATAAAAGCCTTATTTCTCATATATAGAGAGCTGAGTCAGATTTATGAGAATACAAGTTATTTCCCAAATGATGAGGAGATGAGCTGCCAATTTTCAGACAAAGAACTCAGAGCTATTCAGTCATGAAAAAATGCTCTAAATAACTATTAATTAGGGAAATGCAAATAAACTCTAAGGTACCACCATATACCTATCAGATTGGCTAATATGACAGAAAAGGAAAATGATAACTATTGGAGTAGATGTGGGAAAATTGATGTAGTAATTGCACTGTTGTTGGAATTATGAACTGATCTAACCATAGTGGAGATCAACTTGAAACTATGCATAAAGTATTTTAAAATTTTGTATACCTTTTTATCCAGCAGTATTAAAAAAAAATCCAACTATGTCTATATCTCAAAGATAAAAAAATAACCTATTTGAATAAATATAATCTCTTTTTGTGGTGGCAAAGAATTGGAAATTGAGGGTATGCCCATCAGTTGGGTAAAGACTGAATAGGTTGTATTTGATTATAATGGAATACTGTTGTGCTATAAGAAATGTTGAGTAGGAGAATTTCAGAAAAACTTGGAAAGATTAAGATGAACTGATGCAGAATGAAGTGTGTAGAACCAGGAGAACATTGTACACAGTACCTACAATATTGTATGATGATCACTGGTAAATGACTTCAGTATTCTCAACCATACAGAGATCCAGGACAATCTCAAATGACTCATGGTGAAAAATGCTATCCACTCCAGAGAAAAAACTGATGGAGTCTGAATGGAGCAAAGCATACTGTTTTTTCACTTGTTTTCCCCTTGAGTTTTCTTCCACAAAATGACTAAAATAGCAAAAAGTTTTACATGGTTGCACAAGTATAACCTATATCAGATGGGCTTACTGTCTTGAAGAGGGAAGAGTAGAAATAGGGAGAGATGCAGATTTGGAACTCAAAATTTCCTTTTTTCCTTTTTTTTAATTAACTTTGGACATTTTTATTTAATTAATTTAGAATATTTTTCCATGGTTACAAGATTCATGTTCTTCCCCTCCCCTCCTTCTATTCCCTCCTGTAGCTGACACGCAATTCCACTGGATTTTACCTGTGTCATTGATCAAGACCTATTTCCATATTATTGACATTTGCACTAGAGTGATCAATTAGAGTCTACATTCCCAATCATATCCCCATCAACCCATGTGATTAAGCAGTTTTTCTTCTGTGTCTCTCTTCCCACAGTTCTTCCTCTGAATGTGGATAGTGTTCTTTCTCATAAGTCCCTCAGAATTGTCCTGGATCATTGCATTACTGCTAGTAGAGAAATCCATTACATTCGATTGTACCACAGTGTGTCAGTCTCTGTACAATGTTCTCCTGGTTCTGCTTCTTTCACTTTGCATCAATTCCTGAAGGTCATTCCAGTTCACATGGAATTCCTCTAGTTCATTATTTCTTTTAACACAATAGTATTCCATCACCAACAGATACCACAATTTGTTCAGCCATTCCCCAATTGAAGGACATTCCCTCATTTTCCAATTTTTTGCCACCACAACGAGCACAGCTATAAATATTTTTCCTTATGATCTTTTGGGGGTATAAACTCAGCAGTGGTATGGCTGGATCAAAGAGCAGGCAGACTATTAGCACCCTTGGGCATATGGAACTCAAAATTTTAGAAGAAAACTGCTAATGTTTTTACATGTAACGGGGGAAAAATAAAATATTTTTTAAAAGAATTGAGAATCTCTGCTATCATTCTATCATTCAATCCTTTTTTTTGGTTGAGTTTCCTCTTTTTTTTTTCCATTGTAGCTTAAAAATAACCCTTTTGGTTGTCTTTGGTATACCTGATGAGCCTCAACTCATTCTGTATGTTATTGCTCCTGACAATTTTTATTGGACTGTGTCCTACTCATTTTCTCTAAGTGTTTTTTTTTTTTAGTAATCCAAGTTGGGTGACGGATTTTCTTTATATCCACATTGATCTCTTTGGCCAGTTCCTCCTTAATCTTCTAATCAAAATTTATTTTCCTTTATGTAATCAGAATTTAGCTTTCTATCCTTCTTCTTCTGACTCACCATGTAAAATTTTAGTTGAGAACATACCTATTATTTCTCAGAATTCTTTCAAATTTACTCTCTCTAAATCTAGAGGCTGTGTATGGATATTTGCAGATTTTCTCTCCTCTTATATAAGAAATTACAAGGTAAAGTAGTTACTTTTCCCCACATTCTCAATCCTTTTTGCTTCAACTGTAAGGACAGAAGGTGCTAAGAATCACATGTTTTTAGATCTTGAAGAATCATTAACTGTTGATATTATCAATTGTGATTCTTGTCCTGTGACTAATGGAATGGACATGTGACTAGAGGAGCTAAATCAGATTAAACAAAACTAGAAGAAAGGAGAGAACAGATAAATTGGATGATCCACTTAAAAAATTAAATTGACTATATTTTAAAAGGAGAATTATTCTTTTAAAATTTTTTATTTTTATTTTATTCCAATAACAATTTATACATAATTTTTCCAAAGTGACATGATTTATGTTGTCTCCCTCCCCACAGTTGATAAGCAATTCCACTGGGTTATACCCATATTATCACTCAAAACATATTTCCACATTATTAGTTTTTGTAAGAGAATAATCTTATAAAACCAAAACTTTAAATTATGTACCCAGATAAACAAGTGATAAATCATATATTTTCATCTGCATTTCTACTCCAACAGTTCTTTCTCTGGAGGTGGATAGCATTCTTTGCCATAAGTCCCTCAGAATTGTCCTAGGTCATTGTTTTGCTATTAATAGCAAAGTCTATTACATTTAATTGTTCCTGTGAATAATGTTTCCTGGTTACTGCTTATTTCACTCTGCATCAGTTCATGTAAGTCTTTCCAGTTTGTTCTGAAATCATCTTGTTCATTATTCCTTATAGCACAATAGTATTCCATCACCATTATATGCTACAATTTGTTCAGCCATTCCCCAATTGAGGGACATCCCTGTAATTTCCAATTCTTTGCTACCACAAAAAGCACAGCTATAAATATTTTTGTACAAAAAGGTCTTTTCTCATTTGTTTTTATCTCTTTGGGATACAGATCTAGTATTGCTGGATCAAAAGATATGCATTCTAAAAGGAGAATTATTCTTGACATAAAATTTTCCTTTGGTTGGATGTCTCAGCCAAGTAGTGTAGACTATTGATTCATCAGAGTTCTAAGATCATAATTTATAATAAACAAAAGAGAATAATAATTAGAAAAGGATATGACACTCATTTAACAGTTTACCCTGAATTATTTAAGCACATTTTTTTAACATTTTTTTATTTGGTCATTTCCAAACATTATTCATTGGAAACAAAGATTATTTACCTCCCCCCCCCACCCCTCCCATAGCCAATGCATGATTCCACTGGGTATCACATGTGTTCTTGATTCAAACCCATTTCCGTGTTGTTGGTATTTGCATTAGAGTGTTCATTTAGAGTCTCTCCTCAGTCATATTCCCCCAACCCCTGTAGTCAAGCAGTTGCTTTTCATCGGTGTTTTTACTCCCACAGTTTATCCTCTGCTTGTGGATAGTGTTTTTTAGATCCCTGCAGATTGTTCAGGGACATTGCATTGATCCTAATGGAGAAGTCCATTACCTTCGATTGTACCACAGTGTATCAGTCTCTGTGTATAATGATTTCCTGGTTCTGCTCCTTTTGCTCTGCATCACTTCCTGGAGGTTGTTCCAGTCTCCATGGAATTCCTTCACTTTATTATTCCTTTTAGCACAATAGTATTCCATTACCAACATATACCACAATTTGTTCAGCCATTCCCCAATTGAAGGGCATCCCCTCATTTTCCAATTTTTGGCCACCACAAAGAGTGCAGCAATGAATTTTCTTGTACAGGTCTTTTTTCTTATTATCTCTTTGGGGTACAAACCCAGCAGTTCTATGGCTGGGCCAAAGGGCAGACAGTCTTTTATCGCCCTTTGGGCATAGTTCCAAATTGCCCTCCAGAATGGTTGGATCAATTCACAACTCCACCAGCAATGAATTAATGTCCCTACTTTGCCGCATCCCCACCAGCATTCATTACTTTCCATAGCTGTCATGTTAGCCAATCTGCTAGGTGTGAGGTGATACCTCAGAGTTGTTTTGATTTGCATCTCTATGATTATAAGAGATGTAGAGCACTTTTTCATGTGCTTATGTAATGGTAGAAATTTTAGGCTTCTGGGAGAGGTTATGAGCACTGTAATGGTTAAAAATTGTGGCTTCAGGATTTATGTAATATTGAACAGTGGCCGCTGTAATGGGGAAATTTAGGGGAGATGGGAGAGGTTATAATATTGTAATGGTTAAGAATGTGGCTACAGGATTTATGTAATATTAAACAATGGCCGCCAAGGAATTTACTTGTGAAATTCCTAAAAATGAAACACTCAAGTCAGAATGAAGTTTATGGAGGTTTAATCACACTGGGAGTAGGGAAAAGGATAGGGAGAGAAGGAGAGAAGAGAAAAAGGGAAAGGGGCTACTCAACCTCTGACCAAGGCAGAGGGAGTTTTAGGCCCAAAGGCCCAGGTGGAAAGAGTCAGTCCTTAACTCACGTGACCAATCTGAAGGAAAGCTGTCTGCGGGCGTCCTCCCTCTCCAAGCTCCTAACACCAACTCTTCCTAACACCAACTCGCGTCTCGCTCTCCCCACAGGAAGTGAGCGAATTCCAGAGGCTGTTCCCTACCTCACTTCCTGTGTCTCACAAAATCCAATGGTTGGCTCTAGCTTGGCTTAGGACAGCCCAGGTGGGCAGTTAGTTATTTCTGATTTGTCATTGACTAGCACATGCCCGTGTAGTGTGGGTGTGCACAATTTTGGGTGCTAGACCAAGATGGAGACTTTTAAAATTCACACCGCCAAGGAATTTACTTATGAAATTCCTAAAATGAAACACTCAAGTCAGAATGGAGTTTATGGAGGTTTAATCACACTGGGAGTAGGGAAAGGAGAGGGAGAGAAGGAGAGAAGAGAAAAGGGAAAGGGGCTACTCAACCTCTGACCAAGGTAGAGGGAGTTTTAGGCCCAAAGGGCCAAGGTGGAAAGAATCAGTCCTTAACTCATGTGAGTGATCTGAAGGAAAGCTGTCTGCGGGCGTCCTCCCTGTCCAAGCTCCTAACACCCACTCCCGTCTCCCTCTCCCCACAGGAAGTGAGCGAATTCCAGAGGCTGTTCCCTACCTCACTTCCTGTGTCTCACAAATGCCAATGGTTGGCTCTAGCTTGGCTTAGGACAGCCCAGGTGGGCGGTTAGTTATTTCTGATTTGTCATTGACTAGCACATGCCCGTGTAGTGTGGGTGTGCACAATTTTTGGGTGCTAGACCAAGATGGAGACTTTTAAAATTCACAATCCCCCCTGATGATGATTGGGAGACTAGTCTCCCCAATTGATCACTAAACATAAGCATACTGCACCCCAAAAATTTCTAACTGTAAATGTATACAAAAAAATTTTTTACCCACTAAGAGGAAAATTATAATAGTTGTAAATATGGGGAAATAGAGGAGAGAGAAAGACAGCAAACCAATGTTTTGCTGGGCGCATTGACAAAAGCCAATTAGGGGGCAGTCCCCTTTGGCATAAGAGTGTACATTCAAAAAATGTTCAATCAACCACACCCCAAGGTTCATTCTGGATCTTCCTGTAGTGAAAAGGTTTAGATATCTTTCTGCAAACAGTTCATTCTCTGGATTCAGTTAGTTAGCAAGCTTCTTCTCTGAAGATTTATCTCGAACAAAATTTAAATCTTGGATTTGATGAAATACAATCCCCCCTGAAGAAAGTGTTGAAAAAACACTGAGTCCAGCTGAGGATTCAAGTTTTAGTTGTGGGGGTGTGTGAGTTAATTCAAAAGAAAAACAGAACAATATGAAAATAAAATCAAAAATCAAAATCAAAAGAAGAAAAAGGAAAAAATTAAGGGAAAAATATATAAACCCTTTATATATGCATATCTATTAAAGAAGAATTCAAAATCAGTATCAAAATTCAAAAAAATCTATGTATACAAAATTTTGAGAAAGCAAGAGAAAAAAAAAATTTTTTTTTTCCCACAGGCCCCTGTATTAGGGTCCAGTTAAGTAATTTCTAATCCCACAAGTCTGTAGGACAGAATGCAGCATATTTTACTTCCCCATTTGCAGCCAAGGCTACAGGAAGTTGTCATACTATAGGAGAGAAAAAAGAGGACCAGATTTTTATTTTATATCTAGGGAAGTGTCATCCCCTCGTCTGATTTTACCTTCGTTCTCAGGAATAGATGGAGTCAGGATGGTAGCCAACCTTAGGTACTTGTCTGTAGGTATTTTCACGAAGAGTGTGGATACAGGGAAGGCCTACATCTTAACGTCTGTCAAGTGTCGCAACCCCGAGTCTCACACTAGGTTCAAGTCCTTAGTATTGGCTTAGAAATGCATTAATTCTACCTGGATTGGTCTTTGATTTTTAGACCTGTGAGCTCTTTTGGCATTAACCAGGTTATCTCTGTGCTCCTTGTTTGATCTCGTTCCTAGAATCAGACACAAACATTAATCATAGTCCCACAACAATTATCAATAAATGGCAGGTTCCCATAGTCTAAAGCTGTTTGGGTGCGTATTAATAATAACAGCAAGTATATATATTTAAACTAATATTGTAGAATAAAATTAATATTGATCATATATACCTTAAGTACATAGAAATGAGAAAAAGGGGAAAAATAAAATAATGTAAAAATAATAATAAAATAAGGAAAAGAGAAAAAAAGGGAAAAAGGGAAAAAATTAAATTTAGGAATTCAATGTGTCAAAAGCAGAATAAAACAGTTCCACTTGTCAATGGGTAGTTATCTCCAATGCATGTATAGGATACAGTCAATCAGTCTCAACAGAAGATGCTCTCTTTACATGAGAACAGTGAATCCAAGAGTCCTTTTCTCCAACCTTTATAGATGTTGGAGTAGTTAACAGTATTTGGAATGGTCCTTCCCATGAAGGCTGGGTTGCTCCTGTACGCTGGAAGTTCTTTATATACACGTTGTCTCCTGGGTTCAGGTCGTGAAGTGAGAAGTCTAATGGTCCAGCTTGTACTGCAGCTCCGGATTCATGTAGCTCACGCAGTTTGTGCTGTAATTCCTGTATATAGGAAGCAATAGTAGTATCTCCCCCTAATAGCGATGTATAAGCCGGGGAGAAAGGCTTAGCCTGTATAGGCGGATGTCCAAAAAGCATCTCAAATGGTGAAATATGTAAGTCTCCTCTAGGCCTGCTTCTAAGATAAAATAGGGCCAAAGGGAGAATTTCAGGCCATTTGAAATGGGTCTCAGTGCATAATTTTCCAATCATAGTTTTAAGTTCTTTGTTCATCCTCTCAACTTGGCCTGAACTCTGGGGATGATATGGAACATGGAATTTTGGAGTTATCCCCAAGCAAGAATATATCTGGTTTAGAACAGAATCAGTAAAATGACTCCCCCTATCGGAATCAATACGTGCTGGTAGGCCAAAGCGAGGAATAATTTCTTTTAAAAGCACCTTAGCAACAAAAGCTGCTGTGGCTCGGGCTGTAGGAAATGCTTCCGGCCATCTGGTCAGTTGGTCTACTATGATCAAACAGAATTTATATTGTCCAGCCTTTGGCATCGTTATAAAATCTATCTGCAGGTGCTCAAAAGGTGTGTAAGCCAGAGGACGTCCACCAAAGGCTTTACCACGAAAGGCATGTTGGTTATATGCCTGGCAGGTAGGGCAGGATGAACACACTTTAGAGGCTATGGTAGTTATACCAGGGGCTATCCATACTCTCTTAACAGAGTCCACGATGCCCTGGGTACCAAAGTGGCCATTATTATGAACAGATTGGCAAATTTGGTGATAGAAACTTCTAGGGAGCAGGGGTTTTCCTTCAGATGACACCCAGACTCCATTGATCTGTTTTGCTTTGAATTTCTGTTTCCATTTTTCCACTTCCTTCTCATCATAGGAAAGTGATAAATTTGAGTCATCAGTAGTTGTTAATGTTAGAAGTAATTCAGGCCCTTCTATGGCTGCTAGCTTTGCAGCAGCATCTGCTCGGTCATTTCCCCTAGAGACAGGGTCGGTGCCACCTGTATGGGCTGAGCAATGAACTACAGCTGGGGCTTCAGGCAGCTGAAGAGCAGAAAGGACTTCATTAATAATTTCAGCATTAGCTATGGATTTTCCAGCTGAGGTTAAAAATCCTCTCTGGAGCCATAGCATCCCGACTGAGTGACAAATGCCAAAAGCATATCTAGAATCCGTATAAATTGTTGCCTTTTTATCCTTGGCAATTATACAGGCATGTTTCAGAGCTATGAGCTCTGCTCCTTGAGCGCTAATGTTAGAAGGTAATGAGGCTGACCACTCAGTGGCAAATTCTGAGACTACGGCAGCTCCACTATAGCGTATGCCATCCCTCATGAAAGAAGAACCATCAGTAAATAAGATCAGGTCTGAGTTCTTTAAGGGAGTGTCCAAGAGATCATCTCGAGGCTTTTCTACCATGGACACTAGTGTTTCACAACTGTAATGGTTCTCCTGAAGTTGGTAAGTCTGGAAGCAAGGTGGCAGGATTAAGGGTTGAACAGCGTTTCAAAGTAATATTTTCATTATTTAGCAAGGTTATTTCATACCTTGTAATTCGCTGATCAGAAAATGCCTGTGTTCTCTGTCTTAGCAATAATGCTTCTACCTCATGTGGACACATAATTGTCAATGGGCATCCTAATACTAGATCAACGGTTTTTGTCACTAGTAAAGCAGTAGCAGCCACTCCTCTAAGGCATGGTGGTGCTCCTGAAGCTATTGGGTCCAGCTGGGCTGAATAATAAGCAACTGGACGCTGAGAAGGCCCCAGAGTTTGAGTTAAAACGCCTGAGGCTACTCCTCTTCGCTCATGTACATACAAAGTAAATGGCTTGTTGTAATTTGGGATGCCTAGAGCAGGAGCAGATAGGATAGCCTTTTTTAGCTCTGATAGAGCTGACATGTGTTCAGGCTCTAATTTGAGGGGTTCAGGGACTGCATCCCTTGTTAGTGCTATAAGAGGTTTAGTAATTTCCCCATAGCAAGGAATCCATTGTCTGCAAAACCCTGTTGCTCCCAGAATTGCTCTTAACTGTTTTTTAGTAGTAGGAGCACTCAATTTTTGAATATTCTCAATTCGCTTGGGAGAAATAGAGCGGGCACCAGCTGTCAGAATGAACCCCAAATATTCTACTTTGGGGAGACACCACTGAACTTTATCCTTTGAGATCTTATGACCTCTTTTGTGCAATTCCAAAAGAAGGTGTTTACTATCTTCCTGACATGCTTCTGCATCCACGGAAGCCAAGAGTAGGTCATCTACATATTTTATTAATTTGCTGTTTCTAAATTTTATATTATCTGTATCTTGTCCCAAAATTTGTGCAAATAAGGTCGGACTTTCTACATAACCCTGGGGCAGACGACTCCAGGAATATTGTATGCCATTCCAGGTGAAAGCGAAAATATGCCTCGAGTTCTCATGTATGGGTATAGAGAAGAAGGCTGAGCACAAGTCTACTACTGTAAAGTATGTAGCTGTGCTAGGAATAGAAGAAATAATAGTATTGATATTGGGAATATGGAGTGTCTCTTTATAACGTGATTGTTCACAGCCCTCAAATCCTGTACAAATCTATAGAGGTGTTTGCCATTGGGTCCCCTTTTTGGTTTTTTAATGGGGAGGATGGGCGTGTTGTATTCAGATTTACAAGGGAAAATTATTCCTTGGTCAATTAAAGAATTTATTATTGGGGTAATGCCCTCCATTGCCTCCTTGGAAAGAGGATACTGAGGAATGCAAGGAGGTGGGCTGGATTTAGTTTTTATTTGCACGGGAGTAGCTGATTTAAGTAAGCCTACATCAGTAGAAGATGTGGCCCAAAGAGACTCTGGTATATCTGTAGGTATTTCAAAGGTGGGAGGCTCCTTTGCCTCCTGGCTCTCTGAGAGAAATACAGGGAGTAAATTTAAGGTTTCCTCGGGCACTTCTAAAGAAAGGGAGCCATCTGGGGCACACATTATTGTGGCTTGTAATTTGCATAGTAAATCTCTCCCCAGCAAATTTGTGGGAGATCCAGGCATTAAAAGAAAAGAATGTTCAACAGTTAGGGGTCCCACACGTACCATGCGAGGAGAAAGTTTTGGGACCTTTAACAGTTTTCCTGAAACACCTACTACATTTAAAGAGCCAATAGAATCACATTTCTCATCTGGTTTGCTTACTAGAACTGACCTAGATGCTCCAGTGTCTAAAAGACAGTCATAGTATGAATTTCCTACCTTTAAAGTGACATGAGGTTCCTTACTGTTTGGGGGGGAATATATAGGGATTATTGGCATTAAAATATCAGGGTCTGGAAAATCAAAGGTCTCATTCTTTGATTCCAGGGCCCTCACCCCCCCCTTCACACCTTCATAAAGATGCTTGGGCAGTTTTTTGGGACCCTCCACGCTGTTGGGGTTGTTCACCCTGAGTGTAGCGTGGTCGAGCTCCATTTCTTATATTTTGTTGTTGGGCATTTTTTGGGGTAGTATCATTTTCTGTATTTTGAGCACTGTCATTGTGGTTCCTATAGTTATTATTCCTAAAGGTGTTATTATTTCTTGTTTCCCGTAGCCTGCTCCTACAGACTATCATTGCATGGCCTCTCTTCCCACAGAAGAGGCATATTAAGGGGTTTGTTAATGATCTATCTGTGGATTCCTGCAAAGGGGCCATGGTCTCTCCCTTACTTTTCAATTGTTCCTTTAAAATTTCAATTTCTTTTTCTAAGTCTGACACTGATTTATTGTGTGTCTCAGGTTTTTTTGTACGATTCTTATAGGCATATGTTGCTACTTTCCTCAGTTCGTCAAGGTCCATAGACTCCCAGTTGGGACAGTTGGTTTCAAAGTAGTCTTTTACTGCTGAACAACAATTCCTAACGAATTGTCTGCGTATATGTTTAATGTCTTTTTCTCTGGACAAATCAAGGTCCATATATGTACTTCCTACGTCAATAAGTCTATCCATAAAGTGGGAGGGGGTCTCATCAATTTCCTGTCGGGATTGTTCAAATTTTTCCCATGCATCAGGGCTATCAGAGCAGTCTCTCATGGCTTTTAATAATGCTTCTCTGGCCAGGACTAGTTTTGTGTGATCCTGTATAATATTGGGGTTCCAGTGTGGATCTACAGTTGGCCAGTGATGAGCTCCTCTACCACTTTTCTTATTAGCTAGAGAGATGACATTATTTTTCTCTCTCTTTGTCAGAAATGTATCTAACAAAATTCTCCACATCCAACCAAGAAGGGTCAAAGTTTCTGAATATATTTTCTAATTTTTCTATAACCAACATTGGTTCTGCCTCAAATGATTGAACATTGTGCTTGAATTTTTCTAAATCATCAGGTTTAAAAGGTGTATAGTGTCTTACAGACACCAAGTTCCCTTCTTTATTAAAGGTGGCTACTTCCCTCAATGGAAATAAACTTCTGTCTAAACTATCTGGTGTTACTGTTTCTAGGCTACTTGCTCCATTTTCAATGTTAGGATTATTGGCTGTTGGAGCATGGGGGTTGGAGATTAGAGCATGAGTGGAGGGGAGGGCAGGGGGAAGGGCTGGGACAGGAACAGGGGGTGGGGCTGGAGCATGAGCATGGGTGGGGGGAAGGGCAGGGAGAGGGGCCGGGGCAGGAACAGGGGGTGGGGCTAGAGCATGAGCATGGGTGGGGGGAAGGGCAGGGGGAGGATCCGGGGCTGAGGAGGCAGGGTAAGAGGCATGAATGGAAGGAGGAACCAGGGTGGGAGGGGCAAGAATGGCAGGGGGAGGGGCTGGGTGGTCAGGATGGGGAGGAGCTGGTTGGTGTGAAGGGGCTTCTATTTGAGTCAAATCGTTTTGGGCAGGGTTGGTCAGGGAATCTGATAAAGATGGGGGATGGAGAGTTAAATCACTCCTATTGTAGGATGTTTTTAACTCCCTATCAATGTTTTGCAGGAAGGTTCTTATCTCTCTCCATTTTTCCTCCCTAATTTCATCCAGGGAAGTTTTTACCTCTCCCCATTGTCCCTCCTTAATTTCAGCCAGGGAAGTTTTTATCTCTCCCCATGTTTTCTCCCTAACTTCATCCCGTTCCATCAATTGTTGATAAATAAGAGTATTTTCTTTTTTAATTTGTTCAATATAAGTATTTTGGTCCCGAATTCTTTGATCAGTGATAGTATTCAATTCTTTATGTTGCTGATCAATAAATGTGTGCAGTTCTGTAATTCTCTGATCAGTTATAATATTCTGTTCCCTAACTCTTTGGGTAATATTATTCTGTTCCCTAAGTTGCTCCTCAATAAAAGTGTGTAATTCCATAATTCGTTGCTCGGTGACAGTATGTTGCTCCGTGATTCGTTTATCCATAAAAGTGTGTAATTCCTTAATTTGTTTAGTAATAGAAGGAACAAGGGAGTGTTCTCTCTTAGAGGTTAGGTATATTATTGTAAGTACAACAATTACAATCCCAAGGAAGATGAATGTAAGGGTCACGAAGAGGTTTATATTGTCTGAAAAATACCATCCTAGAGGAACACCTACTAAAAATCCAATGTACTTGGTCATTGAACTTATAAGCCAATTTAGAAGCAAAGCAGACATTGGTTGTAGCCACATTTTTTTCTTCTTTGAGTCAATTGCTAGGTTGCCTGTAACTTTTTTTTTTTTTACAGTAGGTGGCTCCCTAGTCTACAACCCTATACAGGCTAAGGGCCTATTGTGTTGTAAATTGCCCTTATCAAGCTTCTGGGAGGGGTTACAAAAACCCTCTTGCAGGAAGGTAGAAGCTATGAAAGGGCTGATTAGGAGTGAATAGACCGTAAACAAAAAGGTAGAGCTAAACCTCCTTCTTTTACAAAGTGTGTATATGGGAGGGTCCCAGCAATCTTCCTTAGCCCTCAGGCTAAAACCGCTAGGACCATGTGCTATCTTCCTTGAGCAAAACCCACTTAAATTTTTAAGACTAGAAAGGCCAGGAAACAGAAAAAAATGGGTTTTAAATTAGCTCCCTAGCTGTATTCAGCTGGTTTTTTGTTTTTTGCGGGCTAGGAGCTCCTAAGAGCACTTCTCCTGAGGTTCCTCGTTGCTAATCAGTTGATTAGGTAAGCCTGGCCTGCCTCTCAATCTACTGAGCCACCTCCTTAAAGTAAAAGGAGACGGAAATGAGAGACAAAGGGGAGAAGGAAAAAAAATCCTGTTGACTCCAATTTAACTTAAGGAGAAAAGGGAAGATAGAAAAAATGTGTTTTATACTCACCTGTTCTGGCAGCTGTGTCTTTAAGCCAAGGTATTTGGTAAAAGGACTGACGGAGTGAGTAATAAGTGGGGTGAAAGGACAAGAAAATTCAGTAAATTTATTGAGGTTCTAGAAACCTTTGAAGCACTAAAGCAGGGCCAAGAGCCAGAGGGGGTAGCCGGGGTGGGACCTCTCCCAGGTGATTAGTAAGGAGATCAGAAGACTGATATAGTTCTTTTTCCCCGAAGTGGTTACGCCAACTGTAATGGTAGAAATTTTAGGCTTCTGGGAGAGGTTATGAGCACTGTAATGGTTAAAAATTGTGGCTACAGGATTTATGTAATATTGAACAATGGCCGCCAAGGAATTTACTTATGAAATTCCTAAAATGAAACACTCAAGTCAGAATGGAGTTTATGGAGGTTTAATCACACTGGGAGTAGGGAAAGGAGAGGGAGAGAAGGAGAGAAGAGAAAAGGGAAAGGGGCTACTCAACCTCTGACCAAGGTAGAGGGAGTTTTAGGCCCAAAGGGCCAAGGTGGAAAGAATCAGTCCTTAACTCATGTGAGTGATCTGAAGGAAAGCTGTCTGCGGGCGTCCTCCCTGTCCAAGCTCCTAACACCCACTCCCGTCTCCCTCTCCCCACAGGAAGTGAGCGAATTCCAGAGGCTGTTCCCTACCTCACTTCCTGTGTCTCACAAATGCCAATGGTTGGCTCTAGCTTGGCTTAGGACAGCCCAGGTGGGCGGTTAGTTATTTCTGATTTGTCATTGACTAGCACATGCCCGTGTAGTGTGGGTGTGCACAATTTTTAGGTGCTAGACCAAGATGGAGACTTTTAAAATTCACACTTATTAATAGTTTTGATTTCTTTATCTGAGAACTGCCTATCCATGTCCCTTGCCCATTTATCAATTGGAGAATGGCTTGATTTTTTGTACAATTGATTTAGCTCTTTGTAAATTTGAGTGATTAAACCTTTGTCAGAGGTTTTTATGAAGATTGCTTTCCAATTTGTTGCTTTCCTTCTGATTTTAGTTACATTGGTTTTGTTTGTACAAAAACTTTTTAATTTGATGTATTCCAAATTATTTATTTTGCATTTTGTGACTCTTTCTAAGTCTTGCTTGGTTTTAAAATCTTTCCCTTCCCAAAAGTCTGACATGAATACTATTCTGTGTTCTCCTAATTTTCTTATAGTTTCCTTCTTTATGTTCAAGTCATTCACCCATTTTGAATTTATCTTGGTGTAGGGTGTGAGGTGTTGATCCAAACCTAATCTTTCCCACACTGTCCTTCAATTTTCCCAGCAGTTTTTATGAAATACTGTATTTTTGTCCCAAAATCTGGGTTCTCTGGGTTTGTCGTATACTGTCCTGCTGAGGTCACTTACCCCGAGTCTATTCCACTGATCCTCCTTTCTGTCTCTTAGCCAGTACCAAATTGTTTTGATGACCGCTGCTTTATAATATAGTCTTGAGATCTGGGACTACAAGGCCCCCTTCCTTTGTATTTTTTTCATTGTTTCCCTGGATATACTTGATCCTTTGTTCTGCCAAATGAACTTTGTTATGTTTTTTTTCTAAATCAGTAAAAAAATTTTTTGGGAGTTCAATGGGTATGGCACTAAATAGATAAATGAGTTTGGGTAGGATGGTCATTTTTATTATATTGGCTCATCCTACCCATGAGCAGTTAATGTTCTTCCAATTATTCAAGTCTAGTTTTAGTTGTGTGGAGAGTGTTTTGTAGTTGTGTTCATATAGTTCCTGTGTTTGTCTCGGCAGATAGATTCCTAAGTATTTTATTTTGTCTAAGGTGATTTTGAATGGGATTTCTCTTTCTAGTTCTTGCTGCTGAGCTGTGTTGGAAATATATAGAAATGCTGATGACTTATGTGGGTTTATTTTGTATCCTGCAACTTTGCTAAAGTTGTTGATTATTTTGATTAGCTTTTTGGTTGAATCTCTAGGATTCTTTAAGTAGACCATCATGTCATCTGCAAAGAGTGATAACTTGGTCTCCTCCTTGCCTATTTTGATGCCTTCAATTTCTTTTTCTTCTCTAATTGCTACTGCTAGTGTTTCTAGTACAATGTCAAGTAATAGAGGTGATAATGGGCATCCTTGTGTCACTCCTAATCTTATTGGGAATCCATCTAGTTTATCCCCATTGCATATGATATTAGTTGATAGTTTTAGATATATACTGTTTATTATTTTTAGGAATGACCCTTCTATTCCTATGTTTTCTAGTGTTTTTAATAGGAATGGGTGTTGTATTTTATCAAAGGCTTTTTCTGCATCTATTGAAATAATCATGTGATTTTTGTTGGTTTGCTTGTTGATGTGGTCAATTATGTGCATGGTTTTCCTAATATTGAACCAGCCCTGCATCCCTGGTATAAATCCTACTTGATCATGGTGGATGACTCTCCTGATCACTTGCTGGCGTCTTTTTGCTAGTATCCTATTTAAGATTTTTGCATCTATATTCATTAGTGAGATTGGTCTATAATTTTCTTTCTCTGCTTTTGGACTGCCTGGCTTTGGAATCAGTGCCATGTTTGTGTCATAAAAGGAATTTGGTAGAACTCCTTCTTTGCTTATGTCAAATAGTTTGTATAGTATTGGGGTTAGCTGTTCTTTGAATGTTTGATAGAATTCACTGGTGAATCCATCAGGCCCTGGGGATTTTTTCTTAGGAAGTTCTTTGATGGCCTGTTGGATTTCTTTTTCTTACATGGGATTATTTAAGAAATCTATTTCTTCTTCTGTTAGTTTAGACAATTTATATTTTTGTAAATATTCATCCATGTCACCTAGGTTGGTATATTTATTGCCATATAGTTGGGCAAAGTAGTTTTTAATGATTGCTTTAATTTCCTCTTCATTGGAGGTGAGGTCCCCCTTTTCATCCTTGATGCTGTTAATTTGCCTTTCTTCTTTCCTTTTTTTAAATTAGATTGACCAGTATTTTGTCTATTTTGTCTGTTTTTTCAAAGTACCAGCTTCTAGTCTTGTTTATTAGTTTAATAGTTCTATCACTTTTGATTTTATTAATTTCTCCCTTAATTTTTAGGATCTCTGGTTTCGTTTTTTTCTGGGGTTTTTTAATTTGTTCGTTCTCAAATTTTTTGATTTGCATTTCCAATTCATTGATCTCTGCCCTCCCTAATTTGTTAATTATGCACTCATGGATATGAATTTTCCTCTAAGTACTGCTTTGGCTGCATCCCATAAGGTTTGAAAGGATGTCTCACCTTTGTCATTTTCCTCAATGAAATTATTAATTGTTTCTAGGATTTCTTCTCTAACTGATTTTGGAGTATCATATTATTTAATTTCCAATTAATTTCTGACTTGGCTCTCCATGTACCCTTACTGATCAATATTTTTATTGCTTTATGATCTGAAAAAGTTGCATTTATTATTTCTGCTTTTCTGCATTTGAGTGCCATGTTTCTGTGACCTAGTGTATGATCTGTTTTTGTGAATGTGCCATGTGGTGCTGAGATGCAGATGCATTCTTTTTTGTCCCTATTTATTTTTCTCCATATGTCTATTAACTCTAATTTTTCTAAGATTTCATTCACCTCTTTTACCTCTTTCTCATTTATTTTTTTATTTGATTTATCTAAATTTGATAGTGATTGGTTCAAGTCTCCCACTAATATGGTTTTACTGTCTATTTCTTCCTTCAATTCTCCTAGTTTCTCCATTAGAAATTTGGTTGCTGTACCATTTGGTGCATACATGTTGATTAGTGATATTTCCTCTTTGTCTATACTCCCTTTTAACAGAATATATTTACCTTCCCTATCCTTTTTGATCAGGTCTATTTTTGCTTTGACTTTGTCAGATATCATGATTGCAACTCCTGCCTTCTTTCTATCAGTTGAGGCCCAAAAGGTCTTACTCCATCCTTTAATTCTGACCTTGTGAGTATCAACCCACCTCATATGTGTTTCTTGAAGACAACATATGGTAGGGTTTGGGGTTCTAATCCAGTATGCTATTTGTCTACGTTTTATGAGTGAGTTCATCCCATTCACATTCAAAGTTGATTGTCACTTGTGGATTCCCTGGCATTTTGATATCTTCCCCTAGTTCTGAGCTTTCTTCTTTAGCTATATCCTTTTGAACTAGTGATTTACTTTAGTTCAGTCCCCCTAGTCCCCTCCCTTGATATGCTTCCCTTTCTAGCCCCTCCCTTTTTATGTTCCCTTCCCCTCCCCCTCGCCTTCCCTCCCTTTTTATACTCCCTCCCCCTCCCCGTCCTTAATTTTCCTTTCTTTCTTACCCTGTTGGATAAGATAGAATTCAGGATCCCACTGGATTTAGATGTTTTTCCCTCTCAGAGTTGATTTCACTGAGAGTAAGGTTTAAGTAATACCACTTCACGCTCTCTTCCTCTCCTTCTCATATGAGAGATCTTCCCCTCCCCTTCCCATGTGTATCTTTATATGGGAAAGATTATTCTATTTAGTCCCCCCCCCAATTTCTTGAAGTAAATCTTAGTATTATCGAGATTCTCCCCCCTTTTTCTTACTTCCCCCCCCTTTCACCAAATCATCTTAATGCCCAATTCTTTCCCTATGCATGATTCTTCTAACTACTCTTATGATGCATATAATTTTTGAGAGTTACACAATACATTTTCCCCACATATTAATATATATAATTTGATGTAAATGTAGTCCTTATAGAAGAGAGTTTGACTTAAAGAAAAAGATAAGATTTATCCCCTTTTCCCTTTCTTTCATATTTACCTTTTCATGTTTCTCTTGCTTTCTGTGATTGGATATCAAATTTTCCACTAAGTTCTGGTCTTTTCTTAGCAAATGCTTGGAAATCTTCTATTTTGTTGAATGTCCATACTTTCCCCTGGAAGTATATAGTCAGTTTTGCTGGGTAGTTGATTCTTGGTTGGCGACCCAGCTCTCTTGCCTTTCTAAATATCATGTTTCATGCTTTGCAGTCTCTTAGTGTGTTAGCCGCTAAGTCATGTGTAATCCTTATGGGAGCCCCCCTATATCTGAAGCTCTTCTTCTTGGCTTCTTGTAGGATTTTCTCCTTTTCTTGGGAGCTCTTGAATTTGGCAATTACATTCCTGGGGGTTGTCCTTTGGGGATTTAGTATAGAGGGTGTTCTATGAACCCTTTCTGTTTCTATTTTGCCCCCTTGCTCCTGAACATGTGGGCAATTTTCTTCTATAATCTCCTGTAGTATAGCATCGAGGTTTTTTTATCTCTGGTTTTTCAGGCAGACCAATAATTCTCACGTTGTCTCTTCTTACTCTGTTTTCCTGGTCCGTGGCCTTTTCAGTGAGATATTTTATGTTTTTTTCTAATTCATTAATTTTTTGGCTTTGCTTTATTAATTCTTGCTGTTTTGCAAGCTCACTGTCTTCCAGTTGCTTAATTCTGGTCATTAGGGACTCGTTTTCAGCTTTGTCTGCCCTTCTATTAGATACTTCCAGCTCTTTCTCCAATTGTAAAGTCTTGTCTATCAAACTGCTGATCTCTTTCTCCGATTTTTCTTTCCAGAAGGTTTCCATCTTTTGGGAAGCTCCAATTTGAGTTCTTCCAGAGCTTGTGGATAATTTCCATTTTGGGAGGCATGTTTTGATTTTGTTTGGGTTTCATCCTCTTTCTCTTCTTTTCCTTGGGTACTCCCACCATAAAAGTTTTCAATAGTCACCTTTTTCCCTTTCTTCCTGGAGGTTTGATTCTGGGCCGTGTGATCCATCCCTTTGGTGGTTTTATTCCCTTTTCCTTTTTGGTCTGGGGTCTGGGTGATATCGGCGGGTTTTCTATGAATTTAGGTTGCCTCACACTAGTTCTTCCCAGCCTCCAAGGTTTCTTAGAGCACAGGCCCCTGTGATCAGCGCAACCGCCCCTGTGTTCAGCGCAGGATTCTCCCGTGGAATCACCCTGAGAGGTCATTTCCTAGCAGTCTTTAGATCCTAAGGACCCTGGTGTGCCCCCCCAGACAGAGACGTTCCTCACTCACTCGCTGTCCCAGTGAGCGCTCTGATACTTTACTCTGGTTTGGTGGGGGAGGTGGGGAGGAAGGGTGGCTCAATTCACATTTTTGTGCAAGCTTTTCCTCCTTCTTATAGTGTGGAAATGTTCAAACCCCACGTACCTTTATTTCTGTGGGGTACTGGAGAGTCCCTCCATTCTACCAAAGGTGATTTTTATGCTCTTTTGAGGTAGTCTATTTCATTCGGTGCCGGGGAGAGGAAGCCATTCACTTCTAGATTGCAGCCATGTTAACGCAGAAGTCTCTATTTAAGCAAATTTAAGCAACGTTTTGAGAATAAAAATAGGAAATAGAGAACACATATGGCACTGACACCAATGAAAATTATTTCATCGAGAAATTGAATAAATATCTACCAAATAGTACAACAAAGAGGCCAAATGTAGTTAGAAAGTATATTAGTCAGGAATGTTTGCTATACTTTCCAGAGATGACACTGGCATAGATTATAAACTTGCCTGTAAAATCTTATGAAGAAGGATGATGGTTGATTAAAACATTTTGGGGGGACAGATCTTCCCTCTAGATGTCTTGACATTATATGGATACTAGTAGAATTTGTGGGCTGTTCATTGGTTTTCCCTCATTCTCATTATTTAATTAGTCCATCTTTTCCCCATCATTTATTTCTCTGAGAACAAACTTAAATGCAACTTCTCCTTTCCATTTTTTCAATTATTATATGTTCCAGTCTACATATTACCTTCCTTATGCTTCTCTTTGACTGATTTTCAGACCTTTGGCTGATCTTCAACTTAATTTCTTTAGAGACAATGCTAATTAATGATTCATAGGCACACAACATCACCAGAAGGATTATTGTTTTTGTTCAGTCATTTTTTTCAGTCCTGTATAATTCTTCAAAACCTGATTTGGTTTTTCTTGTCAGAGTTGGTGGAATGTTTTACCATTTCCTTCTCTGTGTCATTTTACAGATGAGGAAACTGAAGTAAATAAGGTTAAGGAACTTGACCAGGATTACACAGCTAGTAAGTGTCTTAGATCAGATTTGAGTTTAGGAAGATGTCTTCCTGAATCCAGGCCCAGCGCTCTATCCACTGGGCCACCTAGCTCTCCCACCACAAGGATACATATATCAGAAAAGAAAGTTTTTGTTTTAGGAAGAAGATTGGAGTAAAAAAAAAAAGAGCTGTAATTTTACAAATGGAATCAATCCATTTCTCCTCCTGCTAAATTCTGGGTTGAAATTATTCTTATAAATGTTGTCCAAGGAATATATACAGGAGGCAGCTAGGTGGCTCAATAGATTGAAAGCCAGGCCTAAGAACAGGAGGTCCTGGGTTCAGATGTGACCTAAGACACTTCCTAATTGTGTGACCTTGGACAAGTCACTTAACCCCCATTGCCTAGCCCATACCACTCTTCTGCCTTGGAACCAATACACTGTATTGATTTTAAGACAGAAGGTAAGGGTTTAGGGAAAAAAAATACATATTGATGGAAGGGTTTTATATGGGTTGCACATCTAACTCTTTCATAGTCTGGATAGTAGATGTTCTTTATCCACTTGAATTTTCTTGTATGAAGAATTAGGCCAGAATTTGGCCAGAAAATGATTTTAGCATTTATTCAGCAATCTCTACATTATAGAATTCCTCCTGAGTGGAGGAAAGGGAGAGAGAATTTGAAACCAAAAATAAAATTGAATTAAGAATTTAAAATTCCAAAAAAAAGAATAAAAAATTCCATTATGGGTATCTTTTTTTTTTTTTAAGATTCTTTGCTTTATATAGCATTTTTCTCATTGAGATAGATAAGATAATCTGTGGATGTAACTCAGATGATAGACCTTTTATTTTCTCTATGTGATTTTATCATCTCTTATGGCTTCAGCCAACATCTCTAAGCAGAAGACTCCTATATCTATATCCATTCCTTATCTCTCTTCTGAGCTCCAGGTTCATATCTCTATCTACCTTCCAGACCTCATCTCCTGGATATCCAATAAGCATCTTTTTTTTTTTTACCTCTTACCTTCCATTTTAGAATCAATCTGTGTATAGGTTCTAAGGCAGAAGAGTAGTAAGGACTAGGCAATGGGGATTTAAGTGACTTGCCTAGGGTCACACAACTAGGAAGTGTCTGAGGCCAGATTTGAACCTAGGACCCTCCTGTCTCTAGGCCTGACTCTCAATCCACTGAGCCACCAAACTGCCCCCTCCCATAAGCAGCTTAAACTCACTGTCCAAAATAGAAATTATCTTCCCTTTCCTAAATCCATCCCTCTTCCTAACTTTCAATTTTAAAAAATTAGAGAGCATTTTATCACAGAGTGAACCATTTAGGAGGATGAATAAGCAGTAAGATTAGAGTTATACAGTATAGTTACAGAAGCCTGCTTTTCACAAATAGCATTGTATGTTTTATTTTTTTATTAATTTATTTTCTCTCTTCTCGTCTCCCATATCATTGAAAAATAAAACTGCTTATTGAATGCACATAGTTAAGTAAAATGAATCTACACACTAGCCATATCCAAAAATATGTCTCCTCCTGCTTCTTCAGCCCCTCAATTTACTTTCAAAGAAGTAAGTATAATGCTTCATTCATAAACCCTGGAATCATGTTTATTCATAACATTAATTAAGTCTTTCAAAGATATTTTTCTCTATAATGTTATCATTGTACTACAAACTGTTCTCCTAGTTTTGCTCAGTTTACTCTGAATCATTTCATACAAACCTTTCTAGTTTTTTCGGAGACAATTCCTTTTGTTGTTTCTTACAGCCCAATAGTATCCCCTTAATTTCATATACCATAATTTGGCCATTTCCCAGTTGATGGACACCCACTTTGTTTACAGTTCTTTTCCACTACAAAAAGAGCTGCTATTTTTTTGTACAGATGAATCCTTTCTCTCTTTTTTTATGTATACATAAGCCTCTCATTGTAGATCTGGGTCAAAGGGAATACATAATATAGTAATATTTGAGGTATTGTTCCCAGCTGCTTTCTGACATAGATGTATTAATTCAGAATGCTGCCATCAGGGGATGAATATGTCTGTTTTCTGAATTGCTTTAATTTACATTTCTCTATTAGTGAGTTGAAACAATTTTTCAAATACCTTTTGTTAGCCTGGATTTCTTCCTCTGAAAACTGGCTATTCATATCATTTGACTGTTTATCAGTGGGGGAATAGCTCTTATTCTTACAAATTTGAATCCACAAATTGCTTACTATCTCTTAATTTTGGAAAATATATGTTGAAAATTGTGATTACATGTAATTGGGAAAATAAAATATAAAATAAAATAAATTTGAATTAGTTCTTAATGTATCTTGGAAATGGAACCTTTGTCAGAGAAACTTGCTGCGATGATTTTTTCCCTAGTTACTTATTTCCCTTCTAATTTCTTCTTCACTGGTTTTATTTGTACAAAAGATTTTTTAATTTTATGAATGTTATCTCTTCCCCTGTTCATAGCTATGAAAGATAATTTCTTCCTTGCTTATCTGAATTGTTTATAATGTATCCCTTTATGTCTAAGTCATGTACCCCTTTTAAGTTTATCTTGGAATATAGTGTGAAATGTTGATCTATACTTAATTTCTACCAGACTGCTTTCCAGTATTCTGAGCAATTTTTGTTTGATATTAAATTGTAACCTAGTACTTGGGGACTTTGGATTCATCAAACAGCAAGTTACTAGGGTCATTTCCTTCTGTATGTTTTATACTTAATCTACTTCACTGAGCAATCTCCCTTTTTTAAACATTACTGAGTCATTTTAATGATTATTTCTTTTTCAGTATTATATGAGAATCTGGTACTTTTAGGCCCCCACTCCTCACCACTGATTTTTTTCCCCTTCCCCCTCCCCCGAGATTCTTGGCCTTTTTTTCCCTCTCCAGATGAATTTCATAACATTTTATACCTCTATAAAATATTGTTTAGTAATTTGCTATACTGATATAATTCCCAAGTTGTAGGTAGTTGATATTGCTTATTTTTAAGGTCTTCTCTGTTGATCATTGACCATAAATATTTCAACTGTAATTATAAATATGCTCTAGATCTGTACCTGTCAAATGCAGAAGAGTATAGCAACCTACTTCTTTGAGAAATATGTTCTATTACTTAGATGTTCTGTCCCAATCCAGGTTCTTTGGCCATATCTTCTGGAGTTCCTAATCCCTGTCCAGTTCACTAATGCCCTGACACCACTCTGCAAGAGTCTCATGCATCTGGCAATGAAGAGGCAGGAGGAAGGGGAGAATTCATTCCTCATTCAGTATGATTCAAATGGTTTGTATCATTTATACTATCTGAACTCATAGTTCCACTGTTTATAAACTTTGGGTATATGGAATTGCAAGAGGAAGATTGTTTTTTTCTTTTTTTCTTTACCCCCAAGGGTGTGGAATGGGGAAGGAGGAAGGAAATAAACATTTATTAAGTGCTTATCTTGTGGCAGACAGGGTGCTAAGCACTGGGGTTAGGGAGAAGATATTGGAATTCATGTTTAATTCAGTGAACATTTTTATGATTTTTTTTTTCAGTAAACCTTCCCTCTCCCTTTGCTTTAACGACAAGACTCTTGGTAAGTATTTGTGGCCTAACCTTAGAGCTTCCAAAGGAACTGGGCTGTTTTCTTTGTAGAGGTTAGGGAGATTGACTTAGTGGACTCTTCTTGGATCTTATCTGATTCTTAAGGAGGTCAGACTATGGAGAAAAATTTCCCTGTACCTCAGGGTTTTTCTTAATATTCTTCCAAGTTTTACTTGCTCCTGGACATGGTAAATTAGGATCCTAGCCATGTAAATTTGTGAGCATTCAATATTGAGCTCCTGCTTAGAGCTTTCAATTTCTGGTTTTGATTTTCTTTCTCTTCCTCACAGATTGTGTCTTCCAACCCTTACCTTGGGGAGGGCAGAGGAGCAGCCTCTCTACGGCTACTGAATGTTTTACATCTAAATATCCATCCACTATTGGGTCAGCGGTGGAAGAAGACAATCCCCCCCTTAGTAAACTATCTAGAAGGTGAAGCTTCCATAGGTAGAGGGTGGCAAGGAAAAAAGGAGGGAAGGATCTGATAGTATGGGGAGAATTATACCTGTTAAATGAAATGCCTATTTCTTAATGAAATTTAGCTGAATTCCTCTAATGAGTATGTCTTAAAATAGCATCTCAGTACTCTTAATTGGTATTTTGATATTGCCTATTCTGCTTTGATCTCCCTGGAGGGTACTAGGTGAGCCAGGGGCTGGGTGATTGGGTTCAGGGGAACTCCTCGTGTTTTTGAATGACTGTGATCAGTCTCATGGGTCGGTCTAACTGAATGATTATTTCAGAATTCAATGAAGAAACCCTGTCTCAGAAGGAATGGGAAGAAAAGCTGCTGATGGTAGGAAATGGGAAAGGATGCTTCACCTTTTCTGATGGAAAAACAGAGGGAGGAGATTGAAACTTTAATAGATAAAAGACTGAGAGGACAAAAAGAGTGAAGAGTCTGATAGTAAGGGGGAGAAATGTACTTGTTCAATGCAATGCCTTTTTCTTATGAAGTTTATCTGAGTTCCCATAAGGACTATGTCCTCAGATAGCATCTCCATGCTCTAATTTGGTTCTAAAATAAACCAAAGAACTTGCATGTGAACAGTACACCCAGGTTAAAGTAGAGCTTTTAAAAGTAATGGAAAGAAACTCATATTTGGGAATTAAGGGACCATACTTTGAATTCTGACTTTAATTCTTAGAAAAACTAGGAGTGTTGCTGTGGGCAAGTTATTCAGCTTCTCTAAATCTGTTTCCTCATCCTTAGAATGGAAATTAATAATGCTTCAACTATTACAGAGTTATCATAAAGGAAGTGCTTTATAAATTTTTTAAGCACTATATGAGTTTGAGCTATGCCAAGAAGAATTGTATAGCAGAGAAACAAGGTACCAGATAGTGATGGAGAGTAGCTATGGTCACCAGACACCTAGGAATCTTTCCATAGGGGTTAGAGTTAGTATGTCTAGGGAAGAGTTTGCTATCCCCTAATAGGGCAGATTGCTTTATTCCTTTACTTTTCCCTTAACTCCACTAAATTGAGGGCCTATGTTAGCAAGACCAGCTATTGGGAAGAAATCAGGGCAAATTGGTGTGCTAGGGGAAGGAAATGTGGTATACTAATTCTTTTCTTATAAGGGAGATAAACATTCTAGGGGTCTAGAACTCCACCATCACCACCTCCAATTCTGGCTGACCTTGGAGTAGAGCCTAAGGGATACTTTTGGAGAGAGGCTAGCCTGATATGTCAGGCTAATCTCAGTATAAGGGGGCCATCAATTTAGGTTTCCATCTGGACCACTGACTCACACTAGAGAAATGACTGCTTCTAGAAATCCAGTTCCTGGTCCCTAAAGTATGGGATTAATTAATTGCTAAACATATATTATGCACCTATGATGTATACCAGGCACAGCCCTCTAGGAGATTTCCATCTAATGGGCAGATAGTACACAAATAGAAACAGGAAGGGGGTGGGACAGAGAGGGACAGGAAAGGTTCTTAGAGGCTTAGTGGAAAAATCAGAGAAGCCCCAAAGTAATACAGCTAGGTGTGAAATGAGATACATAGAAGGTACCTGAAGAGATGAGTTTGCAGAAGGCTATATGGCTGCACTGGGCTATATAATGCTACCTTCTATTTCTTCCTTGGTTTGCCAACTTGAAAATATTACAAGCCTCTTTATGTGGCAGAGATCATATTGAAGCCAGCTCTGGCACTAGATGAGGTTTACTTATTGGGAATGTGAAGAATTCAGTGAGGCAAGTTAGGATCTTATTCTGAAGCTCAATTTCTTAAGACTTTCCTTTTTTTACATAAGGCTCTACCTCTTGTTCAGAACTGGCCAGCTCCTGAGGCCCAGGTTGAGACTTGGTTCAGGAGGAACTAACTTTCTGGTTGTTACATGAATGAGACACTCCATCTCTAGGCTCTGGGCATTTTCTCTGACTATCTCCCTTGCCTGGAACTCTCTGCCTCCTTTACTCTGATTACTGACTTCCTTTACGTCCCAATTAAAATCCCACCTTCTACAGAAAGGTTCTTAATTCTAGTGCTTTCCTTCTTTTAATATTCCCTATTTATCCCATATATAACTTCCTTTGTATATATTTATTTGCAATTTATCTCCTCTGTTATATTGTAAGCTCTTTGTGGGCAAGGGATGTCTTTTTATTTTTGCAGTCCCAGAAATTAGCACAGTGCCTTATGGTTAATAAATGCTTATTGATTGATTACTGGCCCAGTATTATCCTGCTGAGCATTTCCTAGCACCTCAGGAAGTCTGAAGAGAGAGATTCAGTAAAGCTCTGGTGACCGTGGCAAATTCCCTATGGTACAGAGCTTATGATATTAGCTACCATGGTTGGGTGTGGGGAGTGGTTTCTGAAACTGAACAGATATTCTGGTTTTACTGCTTTCCCAAACAGCTTGCACTGGTGTCTATTATGTGTTTGCAGTTCCTCCGGGATACCCTTACTGTTGTGTCTGATAACACATGGATTTGCCAGCTGAGCTTGGAGATGTGTAAACAGCTGAACTGCTATAATGGAACGCCTCTGGAGAAGGTCTGTTCTTGCTATTTCTAGTACACACACTAGGAAGACATGGGCCCTTGAAACAAGTCTAAGCCCCTTGCTTGCTTTCCTCAGCCCACCTCCCTGACATTAGGGTAGGGTGGGAAAGGATCATCTTAAACAAGAAGAGTCTGATAGAGTTCCCTGAGGTTAGGAAGACAGACTTGGAGCAGTGGATATAAAGTTTAGGATCCAAAGTACTTTTAATGGTCCTAACTCACAAGCCTAGCAGCCTCAGCCTGGTAAGAAATCAATCAGTCATATTGATGATTTAACATGTGAGATCAGTATGTTAGTGTCACTTGGCACTGGTTCATGTTCAGTCACTGGACCCTTTCAGCTAGCCTTCAATATAACTATACTTCTAGGAAACAGACCTAGGGCTAAAGTCTAGTCAATAGAAAAATCTATTGCTGTTCCCATGCTGTTAACTAGACCACATTCCTTAAAACAGGCTTGATGAAAACAACTTCTTTTGTTTCTTGCTGTTTCAGATTTTGCTTCATGGTCCTCCTATACTATACTTTTGTATAGCGTGAAACTTGACTAATCTCTTGTGATACAGTGCAAGGTTTCATCCCAATGATGACAATTTACAAGATTCTCCCTAAGCCACAGGCCCTCCCTAGATCCTCACATTCCCAGGGAACCAGTTTTTTATTTGGTTTGCCTTCAGGACCTTATTTCTTTGGCCCAGAATTTCTTTTGGACCTCTGCGAATATGGAAGTTATTAGTTCTCGATGAATGCAACTGAGTAACTCAATCACAATATTCTATTAGAATCTTGAGCTTTAGAACCCAAAAGGTCCCTGCAGCTACTCATCCAGGTTACCTTAGCTTTACCCCGAATTCAATTTAGCAAACATCTATTAAAAACTCACTTCGTTTATAGTTTTGGGGATACAAAGAAGAAAGCCAGTACTGTCCTTGACCTTTAGAATTTACGGTCTAATGGAATGGAGGAGGCATGTAAACATAGCACAAATACTTATATAGTTAAGTAGGATCCTAAATAGAATGTAATAAGGGCAAACTAGAGATCCAGACCAAGTGCTCAAGAAATATTTGATAAGGCAGAAATCATTTTGGTTTGAGCATGATTAGAAGAGACTTCATGAAAGAGATGACTTATGAATTGAGCTTTGAAGGAAGAGAAGAGAAGCCTTTCTGAGATGAGGACTTCAGTTTTAGATATTTGGAGTTTGAACTGCCAGTTGGGCATTTATATGGAAATGTCTAGCAGGCAGTTCCTAATGTGAGACTAGAGCACAGGACTGAGATTGGTGCTGGAGATACAAATTTTAAATCTATCTTCATAGAGATGATCATCAAAGCCATGGGAATAGATAAGTTTGCTAAGAAAATATTAGAAAGTTAGAGTTGGGTTAGGAAGATAAACCATCAAAAGAGACCATGAAAAGACAGAAGAAGCAGAAAATAGTATTGTATAAATTGAGGGAAGAGAGTATCTGGTTCAGAACAGTCAACCAAATTAGTTGTTAAAAAAAACCTCATGAGATAGAGATTTGGGAAATGGCCTGGGAATATTTAGCCTGGAGAAAAGAAGACTAAAGAGATATGATATTCACATATTTACATTCAGGGATTTAAAAGTAATTATGTGGAAGACAGATTTGACTTCTTAATTTGGTTCCAAAGGGCAGAACTAGGTACAAATTGCAAAGTGGCAAATTTAGGCTTAATGTGAGAGAAAACTTGAGCAGCTCATCTTCCTAAGTTCAAATCTGGCCTAAGACACCAGTTGTGTGACCCTGAGCAACCTGTTTGCCTCATTTTCTTCATTGTACAATGAGCTGGAGAAGTGAATAGCAAACCATTCCAATATATTCATCCAAAAAATTGGGTTAGAAAAAAAATTGGGTTAGGAAGAATTGGACCCAACTAAAAACAATCACAAAGGGAAAATTATCTAACAATTAGAGCTGTCCAAGAGTTGGCTCAGTTGCTTTGAGAGGTTGTGGATTCCTCTTCTTTTTAAATCGGAGATCTAGGGCATTATACTTGGGTTTCCTGTCAGGTACAGGTTAAACATATTATTTGCATGGTCCTTGAGTCAAAAGAACAGCAAGGAGCAATGGTAAAGGGCTGGAACAGAGGGTCTAGATGGCAAGTTTTGATTGAATAAAGTAGCTGTCTTAAAAAACACAGAAAAGTCAGTGATAGTGAAGACTGAGACAACTACTCAGTTGAGTAGAAAGGAAGGAAATCATATTTCAGGGGAAAGGAAAGTTCATTTGGTATAGATGCCAATTAAAATGCCAATGCTCTTGAGCAATGCTTTTTAAGAAAGATTCATCTGTCTTCCTGGGTTCAAGTTCTAATGAGGAGCTGTCGATCCTGGAGGTCCCTGACTCCCTGGCTTTCTGTGGATTGAAAAGGAAATGAATTTCTTTTTTGGAGCCAAATCTCAGTTACTTAGAATGGCATGATTTGCATGAGTCACCAATATGGTACAAATTATGAGAGTACGGAAATTTGATACTGGATTGTATGATGAAGAAAAGGTAGCCCTAGACTGAGTGGAGAAGACCTTTGCTGTGAAAGATTATTTCTCTCAGCGTTTGGTATGCTCCTCTTTTAAAACATAGATACCAGTTTGGAGCTTTCCAAATTAAGGAAGAGACTGTAGAGAAGCAGAAGAGAAGGTATAAAGTTAGAGGCCTGGAAGACAAGGCTGAAAAGTCATATTGATGGGTTAGGTAGCTGTGGGAATGTATTTATTTTGCATTTATTTTGTATTGTTTGTGTACCTGTTATTTACCATGAGTATAATGTAAACCAGGATTTCTCTGGTTTTGCCTGTGTTTTCCATTGTCTAGCACAGTGACTAGGCATGTAATAAATGCTTGTTGAAGAGGCACACCAGGCAGAGATATAAATGGAATATGTTACTGGCATAATTTCATAGGCACATATTAACTGTGCAAATGCATAGCAGGGAAGTAGTAGACTAAAAGGTGATATCAGTGCATAGAAGTCCAGTTTTGTAGGAATGTAGAAAGTTTGAATTGGATATATGAGACTAGAAGAGTAGGTTGGAGACAGATTTGGTGGAGAGCCTTGAATACTAATATAGAGGAGATTGTATTTTATTCTTTTATTGTTTACTCTAATACTTCTAACATATTCATAATAATATTATCATCTTAAGTAGTCTGCTAGTGTTGTCATCTTTATATATGTTTTTTTTTTAAGTCTAATAATTTAGTTGGCAAGTTCCTTACTGTTTCTTTAGAAAACTCCTCTTTAAATAGACCTCATGATCTTGAGAAGCAGGTTGGATTTTCCAGTGTGGCTGTATAGCAGGCAGTTGGGCATTTGGGACTGGGGCACAGGGAGGGAATTAGAAATGAATCATCTGCAAATGGGGGTTCTTTGAAGGCGCATGAGAGAATGAGCTCACCAGTAGAAAAACTAAAGAGAGAAGAGAGCTTCACTTGTTACTATAGGCTTCATGGTATAACTGCAATTTCTTTCAGGCATTCATTTATAAGGACAAGGAAAACTAAACAAGGTATGGTTTAGGTAACACAAATAATACTAGCTAGTACAGACCAAGGGACTTGAATTTGCTAATCTGTTCTTTTAAATTAATATCTATAAGCAAATCTCATGTTTGTTTTTTTTTCTCCAGAATTTCCTATATAAATGTATAGGAACTACATTGGGGGCTGCTTCAAATAAGGAAATAGTGAGAAAACATCTTCAGGAACTTCTTGAGACAGCACGGTACCAAGAGGAAGCTGAAAGGGAGGTGCTGGGACTTTTTCTTTTTTTTAAGTTTCTAGAAGCCAGAAGTGTTTATGTCTGGGCTAGCCCTTGTGTTATCCTTGTTTTTACAACCAGATAATAAGTTATTTGTGTATTTATTCCCCATACTCCCTTTCAAGATTTCTGTGTTAAAGTTAAGGATGATCAGCATTCTCCCTTTCCACCCTAATTGTACTTATTTGATGTTCTCATATTTTAAGTAACAAATTTCATTGTCCTATCTCCAGGCTCAAATTCTTTAAAATCTTCTACCATTACTTCTCCCTAACCTTCTCTCATGCCTTTTAGAATTGTTAGCCTTTTAGATAAACAGATGAGGAAACTGAGTGGCATTATGAATTTAGAAAATTTTCAGGGGGCAGCTGGGTAGCTCAGTGGATTGAGAGCCAGGCCTAGAGACGGGAGGTCCTAGGTTCAAATCTGGCCTCAGACACTTGTGGTATGACCCCAAGCAAGTCACTTAACCCCAATTACCCAGCCCTTATCACTAAACCTAACTCTCAGAAAGAGATAAGACTCTTTCCCAGGCTATAGAGCCTACATAGAGAGGAAGTATATACTCTTCAACTGATCCTTAGTGTAGAGGATACATTGCTAACTCATGTTTTCCCCTTCTACCTCTTTGGTTAGATGCCTTCAGGGCAAGCGCGTCTAGTTCTTGTAAATCACATTCTTTTCAAACTCATGGGTATCCAGGTGAGCGGCTAAGATGAGAGTTGGAGAGTTACTGCAGATCATTGCTATTGTTGTTTTTCCTTTGGAGAAGCTGCTTACAGAGGATACCTGGCCTTATAGACTGCATCCCCAAGCTTTCAAAAGGGTTACTCAGGCTTGGATGAAGTATTATATTGACTGGCATAAAGAGGATGGTAAAGACTCTTGGAAGTCCTCAGTGGAGAGGCCAAAAGGAATGGTTTCAAGACTAGTCAGTTTGAACAGAAAACCTGAGCTGGGACATTAAACTCTTTTCCCTCCTGACTCTATGTATGTACATCCTTAGGGCTTGGCGTGTAGCTTTGGGATTTGTGCCATCAATCACCTAGATGACACCCTGGCAAAGCTGGAGGACTTTGTGAAATCGGACATCTTCAGGAAATCTGTGGGCATATTTAACATTTTTAAGGTATGGAGTTAATCTTCAGAAAGTGACTTGTGAGAAGACTTATCCTGCTTTCCTTGGCCTTGGGCCCCTGAATCCCATTGTGTTCCCACATCTTCTCCTTATGGTATGACACTGTTGTGGATCAACCTTTTTGTCTCATTAATATTCATGATGCACATTTTGTCCCCTTTTCACATTTGGGAAACTGATACCCAAAGAATCAGAGATGGTAAGTGATAACTTCAAGCAGTTGAGTTAGATTGAGGTTTAAGCACTCACTAAATAGATTGATGAAGGTACTGTAGGAGACAGCAATGCTTTTGTGGTATCATTCAAACTCTTGGTTTGACTAGAATATAGCATGTAAATTATCTTCTTTGACGGGCAGGTGGTCTAACTCTTTCCATGACTTCTAATTGAGAAGAAGGGAGTAAGGGAGTAGAATGCTCCTACTAGGGATAATGCCCCAGACAGTTGACTTTTCCTAAAAATATCTGCTTCCACTGAGAAGATGCTCATCAGTTGTTGGCTCTGGGACTCCTGGCCTTTCTTGAAGTGTTGGAATTGCTAGGTGAGGATCTTTTAAGCTTTTTAAACCCTTCCTGAGGTCTTATCATCCTGCTAAGGCCCAAGGGCAGTCTTGGTTTGAGAACTGGTCACCAGAGTTTTCCTTATCAGTCTATGTTGTCTGATGGCCAAAAGGAACTTTGTTCTTAAATTGGCTTTAGTGGTATTTAGTATTAAATCGCAGAGGAGAGAGAATTCAGCACTTAAGCTGAGTCAGAAGTCCCATCAGGAATCAGACCCCTCTGACAAGTAATGGACTGGTTTCTCAGATGAAAACTCTTCTAATGTTTTACCTTTTAATTAGAAACTTCCTGCTTCCTCATGTCTTAAAGCTCAGAGAATCTTAATGATCATCTAATTCAGAGGTTCTTATCTGGGATCTGTAAACTTGTTTTAAAAAATATTTTGACAACTGTAATTAAATATAATTTGTTTCCTTTGTGATCCTGTGTGTTTTATGCTGTGAAAGGATCCCTAGGCTTTGCCAGATTAATTACCAAAGGAGTCCACGCTAAAAAGAAAAAAGTTAAGAATCCTTCCTGGTCTAGTTCAACCATTTAATTTCAGAGATGAGGACACAGGACCTACAAAGGGAGCCTGGCTTTCTTAACATGAGAAATAGTGAATGTAGAGCTAAGTAATGCAGGTTTCTTGATTTTCAGTTTCATTCTTTTCCCACTACCCCACACTGCTTCTGAGATAATGATTTGCTGTCTCACTTTGCCCACCAGCTGTGATATCATTTTCTTGCTATTTTTATTCTCTACTATATCCTTTTTGTAGCTTTCCTCCCTTAGATCTCCCCAGGCCCATATTCCTCACTTGTATTTTTCAGGCCTTAGTCCTTAGACCTCTTGTCCATCAGGGTTTAGATAGAGTAGATTCCTCCTGGAAAGGAAATTCACTTTACACTATCCCAGTAACATTTAAATTTATCTACTAGAAAACAACTTCTGCTCTTTTCTTCATTTTTTCCTTCTTTGAATGGTTTATAGGAACTGGGGACTGCATTGGGGAGATGGAACAGTAAATAAGAATTCTCAGTGTTGATTTCTTCTCTGTCTTGGCAGGACCGCAGTGATACTGAAGTAGACAAAGTCAAAAGCACACTGATCCTGTGCTATGGGCATGTGGCAATGCGTGCCCCTCAGGAGCTGGTATTGGCCAGGATTGAGTCTGACATACTCAGGAATGTCTTCCAGTACTTCAACACCAAGGTGGGCAGCTAAACAGCTTTTGCCCAGGGCATGGGGAGGTAGTAGGAGGGTATCAGCCTGGAAGTTGACTCCTGTCAACAACTGGCCCATTACAAAGCCCTGGCTAGTCTAGAGGTGGGCCAGGTGAGACTTAGCAGGGCAGGGGGATAGATGTGATGAGAACTCTAGGCACTTAAGTGTTTGATCATACTACAGTTGCTCATTTTAATTTTTTGTTTTACTTTTTTTGTTGTTCAGGTTCTGGGAATAAAGGTAGAAACTAAGGTACAGTGTTGAGGAATTAAAACTGAATTCTTTGTTCTTCCTTTGCTATTTCTATCTTTTCCTCTATACTTGGTAATGAGCATCAGGGTGGAACACTCTAAGGGAAAACTTCCTGGATGGGTCCCTGTGTTCAGAAGGAGGAAACTGAACATTTGAGGAAATTCTGTCCATACACCCCACTCTACCCACTCCTCACCCTAGCCCTTTCTTACTAGGCCTTTCTGAGGCTGGTGCTGGCTGGAATCTATGGAGTAGTATGGTGGTGGGCCTATACACTTCCTGCCCTATAAATAAATATTCATACATCCTTCACTTCTGAGCTTCAGTGATGTGTGTGCAGTCTCCTTTGTTGGCCAGGCTTGTCCTGGGTCCTCCTACCCCTTGCTCAGCCATATCCCTGTCATTCAGGGTCAACAAGCCGGAGAGACAGACAGAATGTTGTCTTACCTCTAGCTTTGCTCCCCACTGCTTGTTTAGTGCCAGATCCCCTGATCCCCAAAAGAACTTCTTAGAAAGCAGCTGAAAAAAGGCATTTCAGACTGTTCTTGGATTCTTACATCAGGCCCAAAGAGCCTTACTTTTCCCAGCTCCACTAATGTATTTCCCTCCTGGATTTGTGTTGGCACTAGCCTGACAAGACAGAGCTTCTGTAAAATGACTGGGGTCCCCTTTCTTTGGGACAATTGAGCCATTCTCTCTGAGAACAGACCAAGCCACCTGGCTCCTGCACCTTTGTTTCTGTACTCCCTAGGGGATGTGTGGTGGTTGAAGCAAACCTAATGGATGTAATTAGGTAATGACACCTGGGGGAATGGGACAGTAAAGGTAGGGACATAAATTGGGATTAATGTCTCTTCACTCATTTCATAGAATGTCAGAACTGGCAGACATTTTAGAGATCCCCTAGTTCATCTGTATTATTTGTCAGAGGAGGATTCTATAATTCATGGTATTGCTGGACAAACCTTCTACCTCCCCAAAGAAAACCACTTGTTGAACAGCTTTTTTTAGTGTTGACTGGAACCTTCTTGTTCTACCCAGTAATCCTACATATTGGGTAGGTTTCTACTGGACAAGGTCTCCTGGACACTAGGAAGGACAGGTACTGGCTCCATCCTATTTATGGGATCTTGGAAGATTTTTTCTAAATCTACCCTGTTAGCTTTTCTCCCCTTCTCACTATCTCTAGTTAGAAGTGCTGACAAGGAGTACAAATTCTTAACTTCTCCATTTAGGGAATTACATTTCACTTTTCTTAATTCCCTTTATTAGAGACTGATTGTATATATGTGTCAAAACATGACCTTCTTGGTAATGGACATGTGATGTATTAATGTATTACTGATACCTTGAACTAGAATTGCATACTTACAAAAATGTCTAAATAATAACAATGGTAATAGTGATACCTTATCACAGGCAAAGATAGACTCTTTCCTCAAGGGCTGAGGCACCATTCTTCAGCTTTGGACAGGGTTGGACTTCATAAAGTATATGGTCCTTGGGTTTGAGGATAATAAGTCCTAGCAGAGTTGAGTATCTTTGGATGCAATGAATAAATCACTTGTCCTTTTGGGCTTTGTTTGGAGAAGGACCAGACCTTCAAGATAACCAGCTGCAGTAGAGGAGGAAAGAGAAGGCTGCTTCCCTTTCCAAAAGAAGTAGAGAATATTTCTGCCTCTAAGGGGAAAAAGCCATTGTTCAGCCCTTTGGTAGTAGTCAGCAGCATGGAATGATGGGGGCCATTTATTCTAGGTTCTGAACCTAAGCCTTATTTATTTGGGTATATTATACTCCATTTCAGGAGATTCAGGAATATTGCTCCTAGTCTTGGGGGGACCTCAAGCATTCTGTTTTTAGCCCTAGAATACTTCAAAGACATTGAACAGAGAGCTGAGGCCTCTTGTCCTTAGATTCCTTTGTCAGAAGATTGCACTTGTCCCACCTGATGTAGGCTTGTGTAATTGCCAGTTTCGATGGTGGTAACTGGCTCTGGCAGGCCTTCTGGCTGTTCCTTAGTGCCCATGTCCAACCTTTTCTCCTGGGATGTTTGTCATCAGGACCTAACTCTGAAGCTGTGCCTCATTCGGAGTATCTGCATGATCAGCCAGGCCATCTGTAACAGTGTTCAGTCTTCTTCCTTCGTCTTCTCTCAGAAAGCAGAGTTGGTGACTCAAATGATGGTGAGGCAGAACTAAGCTGGAACTTTCCTTCACCTTAGGGATGACTGGGTTTTTCATAGGAGGTTCTGGGAAGCCCAAGACTCCAAGGTGGTTGGGGCTGGCAATGGGCATTCATAGGGACTATGTAGCAGTACCAGACGTCTTTTTCTCGGTTTTGGAGGACCTACATGAGCCAACACAGTTATTGGGAAGTATGTGTGGGGTTCATTGAGAGGGCCTGTGAATTTAGATTGAGAGACTTAGGAATTGGGTGGAAAGATTTGAAATGTATGCAGGAGGGACCTTCCACATCAAGGGATTTGCCTCCATAGAGGAGAAGGAAACCTTCTAAGAAGGTGAGCTACGGGTAGCAAAAGAGAAGCCCTGAGACAGACAAGTGCTGAGTTCTGAATTTCTTTGCTTAGGAATTTATCAGAGCAGAGCCCATGGACTTTCTGAAGACAGCAATACGCAAGAGAGCCATGATTGCCTGTACTTACCTATCGTATCCTTTTCTTCATTGGAAAAAACCTAGATTGGATGTTAGATAACTGACTGAGCTGGGGAGAATGCCTGCTGAGTCAGGTGATATTTAAGAGGTTGTTATAGCATTCACCAATTGACTTTAGAACTAGGGGCACATACATCCTCAGTGGACCACAGCTCTTTCCTATCGAAGTAAAATCAGATGCCATTACTGAAAGCGTCTTACTCCTGCCATAGGTCTCTCTCTTTTGTCTCTCTTTGCCTTCCTTCTTTCAACTGTGCTCCTTTGGGCACTGATAATCAACAGCACAGAGCAGCCTCTCACTATCCAGAGCTCCTCTCTCAAAGAGGAAAGAGGCACTCAATCTGGGTACATGGCTATTTCTAATGCAGTTAGTCTGACACAACTAGACTGTAGACATCAGGGTCTCTGATTGCCCTCTATAGAACTCCTATCTGGGCTTAGTCTTTAGAAGTCCTATGAAGTGAAGATAAGATTTCAGATACTCAAGAGGGGGTTTCTTTGACCTATTGTCAAGAACATTGGAGCCTCCACTGGAAGACCTGGACAAAGCCGAGTTGATCCACAGCTGCCTACATAGTGTGTTGGCCCTCCCATCGGATGCTGGGATAACATCCTACTTCCAAGAGGTGAGGAGGGTCCTGAGAAGACTTAAACAGGGAGCCTCACTTAGGCCAAGAGGCATGGAGTGACTGGAATTGGCTTTACTGCTTTGATGGGCCATACTCTGGTCCCTGGAAGACCATGATTGTGGCCTGGAGTTTGCTCTTGTATTGAGTGTTTTCTTCTCCCTTTCAGAGCTCTTTGGAGGGCATTGTTGTAACATGTGATGTAACAGTTATTACTTTTATTCATCTAGACCCTGTACTTTGATACTATGACTGCACTCAAGGATTTGCTGACAAGACTTCTGCTTCGAAATTTATCTCCCCAAGGCCTGCAGAACATGTTTGAGGTATGATCAGGTGGGGTGGTGAGCTCCACAGAACAACAGAGGACCTAACCAGACCTTATTATTCCATCCTCCCAGCCCCAGAAAGTCTAACCACATCTAGACCCTAGATCTTGAAATGGTTTTCATTTCTCTTAACAGGAGATATGGGACTTTTCTTCCACTTTACTTCCTCCTTTAGCTGGGAGCTGCTTTCTTCAAGGTCCCTGTATTAGAGGGAGCTAGATGTTTTCTAGGAGAACCCCTTCAGCATAGTCTTCTGACACTCCATATATTAGTCTGACTGGGCTGTAAGGGGAACATAAAGCCTAGTGATTGCTTCTCCTATGTCCCAGAATGACTTTGGTTTTATGAACCACTGAAGCAGTGCCCATGGCCCGAATGTGGGCATGGCTATGTTTCTCTGCTCTGCATCTTGCCCTTTCATAGATAATTTTCTCTAATCCCCTAAGGGAGGTCTAGGAGCCCAGATGTGAAGAGGCCCAGGACTAGCAACTTTAAAGATTTACTTAAGTTGTAACAATTCAAAGCTAAATGGGAGTTGAGACATCTTACTAAGACATTGTTTATACTTGGCTCTCAAGTGAGGCTCCTCTTTATTTATGAAAGCTTTGTCTCTCCATTAAATATTGAGTTCACAATGGCTAAATTTATAGAAGTACTTCCAACATGGTGATTATAGGAGCTAGTCAAGCCAGGAATTAAGGGATGGAACTCATGAACAGGTATCCAGGACTATGGTCCTCAGGTCCAAGGACAAAAACCTCATGGATTTGGAGTAACCAACAGATGCTTGTCAAGATAGGGTCAGTTGAACATATTTTGGCTGACAGAAAGGATGAGGCCTGAAAGTCAGCAGGATAGCCTGAAAAGTTTACAGATTCTATTTGTTTCCAAAGTGCTGTCACAGCACTCCTTTATTTATCCTTCATTTGGCCAGATTTGGAAAGGCTTTCTTATTCTAGCACCATTCCCTGCTCCTACTCGTACATCTCTAAAGGTGGGGTTGATACTATATTAGAACTGACTAAGGGGTTGGTACCCAAAGGGAACTATCTCTTCCTATAACTACTGAGCATTCCTGCCAGGGATGGGGCTTCTACCTCTGAAATCCTACCTCCATCCCAGTTGGTTATGATGAAACTTTTTTCTTCTTTATCATCCTTCTAGCATTTGACTCCATGGATCAAATCCCCCAAAGGACATGAGCGGGAACGTGCCCTAGGATTGAGTGCCTATCTGCTGCGCTACTTCTTGGAGCATTTGAATGTTATTGTAAGTTTGCTCACATGGCCCCCAGTTACTATCAGGCCCCACTCTGTTCCCTCATGGTACCAATATCTTCTTTGTCTCCAGGTGTATTTACTATCTCCTCTCTTGCCAGACTTGGAAGGTGCTTCTGATAAATGGTTGTCAGTCTGTGTTTGAAGACCTCCAATAATGGGGAATTTATTACTTCTTGAAGCAACCCATTTGACTTTTAGAAATCTCTAGTTGATAAGTTTCCCCTTTAGTCTGCCTATCCTTTCTTTTTTCTGATTGCCTGGGTTATACTTAGGCCTATTTTTTCTATATCCTCATCCTGTTTTGTATACTCTGCCACATTGGACTCCTTTAGCCTTCCTCTTTATCCTTCTTCTCCCTGCCTTCTGTTATACCTTTCATCTGATTGGGGATTGAAGTTAGAGAGTGGCCCCTATTAGGAGAAGAGGCATTTTTCTTATTCAACTGATATTTACTGAATGCTTGTCATGTGTGGAGAATACAAAAATTTAATATGATAGTATGGCAGTATTACTGTCCCAGTAAGTTTATAGTATCCAATGAGAGATAAAACTTGCCATTAATCAAAATACAAGATACCATAAAAGACCTGAAATTCTCTGGGAATTTAGAGGAAGGAAGTCACTTCTAGTTGGAAGGGTACAAGAAAGTGACCTGAAAGTGAGTATCATTTAAACTGGCCCATGAAGGATGGGGAGGACTTTGACAGTTAAAGATTGTGAGGGAGGCAGCAATATGAGAAAAGTCATCACGGCAGGAATAGAACAAGTATGTTTGAGTAATGGCTTTGAAAGGCAGCCTTTTCCCTACTGAGTTAACACTTTGAAGTACCATGTCTAGTTCAGTTGAAGGAAAGAATTGTGTTTGAGATACTGCTCCCCTACAGGAATCTAAGGCTAGAAATTGAGGCAGGGATCTGGGTGTGGGAGATGGGGGGCAACTGCAGTGCTTAGTCTAACCAGTTTAGATTTGCTTCTGGATAGAGTTGAGGTTATCATTAAAGGATGGTAAACAGGGTAATGACTGATCACACATACATTTATCATACATTCATCTGATACTCTGTGTAAGGATTGATAAAGACAAAGAGAAACTAGTTAGGAGGTTCTTTCATTTGTCCAGATGAGAGGTGATAAGGGCTAAGTGGCTGTGAGGGTGGAGAGAAGAGATGAATTTGAAACATTTATAGTGATAAAATAAAAATAAACATGAAATACAAATTAATATGAGTACCCTAAATATACCCTACCCTGACACATAGTGGATTATGGCTAGAGTAACTGAAGACATGATACGTCAAAAGATTAACTTAGTAGGGAGGAGGTTGCCTTTCAGAGTTATAACTACCTCTCATCTGCAACTTGGCTTTGTTTTCCTGAGTTTTTCTAGTCCTTTTGGAACATGTTAGTGTGTTTAATTGCACTGGTCCTTTGGGTGAAAATCCTGGAGCAGAAATAGTTAATGCAGCAAGTTTCAAGATACTACCTTTACTAGCCCTGGGCCAGAGCTTCACTAGGGCTCTACCTGACCTGATCTCTCAGGTATATGAGTGACTGCTGCCTACAAGGCTCTAAACTTCTTTTAAATTCCATTCTGGGTACCCTCTCTTTCCAGGCAATTGTACCATTCTATAACCTGGGGCTTCTTGTTGGGATCTTCTCTCCGAGGTGTGCAGACTCATTGTCTACTCTCCGACACAATGCCTTGGACTGTGTTTACTCCTTACTCTACATACAACTCTTCTATGAGGGTGAGAGCCAGTAGGCAAATTGAGAGGGGTTGGGGAGATGAATGGTCATTTCAGGGCTGCCTTATGAGCCACCACTCGCTTCTAATCTTGATCTGACTAGTTGTAGGATCATGGGTAAGTCATTTTCCCTATGACCTTGTGGATGTTTTTTGCTTTGTACAAAGATAAGTTTTCTGAAGATTTAGACCTTCTGTTGATGTCTAAAGATACACAAAGTGAGGTCTCAGACAGCACTGTGGGTGAAACTTTTGTTAATTCTATTGTTCAGTTATTTTTCAGTCATTTCTAACTCTTTATGACCAAAGTTCATCCCATAGCTACTTGAGAATGCCTCATAGGTGATAAAGTTATTTTGTAGCTAGCTTTCAGGCTTTGCACTTATTGTTCCCCCTCTTCCCCAAGTGGGTTAGTTTTGGTATTCTCTACCTGGTGCTTATAGAAATGGGGGGTGGGGGTGGGGGTTCTCTGAGCTGCCCTGGAGCAGACCATCTGGCCCCAGCTGCTTAGCTTAACTTGCTGGAAGGGTTGCTGCCAGGAGAGGGCGCCCTAACTCTAGGAATTTGAACTTCCTACGCTGCTGTGTCAGGCTGGAGAATGGCTTTACTTAGATTATACTGATGAACTTTCTTTTCCCCTACAGGTTTTGCCCAAGATTATCAGGATGAAGTAGCAGAAAAGCTCTTATCTCTCAAAGATAGCCTAATTGATCCCAATGTCTCTATTCTCTTCCATACTTGCTACAGCATTGCTCAGGTAACAATAACCAGGATCTTAACCGTGAAACCCTACTACAGTGGGACAGTGGCTGATGGAGGATCCACAACTAACCCGTGCTTACACGAGACTCTTGCAGTATAGGAATATTGGAAGCTTTAGATCAGTCAGCTGTCAATAGGAATAGTGATTGGGGAAAAAATATAAGTAGGAGACCTCAACTGTTTTCAGTAGTTATTGTGAACAGAGTTGGATCAGGTAGGGCAGGCACAAACCATATTTACATAGAGGAATTATTTAGAAAAATCAGGCCAAAATGGAATAATTGCTTTCCTTAATCATAACCCTCTACAGGCTTTGGTTCAAGTGGCTTCAGATAAGGAGATACCAAGGCCTGAGTTCACTTTTGAGACCATGCAGTCCCCTATCTCCCTACTAATGCCTCCTTTTTCCCCTTAATGGAAACTTCAAAGTGATGTTTGTTGGCTTTTAGCTTCAGTTTCACTAGCAGGGAGCTTCAGCTCCTTAGAAATTCAAGAAGTTGCCCAGGGTCTCTTGTACTTCTGGTTTATGATCCCTCACTGCCCTCTCTGGAGACCCAGCATAGATCTAGGAGTTATCTAACAGCCAGTGGGGTAGGGACATTTATCAAGGTCCTTGACACTTCACACAGAGTTAGAAGGAACTTTGTGATACTGTGCCTATTAGTCTCTGGAAAGTCAACATAGGTTACAGATTACAGACATGGTCCAGCCTAGGGATCTTTTGGCACCATCTGGATCTTCTGAATTAGCTCCCAGGAGGCCTCAGTTACAGGGCATTGCTGTAGTCCAATATAGCAGCCCCTCAGGGATGAGTTTGCTCTGGTGAGGTCCACTTCAGAGGGAGGAGGTCAGACTGCCTGGTTGAGAGAGTCTGGTTAACAGCATTCTTGGCTGCAGCTGCCACCTGGGAATGCAAGAGCTGCTGGGAAGCCAGGAATTGTACTAAAGCTACAGACCTCAGTAGGGAAGGGAAGAAGGCCTCTTATTTGCCAGACCACATGTTTGGGGCACAAAAGATTTACTTTGTCTCCCCTCTATCTGTGGATCATCTGATACTTTCTGAATTCATCCTTAGTTGAGGAACTTTACTGCTTGATTTAGCTAAATGCTATGGGAAGAGGTAAGAAGGAAATAGAGGGGACCACCCAGCCTTTTCCCCAGTTGTGGGAACCAGCCACACACAACATTAAGCAAGATGAGGGTCCCTTATGTAGCTTGAGATCTCCTATTAAGCTTTGTGAGCCCAGCCTTGAGAAATACTGTATTTAATTCATTTAAATATTTGTCAAGAACCTAGCCCAAGGGATAATTGGTAGCTCAGTGGATAGAGATGGAAGGTTCTGGGTTCAAATGTGGCCTCAGACACTTCCCATCTTTGTGACCCTAACTCCAGTTAACTCCAGTTGCCTAGCCCTTACTGCTCTTCTGCTTTGGAACTGACAGATACTTAGTATTAATTCTAAGACAGAAGATAAAAGGTTTTTTAAAAAAGCAAGAGAAAGAGGGGAAGAACCCACCTTGGGCTTTGATTGTCCTGTGCTAGGCAATGGAGATAAAAAGAGAATTATATAATCCTTCACCTCATGGAATTCATAAAGAAGTAGAAAGATGACAAATAGATTCTTTAATTACAAGTTAGAATATGATTATTGTAGGAGAGATTTTAAAGAAAAAGAATAGAGGTTGAGGATGGGGAAAATTCATTTTCAGGTAGGAAATTAAGGAAAGCCATATGGAGAAGGTGGTACCTGGTCTGGGTCTTGAAGGAGAAAGATTTTAGTATCTAGAGATGTAAAAATCATCCCTTCTACGCATGTAATTAACCTGTGCAAATGGATGGAAGTTGGAGTGTGCAGGATAAAATGTTTGGGCTAGAAAGTAGAATGTGAATGGGAGTCATGTGCAGTAAGGCAGAATAAGTTGGGGGCTATATTACTGAAGGCTTCTAACATCAAGAGTTAGAGCTGTCCATTCCCAGGAATGAAGCTGAATTCTTTCTGTGTTACCATCACTTTACTGATGAATCCACTCAGTTCCATTTGAACAATAGCCACTAAGTTGCTCTCTTTTGAGCTAACTGGAAAAGAGAGCGCTTGACATCTCTTAGGAGAGAACATTGGGCTACTATTACTAGTGATCCAGCATTGGAGGACAAGGTGACCTCTGATGAAGATGATCATAGAGCCAGGAAGCAGTGAGTGCCAGTAGCTATAACCACAAGAAAAGATTTCTTTAGGCACGCTCTACCCCCTACCATAAGCTTGGAGGAAGCTGGCTCCTCACTTTATTGGGAAAAGAGGTTCTGGAGTTTCTCCCTGAAGTACACTCTAAGATTTGATTTTCTCCCAAACTTTGGTCTGGATGAAATGTTTTAATGACTTTATTCTAAAACCTGGAAGAAAGATCTGTGCTGGAAAAACTGACAGCCCATCCCTTCCTTTCTTCATCCTACTTGGCCTCAGAGGCATCATTGATGGCAGATAAGGAGTCATAGCGCATATTTCTCCTTTCCTTCTCCCTGACTATCCATAATTAATCTCATCTTACTTTAAGGGACTAGGAGAGTGGGTGTTTTGCCTTTTGGTGAAGATCCCTTGTCTTTAATAGGATAGTGGCTCTTTCTTATTTCCAAAAGCCCTAAACAGAAGCTGTATATCTAGCCATTAAGTGACAGGCTACCACCATGATTTCCAAACTATAGCCATAGCCTTTGGGCCAGAGGAACAGGAATACTCCCACTCTATCATCATTTCATTTTGCATGGGGCAAATTGAGGGACCAAAATGGAATAAAACTGTTGCCTGGTCTGCAAAATACCAGGATTCATCTTATCTCTTCAGCAATTGTACTTTCCTCAACATTTTCTACTCCCTGCTTTTTACTTCTTGCCCAGGGAATAGTAATCAATAACTATTACTATTCCGACTAGAAATGACAAGATAATCTACTGAGCTGTGCCTATACAGACAATCCCTATGCCTGCCCAAATCAGGGCTTCTTGACCTCTTTTCTATCATAGTCCCTTTGGCAGTCAGGTAAAGCCTATGAACTCCTCAGAATAATGTTTTTAAAGGCATAAAATAAAATATATAGGATTTCAACTATATTCAAATAGTTAGAAAAATGCTTTTAATAAATTCAGGGACTCCAGGTTTAGAAACATTGGTATACACCATAATTTTCTTTCCTGACTAACAAATGTATTTGTGTTCCCCTAGTAGAAGGTAAACAGAGACAACCTCACTTCTTTGTTTGTATCCCTGGTACCCAGCACAATGCCCAGCATATAATCAGACCTAATACTGTATACTTGTTGATTGACTGATTAAAGGACTGTTTGACTGTTGTTTGAGCCTTAAAAATAAATAAATGAGTGAAGCAAGTGAGAAGAAAATGGGATATTCAACTAAGTAGTCTTAGTTCCATCAGTGGTTTCCCTCAGAAACACTCTAGGGGAGAATGAACCCCTCTTTAGCTAGTGGAGCCAGTTTTAACTAGACTTGTTTTAGGGAATGAAGAGACAGCTGCTATCCTTAGTACTTCTTATCCTGAAGGGCATGCACACTTGAGAGAGGGTAAATGGAAGGACACAGGAACCTTCTCAGTCCTCTGGGACTAGAGAGAAGACTTGTTGAGGAAGTGTATTCAGGATTGCTGACTTCTGACATTTGGAGGGCTATCAGTGAGGAAAAGTAAGTTTCTGTATCACCAGAAACTCAGAACAATTGGTAAAATTTAGAGGAAGGCAATTTTGGGCTGAATATAAGGAATTTAGGCTAAGTGATTATATCAATTCGACAGTAGATGAAGTTGACTTAGAAGTCAGTGAACTTTTTGTCTTTATGGTGTTCCAGCAGAAGGGATGCTGTAGATAGGCTTGATTCATTGGGCAATATAGATTAAGTGAATTGGGGCAAACATGGGGTTGGGATAGAAAGATGCTGCTCAGCTTCCTTGCAGCTCTAATATCCTTTGATTTCCTGTGCCTGGAATGAACTCCCCTCACTGCTCCACTTCACTAAGATATCTATAGCAGTTGTCACTTTATCCATTCAGTCACCAAACATGTATTGAGGATAGGTGGAGGGACAGGCACTTATTAAGCACCTACTATGTGCCAGGTACTTTGCTAAAGCACATGATGAATATTATCTCATTTAATCTTTTCAAAATTCCTGCGAGGTGATTGCTATTTTTATCCTCATTTTATGGTTAAGGAAACACAGGCAGAAAGAAGTTAAGTAATTTGCTGAAGACCACACATCTAATAAATGCCTACGGCTAGACTTGACCTCCATCTTCTGACTCCAATTGTCCTAGGTCTTCAATGTGTAAGGCATAGTGTTAGATGCTGAAGATAGAAGGGGGGAATGGCAATCCCTATCTTAAAGTTTATATTCTTGTTTTTGTTGATCTATTTTTTTCATATAAATTGAATTTCTAAATCTGTTCCTCCCCTTTTCTCTACTTATTGCATGATGGTTTGATTTTTTTAACTCTTACCTTCTTTCTTAGAATTAATACTATGGGGGGAAGCTGGGTAGTTCATTGGATTGAGAGCCAGGCCTGGAGATGGGAAGTCATGGGTTCAAATCTGGCCTCAGACACTTCCCAGCTGTGTGACCCTGGGCAAGTCACTCGATCCCCATTGCCTAGTCCTTACCACTCTTCTGCCTTGGAACCAATAAACAGTATTGATTCCAAGACGGAAGGTAAGGGTTTAAAAAAAAAAAACAATAATTAATACTATGAATTGGTTCTAATGCAGAAGAGTGACAAGGGCTAAGCAATGAGGGTTGGGTAACTTGTCCAGGATCACACAGCTGGGAAGTGTCTGAGGCTAGATTTGAATTAAGAACCTTCTATCTCTAGACCGGGGACTAAATCCAGTTGTTTGTTATAAAGATGAGAAAAGAAAGAAGAGAAAAGATATTTTAAAAAAACTATTACACAAGCCATGACTTAAAACTTATGTTTTATCCATACAATTTATCCATAGCTTACATCTTATCCAAATCCATAGTCCCCTAACAGCGAGATCTCTGGGTCAAAGGGTATGGACATTTTGGGTACTTTTTTAAAAATCATAATTCCAAATTTGTTTCTGGAATAATTTGACCATTTCACAGCTCTATTGTTATTCAGCCATGTCCAACTCTGATTTTGTATGGGTTTTCTTGACAAAGATACTGGAGTGATTTGCCATTTTCTTCTCCAGCAGATTAAGGCAAACAAGTTAAGTGACTTGCCTAGGGTCACAACTAGTAAGTGTCTGAGGCCAAATTTGAACTCACGTTGTCCTGACTGCAGACCCAAACCTTTAGCCACTAAGCTTTCTTGTTGCTCTGTCAACTTCTACAGACTGTATTTAGTGTTCTTGTCTTTTCTTTGATATTAACTATTTTCTTGTCATCTTCACAAATTTGTTTGGTGTGAATTGAATCTTCAGTTGTGTATTTGCTATTCTTTTGGTGCTAGTGATTTGGAGCAGTATTTCTTATGGTTTTTAGTAGCTTACAGTTTTTCTTATCCTTGGACGACTATTAAGCCTTGGGGAGTGGCAAGGAGCTTAGATTTTATAGGAAATCTTCCCTGAGCTCCTCCAGGTATTAAGTTAATTTCTCCTTCCCATTCTGAGCCTCATAATACTTTACCTGGTTAATCTCTCCTTTGCACCTATCTGAACCCCTTCCTTCATTTTGTGACATTATACTCTTGAATCTCCTCTTTTTCTCATTACTCTTCAGTTCTCTTTGCTGGGTCATCATTTGAGTCCCCTCCCTTAAACATGAGTTAAGGGGTATCTCCTAAGACTGTCTGTCCTAGACCTTCTTTTCTTTTTCCTTTGTGTCCTCTGTCTTGGTGATTTAACAACATCCATAAGTTCAGTTATTATTTCTATATAGATGGCTTCAAAATCTAAATATTCAATTCTGATTATTATATCTCCCAACTAGATGTCCTGTGAGCATCTCAAAGTCAGTGTATTCAATATGTGAAACCCGGTGGAATTGCCCGTAGGCTGTGGGAGGAGGTAGGGAAGAGGGGAGAGAAAGGACATGAATCATGTAACCAAGGAAAAAGATTCTGAATTTTTAAAAAATCAATGTGTTCAAAGTAGAATTCATCCCCTCTTCCACATTTACCTGCTTCCATAGAGAGCACCTCCATCTTTTCTATTTACCCATAAACCTTTCAAGTTATCTTTAATTTCTCCCATCAATAACCTCCCCTAGATACAGTTAGTTGCCAAGTTTTATTAGTGTTACATTCCACATGTATTCCCTTATTTTCACTCCCCACAAATCTTGTTCAGGTCCTGATTGCTTTTTCTTTTTTCTTTCTTTTTTTTTTAAACCCATACCTTCTGTCTTGGAATCAGTACTGTGTATTGGTTCCAAGGCAGAAGAGTGATAAGGGGTAGGCAATGGGGGTCAAGTGACTTGCCCAGTGTCACATAGCTAGGAAATATCTGAGGCCAGACTTGAACACAGGACCTCTAGTCTCTGGGCCTGGCTTTCAATCCAGAGAGCCACCTTGATGCCCCCTCCTGATTGCTTCTTGCCAAGATTACTGTAATAGCCTTCTAATTGATCTAGTTTCTCCTCTCTTCAATCCATCCTCCACTTAATTGTCAAAATATTTTCCTAAAGGACAAATTGGACCATATCATTCTTCTGCTCAAGAAGCTTCCACTGTTCCCTAGATTAAATGATGAACTTCATTGTCTCTAGCCTTCCTCTCCAAACTTAAATTTACTTTACTTCTTTTCACATCCTCTGTTCTTTTTAACCTATTTCTGTTCCTTTAATTTGGCATTCAATCACTCACCTCCATGCTTTTGCACAGGAAGCCTCTACTGATGCTCTTAATTGTCAGTGCTCACGTGGTCTGATTACAGGTTGTATCTTCTTAAATTTAAGGAGAACATAGCCTTCTTGAGGGCAGAGACTATTTTTAATTTTTTTATACTGCACATATTTAATATTTGTTGAATGAATGTATAGTTGACTTCTCCTTAGATTATAAAATTTTTGAGAGCCTTTGTATCTCTAGAACCTAATATGGTGCCTTACACATTGCACATACTTAATAAATATTTACTGACTTGAATTCTCTGTTCTCCACAAGGGAAGTACAGTATAGGGCTTGTTTATGAGTCCTGGACTGAGCACCTAAGGACCAGTCTCTTATGACTAGAACATCATGAGCACTTTGATTTTTAGCACACTGGGTTCCTTCATAAGTATTTAACTTTGCCATTGCCTGGATCTTACCTAGAGATTATACCAAGTGCACCACAGTCTGATCAACCAGAGATGTCTTAGGTGCCACCTTCTCCCTGCTTCTTGACCACTGCACATATGGACATTAGACCATGTTGGTTCAAATGTTTTACTTAAATTCCACTTGAGAGGAAAACTAGTCTTGTGCAAATGTAGGATTTATGGGGGGGGGGGGGGGGGACAGGTAATAGTCATTTTTACCCTTTGCCCTCCCTTGATCTTTTACTGTCCCTCAGACATGAAAGGGCAAGAGTCCAGACTTCGAATTATTTTCCTAACTCATGCATTGGTTTCTTATCTGTCCCATTTTTTGGTTGGTTCTTTTACCCACTAGACCCTAACCAGAACAGCCTGGGGCTAGGGATTGGATCTGAATCCTTTTCTCCTTGGTTCCCTGCCATCTAACTTTTCTCTCTATAGATTATTGGGAAGCGCCTCCCCCCAGATCAGTTTATTTCCTTTCTACTGACAATATTTGAAGGACTGAAAGACTCTGATGCGAATTGTGCACGTGCTGCCACAGTCATTATCAACTGCCTGCTGAAGGAGAGGGGAGCTGTGTTACTGGAGAAGGTAAAGAACTGTTGGGACTCAGTGAAAGCCTTCCAATCCTCCCATAGAAGCTGATTTTGGTGTCCAGGCGTCATTAAAGGGAAGCCTTCCTGTGTATAGCCATAGTTGTTAACTGTCTCTTGGAAGTGGAGTAAGGAAAATTTAATGTGAATGACATTTTAAGCTCATGGCTCTCACCTTACCTGAGAGGCAAGACCATATCCCAGGAGGAGGATGTACTCTGCAACAGTTCAGGGAGGTTTGTAAGAGCATGAGAAGACAAACTACTATGGTCTGACAGATCCTAAATTGAGACCCTGAAGCTCACCACAAAACGACCCTTAATCTGCTGCTCTAGAAATGGACCCCTGAATATCCACCTCTTGATGCTGCTATAAAACTGGGTCCCTGAACCTCCACCTCAGACAAGCTGGAGGGTTTGAAAGGAAGAAAAGGCTTTAGGGTGACTCCCTGCTTGCCTTTAGCCACCTTGCTTAGTGTATTTTCTTTGTCCCTCAGAATGGGCCTGGTTTGCTAATGAATAAGGGTGACATTATCCTATTTTGCCAAAGACTAGTCTTAGTTATGCAAGGAAGTTAGGATTTAAGATCATAGCCTTCTGGTCAGAAACCAAAAAAGTCTTCCCCCCCTTACTCCAGTTTCCTGGGACATTTTCCTTCATGGCACTGTCACCATTTGGGATTGTTCTGCCTATCTATTCCTCCCTCTGCTCTGTAGGTTTCCCTTCAAAGCCAACTAGTATTAGGCCTTAGGGGCAAACTGGCTTTGGGTCCAAATCCTAGCCTGGAAACTTTAGGGGGAAGAATAATTCGTGAAGAAGCAGGAGTCAAAGGTTTTAACATGCCTTCTCTTTTCTTTTTAAACTTTGGATTGAATTTTCTTTTCATTTCCACCCACTGGCATTTGGGAGTTGTAATTGGAAACACTAGTTTTCTTCCTCCCTTTGCTTTCCTGTTACTTCTAGAATTGCTGCAGAGGTCCAGCTTTTTACCTATTAGAGTGGACTGTACCTGGGATTGCTCCAGGCTTGATGACTCACCTTGTAGTCCTATGCAATCCAGACTAGATCCTGAAACCAAAAGTTATGCTAATTCTTCCCAAGGATTTGGGGGAAGGACCTAGTTCAGCTGGTGAGAGGGGAGAGGAGAGTTGGATTTGGCAGTGACACCTGAGGATTGGCTATGTTTCTGAATTTGCTGCTTGTAGCCTATCCTTTGCTTTCTTTGTCAGAAATTATCTGTTTTCTGCTCTTAGGCAAAAGTAGGTGACTGATAGGCATGACCTTGGAACTAGCCTTTTGTGCTCTTAGTATCTTAGTGAAGGCCTTAACAATATTAACTGAGATTAGAACTTGCAGGATGAAATCGCACCTTGGGTCTGCTTCCTGCATCCCACTTACCAGCCCTGGATTCCCAGACAAATAAATGGACTTGAATGTGTTGGGAGTGAGGGTGGAAATAGGGGTATTGGTTCTAGGATTGGTTTGGGAAAAAGAGTAATGAAATATTTACTGGGTGCAAGACACTGTCCTTCCTGTTCACTATGAACAATATTTGGTTAAGCTGTGGATGGGCTCTGTATCCAAGCAATTCTCAATCAAGGGAAATATATGGATACAGCTATATCAAAAGTCAGAGTCTGGTGCCACAAGAATTCAAAGTGTAGAAAAGTCATTTGAGACCTGGGAGGTCAGGGAAGACAACATGAGTATGAGGCATTTATACTTATTGATGCAAATTCATTCTACCTTTTTGATAGAAGATTGAAGGGCATTCCAGGCAATGAACACAGTATGAACAAAAGTAGAAAGATAAGAGGTATGTTCACAGAACAGCAGTCAGTCTGATATGGCTAGAACATGAGAGGTTTATAGGGGTCAAGGCTAGAATTCTCCAGGGTTAGAAAGTTGCTTCTACCCAGCCTGTCTTCTTGTCTTTCCTTTCCCCCAGAGGGCCTAGCACATGATTCAGTACATGGACACTTCTCATTAATGCCTATGTCAGTCATTCTAGGCTAGGTTGTTAAGGAAATGTATGTATGAGATGCAGGTGCCAGAGAAAGTGGAAGACAGACCCCCATTCCAACTACTAGCTAGGTTTGGACTTAGTACCATGTTTGAACATTAAAATTAAAAATTGAACATTGAAAATTGAAACATTCAACTGAACATTGAAATTTTAAAAAAGTTTAATCCTGTTTGGGAAATTGACTGGCTTTACCTGTAATCTATTCCCTGATTGGGGGAGGGGGGGAAATGGTGCTTCTTGTTTTTGTTTATCCTTTGGTCCCGTGGCACATGTTTACTATATATTTCTCTCTAGGTGCCAGAGATTATGGGGCTGATCCATGGTAAGCTATGTGAAGTAAAGGATGAACATGTGGTGAAGGCTATCCAGCAGAGTGTGTATCTCCTTGCATCTCAGCATAAGGCAGCAGTGGTGGCTAGTCTTTTGGCCAGTCCCTTGCCCTTTGACAGGTATGGTTTCTGTGGGGGCTGGTGTGATCTGCTTGCAGGGCTCAAGCTAATTCTCTGGTTCTGTGGTCATGAAGGAATATCCTTCAGCATTTCTCCACTGCATAACATTTTCTTATTTACACATTCTGTAGAATCATTTACTGTATTCCATGTCATATAGGTAGCATAGAGAAGTGAGATTCTGAACCTGATTGAGTGACAGGGCTTTTTGTTCCCTTGTTCTACCCTGACATCAGGGCCACCCACTCTGAGCCTTCTATTAAATTAGTTCAGACACCAGAGCTTGTGGGGTTCTTTCACACCTTAGCTATGACCCTTTCATTCCTTGAGCTATTCCCTATGTACAGTTTCTTTTGTCTCATCATTCTAGGACAAAGATGAAAGGCAGGAACAGAGAGAGAAAGCCTCACCTGCACCAGCTAGCTGTAGATCTGAGGTTGTCCTTGCATACCTGGCCTTGCCTTCTTTGGAGGTCCACCTGGGATCAAGAGTAGGAAGGAAGGAGAGCAAAAGTATAGCCTGTTTAGTATCCACACACAAACTGCACCTGCTCTTAGAATTTCTTAATTCTTGGTAGACTTTTTTTTTTTAATTGTTTTCTTCTAGTCTTAGAGTCCATCACAAGCTCTTTAAGAGATCGGGCCAGGTTCAGACTTTTAGTAATAGAATTATAGAATCTTAGGTTTGGAAAGAATGTTGTCAGATCTCCCATTCTTTAACATTGTTGACCATCTTTCTTGAATCTTTCTCTTCTTTTGGTTGTTCTGTCAGTCTCCTAATCTTGATCTCCACATATTCTCTCTCCTTCACTGATTTCCTTTTTCCTTATAACCTCCAACTTTGGATATTGGCCAAGACTCAGCTCTTTTGCTGTTTTTTCTTTATGTTCCTAATCTCTGAAGTTACCATTTCAAAAAGAATGGCCTTATCTTAGTTTGTATCTTCCTTGGGCTATATACAATCTTTCAGTCCATTTATTTCTGTTGTCTGGATAATTTGTCTTTTCTTTGTTTTCATGACACTGCTTCTTCTTGGGTCTCTTGCTTCTCTGGCTATTCTGCCTGGCTATCTTTTAGTTCATTTTCTTTCTCCAATCCTTTAAATATGGATGTCTCTAAGCTCTTGTACTTTCATTGTAATTCCCAATACCATAATGCAAATGACTTCCAAAAGTTTATCTCTAGTCCACATCTCTTACCTGAGTTCCAGTTGCATCACTTGCCTCCTGGACAGTTGGATTTTAATGTTTCCTCACTACTTCAAATTCATCATATTCAAAATCAAACTTGTTATATTTTCTCCAAATTAGGAGGTTTTAATCTGAGTCTAAAAATAAGAGGGTTCACAACTATGGAAAGATTTCAGAGCATCTGAGAAATATATAATTGGTTTCTTTTGTAATCCTATTTAGTTTATGCATTTTAAAACATAATCTTTTAAGTCTTGTCATTCCTTCATTTGAAATTCTTTCTATTCCTTCATCTCTATCTCCACCTAATTCAAGTCTTCATATCACTTTCCATAGACTATTGTAATGGTCTAGTCTTCCTGAGTATGTTGCCAGAATAGTCTTCCTTAAACATGGCTTTCATCATGCCACTGCTCTGATTAGAAACCTTTAGTGATTGCCTGCCTCGAACTTCTGTTCCAAACTTCTAGTCAGTTAACTGACTCTACCATCTCTAGTCAACCTTATTTCTACTGCTTTCTAATAAGCACCTTCTGCTTGAACCAGGAAATCATAGTATTTGGGATCACACCTTTCTTGGAACCTTTGTTCTTTTTTATCTTTACTCTCTTTCTCTACTCTCTTTTCTCTTCATGCCTATAAATGTTTTAAGGACTTACCATCCCTAAGTAAAACAAAACAAACAAACAAGCAATGAACCCTTCTTAGTCCTGTCTAAACTATTATTTTACTTCTCTTCTTTTTAGATAGAGTAATCTGTACTTCATACATGCTATCTCCCACTTCTTTATTATAACCATTCACTTTATATACCCTACAAAGTAACTTCTATTCTCACTACTCAATATAAACTAATCTCTCTGAGGTTACTACTATTCCAAAACCAAAGACCTTATCTTAGTCTTTATCTTTCTCAGCATTTCAACAACTTTTGAGTCCATTTATCTCCCTTTTGTCTGGATAGTTTCTTTTCTCTTTGTTTCCATGACACTGCTCCTTCTTGGGTCTCTTGCTTCTCTGGCTACTCTGCCTGGCTATCTTTTGATTCAATTTCTTTCTCTATTCTCAACTCTTTTGTCTTCATACTTTCTCCCTTTGCAGCCACATTTTTTTGAAGACTTCAGTTGTTTCAACTCTATGTAGATGTCTTCCATATCTTTATGTCTAGCCTTGATATCTCCAGGAATTCCAATCCCATGTTTTCAGTTGCTTGCTGAGCATCTATTGGCTGTCCTGTCATCATATCTAACCCAACATATTTAAAAACTAACTCAATTTTCTAAAAATGCATTTTTTTTGCCTTTCCTATTTCTGTATTCTTCTAGACATCCAAACTTAAAACTTCAGAGTAATGTTTGCTTGACTTCCTTATACCTTGAAATCCATTTAGTTGTTAAGTCCTATATGAGTCTACTTTTATTTATTTATTTAGTTATTAAACCCTTACCTTCTGTTTTAGAATCAATACTGGATATAGGTTCTAAGGCAGAAGAGCAGTAAGGACTAGGCAGTTGGGGTTAAGTGACTTGCCCCGGGTCACACAGCTAGGCAGTGTTTGAGGTCAGATTTGAACCTCGGACCTCCCATCTCTAGGCTTGGCTCTCAATCCACTGAACCACCCAGCTGCCCCCTGATTCTACTTTTAAAACCTCTTCCATGTTAGACTTGTTTTTTTTCTACCTTTTAATCTTCCTAATCGCCTTGCAGAAAGCAGGTTCCTAATAAATCCTTATTGAATTGCAAACTGAAAATTTCTACGCCAGTGACACTGACAAATATTCTATCTGGCCTTCCTATTTCTTAGACTTGCATGTGTGGCCCTCATAATAGCCTAGAGAAGACCACAAATTTGAGGAGCTACCTTTCTTTTGATACCACTTGATGAGCAGAATATCTAAAGTTCTGCTCTGTATAATGAATATGACTTTATGTTTGTGAATCCAGGCTCAGTCCATTTTGCCCATAGCTTTATTTCATTGGGGAATGAAGGCAGGAGGGGTACCAAAGCCCCTTTGACAAAGTGGTTCTAGAATTCTTAGAATATTGGAGCTTAAGAGGACTTTTGCAGTCAGTCTAACTCACTCATTTTTTTCTCCTTCCTTCTTTCCCCAACTACTTATCCTTATATTGACCCTGTCCAAAATTGAATGTCTTATACTGCATATTAGCTCATAACCTTTCTGTCAAGAGGTGGGCAACATTTGTCACCAGTCCTTTGTAATCATGGCTCATCGATCAGAATTATTCATTTTTAATTTAACATTCATTGATGTTAGAATATAAATTATTTTGTGGTTCTGTCATTCCACCTTGCATCCGTTCATGCAAGTCTTCCTGCTCCTTGGACAGAAGGGTTTTGTGTTCAGCCCCATGGTAATGGAGAACATTGAACTTGAGTTGAGAAATTTGTGGCTTTGAGAAGTCCTGGGTTCAGATGTGACCTTAGACACTTCCTAGGCAAGTCTCTTTACCCCATTTACCTAGCCCTTGCCCTTCTGCCTTAAAGTTGCTAGTAAGACAGAAAGTAAAGATTATTTTAAAAAGAGAAAGATGTGTAGCTGGTAGCAAACTATTTTACCCCACCGAACCTCAGTTTTCTCATTTGTAAAAGAGAATACTTATACTGTGAGGAAAATACTCTGTAAACCTGAAAGTAATGTATAATATGAGTTATTTTTAAAAGCAAACTTTAGGCCTAGCAAGATTTTAGGAACCTGCCCCCCCCCCCACCCCCACACACACATACATCTTCTCGTAGACCCGTAGTTTTTCTGTTATACCACACTGCCTCACTGTTGACCTGTTTAAGAATTCTATTCTACACAGGTTCTAGATGGCCTTACTCTTATCACTTTTCAGTTGGATGTATAATAAAGATCAATTAGAAGTAGGTGGGTGCCACACAAACTTGGCATACTCAGTTTAGGGCCGGCCCAAAGAAGGGCATACTTGTTTGGGAGTTGTCTCTGGGGATCTGATTCTCTGGGAGGGGGTAGGTGGTCTGCATTTAACTGTATCTCCCTAGGAACCTCCCATTAGCAGGTTAGGGAAATTTTAGGGGGGGAGTCCTTTGAAGGTAGAGGTTCCTTAGGATTTAGCAGCATTGTTGGGCTTTTGTGTTATGGAGAGGATTATGATGGGAGAGCTACTGCTCTCCTTTATTACCCACATTATCTGAGACCATGACTGGCATGTGGGGCACTATAGGGCAGGCTAAACTAGATTTCTATAATTACTTGTTACACCTTTGGCATTCAACATGTGCTCATATCATTTATTACTTTGTCACATATGATGTCTCTCCAACTATACTTTGAGCTTCTGGAGGGCAAGAACTGAATTTCCTACCCAAATAATGCTTAAGCTCCTAGGTTATGAAAGTGGGAAGAGACTTTGCCCCAAGCACATCAATGAGAAGCTACATAGATTCTCAGGAAATGTCCATTTATGATTATGAAGGGATTGTGGTCATCCTGGTGTGGTGTTGACTTCTCCCCTGCCTTCTCTGCTTCATATAGCCATACCTGTTCTCTTTGGAGAGCTCTGGCCACAGAACCCACCCTCACCTCCCAAGTCCTGGAGCTGCTTTTAGACAAGATGAATAAAGATGTCCCATTCACGGAGAATAAGTCCTTCTTGTTGAGTAGCAGTTATGACCGAGTGGCTACAGTGATCCCTCTTGCTGTAAGTATAGTGGCTTTGGTCTATCCCTTGCCTTTGATAGGCAGGTAAACCATGGGTTTCCAGTGGGCTTTGAAGGTCAAGGAATAGGTGGCAGGTTGATGACAAGAGGGACGAAATGAAGCATTAGAGTGAGTATTTGGCAGCCCATGAGGCTCTGGGGTAACCTCTGACAGAGGTAGGTCTCCCTTGACTCCTACTGCCATATTATTGCCTTCTTTCCTCCCATCTGGCACTTCACCTATCACCAAGGCACCTGTCATGCCGAAGGAAGCTTTACTTTCCCTTAATGAATACGTCCCATGTGCTACTTTCCCTTCTTTTGGCACATGGTCTGTCCTTATTCCTGTTCCTAGGCATGTGGATGGGGAATATTATGGGCAGGTTCCACACAGAGTGGTCTTAAGAGACAATGGTATGTACTCACCTATCTTGCTCTTCCAATATCTTTCATCCTTATCTCCATATTCTGTCTCTCACTCTGATGCTGCTTCTTTAGCCTCTCCATTTCTCTCTTTCCTCCGAAAAGATGTATTTGAGGTGGGGTGAATGCAAAAGGGAGTCAGCAAGAGAATCTTGACCTTTCTAGATGTCATTCTGGACACCACAGCCTAAAGTGCTCTTTTCATTTCCTCACTCAGGTGTCTGGTGCCAGGCCCTACTTCGGGAAATAACGCATCACCATATAATGCCTATTAGCTCTAAGCTCTAGCCTCATAAAAGTCCTCTCAGGTGTTCATCCCCAAGGGAGATCATTTTGCATTTTATCCCTTAAAAAAAAAATAAACCCAGCTTGGCAGCTTTTTAAGCAGTAAAACAGCTGTGAAAATTTCCTCCTCTTCTCTGAAGAGCCGAATACAGATGGTACAGAATCAATCCCTGTGAAAGCCAACACTCTGCCCCTCCCTCCTTTTCTCCCATGTGCACATTGCAATCACCCCCAGTGTGTTTGGTGCTGGGTAATTACTGCACTCTTTAAATCAGCCGGAATAAGGTTATGCAAGTGTAATGTTTGCATGTGTGTAGTCTTCCTGCCCATAAAAATCTGAGCTGTCAGATCTCCTGCTCTCCCCTTCCCCCCCATGAGCAGAGGAATACAAACTCCTTAGCATTTCATTTTCAAAGTGAAATGGCCCTTAATGGTGGCTTTTGGGCTTTGTTTCCAATGGCCCATTTTTTGATACCCATAGGCCTCCAACTCAGAGTAACACAAGGCCTATGGAATCATTATGGCCTTCTTAGGGATCCAGAATTGGAAAAGGGCAAGAGAGCTGGCTCCCTTTGTTTTTGTAACTGACTGAGCTTAACCCAGTCAGGTATTGTGGTAGTATTGGAGATCTTTTCTTTAATCCTCTTCTTTTTTGTCTCCCCCTCCCCCTTTCTCCTCCAGGCCACATGTGCTCTGTATGAGATCATGTCTGCTCCAGAGTCTGGGGCAGCAGTGTTGGGCCTTTACCCTGAGCTGTTTGTGACTCTCCTGTTGCGAGTCAGCTGCACTGTGGGTGTCCAGCTCCCCCGGAACCTGCAGGCCAAGGAGAGGAAGAGTACCAACCCTCGCCTAGCACCCAAGATTCTTGAACCCTGCAGGTAACTCATCTTGGATGAGATTTTAGCTCCCATGGCCACCAGCCATGTGGAACTGATTATTTTTCATAAACATAATCACACATGCTAGTGGGTAGGGAGGGAGAGAGAGAGAGAGAGAGAGAGAGAGAGAGAGAGAGAGAGAGAGAGAGAGAGAGAGAGAGAGAATATTATAATGGTTGGCAAAATAATCCTAGGTTGTGGCAGTGATGGTAAGAGGAGTTCCTTTGCTTGTCTTGGGATAGATATTTGACCCAGTAAATGCCTCTGCTTGGGAGAGAATTATCCTTTTTTCCTGACTGGAAAGCATATTTTAAGTTTAATGGATTATATTTATAGAATGTGCTTATTGCTCATTTAGTCTTCAAGTAAATTTATTAGGAGCTCAGAAAAAAAGGCCTTCCTAATCAAAAGACATAATGTAATGGTAATAATACTCATCTTCGAGTCAGGAGAGACCTGAGGTTAAATTATGACTCTTAATACTCAAGCTGTTTTTTTTTCCATCTTTAAAGTCTGAATAATTATACCTGCAGTACTTATCTCCTCAGTGTTTTGAAGGTAAAAGGAACTGATATATGTAAAGTGCATTGTAAGTCATTATATAGTTATCAGCTATTGTAATTTCTGTGCCTTAGACAGGAACATATTAAATTCACCCTTTCCTTCTTTTGCCACACACATAAGCAAACCTATTGGGTTTGGAGCCATAAGTGGGAATAGTGGTCGTGAGTAATCCCTGATTCTCCTTGTCTCTGTCCTTAGTGGGAATAAGATGGGTAGAGAGGTAGCTTGTAATAAATTTGGGTAAAGTGCCTAGGCCTTTCCTTTCTTCCTTGGCTTTGTCTTAGGGTAGAGATATGGTTTGGACTTCAGGCTGATTCTAGATCTGTAGTAGTAATTTTGTCATCATCAGGAACCTCGAGGTACCCAACAAATTGAAAACCAGGCTTAGCTTCATCCATCCATGTAAAAGGTACTTAATAAAATAATGGTTGGATTGAACTCTAGAAATGTGACAATATTGTCTGGATCACAAGTATTTACTTCTGAAAGAACTTTCCTTCTTTGGAAGTTTTATGTAGAAGGATGGAATGGGGAATATGGGTCAAAGGACTCTTGAAGTTCTGCTCAGATGCAGTGACCTTTCAAGGTACCTTCATTCTCTGAAATATTCTTATTCCTAAAAACCAACCAAGGAGGTCAAAGCCCTAGTGGACATTTGAGTATAAAATTGGTAGAATGGTTTCCAAACCTTTGAGTGGGATAGTGCAAGGTCCCTGGGGAGCCAAAACTAGCATGGATTTGTTAAGAAGTCCAAGAGGCCCTTGCAGCAGTCAGAGAACATTCATGGGCAGTGCCCAGGGTTGTTGCCTTGTAGTCCAGGTCAGAAAGGAAGATGGTACCTACTGATCCTTTAGGGAGGTGACCCTACTTGTGGATAAGAACTTCCCATTCTTTCTTAAACAAGGTAATTCCTGACTTGCCATGTACCAAGTTTTCCTTGTTGAACCATGGTATCTTTCATATTTAAAGGGCTTTATTGAGATTTAAGGCATTTCCACGGAAGTTAGCTCATCAGTATTGCCGAAAACAAAAAGCTTTTAGCATGGCTATATTTTACTTTCCTCTAAGGAACATGATTATCTTGAGATTCTCGGTGCCAGGGAGGAACAAAAGGAGAGTTCAAAGAGAAGAAGGGAGAGAGTAAAGGGAAAGAGAAGAAGGGGTGAGCCAATTCTTTTGACATGTGTTAGGATATCTGTACCTCCAAGCTTCCTTGTGGACCTGGAATTTGCTTGAATTCCCTTCCCTCCCTAATGAACTCTGCTTTTGGAAATTTCTTTTTTTCATACTAACCCGAGGCCCCAAGGAGGCAGCCTTTGCTATCTGTTGTCATCAAAGGATCATCATCTTGATCCTTTTCAGGAATTTTCTTGTCATTGGTCTTTTTTTTTTAATTTTTAAATATTTTTCCATGTTTACATGATTCATTTTTTCCTTCCCCTCTTCCCTCTCCCCTCCCAGAGCCAACAAGTAATTCTACTGGGTTGTACAAATGTTATCACTTGATACCTATTTCCATATTATTCAACTTGGCATTGGTCTTGACAGCCCAGCTCCAGTTTTTAATTGTGACCTGCCTGATACCTGTGGGGACTAGAGGTATTGTTCCATTGTCCAGTCAGGACTGAAATCTTAAGTATCAGTTTGGCATGGCTTGTGTTGGTTTTAGAGATAGACCCAGGGATTGATTATGACTTCTGTATAATAGGACCAGGCCTCCTACAGAGAGCCCTTCAGTTCTCAACTAACAAAATGACATCTGTCCTTCTCTCCAACATTGTCTACCTGCCACTTCTTTTTTTTCCCTTTTAAATATTATTTTATTAGGTCATTTTCAAACATTATTCATTGGAAACAAAGATCATTTTTTTCCCGCCACCCCTCCCATTGCCAGCGTGTGATTCTTCTGGGTATCACATGTGTCCTTGATCTGAACCCATTTCCCTGTTGTTGGTATTTGCATTTAGAGTGTTCATTTAGAGTCTCTCCTCAATCATATCCCCTCAACCCCTGTAGTTAAGCAGTTACCTTTCCTCGTTGTTTTTACTCCCACCGTTTCTACCTGCCACTTCTTGAAGTGGCCCCACATACTTTACTCTATGGTGCTGCCATCTCCTCAGCAGCATCTTCTGAGTAGTAAGAAGAATGACCAGAGGTAGGATTAAGACGTTGGCTAGAAATAAAAACTGAACTGCAGGAAACAAATGGGAAGCCTCCTCCCTTCCCTCAATTTTATTAGTGGTCTCATTCTCTTTTGAGAGGCTTTCCATGCCAGGTCTGGGATGACCAACACCAACGTGAGGCTAATAAATGTCAGGGGATCTCTCCAACTATAGCTGCCATGCCTCCTATAGAGTCCAAAACAGATTTAGCACTATGGTGTGTATGACAAGCAAATCAACCCGTACTCCACAGATGGTACTAGAAGAGAGTACCCAGAACCTCTGTCTCAGTCTGCCAAGAAAGTTTCCCTTCTTCTCCCACTTGAAGAATTTTAGTCATCTTCAGCCTCCTGGCCTACAAGGCCCCCCTGGTCCAGAAGTGGCTTTCAGCCCAAAGGGGCTGGTACAACCTGTCCGATCAGCCAATGGGTGGTGCTTTAAGTCTGGGCAGCTGCCACTGCAGCCTCAGCTCACCCAGTCCTCAGGATTATCTCATAAACTTTATTTATAGGAAGCCTATCTGCCAGAACCTTCTAGGCACCTCACAAAACAAATGGAAAATATGAAAGGGGACAGAGACAGCGCTAAGGCTGAGCAGGAGGGTTCAGTCCTGGAACTCAGAGTAGCAGCCCACTTTAGAAGAACAGTAGCCTAAGATAGCCTAGAGCAGTGATGGCAAACCTTTTAGAGACCCTGTGCTCAAACTGCAACCCTCATGCACATGGGAAACAGCCTCCCCTCCCCCCCTTACCCCCCCATACAGGGGAAGGAGGAAGCACTCTCATTGGGCTACCAGCAGAGGGGCAGGGTTGGTGAAGAATGTCTTAGGCTCAAGGAGAAGGAGAAGGGTGCACTCCTCCTCTCCCCATCCCAGCACCTGTACCATAGGTTCCCTACCCCTTCATACTTTGGAGGTTGGCAACCTACAGTGAAAGCTGTGCTGGGGAGAGAAGGAGCACCCCCATTGAACAGCCTAGCTTTGGCTATTGACATGACCACTATGTCAGCCTAAGGATCCTAAGACTCAGTTCTAAGGAAAAGAGGGGCCTACACATCACTGTGGGAGAAGTATTTTTAGGGATGGATGGAGTACTCTGTCCACTTCATTAATATTATATTTTATAATGCAGCAAGATCTTAGCAGTGTTAAAAGTGAATGCTATGAAATCATACTCTTAGAAATAAGTATCTTTTAAGGGGGACAACCCTGGGGGCTAAGAAAGGGAAAAGAAGTAGAAACACTGATCTAAATTGCTAATGGATTCCTAAGCCAAAAATGAGTTTTATCACTTTAAATTTGGTGTAGCTAACCAAAATTTAAAGTGATAGGCTCTGTTTTTAACTTGGAAAGCTGCCACTAATTCAGATGGTGACTTTTCCAGCCAAAAAGCTGTAATGGATGGAAGCAAGTTATTTTGCTGGATAGGAAAGCTGCTATCTGATTAGGATTTTATTCAGGCCACATGTTCAATAAAATGGAAAAGCCACCACTGCCCATGTCCTCAAAGAAAGAACTTTAGTAAACTAGGTGTCCTCTTTCTCTTTACATTATCTGAATGGAGATAACCTAGCATCAGATAGAATTTTTTTTTTGTTCTCCTAATTTCAGTAATGCATTTTACTTTATTTGGTCTAATTCTGTGTGTCTTTAGAATTGGCCATCACAAGGGGACAGCTGGGTAGCTCAGTGAATTGAGAGCCAGGCCTAGAGACGGGAGATCCTAGGTTCAAATCTGGCCTCAGACACTTCTCAGCTGTGTGACCCTGGGCAAGTCATTTAACTCCCACTGTCTAGCCCTTACCACTCTTCTGCCTTGGAATCAAGATGGAAGTAAGGGTTTAAAAAAAAAAAAAAGAATTGGCTATCACAGCTATGTTGTCCCACCCAGGCAGGTGGCCTGGCTGGTCTTTGAATAGTACTAGAGGAGAGACTTTTCTTTTGCTTCCAATGGTTTTCTGTACTGGCTTTGTTGCTTCCTAGCTCTCTGTGAAGAACCTAGCCAGACCCCAAACCAACCAAACGTGAAAAACATTTAAAGGCACTTGAAACAACTATTTGTCACCCAGGGAAAACAATTCTGGAGCTGGCAAATAACATCTTGACCACTAGGAATATTGAATGTTGTTTAGAAGCAGAAGGCCTCCCCAGTAGAATGTTTGACCCAATTCAGTCTAAGGTTCTAGACATCATGTGCTTAGGGGAAGTTCTTCACTAACTTGAATGAATCAGCCTTTCAGTGACATCTTCTTACTCCTAATCAACTTTCCACTTTCTCCCAGGTTGAAAAAGAGCTTGTGATCCATGCATGACTACTGATCATATGGACATTTTCTTTCTTTCTTTTTTTTTTGCCTCCCTTCAGGAGGCCTTTCTAGATTTCGGTATTTCTAGGATTCATTAACCCTTTCTTCTCCACTGAGAGAGAGATATTTCCCACATGAAAGAGAACCAAGACCCCTGTTTAGCTTTTGACTTGACTTACCCCAGTTAATTTTTCCTGTTTCCATAGGCTATTTGTTACATAATCTTCCCCTTCATATCTCTCTATCATTTTACCAAGTCCCTATAAAGAAGTGCAAAGTAAAAACTTATTCATTGCTTTGTGAATCCTGCCCATAAGTTATTGAAGACTGAAGATATTGTTCTGGAGGGACTCAGTGGTCACTAATTTCCAGCTGTGGGACACTGTAGAGAAAGGAAACTTAGAAGGAATGGCATCAGTACCCTATATTTCTTCAGGGACTTCTTCCCTTTTCCAGTTTGTAACTGGTGCTGGGAAGGGGGAAGGGTAGAAGTGATTGAGACAGAAGGGCCAGGAAGACTTGGGACCTTCCTTTTGTCTGTGTAGGGACCTAAAGTATGGTGAGGGAGCTAACATAGTCATAGGCCTGTTTCTCCAAGGCTCCCTTTGTGCTCTGCATCATCTGGAGATCCTCAGAATTGGTTTCAAATGGAAAGAAATGTGATACAGGCTTCAGAAAGACTTTTTTTTTCTACTTCACCCTTCTTTGCTTCATGCTGCAGGTGTGATTTCAGAGTGTTTGTACAGGAAGGGGTAGTAAGGGGGAAGGGGGGTGAGGTTTGGGTGGGAGGCGCCAGCCTAGGGGTTATGGTAGGGCTGGAACCCAGTGCCCAGCTATGCCAGCACTAACTCTCATCTGCTGCCCTCTATGCAAACAGGCGATGCTGGATTCCTCACCCCGACATCATTGCTGATTAATAGGGGAAAATAGTTTATCCAAAGTAGAGAAAAATGCATAGCCTCTAACTTCCAGACTTGCCCCCAGGAGATGGTTACAATATCAAAGTAATTTCCTGTAGGACTTTTGAGTTAGAAGGCTTTTGTGGTTCCTAATGCCAGAGAGAAACCGTGAAGGTAAATAGGATAGCTTGGCTAAGAGCAATTCTGGAAGCCCTTGGCTTTTGTTGGAAAGGGAAGAAGCGCCTGTGGGACACTGTGGAGAAAGGGAACTTAGAGGAGGAATGACGTTCATGATCTACAAGCAAGTGTTCTCAACCAGCCAGCATCTTTCCAGCCTGGAGAGAAAGGGATGGGCATATAGCAATTGGGGCAGCAGATGAGCCCAGTGGTATTCCCCAGCTCCCTAAATTCAGTGGGCATTCTTCTGGCCCTGAGGCCAACTGCCCAGAAAATAGGAGTATTGGAAGTCATATTCCCACCTCCTCCCCCCAAAACCCCAAAACAAACATACTGATGGGAAGGGGGCCTGAGTTCCCAGTCAGCCTTACTACATTGTTAGTCAATTTTTTTTCCTTTTTCCTTATAGTCAATGTGGTCTTTTGAATTCTAGATCTTGCCCTTCCCTAGCCACCCTTTCCCAGCCTCCCCTTGTTCCCACTCTTGGTCTTTTCCCTGGCCCCTTCAATTCCCTTAACTTTCAGTCCCTTCCCAGCCTTTTTCTCTTTGTATTCACTTGCTGTATTTTCCCCACCCCAACTCCTTTTCCCATCCCACTGCCCTAAGGCATTCCTTTTCTCCATTATTCTCCCAAAGCATTGCCTTTCCTCTCTCTAATTTACCTAACTGATCACATTACCCCCTTTCCCCCTATGTCCTACTCTTCTGATTTAGTGACCTTCATGCCCTCCAGCCTGGACTTTTAACTCTGGACCCCTTCTTTTAGTTCTTGGTGGCTTTCAGGTCCCACAATTTCCCTAGAGCCCAAATGTGGAGACCTTTTCCTCTTACAAGAATCCCTCACTTCATTTCCCTTCTCTAATCCTGCTCTCACTTTCCTTCCCGCTCCCAGATTTATAGACTTTTCTCCTCCCTAGACTCAAGGATTTCTACAAATTGAATGCAAGAAATATCCCTGAATCCTTACCCATTAACTGTCTACTCTTAACTCTCCATTCCATTGTACGCCACAAAAAAGACTACTCTACCCTGGCTCTGGATATTTCTCTTCTCTTACGCCTGCTCCTCTAGCTCAGCCTTACCTTGGTTGTGATAACACTAAACTGAATGGGACCTGCTTCTGAGGGTTAGGTTTGGGTGGAAGATGGGTTATTAATCTAGGAAACCCAGTTGGGCCCCAAAGAAACTTTGACATCTTGGAGTTCTGTGGAATAAAAAGGAATGGCTTAATGTTCAGAGGATTGCAAACTCCCTGAGGACAGGAGCTATCTCATGTTTGTATTTGTAATATCAGTTCTTAGTACAGTGTCTAACATAGTGGGAAAGAAGTTAATAAAAACAAATTGATTAGTCGAAGAATGAGACTCCCTCAGGCTCCAGTGGCTGAAACATTGAACTGATCTAGTTGTCATTTCTAGGGGGAAAGTCTGAGAAAGAATGAAATACAGAACAAGAAGAAAGGCAACTTTGGTTTGGGAGCCCCATGACAAGTGGGTCAGGCTAGAGGAGATGTACTTTTCTGGGCAGCAATCTCAGGCTGATATCTCTAAAAACTGTTTCTCAGAGGGCGGTGGGGTGAGCAGGGCAGGTTGTAGTGCTTGCTTTAACTATGACATGTTTGGTACCTGGGAAACCTCAGTAGTGTCCAGATATCTAAGATTGAGCTTCTAAGAGTTTTTGCTGTGAATGCTAAAGCAGATCCATCCGATGTGCCCCTCATCTCAACAGTACAGGTGCTTAAGTGTCCAATGAAAGAGATCTGGAAGGTCAGCCAGGTCTGGCCCTGTTCATGCCTAGGAAAGGGAGAAAGAAAAGGTGGCTCAAAGGTGAGATAGTCATCTATCTGATGTTCCCATCCTAAAACAGACTGGGATAGGGAGGAGAGAAAATAGGTTCTGTAGCTAGTCCTAGAGGAGTTTGGGGTGGGGAGGTACCCAGGTGCCATCTTATCCCCTAGCAGTAAAAACTGAAGGCAGCTGGAAGGGATGTAAGAGGAGGAGGAGAGAGTACTTTGGACTGGAAGGGGGCCATAGCAGCTTGGTTGGGCTAAACAAAGTTAGCTCAGAAGTGTTCCCCACACATGGCACAGAAGGTGCTAAAGGAGCAGAGCTGGGCGGCCCAGTGTGCTTTATGGAACAATTAAAATTAACAGTCCAGATGTTGGGCTTAGCCAAGTGGAATGAGATGGGAGCTTGGATTAGAAAGCTGGAGTGGCCAGGAAATTTCCTCGAGGCAGCTGGAGACCCATGCAGCCAGAAGGCCTGGCCTTGGTACCACCCACCAAGTAGTGCCCCCACCCTCATCTGATTTATCTTTATGGTCATAGTCAAAGTTCTTCACTTTCCTGTCCTATGGAAGCCCTAAGACATCAGAATTAGATGAACAACTTGAGACGTTGGTTTTTATCAGAGGGAGATGCAGGCTTTAGTTTTATTCGTAGCAGGGAACTTCTGTGTCCCCCTCACTCTCATGTTTCCTTTCATTTATGTATTAATCCAGTTCAACAGATATTTACTAAATACATATATACACTGCTTTTCACTAGAAGATACAAGTAGGAATAAAATAGTCTCTGCCCTGAAAAGCATCTGAAGTTTATTAGGAGATAAGACTTGGATAGAATTTCCTCTAATAGGTGGTAGGATGTAATGAGGGACATGAGAGGTCCCACAAAGTTCTCTAATAGTTTAATGGAGGGAGGAATCACTTTTGGCTAGGAGTAAATGACATTTGAATGAGCCTTGAAAAATAGGTAGGATTTTGACAGTGTTATGGTGGGGAAGGACATTCCAGACAGAGGAAATAGCATTAGGAAAGGAAGAAAGTTGGGAAAATGCCCAGTTTGTTTAAGGAGTACAATGGAAAGAACACTGGAGTTTGTGAGTTTAAATCTGAGTTCTGCTACTAACTAGCTGCTTAACTATAGGTAAGTCACTTAGCCTTTCTGAGATAAAATAAGAATATTACCATTAATGGAAATAATAATAGTCTCTTATTTCACAATGCGGTTGTGAGAATTGCTCTTTGTAAACTTAAATTTCTATATTGAATATGATTTAATTATTATGGAATCATAGGTTCTTAGAGTTGGGGATCATGTAGTCCACCTTTTATTTCAAGCTTCTTTAAGTTAAAATGTGTTTATGCATGCACTTGAGAAAAAAATATTGTGGCTCTAACTCAAGGCTGGAGTTGGGAACCCTCAGAATTATCTTTGGTTCCCCATCTACTCTTATCTCACTTAAATCCTGGAAATTCTACTTTTGAGATTTCCCTAGAATATATTCCTTCCCTTTTGGTCCCACTGCCATCACTACTCTCATCTCTTGCCTGAATTATTTTTTAAATAGCCTCCTTTCTGATATCCCTGCCACCAGTTCAGTTTTTCTTTTTCTTTTTAATAAATTAAGTATTTTCCCCCAATCAACAAAATTGTGCCTTTTCTCCCTTGCATTTTCATCTCTCTATGAGAAGATGGATAGCATGTTTCAACATTAGTGTCCTTGGTCATTTTGCTGATCAGAGCAACTAAATTGACTTTATAATATTGTTGTCTTTGTAAATTGCTCTCCTGGTTCTGCTTGCTTCACCCTGCATCAGTTCATACAGGTCTTCCCAAGTTTCTCCAATATCATCCCCTTCATTATTTCTTATAGGATGATGATATTCCATCACCTTTATATTCCATAACTTGTTCAACTATTCTGAATTAATGGATGCCTCCTCAGTTTACAATTCTTTACCATTTCAAAAAGAGCTATAAGGTTTTTTAACATTTAGTTAGAATTTGTTTTCTTCTTCCCTTAGCCTACCCTCCTCTTATTCCCTCTTTTCCTCTTCCCCTCCTATTTCTCTGTTAGTGCAATGTATTTCTGTATAAACATGTATGTATGTGTTCTTCCCTTCTTTGCCTTTATGAGGCCACGAAGTAGCAGAGCAGATAGAATGCTGGGCCTGGAGTTAGGAAGGGTGAGTGATCCTAAGCAAGTTACTTAACCTCAGTCTGCTTCAGCTTCTTCATCTGAAAAATATGGATAATAACAGCATCTACCTTCTAGGGTTGTTGTGAGGATCAAATGAGATAGTATTCATAAAGTGGTTAGCACAATACTTGGCATATGGTAAGTGCTGTATTCCCTTCCCTTCCAGACTTTGACCAGCTCAGATGAGAGTGAGGTTCAAGTAGCAGCTGCTCCCCTTATCTCTTCCTCCTTGTTTGTATAGTTTTCTACTTGTAAACTTGGTTTTCCCTAACCTTCCCCTCCCTTTACGCTCTAGTGAATTCTACTTTCCTACCTTTCCATTCTTCTTTTAAGATCATTGGTAAAACCATTCCCAGACCTTCAAATTAAATTTCCTCTGTGATCCATGATGATTATAGGGTTCAGAGGGGAGCATGTGCATATCATCTCATATTAGAATATAAATAATTTGTCCTTCCTTTGTTCCTTATTATTGTTCATTAATGCTTATCTTTTAATTTTTCTCTTCACTACAGTGTTTGTACTTCAAAATTTTTATGTAACTGATTATTTTATTAAGAATGTTGGGAAAATCCTTTGTTTCATTAAAGGTCTTAATTTTTCCCTTGTTGCATTATATTGTTTTGCTGGGTAAGTTATTCTTGGCTATAAGCTCATATCATATCTAAGCTCTCCATTTCTTTGTCATTATGTGTACTCCTGACTGTGTCTCTTTAGGCCCTGAATTCTTTTTTTTTTTGACTGCTTATAGTTTTGTCTTTAGATATGCAAATTTTAGATTTTAACTGTGATGTTCCAGGAATTTTCATTTTAGAGTTTCTTCCAGGAGGAGAGCAATGGATTAAATGTTTTTCTACTTGGCACTCAAGTTTTAAGGGGGCCAGTTTTTCTTTTATGATTTTTAAAAAAATAGGATGTCTAGGCTTGAGTCACAGAGACCTAGGATTGTCGCTGTGTTAGTTGGAAGATGGTATGCTTTGATCTGCATAAGACTCTTAACAGTTCTTTCTTTGGCTGTGGATAGCATTTTTTATCATGAGTCCTTTGGCATTAACTTGGAACCTTGTTTTGTTAACAATCATTTATTAAGCACTTAATATATGCCAGGCACTGTGTTAAGCACTGGGAATCCAAAGAAAAGCAAAAGCATGAGGTGTTCTCATTCTAGCAGAGGAAACAACATATAAATTAATAGTTACAGACAAGCAAGCTTTAGAGAGTGTGGGCAGAAAGCAATCTGAGAGGGGAAGGCACCAGCAACTGAGAGTCCTGCAGAAGGTGCAATTTGAACAGAATCTTGAAGGAATCCAGAGAAACTAATAAGCAGAGGAGAGAGTGGTCTGAGTGTTCTAGCCTGTGAGACAGCCAAAGAAAAAGCCCAGAAACAGGTGATTGAATGTTATTTGTCAGGAGCAGCAAGTAAGCCAGTGTCACAGGATTATAGTCTGGAGGGTTATAAAGTATGAGGGAGAGTTAAAAGGTAGGAAGGAGCCATGTTATGAAGAGTTTTAAATACTAAAGAAAGGAATATATATATATATATATATATTTGATTCTGGAAGCAATAGAATAGAAAATCACTAGTAGGTGCTGACATGTTAAGACAAAGACTTTAGAAAATCAGCTTGGTGGTTAAGCTGGAAGATGGATAAGAGTAGGGAGAAACTTGAGTCACAGAGACCTAGGATTGTGGCTGTGTTAGTTGAGAGAAAGTGATACATACAAAAGATTTTGTGAAAGTAGACATGAAATTTAGAAATAGATTATGTGCTATCAGAGTTGTAGGCCTGGGTGAGTGGGGAAATAGTGATGCTCTCAGTAGTAATAGGAAAGTTCAGAAGAGGGAGGTTTTGTGGGAAAAATAATGAGTTGTGTTTTAGACATATTGATATATATTTAGGTACATGTAGACATATCAGTGTATTTAGACATATGATATATCTACAGGACATCCATTTAGAGATATCTAAAAAACAGTTGATAATGCATATAAAACTAGCTCAAGAGAAGGACTAAGCTTGGATATACAGTTCTGGGTATCATCTGTGTGCAGATAATTGTACCCATGGGACCTGATACAATTGTCAAATGATTATAGTATAAAATGAAAAAAGAAGCAGGCCAACCACTAAGCCTTTTTATAATCAGTAAGAAAATAGCAGGGTCTTTGTATTCTCTCTAATTTTAGTCAGTTGTTTGACTTTTTTATATAACCTACTACAAAGAGTTCTTTATGAAAGCTTCCTTGCTCGCTTCTCATATTTTCATCAAGAATAGCCTTGATATTCACATAAATTAGTGATGGTAAACCTATGGCACGGGTGCCAGAGGTGGCATGCAGCGCACTCTCTGTGGGCACATGGCCATGGTGCACCCTCCCCCCTGCCCCCCACTAGAAAGGAGAGGGACTCTGGCAAAGCTGCTCCCCTCCCCCTCTCCACTGTACCTGATAACATTTTTTCACATCCCCTACCCCTCTGCCCAGCAGCCAATGGGAGTACACAAGGGGTAAAGTGTGTGGCTCACAGGCAGCAGAGCTGGAGGGGAGCAGAACACACAGGCTACTCCCCTTCCTCTCTCCTGAGGATGTTTCTCACTTCACCTGCCAAGTAGCTGATTGGGAGCACTTTCTCCCTGCCCTGTGTTGGGGTAAGGGGAGGATGAGGTAGTCAGTCACTTGGCCTGAGGGTGGGTAGAGAGTGAGGCGGAGCCTGGCACCCTATCTCTAAAAGGTTTGCTATCACTGACATAGATCATTCTTGTTAAGAGTTTATAAAGACAGTATACATGGATCCGAAGTTCATGGTATTTTCTTGTTTGCCTTTGTTGAGTATTACTATTGTCTGTGTTTTTTTCTGTCCTTAAGATCATTTTACAGATAAGGAAACTAAAAGATTTTGTGATTTTTAGGTGTTTTCTTGTTAACAGTTGCTATGTTCTTTTGGCTTCCTGCTGTGGCAACTGTTTTACACCAGCCAAACATTTATACGAAATGTGATAATCAAAGTATATATCTTTCTTTTTTCCATTTTTTACTTTTTGATTGTTTGAACAGGTTAGGTTTAAGTTGTTGATTTTTCTTAATGTCATCTTTAATCTTTTTTCTAATTTGATGTTGGTCTTGACCATTGCTCTTTACTAGTCTTTGAGCTGATTATAAAGAGAATACTGAGCCTAGTACAGTTTCCAAATAAATATTTTCTTTTCTTTAAAATAGAGTCAGTTTCTTTTTTGTGTGATTTCTCTTCAGTCCAGATATTCCTCATGCCTCCCTTCTCATCTCTGACTTCTGACTTCTCTAGTTTTCTTCAAGACCCAGAAAAAATCCTGTCTTCTGCAAGAAGCCTCTCTCAGTTCTTAATTCTCATGCCTTCCTTCTGCTGATTATTTCCTGTTTATCCTATAGATAGCTTGTTTATACATACTTGTTTGCCTGTTATCTCCCTATTAGATAGTAAGCTCTTCCACAAAAGGGACTGGGTTTTGCCTTTCTTTGTATCCCAGCACTTAGCACACTACTTGGCACATAATAGACACCTAATAAAGACTGATTGGCTCACTGACTAAAGCATTGCTGGCATGCTAGAATCTGCCATAACATTTACTGTTTTCATTTAGTTTTAAATTCTGAGCTTAATTTCAGCTATAAAATGAGCATTTCCATATGTATAGTAGAACAGAAAGAAAAAGTTGCACATAAAGCTGCATCTCTTATGTACAGACAAGGGTTTTTTTAGTATACAATTCAGCATGTTACTTTCAAAGCTATCCAGCTTTTCCACCATTTCTCTTGACCCTCAGTAGCTTTTAAGGACCCTGAGACACCTCCAGTGTTTAGGACATAACCTAGGTAATTATGCTTTTATAAATAAAGAGATGTAGTTCTTTATTAAAATAACAAAGACAACTTCAAATTGATCACATATTATTTAGGACAAAAATTTAATTAATATAATATTAAAATGCCATATGCTAAAATGCTTTTCTCATTAAAGTTCAACTGTCAATCATTGCTTGATTTGAATTCTAGTTTTATCCCAGAGATTGAGTAAACAATTTCATACAGTTCTTAAGTTTTCCTCCAAAGCCTTGGGGGAAGGGGAAGGAAATGGTATTTAAAAAAAAATACATTTCAGACTTACGGTAATCAATTTTAGCAATTTGACCTCCAAACCACCTTACCTAAGGTTTTCCATTTTCTTTAACATGTTGTTATCAAGAAAAGGTGATGGTCTCCTATTGCTGTGCCTTTGATAAGTCTATGAGCCAAGCTTCATTTCTGGACTGAGCACTCACACTGTCATTGCTGCTGACAAAGTTCTCTCAATGCATAGCTAGTTGGCATTGACAGCAGGGAGCACACAGCTGTTATGAAGCTTTTTTTTTTTAACAGGAATTCCAATCTAACATTTGTTAACTTTCCTGGGTCATCATTCCTCACTCATTTTAGATTCTCTCTCCTTTTGTCACTGGACATCTTAGTCTACCAATTTCCCATTCATTCTCTAGAACTCAATCCCTGCTTAGTCCCAAGCCTTGATGAGCATAGCCCTGAATTGTCATTTCCAGCTGTTCTGGGGGGTGGGGTGGGGGTGGGGCCTTCAGTAGAACCTACAGAGGAGTGAGGCCCCACAATTAGATCTTACTCTCCAAGGACTCTGCATTCTCTTTCTCCTTCTTTCCCTCCCTCCTTTTCTCCCTCTCTTTCTCTCTTTTCCCTTAGTACTTATTGTATGTTTAGCTTCTATGGGTTTCAGTTTCCAGGGTGAAACATAAGGACTTTTCACCAGAATCCTCTGCCTCCTTCAGACCTTTGTGTGACTTAGATCTACCCTTGTCTGCTCAGGGCTTCCCATTTTCAGCTTCCTGCTTGTCTTCATGAAACATCCCTTCCCCAACTTGGTTCTCCCCTAATTTAGAACCCTATATTCATTGCCCTTCTTGATGCGAAACTAGAGAATCACTCACTCATTCCTGCATGTATCAGAGAATTGACACTGGGAATTCATATGACTCTAGCTTTTCCTTTTACCTCATGAACAAGTCATATAATAGGGCTTTGTAGATACATGCTTTTCTAGGCTAAATTTTGGCTGGGATATAGATTGATTTTGAATATCTTCTCTCTAAACTTGATAGATTTCTTTCTTCTTATTTAGCTTTGTATCAATATATGTATCCTTTTCCCTCCTAAAAGTCTCTTTATTCCTTCAGATGAAGGGACAAGGAAGTAACTTAAGAAACAGATGTGAAGTTGGAAATTGCAAGGAGGCAGATAATTTCAGCTTGACAAAGAGAAAAACTTCCTAACAATTTTAATTGTCCTAAAGTGAAATGGGCTGCTTCAGGAGTAGGGAGTTCCCTGTCACTTTAAGCAGAGACTGGATAACCATCTCTCAGAAACAATTGAGTGGGGATTTCTGTTTGAGTACAGTTGGGACTAGGTGACCCTTGAGAGGGGAGGGGTCATGTGGTGTAGTGGGGAATGTGTTAGGTTTGGAGTTAAGAGAGATCTGAATTGAATCTCTCTTCTGACACCTCCTTGCTAGATGACCATGGGCAAGTCAGTAATCCCTCTGAGCCTTAGTTATTACCTCATCTGTAAGATGAGGATAATAATACCTGTAGTACTTCCCATGTAATAATGAGGATCAAATAGAATATAAAGTGCTTTGTAAACTATGTTGTTATTCAGGCATTTCAGTTGTGTCCCAACTCTTTGTGACTCCATTTGGGGTTTCCTTGGCAAAGGTACTGAAAGAGTTTATAATTTACTTCTCTAGTTCATTTTACAGATGAGGAAACTTAGGCAAGGGGGATTAAGTGACTTGCCTAGGGTCACACAACTAGTAAGTATCTGAGGCTAGATTTGAATTGAGGTTTTCTTGACTTCAGGCCCAGTGTTCTAGCCACTGTACCACCTAGCTGCCCCTTACAAACTATAAAATGCTATATAAATGCCTATTGTCAATATTATTTATTCTAGGTATAAGATCTTGAAATGGTTGTTTATCCCCAAACACCTCCCTTCCCTTGAGAGACAGACAGACAGACAGACAGACAGACAGACACACACACATACACATACACACACACACCTCTATTTTGAAGGATTGGCAAAATTGGGCTTTAACTGGCTAGATGCATAGCAACTTACTTTGCCATTTGTGTGATGGATCCTTTCCAATTCATTTTCTTTCACTCAGTAGTTTAAATTCTGGACATGCGGGGGAGGGAGGGTCAGAGAAGATTTCACACACTGGGCTGCAGTTGTTTGAAGAACACCAATGTATTCTTGCATGGTGGACCATATAAATGTATGTGCAGAAGTATGAGTGTGGATCAGTTTACATGTTCAGCGATATGTCTCTGTAAGGTCATGTGCAGGCATTTCCTAATCTTGGGGTGGTGGCCAAATATCAGTAACAAGCCCAATATTCTATGAACTTGCAGGTGTAGAGATAAGAACATATAACTTTAGATATAGTTTTTCCCCAGTCAGTGAAAGAAGATTAATCCATAAGTCCTATTTATTTGAGTCTGACAGTATAATGTTCCACCTGATATGGACTCTGTACTGGTGGAGGGTGACTTCTTCCAACCACAGATGTGCTATCTATCTCGGCAAACCCTTTGTCAAGGTGGCTTTAGTTACATATAGAGGCCTCTGTGTACCTCCAGGTACATCCCTCCAGTAACTCATTTGGGCCTTAGGTTTCATCTTGCTGCTAGGCTCTGATAACCAGAGGAAAGGAATAGAAAGAAAGGTTCTTCTAAAACTACACAGGGGAGAGAAAAGGCTGTCCTTGGGACAGGACAAGTAGACAAATCATGTTTCTATCTAGTTGTGCTGTGGAGACACTGCAGGCCATGCTGTCCCGTGGAGGAAGTGGGGAAGTCATCACATGCATGGGTCTGGAAGGAGGCTGGGAGCTGATGAAGACATCTGAAGGCCATGAAGAAGGAGTTACTCTTCTTGCCAGGTAAGGCGGGACACAGAGGGGAAGAGGTGGTTTTATGCTTGTTGTCCCACTTGGCCCCCATCTTGGTCAATGATAACTATCTCCCCATCCTAACCCTGTCCTCTTTCTGATCTTTGGTCACATTCCTAGAATCAGAAAAACTTAGTGTTGTAAGGGACAATTTTAAAGATCATCTGGTTGTCCTTGACTAGGTGATTGGCAGCACTCATTTCTGAGTTTTACAGATCAAATGGTTTTCATAGCAAAACCTTGGGCCCTTTATAGGTGGTAAACAGTCTCATTTCCCTAACAGGGTTCTAGACAGAATATATATAGTTAAACAAAATTTGTGCCAAGTAGAACTGGCAATAGTGACAGAAGGAATTTCTTCTACCCCATGCTTGCATTAGGCTTTCTTGGGGTTATGGGGACACTAAAAGCCAGTTCCCCTATTCTCTTCACTCACATATCTTTGCCGGATAATTCCAAGAGAATGGACCACTCTATCATACCACCCAAACTTAGAATTCCTGGTAATAGATGAATGAATTCAGAGATATCCATCAGGACCAGGGCTCTTGTATAAAGGCCAGCTCTTTGAGGGCTTATCATGACAATTTCTCCAAAGCAGTATTTGGATGGTCTGAATATGCTCCCTTTGGAAGTCAGAATTAGCAGGTAATGAATGAGAAGGAAAGAGACAAGTTAGAAATAATAATAATTTAAAAAATAAATTTAAAAATAGAAGAAAATAAGTCCAGAGGAGTTGTCTTCCCTTTGCTCTGACAATCTAGGGGCCAGTGGGCCCAGGGTACAGTTGCAACCATAACAAGCATTTACTCAGAATCATGCCCTGTGCTTGGGGCTAGAAGTACAGATACAAAAGTGAGACAAACTCTTATCTGAAGTTCTCTTCCTTTATCTTTCCTTCCTTTCTCAGCCAAATTCCTAGAAAAAGCAGTCTTCATTTGCTGCCTCCCCTTCCTCTTCTCTCCTTCCCCCCCACCCCCCTTCAATCCAGTTCTGACTGGCACCCAACCTTATTTGCCAAATCAGACAGCCTTTTCTCAGTATTTGTGCTTCTTGACCTTTCTGCCATATTTGACACTGCTGACCACACACTCCTATGGGATATCCCCTCCTCTCTAGGTTTTTGTAACTCCTGGTTTTTTTTCCTTTGTTGGCTTATCATCCATGAGGCACACACTTTAACTGTGGATATTTCCAAAGGTTCTCTCTCTAATCTTTTCTGTTTCTCTCTCTAACTTAATCAGCTCCCATGATGAGACAAGACAGGGAGACCAATTATGTGGCTGTTAACATCTCTATGCAGATGACCAGCAGATCTGTATATGCAACTGCAGTGATTCTCAAGAACTTTATTCCTGAATAACTAATAATGTATTGGAGAGTTTCAAACTGGATGATCCTAAGACATCTCAAACTCAACATGAAAACTGAACTCTGATCATTCTTCCCCTCAAACCCTTCCCTCTCCCAAATTCCCCTTATTTCTACTGAAGGCACCACTATATTTCTAGTCTCCCCATTTTATAATGCAGCATCTTCCTTGATTCCTCTCCCTTAACTCTATAAATTCAGTCTGTTGCCAAGTCCTTAATGTTTCTACCTTCATAACATCTCATAGTAGACCTTTTCATCCACTTACTCTACCTTCTTAGTGTAGGCCTCTCATCACTTTTTACCTACATTGTTGCAACAGCCCCTTAATTGTTCTCCTAGCCTAATCTCAGAATTTTAGTCTATCCTACACACTTACCAAAGTAATTATCCTTAAACATATTATATAACATAACCATATGAATCCTCAGCTCAGTCAATTCCCATGACTTCTGTTGATTCTAGGATAAAACTGAAGTTCTCTATTTAGCTTTTGAAGCCCTTCACAATCTACCCCCAACTCATCTTTCTAGCCTCATTGGGCATCACTGCCACCCCTCCTGCATTTTACAATTCAGCCAAATTAGCCATTATTCCTCACACAGGACTCAATGCTTCCCATTTCTAAGACTTGGTACTTGCTGTTCCCCAAAGCCATTATTTCTCCCTCAGGTGCTAGTGCTTTTCTTCCCAAACCACTCTATTTTATTTTTTACATATTTATTTTTATTCATGTTATAGTTCTGCTGTATTGGGTTATATGTGTGTACATATATATGTCCCATTCTGTGTGTTTGCATCACCAGTGCCTAGTACAGTGCCTATTACATAGTAGGCTCCTAATAAATTTTTTGTAGATTGAAGCTCCAGAGGCACTGTAGTATGTTCATAGATAAGTACATACAGGCCAAATGCAATGTAAATACTAATTTTTTTTAAATCCTCACCTTCCATCTTGGAATCAATACTGTGTACTGGTCCAAGGCAGAAGAATGGTAAGGGCTAGGCAATGGGGGTCAGGTGACTTGCCCAGTGTCACATAGCTGGGAAGTGTCTGAGGCCAGATTTGAACCCAGGACCTCCCATCTCTAGGTCTGGTTCTCAATCCACTGAGCCACCCGGGCTGCCCCAATACCAAGTAATTTTTGAGGATATGAGTGGAGCACTAGCGATTGGAGAAAACAGCCTCTTGAAAGGAGATGGCACTTTTGCTGAGCCTTGAAAGAAGCTTGGCATTCCCAGAACAGGAAGCAGGGAGGAAGAGTGCTCCTGACAAAGAGAGATAACCTGTGCAAAGGTTGTATACAGGGAACCACAAGTAGGCCAATTTGGTTGAAAGAAAGTGAATGAAGGGAGAGTGATATATAATAAACCTGGAAAGATAGGCAGCTCCAGATTGTGAAGGACTTTAAATGTCAAAGAAAGGGTCTGTATTTCATCTTAGAGGCAAAAGGGGACCCTGGAGTTTCTTGAAGTGGGGAAGTCACATGGTCAGACCTGTGATTTAGGAATATAAAATTAGCAGTTGTATGGAGGATGGATTGTAAAGAGGGGAGACTAGATTCCTGGAGATTAATTAGGAGGCTCTTTCTATTGTTCAGGTGAAAATCGATGAGTGGTCTTGAGAGGAACAGTATGCAAGGGCACGGATCCACCAGATTAAGTAATTGTTTGAATTTAGAGGTTAGGTCAAAGATGCCTTCCAGGCTGTGTCCATAGTGACTTAGAAGAATTGTGGTTCCCTCTCTAGAATAGAAACGTTAGGAAAGGGAGTGGAGAAAAGGTAATGAGCAATATTTGGGACATATTGAGTTTGAGATCCTAATGGGGTACTCAAATGAAGATGCCAAGCAGGTAAATTAAAATGCAGAACTAGAACTCAGAAGAGAGACTAGGGCTAGATGTATAGATTTGGGAGTCATCTACATAGGAAGGAAGGAAACATTTATTAAGTACCAATTGTTTATCAGACATTGTAATAACGATTTTACAAATCTTATTTTGTCCTCACAAAAACTCTGGAAGGTAGAGAGGCTCTCATTATCCTTACTGTACAGTATAAGGAAGGTGAGGTAGACCAAAATAAATTACTTGCCCAAGGTTATTCAGCTAGTGTCTGATGCCAGATTTTAATTCATAGCTTTCTAGCAGCCTGTATCTGTTGCTCCACCTAGCTACCTCTAGAGATGATAGATGAACTTAATGGAAATTTATGAAATCTCACCAAAAGAAAGGATGTGAAGAGAAGATCCCAGAGATGGCAGCCCTGGGGTATGCCCACACAAAGAAAGAAGGACATAAGTAATAATCTTGCAAAGGAAATCTAGAAGGATTGGTCCAAAAGATGAGGAAAGAACTATAACAAAAAAGTAGCACAGAAATTAACAAGCATTTATTAGGCACCTACTGTACTAGTAGGTACTGGGGATACCAAAAAAAAACAAAACAAAACAATCTCTGCCCACAAGGAACTTACATTCTAATGGGGGAAGACAAGAGAATGGCAGAAATATAAAGCGAATAAATACAAATATATACAGAGTAATGAAATACAAGGTAGTTAGGAAGGAAGTCACTAGCAGTTAAAAGAATCGGGAATGTCTTCATGCAGAAGGATGCTGCTTGAGTTATCTTACAGAAAGAGAGAAACTGAGGCCAAAAGTAAGGAGGAAGTGCCTTCCAGGGAAAAACTTATGCCAAGACACAGAGACAGGTGATATATATGTATATTATATTAGTGTATAAGTATTGTGTGTGAGGAACATAGAAATCTAGCTTGGTTGAATTAAAGAGTTCAGGAGAGTAAGTAATATTCATCAAGGCTAGAAATACAAGGCAAGGCCAAATTGTAGTTGATTGAGGAAAGAGGAGAGAATATTCAGAAGGAGGGGATAGTCAACAGAGCCAAACACTGCAAAGAGGTCAAGAAGGATGAGGGCTGAGAAATGACTTTTGGATTTGGCAATAAAGAATGAAGTTTCAGTCCATTGGTATGGATGAAAGCAAGACTTCAAAGGGTTGGGAACTGAGTGGGCAAGAAGGAAGTAGAAGCAACAGGTGTTGGGGGCTGTATTGGGGTGATTTCAAGTGTGCAATTGGGGAACTCCAGATAAGTGGCCTCAATTTTTTTCAGTGAAGTTTGAGGTAAAGCCTTCTAAGAGGAAGAAGGTGGTAGAGTACATGGTTTGTGAAAAAGTTTGGAACATTAGCTGTGGAGAGAGAGAAGAGAGTATCAGTCAAGGAATGGCAAAATAATTATTATGGAATAGTGAAGACTTAGTTGAAAGTGAATAATATATTTGAAGGGGAACCAGTCAGCATACTTAGTTGTAAGATTTCCTCCATCATTATAGGAGCAGGGAAAAAGAAAGTGGATGATGGGCACAATCCAAGTTTGAGTTTTAGAAAAGAATGAGTGGTAATAGGATCAGGAGGCAAGGATAAAGAGAACAATGTGAAGTTAACTAACAAAATACCTTAAGGGAAAGAAAATGATACCAGATCAGAGTGATGGCCTGGAAAAACAGGGAAGAGTAGAATGACTGGAAGTTAGAGGAGTAAAGCACAGGGAGAGGTGGAAGGATGAGGAGAAAGAATTTATTATTTTTTTAGTTAAAATTTTTACATGATTCATGATTTCTCCTTCCCCTCACCCCTCCCCCCTTCCAGAGTTGACGAGCAATTCCACTGGATTATACATACATATATATATTATCCCTCAAACCCTATCATTTTTTAAAAGAGTAATCCTTTAAAACCAAAATCCCAAATCACATATTCGTATAAACAATTGATAAATCATATGTTTTCTTTTGGATTTGGAGAGCAGTGATAAAAAAGAAACATATCAAACTATATTATAGCAAACTTTCTGCAGTACAAAGAATTGCAAAGAAAGTAGATTCCATCAGTTGGGGAATAGCTAAGCAACTATGGTATATGAATGTAACTGAATATTATATTATCAGAAATGACAAATATTATTAAAAATAAAAAGAATCAGGGAAAGACATGAACTGAGGGAAAGTGAAGGAATCAGAAGAAAATATACACAAAGCTATAATGTAAAAAGAATTAATACAAAACAATAAAAAACTAATATTGCCAAATTACAAAGGACATATTTGTTCTCAAAGTCAATAATAATGGATAAACATTTATTAAGCACCTACTATGTGCCGAGCCCTGTGTTAATCCTGGGAAAATTCCTTTCCCTTCTCCTTTGGAACATTGCAAATTTTTTTTCAATATAGTGATGAATTTTGCAGATTTTTTTCTTCGTGTTTTTGAAAAAAAATTTTTTTTAATGAAACAGCTCTCTGGAAGAATACAGGAAAAGGGACACAAAAAATTCAGGCAATACAAAAATAAAAGATATCCATCAAAATTCATTCAGAAAAAGACCTGAGGATTTTAGAGAATTTGAGATTAAATATGAGTCAGTAACATAGCACAGCAGCCCAAAAATCTAGGGCCATTTTGGACTTCATCAGTGGAGATATAATATCTAGACATTCAAGACCTGGTGCCATGTTTGGGGAAGGATATTGACAAGCCAGAGCAAACACCAACCAGAGCAACTAAGGTGGAAAAAGGACCAAAAAGCATGCAATATATGTAAGAGCACTTTTTTTTGGTAGCAAAGAATTGGAGCATAGTATATAATATCAGATTTGTGTGTATATACTTGTTTTGTTGAATTGCTTTTTTCTTCCTTGTTATAAGGAGGAGGTAGGGATATTGGAAAGATGATATAAAAAGTCAATCAAATCATCCCACTCTGCTTAAAGTATTTGATAAGAAGGCCAGATATCTTAATGATCTAAGTCTCAATCAGTCTCAGCCATAGACTTTAGTTTCAATCAATTAATCAGTCATAGGCTTTAGACCAAGTGGGAAAAGTCCTTTAAAATGGAGTGATGTTGCATAGGAATTATGTTCAGTTTGAGGAAATTTGGTCAGGCCATAGAAACTATATATAAAATACCAAGCTAGTTAAGAACCTGGGTCATTTCTGAGGTTGGATTGGATGTAGCATTTCAGTAAAGCCCCTGAGGAGAAACTGCTTAGTAGAATGAGGAGGGGATAGGGAAAGGAGAGGCCATAGCTTTGAACTCAGTCTAAGTTTCCTGCTCCCTCCCTTCCCTTGGCCAGAAATGAACTCATAAGTTTCAAAGGATTGGGAGAATGTGGGATTTTCCATCTTCCTTATGGTACCCTGGAATCAGCTGACCACAGTATCTGCATTGTGAAACAACTAGTGGTTTTAGATTTACTTGCTAATAGATATCATGCCTAAAGGGAGCTTCCTAAGCATATATCCCTAAGACTAAAAGGATTTCCAGTAACCAGGAGATTCAGGATTCAAGTACCTTTTTGCCATAGTCTCTAATGAGCTAACTATCCCTTGGACTAGTCATATATCATTAGGAAAGCAGTGTCACAGACTTGCCAAAGGAGGTACTCTTATACAAACTAGGTGGCAAAGTGGATAGAGGCCTAAAGTCAAGAAGATGCGAGTTTGAATGTGACCTCAGATTACTACTTACTTGCCCCTCCCTCCAGGGTTGTTGTGAGAAACAAATGAGATAATATTTATAAAGTGTGACTGGCACACAGATGCTTAATAAATGTGTGTTTCATTCTTTCTTTACTGTGCTTTATAAATACCTCTCTCTAAAGTGCTACTTAAATTTGGCTTACCTAATTGATTTTTACCTGATAATCTCTGTGGGAAGCACATCAGAATAGGAACTTAAGTCAACAGTACTGAAAAATACAATCTCCCATCCCCTCTAGGGACTCCCTAGCACTCTGAGCAAGGGGACATAGTAGCCACAGAATGGGGACCCAACTTGTTAGTTCACATGTGAGTTGGAAGAGTAAGCCCAGAATCTTGCCATACATGCAATGATTGGTTCAAAGGCAAGAAGATCTGAACAAGCAAAAATGCGTCCTGTCCTTTATCAGTAAGTTGCGGGGTAAAAGAAAGTCATACAAAGGAGTGAAAAGAATTCTGGACTCATGGAATTAAGAAATAAATTTGAGACTATCTGAAAAAGATAGTGCTGGATAATCCAAGGAGAAAATAACTGCTTGTACTTCAAAGAACAATAACTCAGATCCACAGTGTTTTGAAGTGTGAAGTGTGCCAAAAAGGCACAGAGGAAGAGGAAACAGTGGAGCCTCACCATTTGTCAACATGATTATAACAGTGTCAAGGTGTCTCCTCTCCTCTTGAGATAAAATAACCAATATGTGAAAGAGTTTCCTAATTCTTGTTAAATAAATAACTACTACCTATTCATAGAGACTCATATGGGCACAGTTGATGTCACCCAAAAGACCTGCCAAAGGTTGTATTGAAGGCATGAAGTAAAAGCCTTAGGATCACCAGGTAGTATTTGTTTCACTTTGCTGAACAAAAGTAAAGGACCCATAAAGAAAAACAGATTAGGGAAGTGAGTTGTGCTTAAGATGATGTCTGAGAAGGATAGTTGGATTTCTAGACCCCAGTTTAAAATCGGTGAATAGTGAGCTCCCGATTAGGTATGGTGAGAACATATGTACAAATCAAATCAAAGGGGTTTTAATCTGAAAAGGTAGGAAAGAAGAGGGAAAAAATGTAGAACTTCTGGGCTAGATACTATAGAGAGTACCTAAAGTGTAATGCAGGAAAGGATAACAGCAAAATGAACTAGACAGCCTTACACGAAGTATTTGACTTCATAGATAATAAGATTTAGTAGGATAAGATTTATGATTACAATATATCTAAGGAAGGATATACCTTCTTCCAGTGGAAACAGTATAAATAAAAGAAGATAGAAGAGAAGTCTATTTAGAAGATAAACTTTCATGAGGAAATAAAGCAGAAGGGGAAGGCAGGGGAAAAATCATTTTGGTAAATATTATTGTAGAAATAAAAATGATAATTTTATCAATATATACTACAACCTACCTGGTCAAAAAATAGTAAAGAGATGTTCAAGAAATAGGTCAGAGAGTTTCCTCTTACCTGTGGAATCAAATACAAATTCCTCAGTTTGACAATTAAAGCCCTTTGCAATCTGGTTCTAACTTATCTTTCTAAGTTTCTTATATATATATATATCTGTTCTCATTCATTCTCAGGTCAAACTAAACCACCTTTTTTGCTTTTCCTTAAGCCAGGACAAAAAACATTTTCACTATTTACAGTGGTAGCCTGGAGTCATCTATATTTGAGTTCAAATTGGACCCTAGACACTGGGTTGTTGACTGTGGGAAAGTCATTTAACCTTTGTTTGCCTCAGTTTCCTCCACTATAAAATCAGGGAAATAATAGCAGCTCCCTTTCAGTGTTATTATGAGGATCAAAGGAAATAATACTGACAAAATACTTAGTTTGCACAGTGCCTAATGTGCAGTATACACTTAATAAATGCTTATTCCCTCTTCCTCCTCCCTTTCCTTTTCTTTACATTTAATAGTTTGTCTCATCTTTATACCTTTGTGCAGACTATCCTCTGTCTTGGGATATAATCCTTTCTTTCCACTTCTTGATGTCCTCAGTTAATTCTCTTTACATTCTAATTTTTTTTAATTGGCCCTATATTTTATTAGCATAAGGAGCTCAAGGTGAGAAACTCACATGATCAAATCGGTCAGTGCCTTTGCTATATAGCCTGTCCTCTTAGAGAATTGACTAGGACAATTAAAGGTTGAATAACTTGCCCAGATCCACGTAGCCATTATATATCTGAGGCGCAGGGTATGAAACCAGGTCTTTGTGTCTTAAGGCTAAGCTTTATCTGCCCTGTAGTTATATGTATACATGCTATCTTTCCCAATAGAATGGAAGTCCCTTAAAGGCAAGCATTGTTTGATTTTTGCCTGTGTAGTCTCAGTGCTTGATGGCACACAGTAGGTGCTTAATAAATGCCTGTTGATTGATTGACAGGTTATGAAGAACAAATCTGAGTTGGAAATGATCCTGTGAGAATATTTTCAGGAATGACAAAGCATAGATGAGATTGAGTGACAAGGGCTTTTTCACCTTTGTGGGATAAAAGAAAGGAACAGGACCTCTGTTTGGTGTAAATGGAATGAAGATGGTGAAGATGACTGAAGAGAGTGTAGACAGAACTACTCTACTTATTTTACTTACTGATACTTCAACTCACCTTGACAGAACAAATATGACTATTAGAGAATTATATCTAAGCTGAGTAAGGAACTAATAAGAGAACTTACTTAACTGTCCTTAATGAACTCCATTCCCCTGACCCAAATAAATTACATCCTCGGGTTCCAGAAAAACTGACATGATACCGAGTCCTCTTTAAAGTATCATAAAGACATAAAAATGTATCATAAAGGGAAGGAATGGTTTGTAGGTATCTAGAAGAAGTAATAGTGAACACATATATAGCTTCATTAAGGACAGGTCATGCCAGACTAACCTTATTTCTTCCTTTGACAGAATTATTAAACCAGTAGATCGGAAGAATGCCTTATGTTTGCTAAACTAAAAGCTTCTTTGCAGTCTGTATAGAAAGATGGAGAGATCTGAGCCAGTACTAGTAGAATAAGATGGATTTGCATCTGGTTGACTGCCCTTATCCAAAGAATAGTCAGTTGATAATTTGATACTATCTTGGAAGAAAGTCTTTAGTGGAGTTCCCCAGGGATCTATGCTTTGCCCTGTTTTACTTAACATCTTCATTAGGGGCTTGGATAAATGTATATATAATATAACCAATATAATAATTATAATAATTATCAAGTTTGCAGATAATATAAAACTGGGAGGGATAACTAATGCACTAAGTGACAGATTCTATATTCAAAAAGAGCATAACACGTCAGAATATTGGACCAAATCAGACGAAATTTAATAGGGTAAATGTAAAATCTTATAGTTGTAAAGTCAATTTTTCAAACCAAGTACAATATGGAGGAGGTGTGACTACACAGAATATCTGAAGTAAATCTGGAACTAATATAATTTGATAACTTGACACTTGAGTTGGAGAACATGCAGAGTCGGGCCCTTATCATGGTTGATTTCATATCATATAAATATCAGTTGAAGGAACTGAACAAGAACTGGACAAGAAGGTCCATGGAGGGTACAGTTGTCAGAGACTTCAGCAGTGCTCCAGCCCAACTCGTATCCAACATGACACATAAATACCCATTCGTGTCTGATGACTATGGGTGACAGAACCTTCTGTTGTGTGAAGGCAGTGGGTTTTGCTTGTGAACAGCTCAGCTTGGTCAAGCAGATTCTGATGTCAAGCCTAAACTGGTTTCTGCAGTTTCTTCCTGTTGTTCCTGGTTCTTTTGCACCAAACAGTACAAACCTAAAAGCTGTTATATTGCCCCTCTGCTGAGTCTTCAGGTTAAATCCTCCCAGTTCATTTTACTAATTCTCATATGGCATGTGCTTAAGGCCCCTGCCATGTACCTCAAGTGTGGTACAGTAGAGAAAGAGCACTGATTCTAGAGTTGGAGAACCTGGATTCAAATCCCACCTGGTATATATTACTTGTGTGTCTTTGGGCAAGGTATTTAATATTTCTGGGCCTCAGTTTCTTCATCTGTAAAATGTGGGAGTTAGACTAGATGGCCTCAGAGGTCTCTTCCAGCTCTAGGTACTCTAATTTCACCATATTGTTTGCCCTTGTCTAGACACCATCCAGCTTATCAACATCCTTAAAATATAGTGCTCAGAACTCCTCATAATACTTTCTACATGGTCTGACTAGGATAGATTATGCTTTTCTTCCTGGGAGTTCTTGCAGCCCAAAGTCATATTAGCCATTTTGGCTGCCACATTCTGTTGCTAGCTCAATAAATTTGCAGTACATTAAAACCCCCAGATCTTTCTTAGGCAGACTTCTAATCGTGCCTTTCCCAGGTTGACATAATAGCCTTCTTCAATTATTTAAAGAGTTGTAACTGGAAGAGAGATTAGAATTTTCTAGTTTGGCCAATAGGTAGCACTAGGAGTGACATGCCAAAAGGCAAATTCAGGCTTGATATAAGGGAAAACTTGCTACCTATGAGAACTTTTTTTTTAAAGGAAGGGGCAGCTAGGTGGCTCAGCGGATTGAGATCCAGGCTGGAAGATGGGAAGTCTAGGATTCAAATGTGGCCTCAGACTGTTCTTCTGCCTTAGAATCAATACACAGAATGTAATTACAGGTTTTAAAAAAATGGAATGAGACACTTTGGGAGGTCAGACTCTTCATTTAATGTCTTCAAGTAAGACTGGATAACTATTGATTATATTGTAAAGGGACTTATTTTTCATGGAGTCCACTTACAACTTTGAAAACATTTGATGCTATGAACAGGGAATGTTTATTTTGGAGAAGATAGTGGAGGATATGATGAGTTCCTTTGTAGGACTGTCACCATCTCTCTCACTCACTGTTCTTATTTTTACCCCTCTGATTTCAATCAGGACCACAAACAACAGGCAAAAATTGGAGAGACGAGAGAGACGAGATAATGAGAGAAAGGAAGAGATGAGTACAGAAGAGGGAGAGAGAATGAGAGAATAGAGGGAGAAAGAAGAGGAAGAAAGAGGAGAGGGAAAGATATAGCTCAGTATAAGGAGAAATAACAAAATACTCTCCCAGACTTTGACTTTCCTATCTATCATTCAAGATTTCCAAGCAAAAGTTAGATGACCTCTTTTCAGGAATACTGTAATAGGGATGCTTATTTAACTAGACACCCTCTGGGTTCTCTTCTAACTCTGAGTTTTTAAGAGTCTGTGACCTTACCCTCTAGAGGAATCTGAACTGCTCAGTCACTGGGAAAACCAGGATATCCTAACTCTGCAACATATACTGCTATCTCTCCTTAAGGTGTGGAGCTGGCATGAAATGTAGCCTTGTAGGGTGTGAGGAAATCCTCCAGTCAGGGAACTTAAAGCTAAGTCAGCTTCTCCTATTTCTGAATTTTTGCACTCTCTGATGATCCCCATGCTTCATAAGTTGCTGCCCACTCCTGGTGATAGCCTGAAGCACAATGACCTACAGTTGGCATTAATTGCTCTTTTTTGCCTTCCTGAAGTGTTTTCTTCCTAGGGAGCCCCCAAGACCTGTTAGAACTAAAAGTACTCTTTGGGGAGAACATGGGAATGATAAACCTTGGTGTTATAGATGTATTACCTTTTCTTTGGGCTGCAAGTGTCCAACCTGTGGGAGGTGGGGATTAAGAGCAAGGGAATCTCTTACGGGCAAGCTTCTAGAATATGGGTCAGAAAGATCCTTGGACAGGGCCAGACATTATGGTGGTAGTTGTCTCCATCTATCTGCTTTTCTGCCTGTCTACCCAGGCATTCATGTGCCTGGCATCTATCTCTGCAGAGCCATGGCCAAGCATTCAGGTCCCAAGCTCCCGTTGATTGTGAAGACGCTTATCCCTGTGCTCAACAGCGTGTACGAGATCCAGAGGATCACCACCATCGCCTACTTTGCAGAGGTGAGGATGCGGCCGCCCTCCCACCTTCACTCACCAGGTCTAGTCTCTCCAAGGCCTTATTTCCCTTTCATGCCCCCTAGCATGGCCAGTGGACCCTGGCATGAAGAGATGATGTATGCTTCCTGCTACTTTTGACTCTGACTCGGAAGTCTGCTTACGTTTCCTCTGTTACTCAGGAAAACTTTCAGAAAATCCATGGCAATTAGTGATTGTTTAATTCTTTATATTTGTATCCCCATTGTCCAGTATGGTCTCTGGCAGATAGTAGGCACTTACTGAATACTTGTTGATTGATGATGGAAAAAGAAGAATTTTATTTCTTTTGCTAAAAGGAAAGTGAGTTGCTTCTCCCCCTCCCTCCCCTTTTTTAAAGCTTATAATATTTGGGGACAGCTGGGTGGCTCAATGGAGTAAGATCCAGGCCTAGAGATGGGAGGTCCTAGGTTCAAATCTGACCTCAGACACTTCCTACCTGTGTAACCCTGGACAAGTCCCTTAACCCCTATTTTTGCCTAGCCTTTATCACTCTTCTGCCTTAGAACCAATACACAGTCTTGATTCTAAGATGGAAGGTGAGGGTTATGGGGGGGGGAAAAGTTTGTAATATCTGAAGATTTTATTGGTACAGTATTTGACTTATATTAGTCATTTTATGCAAATTTGAAGTTTTGAGTAGAAAGGCTCTTTAGATTTGTTGCTTCTGACAGAGCCACCTTGAGCTAGAGCAGCCACCACAAATATGTCAAGAATTCAGTCTGGCCCAAGAGGACCCCTTCCCTTAGTATTCCCCAATAGTCCTTTCAACTTTAAGCAGGCTGGCTGAACTTAAAGGTCATGTTCCCTCGCTCACTATCCCTGTTTCTCCCACTGGATGAGTTGTGATGTGCCTAAAGTCACATAAAAAGGACCCAGGATGAGGCAAGGTAAAGAAAGTTGACTTTTGTTTTACTAGGTGAAGCACCTCTGCATTTGTGGTGTATGCTGGGATTGAAGCCAGAGCCTGGAGGGTAGGACTTAGCCCTAAATGTAGGGTTGCCTTTAGATACACCAGGTTTATGTATTGAGGCTTATAAGTTCTGAAAGTTAAGATATTCTGCCCAGCAATCATTTGGGTCCCATGGAATATCCCTTTGTGTTATTGGTATCATGGATGGATCCCAATGGTCATCCTCTTGCTTTCTGGTGGGTTCTCTATGTATATGTATAGAAGTTCTAACTGACAAGGGGAGTGGAGGGAGGTGGGCCAGTGTATAGACCTCAGAGAAATTACAAACAGATGCATTTAGATTTGACATAAGGAAAAGCTTCCTAATAATTAAGAACTATCCAAAAATAGAGTGGACTATCTCAGGAAGCAGTGGGTTTCCTCTCCTTTGGTATCTTCAGGCAAAGACTGGATGCCTTTTTGTAGGGAGCATATTGAAAGGATTCTTAGGTATAGATTGGGCTAGGTGGCCCCTGGAACCCCTTCCAGTTCTGAAATTTTGAAGCTTAAATCTTATTGGTGATTTTCCATTCCCTCTTAAGGCCTTAATGGAGAAGAATTTCTGTCAATCTATCTCTGAGCTCACTCTAGGCATGGCAATGCCCTGAGCTAGCCAACACTCCTTTTCCCCTGCCTGACGTACCGACTTCAAGAATGAAGTGACTCAAAGCCTCTCCCCTCCCTTCTACACTCACTGGGAGGGAGGGAGGCCAGGCAGTGCCTCCCTTCGACCTGTAAGCAGAGCCTTAACACCCTAGGTCAGGGCCAACAATACATAACTAGCCCTCCCTCTCTTCTCCTTGTAAACCACCTTTTAAATTTCTCCATGGCTGCTGCTGCTGCCACTGCTCAGCCTCAGCCCTGTTTTTGTTTAGTGTTTGGCTGAGTTGGAAGGGAGAAAGGGAGGGAATTGGGGAAGGCCTGCCGTTGGCAGAAATCCAAAATCCAGCTCTGGCTGAGAGTGAGGGTGGCTGGCTCCCACTGCATCCTTGAAGGGTTTAAAATAGCCCTTTGGCTTTTACCAGAGTGATTGGGGGAAGGAAGCTGCTTCCTGCCTCTCTCCTTCTGAATGGCTGATGAGGTGAGAGTGTGAGTGATTTTTTCAATTACAGCCCCTTCCCTTTTCATAGCAATGGAGAGAGGCTGGATAGTGAGGTGAGGCTGGGGGCAGGGTAATGTCTGGATCTGAGGCCAGAGGGCTCATCACCTGAGGGGACTAGATTGTGGCTCATTGTCCCTAATGCTGCAAGGTCAGATGACCTGAGTTCCATTGTAACTCTTTGGTTCCACTTGGTTCTGTACTGGATCCTCAAAGGGGTGAGGGTCCAGATGTAGAAGAAGCCTTCACAGATGCATGAAGAGTCCAGAAATTATATTTGAATTGGCCTTGGTACCTTCTTTTGATCCTGCCCAGTCTGGGGACCCTAAAAGGAACTTAACATGATTTGTATTGGTATTAGGAAGGGTACAGTTATTTGGAGGAAGATGGAGGGAGAGATAGGACAAGATAGGTTGAAGAGCCCAAAGTTTTGGAGAACTGGACAGTGGAGTGTAAGAAAGATGGCTCTGGTTTGGAGTATGCTGTTTCAAGAAGGATCTAGCCTGTGGTGGGACTAAGGGCCAGGGCTGTGCAAGATAGCCAGTGTTTATTTAGGGTTATCTCATTGCCTTGAATGACCAAGGAATTTCCCACAGTTCCCTGGTCCCCTTAGGTAGTCCCTAAATTAGTCTTTCATTTGAGTTTTCTTGTGAACCTAGCCATGGACTCAGCTGCTGCAGTACTGTGAGGGATAGAAAGGAAGAATAGACCTCATCCTTATAGAAAGCTTCCAATCTGGTTGGAACATACTTGTTCCAAGGACATACTTGAAACACACTTCAAAGAACACTAATACACATACACACATATAATTTAAGTGTTAAACTTTAGGAGGGCAGAGGAGAGAAGTAAAGCATCATGGACTATAAAAAGTAGAAAAAGCATCATGGTGGAGGAAGTTCTTGAGCCCTGGGCCATGAATGATGGATAAGATTTGGGTAAGTGGAAGAAAAGCAGGGACAGTTTTAAAAGCTAGGTAGAATTCTCAAAGGAGCTATCTAGGAACCTGGGGATATTGAGGCAGCCCAGCAAAGGATGAGGAGTTACGCAGCTTCGAATGTATGCGGCATGAGTTAATTTACATTTCATTGGTAATGTTAGCACCAGCATGGTCAGGGGTTGCCTGTTCCCCACTTGCCCTGAAAAAGCCACCCTAAGAAGAACCTGCTCTCTCGCTCTCTCTCATCCAAGCTTTTCAGACCCAAAGAAGATCCAAATGCAGATACCAGCCTGAGCTCATCTAACTATCCATCCCCGGCTAAGGAATATTGGCTAGGGTGACAAATATACTGGATTTTGGAGTGATGGGGTAAGGTTAACCCCTCTGTTTCAGTGTCACCACCACTTTGTGGAGACATGGACTTTACCCCAGAGTGACATGAGTATAAGCTATATTGTGTACCATAGAAAAGAGGGTAGGTGAGGTTCTGGAGAAAATTCTGATGAGGAAAGAGAGAGAAATGGATGTGGACATACAGGGAACTCATGGAAACTAGAAATGGCTAAAGCTTATTACATCTTGCTAAAAACAACAACAACAACAAAGCAAAGGCCTTAAGAAAAGTCCCTTATTTGTTGAAGTGACTCAAAAGAGAAGGTGGATTTGGGAGTTATCTAAGAAGTTATGTATAAAAGTGACCTTTATACTTCTTAACCACAGCTTCGAAATAAAGCAATGATGATTGGAGAGTGGGGGGGTGGAGACTGGAGAGTTCACTGGATTGAGAGTCGGGCCTAGAGAGAAGAGAGTAGGCCCTAGATTCAAATGTGGCATCAGACACTTCCTAGCTGTGTGACCCTGGGCAGGTCACTTAACCCCCATTGCCTAACCCTTACCACTCTTCTGCTTTAGAACCAATACACAGTAGTGATTCCAAGGCAGAATGTAAGTGTTTAAATAAATAAAGTAATGATGGACTGTAAGCTGATGAACAAATACACCTCCAAGGGCTAATAAAGACATATTCTCATAGAGTATCAGAAATATGAGTGCTTTGTAGTGGAAAGGGATAGGGAAGGAGAAAACAGCCTATATAGATCTGGCAAGTCTGGTAGTAAAGCAGGTAAGGAAGAAGAAAAGCCACAAGAGACAAGGTATAAAACGATATCTGGCCTCAGATATTTACAAACAAATGCACAAGTCACAGAAAGTAAGAATTAGAGATGCTGATTGAAGAAAGCAAATCTAACCTCAGACATCACAATTTTTTGTAGAGTAGGACTCATGAGTGCAATATGGCCTTAGAAACCTTAAAAAGTATTGGATAGAATGATTGGGCCATGGAGTGGAATTGCATATGTTAATGTTACACTCCTGAAACCTAGAAACCAAAAGAATTGGGAGAGAAATCAGTCAGCATTGATTAAAACTTAATATACCAACAATCGAATGTAATGGACTTCTCTATTAGTAGCAATGCAATGATCCAGGACAATTCTGAGGGGCTTATGAGAAAGAACGCGATCCACATCTAGAGGAAGAAATGTGGGAGCAGAAACACAGAAGAAAAGCAGCTGCATAGTCACATGGGTTGATGGGGATATGATTGGGGATGTAGACTCTAAATGATCACTCTAGTGCAAATATCAATAATATGGAAATAAGTCTTGATCAAGGACACATGTAAAACCCAGTGGAATTGCACATTGGCTATGGAGGGGGTGAGGAAAGGGGAGGGAAGGAACATGATTCTTGTAACCAGGGGAAAATGTTCTAAATTGACTAATTAAATAAAATTTAAAAATTAAAAAACAAAAACAAAAACACCTCACATTAAAAAAATAAAAATAAAAAAACAACAACTTAATGTATCAAGCCCTGAGCAAAGGGATTGGAATACAAAAGTGAAATAGTTCCCTCCCCTTACGGAGCTTATATTGTTATGGGGAGAGACAACTTGTATAATATACATATACAATGGTGTAAAATTAACTGAAACAAAGAAAAAGAATGAAATCTGTTGACTTATTAATGCAAAGAGAAAATACGGTATAATTAGAATAGTACAAGCTTTGCCTTTGATACAAGTCATTTATTCTGGGCAAATCATTTAAATTCTCAGTGCCCTAGGCAATTCTCTAAGACTATAAGTTGCAGAAAAGTTGGCTACCTGCATTAGTAGAGAAAATTTTCTCACTCAGTAACTACTTATATTAAGGAAATCATAGGTATAGCCCCTATCCCTACAATAAACCTTGTAACATCTTCTTTCAAAAAAGAAACACACACACAAATTTTAATATGGATTATGTCTTTTTGCCATGTTGCTTATTTTTACATAATTTACACAGATTCACAGGTATTGAGTTTTGTATTGAGTTTCACATATATCCTTTTTTTTTTTTAACCCTTACCTTCCATCTTGGGATCAATATTGTGTATTGGTTCCAAGGCAGAAGAGTGGTAAGGGCTAGGCAATGGGGGTTAAGCGACTTGCCCAGGGTCACACAGCTAGGAAGTATCTGAGGCCATATTTGAACCCAGGGGTGTATGGGGTGTTCAGGGAGGGGTAGTATCTCTGGTATGGAGGGCTTGTCATGTCTTCTTAGGTCAGCTCTCCAGCCTCTGACCCTCACCTGACACCCAGCTCTCACTTGTGGCTCCTAGTAGCTGCTAGCATGCGGCAGCGGCCACACCCCGGGCAACAGCTTTGACAGGCCCGCTAAACCTTGTGAGGGTAGCCATCGGGTCGTCATTGACCCCTGGTGAACCAGGGCTTTGCTCACCCAGCATGTGAAGACTGCTTCGGCGGAACAGGCGGAAGAAACCAATAAGAAGATTCAGTGGCTAAGATGGCGATGCAGCAAAGCACTGTGGAGTGCTTAGGGCGTGTTGGAGCACAAAGGACAACACAGCCATCCAATGCAGCTGAGGAAGTCTCCAGGTGTAACGACTTTTCGTACCACTGGACCCAGGCTTCCAACGCCGAGAGAGTGGGACTGTCTCTGTGCATCGGCTTTTCCACTTAAATTTCCTTCATGCACAAGTATCTTTGTGCACACTCATCTATCCTAACCCCGTCCACCCTCTTCAAGACCTGCGACGATGGGGGAGTGGCGACGCAACAGGTGGAGGTGACCACTGGCAGTTGTAGTCACGATCGTGCACGAAGGCGGCCCACGGACCAGTGGTCGCTCGGCCTTGTGGGCAGCAGGGACGTTCGGCAGCATCCTGGACAACTGAGCAGCCCTCTCTAGGACAGCACTGCTCACCCTAATCAAGGGAGGGGACTAGAAAAGGTGTCCCAAATATTGCCTGCCCTATAAACACCCGGTCAGCACGGCTGGCGGGTCATCCCCTTTAAGCGGTCAAAATCAAAGAAAAAATACAAAGAAACTCCTACTAGGAGCATGGAACATCAGGACGTTACTTGACAGAGAAAATACGCCAAGACCTGAGAGAAGAACAGCCCTAATTGGTAAAGAATTGGCGCGATATAACATCGACATCGCAGCCTTAAGTGAAACACGCTTACCAGAAGAGAGGGATCACTCAGCGAACCCACCACTGGATACACCTTCTTCTGGAAAGGTAGAGCCTCAAATGAAGACAGAATCCATGGTGTTGGCCTGGCTATCAAGACAAGTTTGCTCAAACAGCTGCCAGACTTGCCTGTGGGCATCAGCGAGAGGCTCATGAAGATCCGTTTGCCTCTCAGCAAAGACTGGTATGCCACAATCATCAGCACATATGCCCCAACACTGACCAGCACAGAGGAGACCATCGAGCAGTTCTACTCTGACCTGAGTGCCATCCTGCACTCAGTGCCCACAAATGACAAGCTGATACTACTGGGAGACTTCAACACCCGCGTTGGCCAGGACCATGAAAGATGGAAAGGAGTGCTCGGCAAACACGGCGTGGGCAAAATGAACAACAACGGCCTACTGCTACTCAGCAAATGCTCAGAGTTCGAACTCACCATCATGAACACTATGTTCAGAATAGCAAACAAATATAAAACAACATGGATGCACCCACGATCAAAACAGTGGCATCTCATTGACTACATCATTGTACGCTGGCGAGACATCCAGGATGTACAGATCACCAGAGTAATGAGAGGAGCTGAATGCTGGACAGACCACCAATTGATTAGAGTGACTCTTCAAATGCGCACTGCGCCTCGCCATCCAAAACGCGCCCAGACAGTTTGCATTTTACAATGTGAGTCTTCTTAAAGATCCAGCTTATTTGCAAACATTCCAGTCCTGCCTGGACGACAAGCTGTCTGCCAAGGGACCACTGACTGGAAGCTCAACTGAGAAATGGAACCAGTTCAGAGTCGCAGTGAAGGAAACATCAAAGGCAGTCCTAGGCCCCAAACAACGCAACCACTAGGACTGGTTCGACAAGAACAACACTGCTATTGAAGACCTATTGTGCAAAAAGTACAAAGCCTTTATGGAGTGGCAAAATAACCCAAACTCTGCTCCTAAAAAGGACAGATTCAAGTCTCTCCAAGCCACGGCACAGTATGAGATCAGGAAGTTGCAAGACCGATGGTAGGGAAAAAAGGCAGAAGAAACCCAGCACTTTGCTGATACAAAAAACTACAAACAATTTTTCAGTGTCCTCAAGACTGTCTGTGGGCTATTAAAACCCACCACCACTCCTTTGCTATCCTCTGATGGTGATACTCTCATAAAAGATAAAAAAGGAATCGGCAATAGGTGGAAAGAACACTTCAGTCAGCTTCTCAACCGACCCTCTTCAGTTGACCAAAGCGCCCTTGACCAGATCCCCCAAAACCGCACCATTGAACAACTCGATGTCCCTCCTTCAATAGAGGAAGTCCAAAAAGCCATTAAACAAATGAGTGCAGGCAAGGCACCCGGTAAAGACGGGATCCCAACCGAGGTGTACAAGGCCTTAAATGGAAAGGTGCTCCAGGCATTCCACATAGTGCTGACCAGCATATGGGAAGAGGAAGACATGCCCCCAGAACTCAGAGATGCCTCCATCGTAGCCCTATACAAGAACAAAGGCGCACGAGTAGTCTGTGGCATCTGCAGAGGCATCTCACTACTCTCCACTGCTGGAAAGATCCTCGCCCGTGTTATACTAAACAGACTCCTGTCATCTGTTTCAGAGCAGAACCTGCCTGAATCACAATGTGGCTTCCGACCAGATCGCAGCACTATCGACATGGTCTTCACGGTGAGGCAAATGCAGGAAAAATGCCTTGAGCAGAACCTGAGTCTCTACATTGTTTTCATAGACCTGACAAAGGCATTTGACACAGTGAACAGGGACGCATTGTGGGTGATCCTCAGCAAGCTCGGTTGCCCAGCAAAATTTGTCAAACTGATCCAGCTCTTTCATGTCGACATGACAGGGGAAGTCCTATCTGGTAGAGAGACTTCCGATCGCTTCAACATCTCCAATGGCGTGAAACAAGGCTGTGTCCTCGCTCCGGTACTATTCAACCTATACTTCACCCAAGTATTATGACATGCTGTGATGGATCTAGACCTGGGTGTCTACATCAAATACTGACTGGATGGCTCCCTATTCGACCTTCGCTGCCTGACTGCAAAAACAAAGACAATAGAGAGACTCATCCTGGAAGAAAATCTGAGAAATTCATAAAATTGAAAGTGAACCATCAAACTAATAAGACTAGGAGTTGATTTTATTTAAAAAAACAAATAAAATAGAGCATTGGTTAATTTGATCTAAAAAAGAAAACCAAATAACCGGTTATCAAAAAAGAAAAGGGTGAATTCATCACCAATGAAGGGGAAATTAAAGCAATCATTAGGAGCTATTTTGCCCAGTCATATGCCAATAAATCTGGCAATCTACATGAAATTTATGAATATTTACAAAAATATGAATTTCCCAGATTAACAAAAGAGGAAATAGAATACTTAAATGATCCCATTTCAGAAAAAAGAAATTGAACAAGCCATCAATGAACTCCCTAAGAAAAAATTCCTCAGAGCTAGATGGAATCACAAGTGAATTCTATCAAACATTTAAAGAACACTTAATCCTAATATTATATGAACTGTTTAGGAAAATAGACAAAGAAGGAGTCCTACCAAGTTCTTTTTATGACACAAATATGGTGCTGATTCCAAAGCCAGGAAGTGCAAAAACAGTAAGAAAACTATAGGCCAATTTCATTAATGAAGATAGATGCAAAAATTTTAGGAGACAGTATATCACAGATATTATTCACTCTGATCAGGTAGTATTTATAGTGAGTTCTTTCCCAGTAATTGCAATCTTTAGGTTAATCACACACAATGCTACTGTATTTGTTCATTTCTGTATATTGTAGACCTAGTGTGTTCCATTGAATGATATCTTTCTTCTTAAGCCAGTGTCATCATACTGTTTTAATGGTTACTACTTTGGGTGTTAAAGATATAACACTTCAAATGTGAGGACTTGCTAAGGCCATTTCAGGGCTGCTCATCCACCTCTGGTGTGCACCTGACACTAGGCTCTCACTTGTGGATAGACTTCAAAGGCTCTGGAAAAGAGAATGAGGCTGATAACTTTATGCAATTCTTCCTCCCTTACATCCAGTTGATGCACAAGGCAAGAAATTTCCTTGGGGTGTCATTGGCCCTCTTCAAAAACAAAGGGGCAGCTATAAGCAACAAACTGGGAAAAACATTTTATAACAAATTTCTCTGCTAAAGGATCCATTTCTCAAATATATAAAGAACTAAGTCAAATTTATAAGAATCCAAGTCATTCCCCAGGTGATAAATGGTCAAGGGTCATGAATAGGCAGTTTTCAGATGAAATCAAAACTATCAATAATCATATGAAAAGATATTCTAAATCCCTCCTGATTAGAGAAGTGCAAATTAAAACTTAACTCTGAAGTACCACCTCACACCTATCAGATTGGCCAATATGACAGTAAAGGAAAATACTAAATGTTGGAGGGAATGTGTCAAAATTGGGACACTTAATGCATTGCTGGTGGAGTTGTGAATTGATTCAGCCATTCTGGAGGGCAATTTGGAATTATGCCCAAAGGGCTTTAAAAGAATGCATGCCTTTTGATCCAGCAATAACACTGCTAGGTCCATATCCCAAAGAAATTTTTTAAAATGGGAAAGGAGCTGTTTGTACAAAAATTTGTATAGCTGTGCTTTTTGTGGTGGCAAAGAATCGGAAACTAAAAGGATGCCCTTCAATTGAAGAATGGCTGAACAAATTATGACATATGATGGTGATGGAATACTACTATGCTATAAGGAATGATAAACAGGATGATTTCTGTAATAACTGGAAAGACCTACGTGAACTGATACAGAGTGAAATGAGCAGAACCAGGAGAACATTATACACAGTAACTAAAATATTGTGGGACAGTCAAATGTGATAGACTTTGCTATTAACAGCAAAACAGTGACCCAGTATAATTCCAAGGGACTTGTGAGAAAGAATGCTATCTACCTCCAGAGAAAGAACTGTTGGGGTATAAATGCAGATGAAAACATGATTTATCGCTTGTTTATTTGGGTATAGGATTTGGGGTTTTGATTTTATAAGATTATTCACTTACAAAATGAATAATATTGAAATATGTTTGAAGTGATAATACATGTACAACCCAGACTGAATTGCTTGTCAACTCCAGGATGGGGAAGGGAGACAACATGAATCATATAATTTTGGGAAACTTGCATGTAAATTTGTTTTTAAAATAAAGATAAAACAAACTTTTTTAAATTAAAAAAGGGGGGCAGTTTGGTGGCTCAGTGGATAGAGAGCCAGACCTGGAGAAAGGAAGTTCTGGATTCGAATTTGGCCCCAGATACTTACTAAGTATGTGACTCTGGTAAAGTTACTTAACTCCAGTTTGCCTGGTCCATACCACTCTTTTAGAATCAATACTTAGTATCAATTCTGAGACAAATGGTAAGGTTTAAAAAATGAAAACAAAGGACAACAGACTACTTGTAGTACAGTTTGAGATCTAGTACTGATAGACCCCCTTTCCTTCATTTTTCCATAATTAATCTTGAGATTCTTGTCCTTTTATTTCTCCAGATGAATTTTATTATTTTTCCTAGATGTATTAATATTCTTGTGAGTTTGATTGGCAAATAATTGAATAATTAATTTAGGTAGTTTATTTTTATTATTATATGTTGGTTCTACCTACCTATGAGCAATTAATGTTTAATTATTTAGGGTTTTATATCTGCAAAAATATTTTATAATTAAATTCATGTAGTTGCAGGGTGAATATGAATAAACATTCCCAAGTATTTTATAACTAATATAGGCATTCTGAATGGAATTTCACCTTCTTTCCCTGCTTCTTAGCTTTCATGGGTTTATATACAGGAGTTCTGATGACTCCTGTTGACATCTTATATCCTACAACTTTGAAGAATATATTTCCAATTTTTAGCTGACTCTCTAGGATTCTCCAAGTATATAATCATTTTATCTTCAAAAAATAATAATTTTCTTTTCTCTTTGCCTATAGTTATTCTCTTGATTTCTTTTTCTTATATTATTGCTAGAGCTAGCACTTCAAAAACTGTTAAGAAATAGTAGTAATAATGGACATCCTTGCTTACCCCTGATCTTATTGGAAAGGCCTTTTGTGTGTGATGTTTGCTCTTGGATTTTGATAAATACTACTTACTATATTAAGGAAAGGTTCATTTATTTGCTTAAAAAAAGGAAGTGGTAGAGAAAGGGACAGATTAAATTTTTAATTAAAATTTAATTACTACCTTTAAAAAATGGCCATAGTTTGTGCATGGCAGCTAGAAGAGGGGCTTCTCTAAGTGAGCTTAAGCTTGAACTTCTGGCTGCCTTTTCTTTGTTTTTCTTATGCTGAATTTAGACAACCAAACAGTAAATCTGGTGGATGTTTCCAGCCTAAGAGATAGCTTTGTGAGTTTAAGAGCTCAGTAATTCCTGGGTACATTATTTAGTGCTTGCTGTTTTATGGGAATTCCCCCTGATGGCTACCATTTTGCCTTCCAGAGCTGCTGTAAGGATCAAAAAAAGGCAGCCTAGGTAAATCACTTTATAGACATGATAAATAATCATAATGTATAATATGATTATATACAATTAATAATATAATCATAATAAAAATAATGATATAAATATCAAAAGACAAAGCATGTGTTAAGTATAAAATAAATATAAATCATAAAAAATTTAAAAATAATAAAGTGTATGATACCTTAGAATCCTGGGTCTCGAGCTGGAAGAGTCTTTTGGGCATGATCCTAGTCCAACCCCCTAGTCTTTACAGTTCTTTTGCCTTGGAATGATACTTAGTATCAAATCTAAGACAGAAAGTAATGATTTTTTACAAAATCAATCACTAGTTATTAAGCACTATGTGCCAAGCACTGTGCTATGTCTATGTGGGGGTGACTATTATTCAGGCTTTGTTTTTATCATTGATTCTCTAGGACCAAGATCAGTCGTAATTAATTTATTTACCTTTTAATATAGTTATAATTCTTATATTTTTCCCTTGACTCTGCTTTTTTCCATTTGAATCAGTTTATATAATTCTTCATAGTCATCATTTCTATGGCATAGTAACACTCTGTTACATCAGCTGGCATTTATTAAGCACCCAGCATGCCAGGCACTGAACTAAGCATTGGAGATCCGAAAAGAAGCCCCCAAAAGCCCAGTCCCGACTCTCAAGGAGTTCATAGTGCTGTAAGGCAGAGAACCTGCAAACACAAGATATTTACAGGGGAGTTGGAGCATGATCCTGTAGGGAAGATGCTCAGGCTAAAGAGAACTAAGGAGAGGCTTCTTGCAGAAAGCGAGGCTCTAGCTGAGGATGTGGAGGAAGCCAGAGAAGCCTGGAGATGGGGATGAGGAGGAGAGTAATCCGGAAGGGGGAACCACAGGGAGGGCACTGTCACCGGAGGCCAGTGGAAGGAGAGAAGTAGGTGAAGGAGGACTGGCAAGGTAGGAGGGGGCTGGGCAATGAAGGGCTTGGAAAGCCAAAGGGGTTGATCCTAGAGGTGATAGAAGGAACTACTGGAGTTTATTTGAGTCGTGTGGTGAGAGGGTTCAAGCTGTGTCTGGGGAATGTTTAGGAGTGTGACAGCTGAGAGGTGCGTGGATTGGAATGGGGAAGAGTCCGAGCGAGGAGAGCCTTGCCTGCTCCTGGGGCAGCAGCCTCGGAGGAGAGAAGCTGTTACCCAGGGAACATTGACAGGACTCGCTCATGGATTGGATGTAAGGGCGAGAGAGGGAAGTTGCCGGGGTTACTGGGAGGGGGGTGGCGTTCTGGTAATAAGAAAGATGAAAAGAATTTAGGAAGGAGAATGAGTTCTGTTTTGGACATGTCCAGTTTAACGTCTATGAGACAGCCAGTCTTGGATGTTTCAGGGATAAGCAGGTGCAAGACAGAGTTTAAGGCTGACGAAGTCGTTCTGGGAGTCTTCTGCACCGAGATAGTCATTGAAAATGAAGGCGCTGATGAGAACAGCAAATGAAATAAAGTGGGGTGATAAAGGGGCCCAGGACAGAGCCTTGGGGAACCACACTGTTAAATAGCTGTGATGAGCTGACAGAGGAGAGAGAAATGCCACAGAGACGTAGAAAGAAGGAGCTTATTAAGGAAAAGGGGCTTCAGCACTGTGGTAGGTTGCAAAGAGGTCAAGTATGAGATCATTAGCCACTTTGGAGAGGGCGGTCATCAGTCAAATGATGAGATCTGGAGCCGGGCAAGAAGCAAGAAGAGAGTGAGAGGAGGCGTGTGGAAGGGCTCGCCTCTTCATGTGAGTGCAGCAAAGGGCATCACAGAGGCGAGAGGAGCAAGGGCAAAGAGGGACCTCGCTGAGGGTGGCCTGTTTTTAGTGAAGTGGGAGCCAAGGAGGAGGTAGGGAGCAGGGAAGCTATGAGAGTTTTGAGGAGGGAGGAGAAGTTTGGAAGAGCCACTGTGGGAGTGAGATGGGAAATGGGTTAGGGACATGTAGATAACTTGCCAGAATAGAGGCCATGTTGAGGTTATGTAACATAAACTTGTATTAGACCCAGGAGCTTTGTTTAGCAATGCATACAGAGGAGTGAAAGCAGGACAGGAGGAGTGATTCAAAGCAGAGTTTTGACCAGAGGGATCTTTGATAGAAGAAAGGGCAAGAGAAGAGGATGCTGTGGTTTTGAACCTGGTCACCAGAGAGGCAAGATGGGGAAGGGAAGAATATGTATGGGGTGATGACCTGGAAAAGACCTGGAGCTGCAGGGCAGAGAGAGAGCAGCAATGACAGATTATGATAAAAAAAATTATTTCAGAGTTCGTAAACATAGCTGTAGAACACTTGAGGATAAAGGCAAGATCGAGGGTCAATTCATCTATCCTACCCAGTTCCTAGAACATGATCTGCTCAGAACTATGGCTTACAGCCCTCTATTTTCCTCTCCAGCTTCCCCTGCCAACCAGTTAAGCACACCGCTCAGTGATAGTGCAATATGACACTTAAAATAGAACAAAAGTAAATAGAAAGGAATTTTTAAAGGAACAAATATATCATCATCTTTTTCCCCAAACTAGCTCCTTGGGCCCTGGAGAATACAGCCATCACTTGCCTCTGTTCCCTGTGTGGATTTCTCTGCACCGCCAGTTGTATGTTAGGATTAGAACTCACAGCCTTAACACTGGATGTGCTAGATTCCAGGCACAGGAACCAGAGAGGTGATCCTGGAACCCTGAACTGCAGGCTCACTCTGTCGTGGCATAGTGCCAGCTGGATTCAGGAGGCTCATGTGGAAGGATAGGATTGCTGCTTGTGATGAGGGGGTGTGAAGATAACAGAAGAGAGCACTTTTGCCCAATTTGTATTTTGTTTCTGTCTTCTCTGCCAAGGAGAATGGCCTTTGCATGAGAAGTGACAAAACAAAAATGGCTAACAAGAAGTTAACACAAGATAACAAGATATGGAGTAGCACCTCAGTGAATCTCAGTCGCTTGGTACAGGTGATCCTGAAAGAATGTGGTGGCTCACAGTGAGAATTGAGAGATCATGGAGAATAGAAGGATCTACGGGATGAGCCCCAAGAAAAGGACAGATTCCTGGAAGAGAATAGTCTACAAGCTATGGGCCCAATGAGCTTGACTTTAATTTCTGGGAAAATTCTAGAAGGACCCACTAAAAGAGATGGTTAGGGACCATGCAGACAAGCAAGCAGAGATTCCTGAGAGCTAGCATGGCTTCTTCAAGAATGGGCCAGACTGGGCTAGTCTTGTCTTTTGACATGGGTACCAAACTAATAGATTAAATGAATGCTATGCATAGCCTAGATTCTAGCAAAGTTTTTGCTGTAAAGCAGGGATTCTTAACTTTTTTTTTATAGACCCCCCTTTGCAATATGGTGAAACCTATGAATTCCTTCTCAGATTAATATTCTTAAATGCATAAAACAATACACAGAGGATTACAAAGGAGGCAAATTGCATTGAAATAGTTACCTCCACCTCTCTAGTTATATATAAAGGCATCGATAAATTTTTTTTTAGGTACCAACACCTTTGATCACTTTTTAAGCTTAACCTTAAGGGCTAAGAACTCTTGATCACTCCAACCCCACATCCTTAATGTCCTTGACCAAATGCCACTTATTCTATGAGGCATTTCTATGGGGGGAGTCTTAAGGGGAGCTTGGCCAAAGATGAGTTGGGTTTTGAGAGTAAGAGTTTTCTGAAAATGGTACAGGCTGCCTTTGAAGGTATTGCGTTCCATATTAATGGAAGTATTCGAAGAAGGATAGGAGGTGACAGACGGTTCCTTTCAGAGATGAGGTTTCATGGTTCCTTGATTCTGATTTGTTTTTCAGCTACTGAGCAGCAATGTGGTGAATGATCTAATCCTCCTGGAGTCTCTGTTGGACAACACAATGAGTAGGCAGAAAGATGTGTGCCCAAATGTTCGCAGGTTGGTACTTCGTGGACTGGCCAACATCGCTACAGGCTCCCCAGATAAGGTATGGGGCTACGCGGGCTATGAAGATGTTCTTGAGGGCACTCATGCCTGAATTGTGATGCCTATAACCACCCCCGAGGGAGGAGAGGGCTGAGCATTGGATCTGGACATAGACAAAGACCAACTAGGAAGTAATGGGGGACCTAACTCTCTGGGCTGCCTTTATTCAGGTCCTGACCACCCCGCCATCTCCATTCCATTCTTGGGGATCTCAAAGGCTTTGCTAGGGTTGAGTTGAGTTTGAAGTGTCAGTGAAATGTGTAAGTAGAATCCAAAAGAGAGCCAGGGTGAGAGTGTCGACTTGGGTGTAACGGCACACACTCGATAACTAAAACTGGGAGAGTGAGCGTGAGGACATAGAGAAGTGAGCAGAAGGGGCCCGAGCCTTGGGAGAAGCAGCTAGGCGGCTCAGTGGACAGAACGCTGGGCCCCAAGTCAAAATCCAAATTCAGATCTGACCTCAGACATTTCCCAAGTGTGTGACCCTGGGCAAGTCTCTAAACCTGTTTGCCTCAGCTTCCTCATTTGTGAAGTGGCCATCATAATAGTATCTGCCTCCCAGGCTTGTGAGGATCAAGTGATATTTTTGAGTGCTTTGCAATCTTTAAAGCCCTAAAGAAGGGGACAAAGGAAGAAGACGTTGAGGTCTCGGGGAGGTGTCAGAGTGAAGGGATTCTGGGAGGAAATGGTAGGCAGAAGTGCACAATTACCAACATTTCAGATGATGGGAAGTGGCTGGGGGCTGGGGGGGGTGGCTAACACCCTGAGTGACAGAAGCAGGGCTCAGAAGAAATTGGGGGGTGTAGAAGAGCAGCTGGCAGTTTACAGAAAGCTCACTCCAAGAGCCCTGAGGCACAGAAAAGTGGAGGCAGCTCCCGGAGCCTGGGCCCAGGCAGACTGTACGTCTCGCCCGTCCCTGTAGGTTCGCAAGCACGGCCCCCAGCTCCTCACAGCGATGATCAATGGCTTGGATGACAAGGATGATCCTCACAACCTGGTGGCCCTGGACGCCATGTTGGGTCTCTCTCGCCTGCTGGATCTGGCAGAAGAATGGGATGTTCGCTCCATCCTGTTGCACATCACTATCCGCATCCGCCCCTTCTTTGACAACGTAATCTGGGGAAAGGAGAGCCGGGGAGGGGGGGAGGCCGGACCTTGATGGATGAAACCTCCTTTCCCAGGGTCTGTCTGATGGGCAGGCCTGGCTGAGAGGGGGGTCCTAGGAGGGATCTAACCAAGGTGAATATGTGTAGCTGAGGCGTCTGATCGAAGGCCTTCCTTAGTCTTAGCTTTCATTAGGAATCCCTAGGAGGGGACAGCTAGATAGCACCCTGGATAGGGCACTAGCCTGGAGTGGGGAGACCCTGGGTTCAAATCTGGCCTCAGACATTTCTTAGCTGGGTAACCCTAGACAAGTCACTTAGCTCCAATTCCTAGCCCTTACTGCTTTTGTCTTTAGAAGTGATACTAAGAAAGAAGGTAAGGATTGTTAAAAATGAAATAATGAGGAGGTAGGTGGAGGCACGCCCAGTTTGGAGAGGGAGTAGGACCCTACAGTACAATCTGGGACACTGGGGTTCAGAGAAGGGGAACAGGAGGCTAGTTCTGAGTTGCGATGGGAGTCGGGCCTGGAGCCCCTGGGATTTGATGGCCCTGCTCTTCCCTCCTAAAGGAGCGGGATGAGTTCCGGAGCTCATCCATCAACCTCTTCGGACACCTGAACAAGTTCTGCCACGGGAACTGCGAAGATGTCTTCTTTGAGCAAATCATCAATGGGCTAGTGAGCCTGTTGCTGCACCTGCAGGACCCCAAGCCCTCCGTCGTCCGTGTGAGTGCCGGGGCGAGGGGGGCTGCCGGGCCGGGGAGGCGTGGGCTTCTGGGCGCCCGCTCCCGCCGCCGCTCACTACATGTCTAGTGGCTGCTGGCTCAGGAGCCCGGGGAGCCCCCTCAGCCCTGCTTGCTCTGCTTCCAGGCCTGTAAGTTTGCCCTGCGCATGTGCGGCCCTAATATGGAATGTGACGAGCTCACAGACTTGTTTGAGAGGCAGCTGCATGACGGGCGTGGGCTACACTTTGGGGAGTTCATGAATGATACCAGCAAATACCTGGTGAGGCCCGGGCCGCTGGGGGAGGTCTGGGCCGGTGGGGAAGGCCTGGGGGAAAGCGGGCATCCAGCAGGAGGTTGGGGTGAGGGGAAGGCCGAGTTTGGGGTGTGCGCGTGCGTGTCCCAGGAAGGGATGAAGATGGGCTGGGACGAGCCCACTCTGTGCTGCTCTCAGATGCAGAGCTTCCCTGACACGCTGAGCCGCATCATCAGTACCAACTTGTTCTACTTCAAGAGCTGCTGGGAGGACATCCGGGCCGCTGCCCCCATGTTCATCGGTGAGCGGGGGTTTCCTCCCCCTCTTCCCGCCTTTGTCACATGGGGCTCCGGGGTTTTCAGGGGTACAGAAAGGCCCTCAAACTTGGGCCAGAATGGAGAATGTTGGAGCACTGTATGAACTGTCAGACAGACTGATTCTCTCCTGATTCATTTTGCAAACTGTTTCCATTCCCTTTCATGAAGGCTGTATGTAGAGAAGAGGGGGGTGTATTCAGAAATAAAAACAAGATCCTGCCCGGCCCATTCCCGTGTCCTCCTGAGGTTCCTCCTCCACTCACGTCTTTTCCCCTCAGGTTTCCTAGTGCTCCATGCGGATAAAGTGACTTGTGAACAGGTGGATCTGAACCAGCTGCTCTCAGGTAAGAGGGCGACACAGGCCCAGGCCCAGGGAGCCGCCCCGGCTGTTTCTGGTCACGTGGGGCTGGCATCCGGCAAACCCTCACGAGTCCATCTGATCCAGACACTAGTGGCCTGTGAGGAACGTAGAGGGAAAAGCCCGGGACAGACACACACACGCACACCTACGTCCTGGAACCCTGAACTGGTGCTGATGGCGCGTCTTCCTGCCTCCTCAGTCCGATACCTTCTCTTCCCTTTAATGTGGAAGATGTGAGCCTCTCCCCTGGGGGCCCCCGTTTTCCTCAGACTGCTGGGTGATCGGTCGTAGACTGGGCCCCCGAGCCTGTGTGGAGGTGGCTGGTGCCTACTCTATGGGGAAGAAGTTACTGACGCCGCAGGTCCCAGAAAGGGGTTTGGGGTGGGTTAAGTGATTTTCCTGGATTTCAAGGATTTTTTCCCTGTCACTGGTGACCTCATCGTCTCTAGTAATTCACGGAAACTTCTGAGTTGTTCCAAAGGAGCTTAAAAAACACTAAAAAAGGAAAAACTATCTTTCCGTTGGCTCCTGGGGCTCTTGCAAAAAAGAGGCCTGTCTGTTAAAGGGTAGCTTAAGTCCCCTTGGTGGGGGGGAGAGGGGGAGGGGAGAGAGAGGGAGAGCGCACTTGAGAAAGCAAGTAATCACTGGAGTTAGCAGTTTGGGCTTGGACAGCCTTAGCTTCCTGTATTGAGTGGATTAGCCAAGCAGGGCCAGGTTCCCCCTCCTGCCTGGGTCCTGCACCCCCGGGAGCCGGCAGCTGGAAGAAGCGGCTCAAGGCTGAGGACGGCAGAGCAGGAAGCCAGCGGCACATAAATCAGGGCTTGGCGGCCAGTGAGCGAGGGAGGGAATGTGGGAGGGAGGCCGGCAGTCGGTCGGTCGTCGGGCAGAGCTGAGCAGCCATCAAGGGGATTTGCAGGACGGAGGAGCCTCAACTTCCCAGTGTAAACAAGCTACTGGAAAACTACTCAGGAACTCAGAAGGGAGGGGAAAGCGTTACCTGCCCTTCTCAGTCTCCGTCCCAAACTGTTTACTGCCCCCTGTGTGACCTGCTTGTCTCCTCATCTGGGATTCCCTCCCCAGGGTAGGCATTCATTGTGCATGTCACCACCCCATACAACGTCAGGCTTCCTAAAGCAAACCTGTCCTTCCCATCAGCGCTCCAGCTGCTGCTGAAGGACCCAGCACCCACAGTGAGGATCAAAGCTGCAGAGACTCTGGGCCGCCTGGTCAAGTTCGCCTGAGCCACGCACAAGCTGCCGGACCAGCCTTTCTATGAGCAAAGTGGACCAGATTTCTAAGAACCAACCCTCACTGCCCCCAGCTGTGGAACAGCTGGATCCTGATAGTCCTCCTATTCTCCCCCCCCCCCCCATGGCTCCTGCTCCTGGGGGGTCATGAGGGTCACAAACCGTAGCTCTAAGTTGGGCCTGGATCAGGGGCTACAGTCGGGACCAATCCCATCCTCTTCACCTCCAGCAGAGACTCAATCCAGGCAGGACCCAAAGGTGCTGGAGGAAAAGCTGTACATAGGACAGAGCACACTGTACTTATTTTTCAATAAAAGCCGTTTGCTCTTCCTTGGCCGGTAGTGTTTCTTCCCCATCTACTACCCCCACAACCTCCCCAGGACCACTTCAGTCCCTGAGGGTAAGGTATCCATTCCCAACACAAGGGACAGCTCAGTGAAGAATATAAAAAGCATGGGGAATCATCGGGAAGTCATAAGAGTAACAGTGGAAGCAACAAATCTAGGATGAATAAATATTAAAAACAGCGATTCTCTAAGGATTGTGGCAGGGAACTCCGAAGGTCAAAACAAGAGGAGTCTCATGGCGGGGCAGTGGGCAGCTATTCCAAATGGCCAAACGTTAATGGTGAAGGAGAAGGCCAGCTCACTTTGGCCTGCTAAGGACAGAGTGCAAAGTTGGCAGAGCTGAGATCTAAAATAAATGACTAAGGGCCCCCCCCCCCCATTCCAAACCCACAAGTCTCCATTGTCCCCGGTCAGTTGTCTGTCTGAACTGCCCAGTTCTTTTAATGCCCCACATGAGTTTATCCAGGCCTGGACACTTGAACATGTCAAGGAAAGAGATGCTTCTCTCTCGCCATCTCCTTCAGAACTTCATCAGAGGCTCTTGGCCTAATCCATTTTCCTGTGACAGTTCATCTTCGGATTAAACATGGCTTCCAGTCCCCTCGTTCTGGTTGTCAGAGTCCTTCCTCAAATACGAGACACCGTGTACTACACACCATACTCTGGATACAGGTGGTCTGACCAGAATAAAATGCAGGGGGAATGACCAGCTTTGGCAGAAGTATTTTACTTATTTTTAAGATAAAGTGGCTTTAAAGTGAAGCGAGTGTCTCAGGCTAGATTTGAACTCGGGAAGATGTATCTTCTTGACTGCTACCTAGCTGCCTCCAGAGTCACCACTCAACATACGGTTAGCTTTTTGGGGGGAAGCTGGGCGCACGCGCACGCACATACATTCAGGTCACTGTATCCTTAGACACAACCCACTAAAATCCTCAGAACTTCCACTGTTGTCTACCTCCATGTCCATCCTCTAGTTGGGCAGTTTTGTTTTGTTTTTTAACTCATCTCAGTTCGGAATGGTTTTCAGCTGCTATTGTAACTCGATGGTCTTCTGGGATTTTGACTCTTCTGTCCAACACATTAACTATTCATTCCAACTTTGTGTCATTCAAGACTGTTGGCTGCTTTCATTCAAGTTAATGATAAAATAATGTTAATCTGAACAGAGAGCCCAGGAAAGACGTCTGCAATATTCCACTTTCTCTCCACGACCCCTTGACAGCAATGCCTTAGTGGCTTTGCTTTGGGTTCGGTTTTTCAGGGCACTTCTGAATGCAACTAATTGTCCTATGTCAGGGTCACTGGTCTCCAGCTGATCCAGGACACTATGACAAATTTGTCACATCAGGCTGAAACACCTGGACGTGCCTAAAGCGTTCTCTGACTTGCCAATGTAGTCACTGTCCAAAGGGGAAAAGGAAGCTCATCAGGCATGACACATCCCAAATGATGATTACCAAGACTTCACAAATTATTCTTTACATCTCTTCTAGAATTTTTCTCAGTACTTTGTTCATCAGCCTGATGTTAGGTAACTCCAGGCTCTTCCCTTTGAGGGAATTCGGGGCCTCTCCTGTTCTGATGTTTTTTCCCCCTCTCATAGGAGCTCAGATTTAGAAGGAATCGTAAGAGTGCCACTAGGTCCAACCTCCTGTAACACTCAAAATAGGAGCGTCCTTACAATCTGGATCCAGCCTCTCAGTTAATCAACAAGCATTTAAAGTACCGGCTGTGACTCTCCCAAGGTATAAAATACAGAAGGAAACACTCCTTGCCTTCTGGGAGCTTGCATTCGATTGAGGAAGACGTGTACATAGTACATAGAAATACATACAGAATAGATGCAAGATGAATACAAGACAGTTCTGGAAGGCTATTATAGTTGCAGGGGATTTGGCAGTAAAGGCTTCATGTGGACTTCAGAGAGCTAAGAACAAAGCATGCTGGGATGGGAGGCAGAGACTCCTCTCACAAACCACACTCCTGACACAGCCCTGCCTGCAGTTCCTTGACCTAGGTGGTCCTCCTCTTGCTGCTGCGCCCTGACTGTGCCTAGAGTAGTACGCTGCCCTCTGAGAACATCTGGCTTCAGGCTGTGGCTTCCCATGGGAAGCCTTTCTTGATGCCCCCGGTCGAGAGTGCTTTCTCCCTGCTCAGATAATCATGCACTGACTTATCTACTTACACATTTCATCCCAACAGGTGTAAAAATGGAGATTTTGAACCCTAGACTTCAATCCCCAGAAGTCCCTATAATCTCACCTGAGTGAGATCACAATTAGTATTTAACTGGCAGTAATGCCTCCCACTCACGCTCTGCCATTGCAATGATGTAGGAAGTATAGTGGTAAGCTAAGTATGGGGATTTTGAATGGGCTAATCAGCCATGGGCATGTGGTTTTTATTTGTATCTTTTATTACTAGATACTAATTTTTTACACAGGTCAGGTCCTGAGAAAAAGAGCTGGTTTTCTTTTTGTCACTGTTTACCCAGCAACTGGTACAGTTCCTTGACAAGTGGTAGTGCCCAAGAGCAAGAGATGTGATGTAAGGGAAAGGTTCCCGAGGGGTAGTGTTTTCTAAAAGGGCAATGGGTTCTTCCCCCATCACTCAGTTTTCCAGAAGAGGCTTGGTGGCCAATTACTAGAGATGCAGAACTTGGGTAGAGTCTGGAGGGCCCAAGTTTTGCCTCAGATATTTTCTAGTGACCTTAGACAAGTCACTTACTCTTTGCCTGCTGGTTTCTTCAACTGTGAAATGGGGATAACAACCCCTATTTCACATGACTGTGAGGATCATGAGATAACAGATATAAAGTGCTCACTATAGAAATGCTTGGTATTATTACCCCCCTGAGGGTAACTGATGCTGTACTGATGCTGTAAAAATGATTCCTATATTGGTTACTGGTTGATTAGATCAATGGTTCTTAACTTGGGAGGTGACAGACCCCTAAGGGGTGAGTGAATTGGTTCAGGGAGTCCTGTAAACATGGAAGGGAAAAAAATTAGATCTTATTTCAATAATTCATTTCTCTTTCAATCTGATGTATTTTATTTATTAACAGCATGTTTTTCTGAGAAGAGGCCTATGGGCTTCACCAGATGGCCGAAAGAGTCTATGACACCAAAAGATGAAGAAGCCCTGAAGTAGATGGTGAAGGCCCTTTCCAACAATGAGATTCTATTGTGTGTGCAGCAAGAAGCAGAAGACTCAAAGTGGGACATCAAAGAGTCGGTCAGCCTTCTGAGTAATCTGACTTCTTGCTTCACTCTTCTTGCCAATCCCCAGCATCTAGACAGAGGCAAGACCAACACCAACAAACAAACGTCCCTTTAATACCCCATCCCACCCCATGTCATCTCTAGGTGAAGAGTCGAAGGGTGCCATCTGCACCAGAGGAGAAAAGCCAAGGCTGCGTGGGGTGGAAGCTCACATCCAGCACGCCAAGGTCCCGGTGCATTGTGTGGCCTTTGAGAACTTTCACTGGCACCAACAGTGGGTTCTGTAGGAGGTCACTGGGGAGGAAGAGAAAGGCTACATCAGGGCTCATTACTGGGGAAGATTACTTAGAGGGACAAGAGAAGGTTAGATGAAGGAGAAAGGGTTCCAGAAAGGGGGGAAAGGAGAAGGAATCCCATTACTACCCCACCTGGTCTAGGGAAGGGACTAGCACTTACTTGTAGACCATGCCATGACACACAATGACGCTGCCATCATCAGATCCAGAGGCAAAGAGTGGGTACTTTGGATGGAAAGCAACAGCTCTGAGGGCCTTCTTGTGGTGCCTGTAGGGTCCAGGGAAGAGGGGAGATCTTTGTTGGGGAGGGTACATTTAAGATGTGTCATCTACTATAGTATATATAAGCACCCTTGTGTGACCTTCAATTCCTCCATATTTCCCCATTTCCTTGCTCTGCCAACCCTACCCTGGCCTCATTTTCCTCCCTAAACCACGCTTGACCCTTCCTCTAACTTTGAATCCTTTGTCTTCCTGATAATCTCCAACTCCTACAACCTCTCTCCCTCCACTTCTATTTCTCAAGTGACTTCTGTATGATGAATTTGTGCCAGCCAGGTCCACTACAAATCATGCCCTTCATTATGGCATGACAATCCTCTTACTATCTTATCAACTATCCAAGGCTATCCCCCTACCTTCTATTCTCCTCCTGCCCTCTCCTCTCTTCCTGCTCTCCAGAGAATGACACTAATTGGACTGTCTTCATTTATCTTTGTTTTCTACAGTTTTTTAATGACTTGAAACTAAGAATGTATCACTTAACAGCTTGGATTTTGAAAAATATGATGTCAGTTTTGAAGCTATCCCATTTGTCTGTTTCTCCTCCTGTTTTTTTCTGTGCATTTTAAAACTATTCTTTAAAACTTTTTCTAATCTGTATATATTTTTTCTCATGGTTACATGATTCATGTTCTTTCCTTCCCCCCTCCTAGAGTTGACAGGCAATTCCACTGGGTTATATATGGATTATCATTCAATACCTATTTCCACATTGCTTATTTTTGTAATAATCTTTTAAAAACCAAAACCCCAAATCCTATACCCATATAAACAAGTAATAAGTCAAATATTTTCCTTCTGCATTTCTACCCCCCAACAGTTCTTTATCTCTATGTAGATTCTTTCTCAAGTCAGGCAGGATTGTCCTGGATCATTGCATTGCTAGTAGTAGCAAAGTTGCTAATCTGTGCATTTGTTTTTTCCTGTAAGCTTTTTATTTTTTAATTTAAATTAATTTTATTCAATTAATAACATTATTCCCTGGTTACAAGAATCATATTTCCCTCCCTCCCCTACTCCCACCCTTCCTATAGCCAACATTTAATTTCATTGGGTATTTATTACATGTGATCGAAACCTATTTCCACGTTGATGTTTGCACTAGGATGTTCATTTAGAGTCTACATCCCCAACCATATCCCTTCGACCCATGTATTCAAGCAGTTGTTTTTCTTCGGTGTTTCTACTTCCACAGTTCTTCCTCTGGATGTGGATAGTGGTTTTTCTCATCGATTCCTCCTAGTTGTTCAGGATCACTGCATTGTCACTAATGGAGAAGTCCATTACATTCAATTGTACCACAGTGTATTGGTCTCTGTGTACAATGTTTTCCTGGTTCTGCTCCTCTCACTCTGCATCAATTCCTGGAGGGTGTTCCAGTCCCCATGGAATTCCTCCACTTTATTATTCCTTTTAGCACAATAGTATTCCATCACCAACATATACCACAATTTGTTCAGCCATTCCCCAATTGAAGGGCATCCTTTCATTTTCCAATTTTTTGCCACCACAAAGAGTGCAGCTATGAATATCCTTGTACAAGTCTTTTTCCTTATTATCTCTTTGGGGTACAAACCCAGCAGTGCTATGGCTGGATCAAAGGGCAGACAGTCTTATCTCCCTTTGGGCATAGTTCCAAATTGCCCTCCAGAATGGCTGGATCAATTCACAACTCCACCAGCAATGCATTAATGTCCCTACTTTTGCCACATCCCCTCCAGCATTCATTACTTTCCTTTGCTGTCATGTTAGCTAATCTGCTAGGTGTGAGGTGGTACCTCAGAGTTGTTGTAATGTGCTTATTAATAGTTTTGATTTCTTTAACTGAAAATTGCCTATTCATCTCCCTTGCCCATTTATCAACAGGAGAACAGCTTGATTTTTTGTACAATTGGTTTAGTTCTTTATAAATTTGAGTAATTAGACCTTTGTCAGAGGTTTTTGTTATGAAGATTGTTTCCCAATTTGTTGCTTCCCTTCTAATTTTGGTTGCATTAGTTTTGCTTGTACAAAACCTTTTTAATTTGATATAATCAAAATTATTCATTTTACATTTTGTGATTTTTTTCTAGCTCTTACTTGGCTTTAAAAAGTCTTTCCTTTCCCAAAAATCTGACAAGTATACTATTCTGTGTTCACCTAATTTGCTTATAGTTTCCTTCTTTATATTCAAGTCATTCACCCATTCTGAGTTTATCTAGGTATAGGATGTGAGATGTTGATCCAAAGCTAATCTCTCCCATACTAATCTGTGCATTTTAAAAAAAGCTACGATTACCTGTTCTTATTGGAAGGTTTTTTTTGGGGGGGAGGGATCCTTGTTAATTCCCTTCTTTCATCTTCAAACTTGCCCTCAAACCTTTAAATAGGTTTGTTTTCCTCTATAATAATTTTTAACCTTCTTGACTCTAACACTCTCCCAAGCTGGGAAGCTTTCCCTACTCCTTTTCCTTGCCAAATCATTACCATTACCGGGCCAAAGATGCCCCGATTGTGACCCAGGCTCATCTCAGATTGACACACTCCCTTCTCTTGTACTCCGCCCCAGCTGCCCATCCTAGCTGTCCAATCCTATAGCTTCTCCCTCCTCTGTCTAGTGCAGACTCTCCTGCATCTCACCCAGAGTATTAAGTGCTTCTCAAGTCACCCTCCCAGCAGGCTGCTCTGACCCTGTCCTTCCACTAAGTCTCCAATGGCTGGCCCAAGCGGGTTTCCCTCCATGTATTCACTTCCATCCAGGAGTCTACATCACTTCTCACCCTCAGGGAGGATCTAGGGAGCACATGGTTCTTCACACTCTTATCTGTTGCTGACTCCCCTCTCTCTTCCCCCAAAGTCTGGTGACTGAGGAATCTTCTCTGTGAAGCCCCTCCTGAAAGTGCCCCATAAACAGGGGCAGCCCCTTGGCCTCCTTCCTGAGCCTCTCCACTGCACTCATGTTCCCAATTGTGACTCAGCCCCCTACCAGCTGCCTCCCTCCAGTGAATCACTTTGTTACTCTGGGCCTCAGCTTCCCACATCTAAAAACAAAAGGGTTGGACCAGGCATCAATTCATGATGCTCTGAGCCCTTGCATTTATTATTTCTTGGGGGTGATGCCTTTCTCTTGATCAGAGCAGGCTTCTGCAGGAATGAACAGTAGGTGATCCCCTTGATGGCTCACTAGGACCGCCTTACCTCAGCACCTTGTAGGGCTTGGTGGAGAGGTCAAGATCAAACCAGATCAGCTTGCTGTCGTAGCTGCCACAGATCACGTTGTCTCCTATGCAGGTAAGAGGGGAGGAGTGAGGCCAGACCCTCCAAAGCTTCCCAGCCTGCACTTCCTCTCTCACCCCAGGTGAGGAGGGGAGATGTCAGTTCTTCCCCCTCTCTGCCCTCTCACCTTGGGGGTGGATAGCCAGGCTGGACACCCATTTGCAATTAGGCATTAGCTTCTTGGTGAGCTCCTGGCGAAGTAGGTGGTAGAGGCGGAGGCTGCGCTGAGAAGCCACAAACAAGAAAGGCCGAGAGGGGTGGAAGGCCACACACTGCACTTGACCGTGGCTTCTGCGGAAGGGGCTCTGGCTACGCCGGCGGCTCACCTGGTGCATCAGCACCTGTGTATGCTCGGCAGCTGCCACCACAGAAGCCAGGTAATCCCCACGTCCGTGCCAGGCCACCTGCTTCACTGGCTGAAGAAAAAGAGGAGAGAGGATGTAGGGAAGGGGGTGACATCCAAGGGAGACAAGCCAATAGGGTTCCTCACACAGGCTCAACAGTCAGCCTTCCTCTAGGCACGTCCCATTCCCTCCTTGCTTGTGGTCAAGGACTGTGTTACCTTATGATGACGGATTTGTAATCTTAGGCCTTGCTCACGCTCCTCCCCTGAGGCCTCCTGCCACTCTACAGGCTGCCGGGCGGGCTCCTCGGGGGGCGAGAATGCACTCAGCAGCTGGTCCGTGCTGCTAGCTACCTGCTGGTCAGCCAGACCTGGATTCAGCAGCAGCACCGAGTCTCCGCTGAGGAGAGAGACGCCCTTCAGCCCCCGGCCTCGCCACTCTCACAGCTCCCAGAAACAGGACTCCCAAAGATCTTTGCTCCCCACGGCCCTAGGAGGGAGCCTGCCCAAGGATCACCACCCCCATTTTACAGACCGTGGCGAGTAGACAGACTCTGGAATCAAACCCAAGTTGTCTAAGACCAGTGCTGCATGCACTCCACCAGGCTGCCTCTCAGGAGAAAGAAAAGTCCCTCCCAACTACAGTCTTGGATTTATAGCCACAAGTAAACATTCAAAGTTCCAAGTGATCCCCTCATCATCTTTATCACCCAAAACCTGAAGGAAGTTGCTCCTGGAGGATGCTGAGGCCTCAGGGAGACCATGGACCACCTCGCCAGCAAGGCCAACCGCGAGGGAAAGCCGCGGTGCCCAAGAGGGGAGAGGCCCGAGCGGTGAGGTGGACGAGGCAGTGCCAGGGAAAACTTTGGTCACTGGTGATGTTGGGTACAAATCCTGCTTTAGACTGAGTGACCACAGACAAATCACTTGGCATGAAGATGGGAACATAAGAACTGCTGCTGCTTCCTTGGGGGCCCCGTGAAAAGTACTGAGCAAGCGAGAGGGGGACTCGCACCGTTGCTGCCATTTTCCCTCAGAGCAAGCTAGGAGCTGGTTGTCCCAGGGGAAGCCCGGAGGGCTCTGGGCACCGGACACTCACACGGCCACAGCTACCAGACAGATGGCAGGGTTGGGATTCCAGGCAATGCTCTTTACCACGCCAGACACTGGGATCGTCTTCAGACACCGACCGGCGTACACGTCCCACAGTCGTACCGAATGGTCATCCGAGCCTGCGGAAACCAAGTCCCGTCAGCGGAGGGCATTCCTCGGCTCCCTGCGCTTCTCCTCTGGCCTCACCTGACATGTGAGATGAAGCTTCGGCCCCAGCAGTGTGAGGACCGTGTGTGGCCGGCTCCTGCCGGTCGGCGGGATCTACAGGAGGAAGGAGAGCAGCCCCTCACGTCTCCCTTTCCCTCTCCCCCTGTGGACGTACCTGAAGCCAGCCAATGGCCGTTGGGGGAGACGCTGAGGCATCGTACCAAGTCGCTGTGGCCCCTGTACACCTGTAAGGACGTGGAGGAGCCGCAGGGCACCCGGGCTGAGAACTGGAACAGCCACAGGTCGCCCTCTCGGCAGGACCCTCCTGCCTCTCCCACCCTGTGCTGGGCTCAGACCCATTACCATGGATTGCGTGGTAGGGAAAGGCTGCAGGTCCCGAGGTTTGGGCAGTTTAGGGATCAGGTCTTCAGGGTCCACATTTACCTAGAATACAGCACAGTCCTGTCACCTCCAGCCCAACCCAGCCTCAGGCTCACAAATGGATAACGGGGAACTATGGCGCATGCCCTCATGCCCTCAGCCTGGGCATGCCGGGCGTGGCTCCTGAGTGAGCATCCTGCTTTCTAGGCTCTGGGCCTCAGGGAAGCATCCCCCCTTCCCCCCCATGCCAGGGCTCCCAGGCGCACCCTCATTTTACGCTGCCGGGGACACAGGTAAAGGTCGAGGCAGCGCTCAAAGCGTTCATGGATGAAGCGGCTGTAGGCGGGCACCGCCCTCAGGCACTGAAACTGCCGTGGCAAGAAGTTCAGCTTCCTCTCCCCAGGCTCTTGCTGCTCCCATGCCAGTCGCTGCAAACACAAATATAATAAGAGGCTGCTGGGCCGAGGCCTCCACCCCCAGGCAGCACATACTTGCACCCTATCCGGGGAGGCCCAGCTCCCACCTGCTCTGGGTCTCTGCCCCCCCACTCACCTCCTCTTCACTGAGCAAATACTCGGGTGGCGGATTGTAGGACTCGGCATGGCCAGGCAGCGCCAGCTTGGGTGCAGGAACGTGCATCTTGTGGCGCCCCAGGATGGCATTGTGGTCCTCGTGGGCCCACAGGTCATAGTACTGAGGAATCGAGTCCTTTGGCCGCCGGGGCTGAATCCAGCCCATCTTAATGGCATGGACCATCCGGGAGACCTGAAACCAGTCGGGGTCGTGTGAGCGAGGCTGAGGACTGACGGGGGAGGAGCGGGAGCGGGGAGGGCCTTACCTTCTCCTTCTCAATGAGGGACGGGATGAAACTTCGTTTGTCAGCAGGACGGTTGGTCACCGGGTGGATCATCACACTCCCACTGAAGAAATCGAGAGCTGGCTGGTAGCAGGGGTTAGAGGGAAAAGGGGGGGTCAAGTACTGCTAACTTTTCCTTGCCTCACCCCCCTTCCCGGCCCTCCCTCGGCCATACCTCATAGGGATCATAACTGGCATCTCCAAACTGGCCCTTCTGTAACCGCTGTACCAGGGCCACCTGCTCATCCGTCAGCTTCATGTCCTGCCCCGTCATCTTGTCCTGTACCGTCCGCCTGTACAAGCATGAGGAGGGGGGCCTGTGAGACCACCTCATGGCTAATGCGTGCTCTGACCCCAACACAATGCCCTCTTCTACCAGCCGGATCTCTTGCTGACCTTCCCTCCCCGGCCACAGTCACTGCCCTCATTCTCAGACTGACCAATAGTCTGGGTCATCCATCTTGTCCAGGAAGCGATCAAGTTCATCTCGGCTACGAAGGGGTTTATAGATCCGCTTCCCGTCGAGGTCGTAGCCAATGTGGGGGAAATCCTCGTACCACTCCAGAGGAACATTCCCCACTGTGTTGCGGATGTCCTATGTGGGGTGACAGGACAGGACGCTTGAACTGCCCCACTGGACCGAGTATAGTCCCTGTGGCTGCGCGGTACCTTCTGAGCCCCTCTACCTCTCCTGTCCCTTAGGGATGAGGGATGTGCCCACTTTGCTTCAACCAACATTTCATGTTGTCATTTCCAAATGTGAGAACCCCACCTTCGTGCCCCTTCCTCCCTCCTCTCTGTAGACCCTCCCTCCCTTTTACTACTCCCCCCCAAAAGCCTCAGATTTCTTGGCCATAGCCCTGGGAAGCCACAGCAGTGACCTCATTGCCCGCTTGCTCATTGCCCTGGCATGTGGGCCAAGTACCTGTTGCCAGGGCTGGGGGCACAGAGCCAAGAGCCATTCACTACAGGGCAGAAGAAGCAAAGAGCGGGGGGGGAGGGGGGGGAGAAGCGTGGTAGGGAGTCAGGCGCAGGAAGACAAAGACTAACAGTTGATCCTGCCCAGCTCCAACGTCCCTGAACTCCCATGGGGGCAGCATTCTTGCCCAGTGAGAGTTCTCCCCAAGTGAGAATTCTGCAAGCTGACTATGGTCCTGGCTGGCTGGCACTGAAAGGAGAGAAGGAGCAACAGGGAGCACAGGTGTCTCCCACACCCAAGGGGGAGCCATAAGCTCTCCCATGGAAATGGGCAGTCTGAGTCCAAGCCCCTCCCCCACAACCATCTGGTCTCCATAAACACCCCAAGGAGCACACGCCCCATGGGGCCGAGAGGATGGGGACTAAGAGAAGGGAGTAGGGGGGGAAAAGACTTCCACCCCCTCCCACATTCACAGCCCATTCGGATGCTTAGTGATCTTGGGGAGAAGAAAAGAGGTCCTCCCACAGGGCCCCTGGAGAAGTCACAAAGGCGGCTCTACAAACCAGAGACTAAGAGAATCGGGGCTTCGGGAGGGAGCTCGTCTCTTCTGCTTCCACTCCCCAGTAGCAGCAGAAGCTGCTCTTGGATATGGCCTCCCTTCCCTCCCCTGTCCCCCACCCCCATGCTATTCCCTTCTCAGAGAATTCAGGGAGTGAGCTCAGCCTCTCTGGGTCGTCTCCTCCACCCCCACCCTATCGACTCCTCTCCTTCGAAGATCTGCCGTCACCACTCTGCGCCCTCCCCGATCCCCCCCTTCCCCAAGTCTGGAGCTGAGCTTGGCCAGAGTCAAAATTGCATTCCGAGACGCACATTCCTGGCAGGAGCTCCCGACAGCCACCACTACGCTCACTGCTCCTCCCGAGTTAAAGGCATCTTTCCCCAGCCTCCAATACCATGGCACTTCCTTCAGCAGCATGGTCTATGTCAGGCAGAGAGGGGCAAAGGTGGATTGAGAGAGGAAGAAAGGATCCTACTATGTGCCTGGGGGACAAAGGAATGGGAGAGGAGGCAGGATGTCAGCCTGGAAGTCTAGGAAAGGAAAAGGTTCTAGATCCAGGGTCACCCCACCACCACCACTGGAGCTTAGGGGGTAAGAGGAGGGGGCACAGAGTCCAGCTTGCCTATCCTAAAGACAAATCTGAGTCCCTCCCTGGAACTTATTATTTTCTGGCTGCTGTCCCATACGCAGTGGGGTATAGAGAATCAAGAGAACTGGCTTCCAAGTCAGGAAGACTTGTGTATGATTCTTCTATCAAACAGATCAGGAAAATCCCTGAATGCCTCCATGCCTTCAGGTCACAGAAACAGTGTTGATGTGCACAGGCAGGAGAGTGCCCACCAAGAGTTCCCTAAACCAGCAAAATCACATCTGGACCCCAATGACCTAAAAAAATTTTTTTAAATAAAAAAATTTCCTTTCCATCCCTGAGACCTATATGTGTGTGCGTATGCATGTGTGAAAGAGAAAATGAGTATGTGACAAAGTGAGGACATATATGTAAATGAACTGGGCACATGATTCATCTGCCAAAGTTCTCCAAATCTCTAGGTTCAAATGCTGCTTCTCTCTAGCAACCCGTGGGATGGCAGGCAGTAAAGCAACAAGCACTTCAGAGATACTTAACAATGTGCCAAGCACTGTGCTAGGTGCAAGAGAAAAAAAGAAAGGCGACAACAGTCCCTGCCTGCATCTGAGTAAGACAACACTCAAACACTCAATGGGATAATCTGAGAAAGGCCTGAGGGTGGAGGAAGCCCAGGAAAGCCTCTTGGAGGTCTAGAAGGAAGCCAGGAAAACCAAGGGGCCTCTAGAGTTGAAGGGAAAATGTATTTCAGTTATCAGGGACAGTCAGCTGGTGTGAAGGCATAGGAACAGCAAGTGTCACTGGATCAAAGAGAAATGGAAGGGAGAAAGAGTAAGAAGACTGGAGAGAGTTCAGACCAGGATGAGAAGGGCTTTAAGTGCCAAAGGGAAGAGTCCCAGGACCTTGTGCAGGGTGACATGCCCAGAAAGAGGCTTTAAAAATCACCATGGAAGCTCCATAGAGGACACACTGGATCAGAAAAAGACTCCAGGAGACCCAACAGCAGCCTACTGCAATGGTCCAGACATGAGGTGGCAAGAGCCACCACTAAGGTTTTGGCAGTGTGGCAGACTGGAGAGAAGAGGACATTCGCAAGGGATTTTGTGAAGGGAGAAATGACAGGTTTTGGCATTTGACTGGATAGGCACAATGAGTAGATAATGAGGAGCTGAGGATGACATCAAGGTTTTGAGGCTAAGTGGTGGTGCCCTCCACAGTAACAGGGGAGGAGGGGGTCAGTTTGGAATGCAATGAGTTTGAGATATCTCCCGGCCATCCAGCATAAGATGTCCAAGAGGCAGCTGGTAATTCAGGTCTTCATAACTGGCTCAGGAGCTGGATTACAGATGGGAATGATTTGCAGAAAGATAGTAATTGAACTCACAGGAGCTGATGAGAACACCAAATGGTAGCACCCCTAATTCAGAGATGAGCCAGAAATATTAAATGACTTGTGGGAGGTGGGATTTGAACCTAAGTTGGGTGGATCCAAGTTTGAACATTCTTTTTTATTTTTAGGGGTGATAGGTGTAGGAAATGTATGGCCGTATGTGTGTATGCATAACTGAGATGTTGTGGGGGTGAAAGTATATTTAAGAAAGACACCTTATGCCAGAGAGAGCAAGCAGATGTATTTGTGTGACTGATAGACTGTGATTAAGTGAGAAACACTTCATGTGTGTGAGTGCATATAAACTGGAAATGAACTGAACACAAATCGGAGAGTATATCTAAGAAAGTGAATCTATGCAGTATGATGGTGGGCCTGATTTATAGTGTGTCCAGCTGACACCAAAAGGAGAGCATGCATATGATGGAGCCAAGTATGTTGTGCATGCGTTGCTGACAATTTTCATGTGACAGTGACTTAAAGCCAGTATACATGTGAGATACAAGGTGGACAGACACAGGATGTATGTAACCTCCTGGCCTGGAAGAGTTGGTGTGTAGGTGAGAGAAGGAATGTGTTGCACATGTTATATGTATAACACTGTCCCCTATCTAGCCTGCTGGGGGAAAAAAACAACAACATCCAAATCTCCACCTCCGGGGAGTTCTGGGTCCTTTAGAAAGAAAGCCTTGGCCCTGAAAGAGTTAATATTCCAGCCATTCCTCATACAGCAGCTGGGTTAGTTTGGTCATGCTGGGGTGAGTGTGTGTGTTCAGTGGGGGGGAAGAAGGGGCAGAGAGAAGCAGGTCACTGATGTTATTTGACCCCCTTCTTCCCTCCCAGTGGTGCTGAGAAGACTCCTGGTTTCCTTCCCTCACAGCTGCCCTAACACCTTTTAACATTCCTTAATACCTCCCCTCCACATGGGAGTCAGGACCCCAAATCTCCCCCTGCTAAGGTGACCAGAAAAAGTCCTCCTCCAAGCAGAAATCCAACCCACCCACCATCTCTAGGATGAACCAGAGGAGCCAAGCCTGCCTCCTAGCAGCATCTGGGGAAGATTCCCCTATCCCAGCACTAAACCAAGAGAACCTCCCCAACCCCTCTACTGAGTCAGAGAAATGCTCTGTCTCTAATGCTATCAGTGACCCAGGCCAGTCTTCTCCCCTTTTCCCACTCCCCTCACCCCACACTGGCCCTACTAGGGAGGTGCTGAGGATTGTAGCAGCCCCTAAGGCCCAAACTCCAGGGAGAAGGAGAGCTGGGTAGATGAGCAATTTTATGGAGGTGTCTAGAAGTGTGGCCCCTTTTCCACAAGGGAAAGCTCTGACTCTCTTCTCAGCAAACGCACACCCTCAGGAGGGAGAGAGAAAGGAAGGCTGTGGTACTCTAAGGAGCCCCCCGGAGCCAGTTCCAGGCAGTGGGAGGGAGCTGTGTGTGCTGTGGGGGAGGGGCCAGGCTGACCGCCCTGTGCTGAGCTGCTGGCGGATGCCGAGGCTATAAAGCTGCTGGCTCCTGCCACGCTTAGTCTTAAGATGCACATGTGTGCTGAGAAGACAGCACTAGCAGCAGCGGCGGCAGCAGCTGCCATAGAAGCCTCTACCTCCGACCCTGAGACAACTGGGATTTCACTCCTCCTCCAGAGACCTGAAAGCACCCCTGCCCACAGAAGACATCACTGAGCAAGTCGCCTCTGTGCCCTAAAGACACAAGGAGAGAAGGAGGCATGAGCTGTGGCCAGAGTTGAGGGCCTGTGGCCAATCCCCAATCCTTGCACCCTCAATCTCCCCGAGCCCGAGCCCTCCCCCAGCCTTCACCATGTCTTTTGCCATGCTGCGCTCGGCACCCCCCAGCCGATACCTGTACCCCGAGATCAGCATGCTATCGGAGGATGATGAGAATGGCAGTGAGAGTTCAGGCTCCGACGAGAAGCCCTACCACCTGGATACGGATGGCTTTGGCCTCAAGGGTTCTAAGCGGCGTGCAGGAGGCAAGAAGGGGAGCAGTGGTGGGGGGCGTCTGAGCCGAGAGCCCAGGCAGAGACACACAGCCAATGCCCGAGAGCGGGATCGCACCAACAGTGTCAACACTGCCTTCACTGCCTTGCGCACCCTTATCCCCACGGAGCCTGCAGACCGCAAACTGTCCAAGATTGAAACGCTGAGGCTGGCATCCAGCTACATCTCCCACCTAGGCAACGTGCTGCTGGTGGGTGAGGCCTGTGGAGATGGGCAGCCTTGCCATTCCACACCAGCCTTCTATCACCATGCTGGCGGAGCTAGTCCCCCACCCCCACCTCCACCTCCTCGGGACAGCGAGAACTCCCAGCCCAAACAGATCTGCACCTTCTGCCTCAGCAACCAGAGAAAGTTGGTGAGTGGCAAATTGGATCTGGAATTCTATGCATATGTTTATGAGAGGGTGGTGTGTTCAGGGTCTAGAGGAAAAAACCATGGTTCCCAGCTTTGTCCTGGGAATAGGCCGGGGACCACAAGAATTTAGAATTGGAGTAGGCTAGAAGTAGTCTCCCATCCAAAAGGTGCCCACCATGGCTAGGCATGGAAGTGGCTAAGCAGGGTGGATCCTAAATCTCTCTTAAGAAAAGTTATTGATCCTTACCTTACTCTTAACCAGATACTGAAGAGATAAAGTGACAATTCTGCTTGGCCATGCTCACATCTAGCAAACTCATTTGTGACTTCTCCCTACCCTACAGCATCCCAAAGGCTTCCAGAGGAAGCACTACCCAAGACAATTCCACATGGATGGATAAGAACAGATCACTAATAGGTTCTCCCCTGTCTGGTCCTGACGCCAAGGGAGACACTGAACAGAAAGAAGTATGACCATCAAACTCAAGGTCACTGAGGCTAGGATCATCAGCTATGGATTTGGGGCTTGAGGGTGGGGTAATTCGTCCCATTAATGCAACACAGCTTCCTCGGAAGCTAAGGCCTGGGGGAGCCCATTAAATCCAAGTCATCTGCCATCTGTAGCAGCTCCAGAGCTCTCAGAAACTCTTCTTCCAACAAGATCTAGGCTAGGGGGCTTCTATCTAGAGGCCTTCTAATCCAACCACATTTATCTTCAACCCTACAAAGAATCCTGCTCTTTAGTATCCCTTCTCCAGAGGACCTTACAAAGCCAGCCCCAGTCTCAACCCTATGCTGAGCCCAGAAATGAGACAGAAATGTCCCAGTCACTCCGCCAGCTCTTTCTGCTTCCCTGTCTCTGCTGATCACAGTAGGCAGTATCAGTGAAAAGCCCTCCCCTCCTATGCCTCCATCCCAACATAGTACAACCACAGGTCAGATAAATCCCCATTCAGATTAGGATCCTAAATCTTCCCTTCCTGATAACCAGAACTTTGACGCTTATGGGACAAGTTTGTGGGCACCTACAGTCTCCCAAAGTGAATGCAGATGGTGGTATGTACCTCCTGCATCTATAGATTTCTCATGGGAAAGAGAAAAGAGGGAAAAGGGGGGTTGGGAGGGAGAAACAGAGACAGACAGAGATAAGAGAGACAGAAATGAATAAAAGCAGGTCTGAAAGGGTCTGTGGGCAGCCAGAATCTCTCTCTAAATCAAGTTCCTCTCACATTTCTTAGATACAAAGGTTCCTAACATGAGACTTCCAGGAGTATGTCCTTTACTCCCCCAAACCACCTGGAACCCTACCCCACCTCTTACTTCAAAACTGTCCTCAGAAAGAATGGGAAGGTTCAGTAAATTGAGAGGTGTTAGGATGGTGCAGGGAAAGGGAAAGAACCAAGCTCCTGCCTGAAATAAAACATACTGAGAAGGAAGAGTCAGATTTGGAAGATTTTAGTAAAGACTAAGGCAACTGCTGAAATCCAACTACCTAAGCAAATTGAGGGAAGTTCCTGAATTCTTTCCCCTACACCTTCCCCAAGAAGGTATGCAAAACCAAACCAAGTGGTCTAAAATGCTATTGGGAAAGAAATCACAGGATTTGGTGGGAGAGGCTCATCAATATATTTAACCCCCTGAAGCAAGTAGGGCTGTGTACTACAGTGCTAAGACAGCAAGTCCAGGAGTCATCATGGAGTACATAGGAGGTTGGGAGATAAGTGTATAAATCTTTAGGGACAGATGAAAACTCAGGTTAGATATAGCTTGAGAGGGAGATATCTTCTAGGTAGGGGAGAAGTGACTAGAAGTGGGGGAAAGATCTATGGACCAAGAGATTTTGATCCAGATCAGAGAAAGGGTACTTACCTGACAGGGACCAGGTGGCTAGAAAGGCAATTGGGCAAGAGCTTAGACAGATCAAGTCAGAGGAGGCTACTGAGTAAGCCAGGGGATATGGGGGGAGAAATGAGGACAGATGACAGGGAGCTGCAAGAGAATGTTAGGAAAAGACGCACACATTGGTATGAGAACTGCATTGGTACTGGGAACTCCCAAGCAAGGAAACTCCCTCTAACAATTTAAGTAAAACTTATGTAGAATTCTAGTTTTGTCCAGAAAAGTGACTTGCCTTCAAATCAGGTAAGAAATTAGGAGGGAGAAATGAGGAGAAACCATAATAGAAGAACCAGGGATAGAGAAAAAAGGGTTGAGATCAGAATGGCCTAAGGAAGAACAGAAGGCTTATGCTGGGTCAGTTTCAGTAGATGACGGACCAGAAAAGACTCAGTTCAGATAAACCCTTCCCCCACTGCTTAGGAAAGGAATAAGGGCAGACCCATTTCACAAAGCAACAAACAGGTTGTTGGAGAGCTATCACCATCTCTGACACACAAAGAAGGAGGGAGGAGAATGTGGAAGAATAGAGACTACCAAGGAAAAATACAGTGTCACTCAGTGGCACAGCCTGAGAACAGAAATACTCCAGAGGTAGGGGGATCCCAGGCACAGCTGCCAAAATGGTTTCTTTTTTTCTCTTGGGTTAACTGTTTTTAGAGCCCCATGATCCCCCCAGTGGTAAAATCCCTTTGGACAGCTCCTGTTCAGTTGCTTACTTTGGGACAGGTTCCCCCTCCTTCCTTTACAATCAGCAAGAAATGAGGCCTTGAATTTTTGCCCTAACCTGGAGAGGGGGATGAAATTGCCCCACAATCCTACCTCAGGCACCACCAGCCAGGTCTACATGAGAGCAAAATAACCCACAACTCAAAGAAGTGAATTCTGGCTGATTCACAACAATGAGGTGGGGCTGGTGGCCCCATCTGGAAAATGCCCAGCTATTTCTCAACAAATTAATTTGGGGATGTGTGAATCAGTAGAGCAACTAAGGAACTTCAGGGACCCAAAAGTAAATTACTCTAAACTGGTATAGACTTGGGTCATGGAAGAGAGAGTAGGAGAAAGGCAGAGAGAAAAGAGAAGAAAAGAGGAGATGAGGAGGAGAGAGTCATGGGACAAAGAGCTCAGGAAAACAGTTTGGGGGCTGAAAGAACCTTTAGGGTCCTCACCTCACCCCCTTGCATTATCAGGGAGATGGGTTAGCCCCAGAGTCTAGTAATTTATGGTCCTTCCTGCACTTGGTGGTACCGGAAAGGCAAGGTGAGAGGGGAAAAAATACGAGGCGGGCTTTTCCCAATCCCCATTTCCTCTCCAGACAGCACGAGAGCGAGCTCCTGGGGCCTGAACATCTGGGAAATTTAATTTTACAATTTCTGTTCTGCAACCCCCCCCTCCCACTCCAGTCTCCCCCTCCCCAAACTGTGGTAACGAGAGACGAGGCAGTCTGCATGGAAGGAGGCAGGGGGACTCAGGAAAAGCTTCCCCCTTACACTCCCCAAAGCAGACAGACCCAGCTAGGTAGGGGGAGGGGTCTAGGACCTGGCTCATAACAGGAAGGAGAGAGGACTAGGCCTTTAGGGCAACCCTTCCCATCATGACCCGAACAACCCCATAGTGAGCCAGCCCAAAGGCAGGGCATTCCATCTTTCTGACTTAAGAGTCATGGTAGGTGGACATGTGGGAGTAGAATAGTTCCCTTGGGGCCTCCAATGTCATCCTTTTATACCCTTACCCCGAATTCCCTAACTATAGTTTCAACCTTCTTTCCAGAGTAAAGACCGGGACAGGAAGACTGCGATCCGGAGTTAGGAGCCAAAGGTCAACTCAAGGAAGGGGGTGGGGAAGCAGAAGGATGAGAAATGACAACAAATAGAGACAAAGAAAAAAAAGCTACACATCATACATCTGCTCCCTGATTCTGGACCCCCTGGGGACATGGGCCTCAGTACTCAGAACTGTATTAAGCTCACTGGGTAAGCCTCCCCCCTGTCACAGAGCAGACTCTGGGTTCTTGAGACCCTACTAAGAGCACTGTACAAAAAGGAAAAGACTCCTATGTGGTGGACACTTGGCCTGAATAAGGAAGACTGTGCCCTCTACCTCAGAATGAGGCCATCAGCCAAGTCGGCTGTGCCTGGGAGAGGAGGAAGGAAAAGAAGATGGTGTGAGGAGGAGAGGACTGTCAGCATCCACCCTCCCCACCAAGAGTTAAGTGTTCTCTCCCCAAAGACCCTAGCTGGCTTTCTGGTCACTGAAGAACTTTAAACTATTCTGAATTCTGACATCCTGACTTTGGTTTTCTTTCTGAATCAATACATGCTGGTGTTTCATGTCATTGATACAATAATATAAAATCCAAGTCATTTATAGAATTAAAAATTAAATCACAGGGCCCAACTCTGGAGGAAGACCACTGTCTCCATTCCAGGTCCCTCCTTCCCTTTGTTCTAACACTTCCTTACAACCTGAGACCTTGGAAGTTTTATAGTTAGAATTCTGCCTTTAAGGGAAAGTATAATCCAGGGATCTCTTTCCCAGCCCTGCCAGCCTTCAGTCACTGGCCAGGAAGGAACCAGTGAAACTGAAGGGCTCAGCCCTAGGATAATCAAAGGAAGCCTCTCTGAACCCACTGCTATGGGAGTATAATACCAACTGAGGTATGAAGGAAGGGCCTTCCCAAAGGTAGATCACTCATTCTCAGGGGTTTGTTCATAATGAAAGTCCCTGTGTCCAAGGTCAGCTTCCTGTACCAACAACCACCATGAGAAGCATACACTCCCCAGGCCACCAGATCAGATTTGGCCCTGTGTAGGTAACAGAAGGCATCCTCCTGAAAGACTGGGAACTTGAAGAAACAGACCAGGAACACATACAGGTAAGGGGAGTGAAAAGTAGGGTTAGGAAGAAGGTTCAGAAACAGAAAGGAGAGAGAAGGAAGGTGAAAAAAAAGATGCAGAGACAGAATAAGACCAAGAAAGGACAATGGAAGAAAGGACAGATATCACACTAATAGATGGAGAAAAGGAGAAAATGACAGAGAACAAGATCAGGAATGGGTGGCAGAGTGGCAGGAGCATTCAGGGAGTCTGGTAAAGCAAAAAACCGTGGAACTACCCCCCCTAAGGAAAACAAGGTCCTAACCCTGGATGAAGGAAAAAAGACTGCCCAACTTATAAACTATCTTCTGTAGGTTGCAGTTTACCTAGGAGTCTAGGAAAGAGAAAAAAACATTTCAGCTAAAAATCAGCCCCTGATGAGGGTGAAGTGATGTCTGGTTTTAAGGAAATTTCTTTGATGAGGTTAGTCTGCTAAACCTTCATTCTGCTCTACCCTAACCCCCAAACAGGCACCAGGAAGCTTCCTTGCACTGAGAAATACTTTCCCCCCAGAGCTGGGCCTGTAGGGGATGTAAATATTACTTAACACCCCCTCCTCCATTTCCTTTACCCACACCCAGAGGGGTGAGGAAGGATCAGAAAGAAGCTCACACTTTGTTCAAATCTCCTGGTGAAGCTCAGAAGGCATTTCCATAGTCCTAGCCTTGATGACCACTTGTATGTAAGAGGAAGGTTTTCCTATAGGGCCATGAATGCTGGAGGTCCCAGGTTCTGAAGAACAGAGAGAAGGAGCTCAGGCAACTGCCTAGCAGGATTTCCATTCAAAATCCAGCAACAGCAGGCCTCCTTCCCTCTTCTGCATCAGCAGCCTGGCCTAATGCAGAGTTGAGGTTTCCAGACTTTTGAAAACTAGAGAAATGAAGGTTTGAAAAGGTTCCTGCTTATAGCCCAACACTTCAGGCCCAGAAGCAGAGAGATGCTTCATACTCTGTTCAAGGAAGGGAGAAGATAATATATAAATACACAATGAGCAGGGCAAGAAAGGCTAAGAGTGGAACACAAGAGCTAGGTACCTATAGTCAGGCAAGGAACATTTATAATAATAGCTGGTATTTGTATAATATTTTAAGATTGTTATCATGCTTAACCTCACAACCTTCTGAAAGGTAAATTTAAAGTTATCTCCACTTTACAAATGAAGAAACTGAGACTTTATGTCTCTAGACCATGATCACACAGCTAAGAAGTACCTGAGGGATAATTTAAACCCAGTCCTCAACTGCTACCACCCCCATGCTTTCATCCCATGTGCTTACTTAGACACATGCTTTTATAGAAAGAAGTGCTCATGAGGTATCTCTCTCTGTCTCTCTCTGTCTCTCTGTCTCTCTCTGTCTTTCAAGTGTCCTGAGTGCTTCCAACATTCCTGGTCACTTGGTCTCAGCAGGCAGTGGCCTGGGGTGGGGCCCAGTCATGTCACGGATCTGATCTATATTAGCGGGCTATGACTGCAGCAATTTGAGCTGGCCCTATGTGCTGCTGGATTCACTATGAGCCCCCATTCTTCTCTAAATACCTACTCCTCACAGCTATGTGGGACTGCTGGAAGTCAAAACTGCAAAAGGCAAAATCCTAAAGAAGTGAGAGGGAACCCAGCCACAGTCAATGAGGAAATCTTGAACAAGTGGTCATCCACTTGAATACCCACAGAATATCAATACTAGAAAGCACCTCGGATATCTCACACATCCACTATCCCAGAAGGGAAATGACTTGGGCAAAGTCCCGCAGCTGGTAAACAGTAGTGAGGCTCTGAGACCAGATCATTAGGATATGGGTAAGCAGCCTTCTACCAAACCACCTGGGAGGAACTCATTACTTTCTAAGACTGTCTATTCTTCTTTAGAGCTAGATAGCCCTAATTGTAAGGAAGTTTTTACTTATACTGGGCTGAAATTAGCCCCACAAGAATTTCCACCATTTCTCCTATGCCTACCTTCCCAGGGCAAGCAAAGTAAATTTAACCCATCATCCACAATAATTATCATGCCCCTAAGAATTCTTTTCTCCAAGTTCATGTTTACCCTCACCATTCCAATGATCTTCCTCTTCTTAGGGACATGTCAATACTTTTCCAAATGTGGTACTCAGAACTGAACCAAAGGAATCAATATTCCAGTTATGCCTAACCCAAAGCAGAGTCCAGAGGGACTATACTATCTCCCTAAACAAATAACACAGGGAGAAACTATGTCATAGCTGATATAATGGGACTAGAAATCAGGAAACTCATAGGAACATAAAAAAGAAATGGAAGGGATTATAGAGATCATCTAAGTCAACATCCTCATTATACAGTTGATTAAACTGATGCCCAAAGCTAAATGACTTTGCCACTAGTATTTAACCCCAGGTCACTCCAAATTTGATGTCCTTTTACACTGAACTATATATACTGGGTTCAAACCCAATCTCCAATTTGGAGTTGGATAACATGGGCAAATCACATAGGTCACCTCTCTTAGCTTCAGTTTCCTGGGGAAACAATTATAGGATCCATCTCAGAGAGCTAATGTGAGTCTCAAATGAGATTATCTATTTAGAGCAGTTAGCAAACTTTGATGTACTCAAAGCATAGAGGCTGGACCTGTGATTTCACTAGCATGGGGACCTCCCAGGTGAGAAAACTTTCAAAGAAGTTGGGCAATTTCTCTGCAACTCTAAATCTTAGAAAGCTGCCTACATCACTGAGAAGTAACCTGCTCAGGAAAGTCATCCAGCAAATATGTATCTGAAGCTGGAATGAAACCCATGCTCTTCCTGGTTTCCATTATCTCTTACTACTTCTCACTTATCAATATAAATTTCAATTTATTATTTCTCTATTAATGCAGCTTAAGATTGCATTAGCTTTTTTGCCTGCCAAACTATGAGGAGAGGCAGTAATACAGTGGGCTTAAATCTTGTCCTTGTCTTTGTACTACATGGGTGACCTTGAGAAAGTCACTATAGCTCCCTGAGCCTCAGTTTCCTCAATGGTAAAATGAGAAGTCTGGATGGCCTCTGAGGTCCTTTTTGACTTTAGATTCATAACCATCCTTCTTTAACTTGGTGGATTCAACAACTACAAATACAAAAATGAGAGTTCCTCCATGGAAGAGGAAATATTTAGACTATTCAATAGAACCCTAAAGGCTTTCACACATGAATCATTACCTAACCTTTATCTCTCCCAGTTGGTCAATTAGTAAACATTTATTAAGTACCTACTATATGCCAAATACGGTGCTTAGCACATTAAAAAAAAAAGGCAAAAGGCAGCCCATGCATTCAAGTAGTTCACAATCTAATTAGGGAGGCAACAGGCAAATAAACATGCACAAACTATGTGCAGGATAAACAGGAACTAATTAAGAAAGGGAAGGCACTAGAATGAAGAGGAACTGGTAAAAGTTTTCTGTAGAAGATGGGATTTTATCTGGGACTTTGAGGGAGACTATTCCAGTTGTGACAGATAGACAAAGAGAATGCCCAGACACAAGAAATGGGTTGTCTTGCTCTCAGAACCAGCTAAGGGGTCAGTGTCACTGGACTAAAGAAAACATCACAGGGAGAAAGGTGTAGGAAGACTGAAAAGGCAAAAAGGACTAGGCTGAAAAGCTTTGAACATCAAACTTTAATCTGTGCATTGGATGTCTTTCTGAACCTAGGCTTTTTTTTTTTTTAATGTTCACCATTCCTGACTCTAGGTTCATATGACCTAATGGAAAGAGGGCTGGACTGAGAGTGAGAGAACTTGGGGTGGAATCTCCTTTCTGTCACTTACTATGTTTTTGAGTTTTGAAAAGTCGAAATCTCTCTATAGGCCTCAGTTTTCTCATTTGTAAAATGTGACACAGCCTACAGAGCCTATAAGGTCTGTCCCAGTTTCACAACTATGATCCTAGGATCTTCTGACTCTTCTTACTGCTGACCTCCCAAACTGTGAATGCAACCTAGTTGACTTCAAGGATGGCCAATATCCTTTTCAGAGTTGGATGAGACCACAGAAGCCAGAGTCCAACCCATACCTAAATAAAAATGCTTTTATAAAACACCCCCTGGGAAATTTTTCAAAGCATATTCAATACCCATCCACTTCGTAACTTTCAGGGTGAGCTCTAAAAAGCTATGACCTATCATTCATCTCCCACCCCCACTCTGGGCCTCTATGCCACAACTATAGCATTATAAACTTCAGCTTAGTTTTGGATCAGTAGTCAGTGTTGGCTCTGGGGGCCAGATAATTCTTTTAACTCCTATAAGAGACAGTAAAGACCATAGAACAACAATTTGATTTTAAGAAGTCACTGCACACTTGGAGGAGGGGGAGTTGGGGGGGCCAGTGAGGCACTCATGCTTCTCTCTGTCTTACATTATGTGTCCTAAAGAGAAAACCCTATTTATCCTAAGACTCGGCCCTACTACAGGAGGTACTACCAGAGGGTGATTTAGAGCCGACTCCCCCACCCCACCCCAACTCTGCACAGCTGGCCAGCCATTAAAATCCTGCAGGTGATGATTATAGTTTAGTAGTAAGAGCTGCACTGGGTACTTGCAAGAAAGGCTGAGCTGGTGGGGGAGGGGAAGGTCCCTGGTAAAAATGGAGACAGTAAAGCAATCTTACACAATCATGCTACCCAGCCTCAGCTGGCACCCATAAGATCTGACTTCTGGACAGGGAAGAAGAGCCCAGTAAGTCTGAGATGACAGATGATCTTTTTACCTATAAAGACTATGACTATAGTCTTAGGGGTTTCCAAATCCTTTGAGGTTTAGGACTACTATGCCACTCTTCCCATGTCTCTCCTCCTTGAATCCAACTTCCTAGACACACCCAAGTTCATTCTTCAAGGAGGGGGGGGGGGGGGATCAAGACTGTCCAGACACCTCACCCCCTGGAGCAGCTGCAAAGGCTGAGTCACTGTCGGGAAGGCCTAACCTCAGAGGGCCTAACCACAGGAGCCCTGGAGCACCCCTGGTAACCCCGGCAGTGCTGACCTCACTCTTCCCTTAGATTGGCAGAAAGGCCTCTTGAAGAAGTCAAATCGAGAGTGAAAGAAGCTCTTCAATGTAATGCTGGTCCCTCCTGGCATGAGATGCACAGAATTTCTCAAGGGAAAGAGGCAGTAGCAGAGGCACGAGCAATCCGAAAGCCAGGCCCTAGACTCCCAATACCAGGATCTCAATGAGTGCATCTATCAGCTTCCACTTCCTAAGAAAATCATTACTGTAACTCACACTTAAAAAGTCTGCAAAGAGCTTTACACACATTATCCCATTTGAGCCTAACAACCATGAGAAACAGGCAGGTATCACCTGTATTATCATCATTTCCATTTTAATGAAAATGCCAACATAACAAAGCTAGGTCAGTGACATAGACAAGATCCGTACACAGAGCTTCCCAATCCCAAGTCTAGCCTCTAGTCATTTCATAAAAGAGACCCACCCACAGAGACCATTTTACAAGCAAAGAAATTGAAGAAAAGTGAGAAGACTTGCCTAAGGACACATGGGCACAAAGTAACAGTCAGGTTACATGGCTCCAAATTCAGTGCTTTTTCTCCATTTTTCAACCCAAACATGGTCCTCAAACACACACACACACACACACACACACACACACACACACACACACACAATGAGACAACATACATACCTCCAGATAACCCACATGTGCATGCATATATAATACACATACACACATACACCCACCCCAGATATAGAGATGCACACCCCGTTAGATGAAACACATACCCCAGACAGAGTACGCCCTAACAAGGTCTCCGCTCCAGAGATCTCTCTCCCCTGGCTCCTCTACACAGCAGCAGACTCCAGAGACCTATGGAAGCAGGAAGCCAGGAGTATAATTTTGGAGGAAATTCTCAAAGCCAAAGCCATTAAGGGCTAGGAAAGGAGGCTGTGTCCAATTGATAGAAATATAACAGGATAAAAAAAATTATAATGGCAAGTTCAATTCAGAGAGAAACTCAACTCCAGATTTCCTCTCCTTAATCCTGAATGAGCCCACAGCTGGCTGAGCAGGGGAGGAGAATGAAGAAGGGTGGGTATAGACGATGGGGCAAATATCTCCCCAATTTCAGTGCTCCAAAGACAGACAGAGGTATGACAGTTAAGAGACAGCTGCTACCATGTGCCTCAGCTAGGAGAGGGAACCCTAATCTTCCATTTCTCAGGAACTTAATTCTCAGGTCCTGGCTGAATCTTACAGTCTCTTTAGACTAGCATTCTCTAAACCTGGGCACTGGTTCTAAGGGCCATTTCTCCTTTCCTGAGGGTCTCTACCTTGTACTTCACTTAAGAGGAAGATTGAAAAGGAAATTAATAGGGGACAGCAAAAAAAGGGGAAAAAGAACATTTTGCTTTTAAATCTGTCCTGAGAGAAGCCATGTACCAATACAATTCAAATGCATTTTACTCCTCTGCCACAAACCTATTTTGGAGAAGAAACCAAGAACCCCAAATAGTTTAGTATCCCTGAATGACAGATCTTAGGGATCAGTCTCAACTATCTCAAGGCCCTTTGTCTGGTTATCCTCCTTGCCCTTACCACTCCATTTCTGATCTAGATCTGGAAAGGACCTCATAGACCATTTCTAGGCCAAACCTCTTATTCTACAGATGAGAAAACAAAGCTTAGGGAGGTAAAGAGACTTTCTGAGGTTACACAGGTGATAATCAATGTTCAAAATGGTGTACACTTAAAAAAGCAAAAACCTTACCTTCCATCTTAGAATCAATACTAAGTATCAGTTGCAAGACAGAAGAGTGGTAAGGCCTAGACAACTGGTGACTTGCCCCAGTCACATAGCTAGGAAATATGAGAGGCCAAATTTGATGCCAGGACCTCCTGCCTCTAAGCTTGGTTCTCTATCCTCTGAGCCACCTAGCTGTCCCTTTTGTGTATACTTTTAATCATCTCTCATAGATGCTTATGGTCTAACTCTTGTCTAAGCCTGTGCACCTAACCTATGAGGCATCTCTTGTACACTAAAAGGATTGAATCTATCATCAGGGCCATTTCCTGTCATTTGACAGGTTTCCATCATTCTCCTACTTCTTGACCCCTGACCCTGTTCTTTGGAGGAAGTTCATTCAGGGGCACAGAACCATGCTGGAGAGATAGAACATGACTTGAGATCTAGAGGCCCTGAATTCAAACCCAGCTCCTAGCTATATGACCTTGGGCAAAGGCTGAGTACTTTCCTTATTTATAAAATGATAACCTCAACAGCACCTAATGCTATCCTGATGAGCATGCAAAGTAATACAGAGAATGTGCTTTGCAAGTCTTAAAGTTCTAGGTGAATTAGCCTGTGAATTGAGATATTTAAATAAGTGGCTTCTTAGCAAAATTGTATTGGCTAATATCTATTCATGATGGCAGGCAAACTGCACAACCAAAGTCATCAATGAAGACCCAGGAAGAAGTGCAGGCTTACAGAACCTAGGGATCTCCTCTGCCCTAGTTTTGGTTGCCTAGTTATCCATACTATCCCCTCCCTATGCAGGGCCATGGAGAAAAAGAGCTTTTTCAGTCTAATGGGAGGGCCTATATCTTCAATGGTGAAGACTGTGGGTTAGTGGAAATAACAATGGACTGGGAGTCAGAAGCTCTAATGTTCTATGAGTCCCAAGAAAAATGGAATGTTCAACCCATTCCAGTCCCTGAAAGTAAGCCAGGGATCAGAAGACATTAGAACTGAAAAGGACTTCCAAAGTCATCTAACCTTGATTTTGAGGAACATGAGGCCCAGAGGCTTAGTGACTTGTCTATACACTGGTTAGACCATATCTAAAATACTCTTATTTGTTCTAGGTACCACATTTAACAGGAGAACTGACAAAGCTACAATATAGCTAAAGAAGAATACCCGAATGATGATGATACTCAATTGAAGTAGGAAAAGTCTAACCTAAACTTATATAACGCTATCTTCAAGTATCTAAAGGGTGGTAAAGTAGAACAAAAGTGTCAACCTCAAATAGATACTGATCCCTGCTGACTCATGCTGACTTAGAAAATCACAAATTAACATTATCTATGTTGTGTTTTATTTTTATTTATTTTGCTAAATATTTGCCAAATACATTTTAATCTGGTTCTGGCCAAACTAGGGAATTTTGCAGCCAGCATGCAACCCATATGCCCCAGAATTTCGCACCTCTAATGTAAAAAAATTCCATGTATTTTGCTTGGATTTAAAGGTTTAATCCAGATCTGAAAGCCAAGGCCTATTTTACCTAGAGCCCATCAATGCAGACTTTGATTCTTTCAAGAACCTGTATCTTCCTTCACTCATCTGAGCACCAATTCTGCCACTGTTCCTGACCCCACTCTACAATCTCAGTGACTTTCAAAAACATTAGTTAGCAAAGTCCTTGCAACATAGTAAGGGCTTAAACTTTATTTTCATCATAGTAATTTTCATTTATTTGGGTCAGGGAATTCAATTCTAATATAGGCCAATTGGTTGGCCAAAGAAAAGCTCCATTTCACATTCATTCACTACAGACTGTACCTGTAGGCCTACCTTAAAAATTACAAGTTAAAGGGAGAGAAAAGTGGAAAAAGCCCCAGAAAAAAAAGTGATGGCTAACTTACTGCAGCCTATTCACACTAGTCTAACAAGCCCTAAGGACCTTATGAAGCCAAACTGTTCTTCTATTCCCTTCAATTCTACTTGGCTCAGGAATGGACTAAAGAAACAGAAGAAGGTGGGTCCAAGTTCAACTTCTATAATTGGGTCCCCTTATCCACAGTTTCACTTTCCACAGTTTAAATTAGCTGAGGTCAACCCAAAGTGCTGGAGGTCTACCCACTAAGCACCAGAAGTCTGCCTGAAGCATTTCCACTTTTTTGGGGTTGTTTTTTTTTGAGGGGGGGGTACAAGGAGGGGGGGCATCCAAGGAATGCTGAGCCAAGGGGAAGGAGCGGGGGAGAAAGCACATATATGTGAAGGTCAGCAAGTGTTCATCCTCAGTAGGTCTTAGAAGGTATCCTGAGCAGATATGGGGCCCTATTGTATAATGGTGGTGAGAGACTAAGGACTGTAGGAGCAGAGAAACACTAGATGTCGAATCAAAGGCCCTGGCCGTAAATTCCTATTGTGCTACTAGCTATGTGACCTTGGGCAGATCATTTCCATTCTCTGGTCCTCAGTTTCCCCACCTAGAAAATGAGGGGTCTGGAGGGGATGATTTCTCAATTCTCTTTTGGCTCTAGAACCTAGACAAAGAGAAAGTACCTCTTTAGGGCTGGTCAAACCCCACCCACATAGATATACTCCCCCCACCTATATCAGTCCTCTCCCCCAAATCCCAAAGGATCCCATGGCTTCTTTCTCATTCTTAACCCAGGGAAGGCAAAGGGAAAACTGGCATGGCAATGGTACTCTTTAGATCAAATATCATCATCCCCAACAAGCCCATCCAAGGAAAAAGATCCCCGAGGTGGGGGAGGGTTGATAATAGTTGGTGGGAGAGAAATGGTCTCTCCCAACCCCCCACCATGGCTCCTCAGGGCATGGCAGCCCAGCCAAAGAACTCAGCAGCTATGAGCCTGTTATTCCTTCCATAGTTTGGCAGGGCTTTGGACCTGGGCAAGGTTCCCAGCTGCTCCCAGAGAGCGCCATCAGTAGCAGCCGGGATCCTGGCCCGCCAGCCGGGGGGGGGGGGGGGGGGGGGGAGCAGAGAGGGAGGGAGAACTCCGTCACCCTCCACTGCTCTGAGAACACAAACCAGATCCTTCAAAAGAAAGAGGGAGGGAAAGAGGGGGTCACAGAGAAGGGAGGCTAAAGAAGATGAACATTCCTTGATTCTTAGCCCCTCTTCCTTCCAATCAATCCTCAAAGAATGATCTCAAGGTGACTGGGGCCACCCAATGGCCAGTGAATCAAAGAATGAGCTGGTCATTTGGTGGCAGGTGCCATCAGTTAGCCATCTCTTACTACAATTAGAATCTCCTATCCCCTGTACATGCAAGATCTCTATCCCAAGCAGAAGCTTACTTGGCTGCCCTATGGTCCAACTCCTCTGACAATGAAACCATCATTCCCCATCCTTCTGGAGAGAATGATCCTCAGATCCCTGGTTATCCTATTAATACTAGTTCCCCCCAGACTTAGGGGTGCAAACTTAAGACAGCAATCTAGGATATATTGAGAAAGGGAGGGTCCCTAAAATGAGAGTTAGTGATTGGCCTCCTAACCCCCCACCCCATTCCCATCTCACCAGTCCACCTTTTTGAGAGCCTGGGCTGGACTGGAAACACTCCACTTGGGGCCCTCAGCTATCAACTCCCTGTCCCCAGGCCTAGGGAATGAGCTGCTGCCTGCGCCACATGATTCATCACAAGGTCCTTGCTCCCTCCCTCCCTCTGCTGCTGCTCAGCACCTGCAATGCTGCCAGGAAACACATGTGACCCTAATCGGGCAAGAGCTGGAGGGCTGCTGCTCCCTCTGATTTAGTTTCTGTAAGCCCACTCCTAACCCCACCCCCAACTACCCTTCTTCAGGGACTGACTCTCCCCTCCCCTCAGTCTTCTCCCTCTGGCAGATGGGCATTGACTGTGCTTGACCTTGGCCAGAGGAATAAACAATGCAAAGGGCAGATTTCGCCTCAGGAAGAAGAGAAGGTAGGGAACTCTTGTGACAGCCTCCATGGTGATGGGCCCAGAGGTTACTCCTCTGTAAGATGAGGGCAGGCCCAAGGTCCTGCCAAAATGGTCAAGAATGCTCACAACTCTCCTTTGTTTCCTAAACCCATTCCTCTAAGCAGGGCTGAGTAAGGGCCTGTTATGGTTGATATGTCGGCTATGATTTTTCCAATCTCTCCTGAAGCATCTCCCCCTACCCCATCCCCCTCTACTCCCCCTTTTCCTCTTTCCTTCCCACCCCCTTCCCTTCCCCAAAGTGGCTGCAGCTGTCAGGGCTACAGATTGGAAGTGCAGGTACAGAGCTGGCCCACTGCCCGCCTCCCTGTGTCTGTCTGCCCAAAGAGGAAGCCAGTCCACCTCTGGAATCCTTCACTCTCTCCTCGTTCCGCCTCTCCCCACCTGTCCCCAGGGAGCACAGGGTCAGCCGCCCTCTCTCGGTCTCTCTCTTTTCCCTTGCCCCCTCTCCGATTACAATGCCGGCAGTGTTCATTCCCAACTCCCCCACTGCACGTTAATTCTGTGCCTCTGTCTCTAAACGACCAAACTGCCTTCCTGTGCCTCCTGTCTTTCCATTCCTCCTCCTCGATTTTTTATCTCTGACAAACAGCACAAGGCAAGCCCCGGAGGGGGTTGGGGGTAGGGGAGGCCAAGGAAAGGAAGACCAGTCATTCCACTGAGCTTGCCTGGTTAGAGGATGAGGGTGGGAGACAAGCTTGTCCCATACTCTGACCAGTCCGATTTCTGACCACCACCACTACCTCCCCTTACCCCAGGGCCTCAGACCACTTACCTGTCCTAAGTGACCCCAGGTTTTAAAATAGATGTTTCTTTAAAAGATAGAAAGTGTTTACTGAGAAAACTTCTTGTGCAGTCAAAGCATGAGGCTGAAGACCATATAAACTAAGTGAACCACCTCAGTGATAAATTTCTTAGTCAACAATTTAGCAAGCATTTACTTGGAGCCTATTATATACACAGCTTGAAATCAGAGGCAGCCATTAAGCCAAAGATCTTAGAATCAGGAAGAATTGGGCCCTTCACACCTTGCTTCAGATGCTCCTTAGAAAGTCATTTAACCTTTCCAGAGCAAAGTTTCCTCACCTGAAAAATGAGAGAACCAGTCTTGACCACTAAAGCCTCTTCCAATTCCACCTCACTATCTCTCCCTAACTCTGAGCTTTGTTTAGGCTCATACTCTGCAGTCTCATAGGAATTACTAACAGGGAGCAGGGAGCTACAAAAGAAAAGCTGGAAAACTGGGACAGCCCACTGGCTCAGCACATAGAGAGCCAGGCTGGGAGTCAGGAGATCCTGGGTTCAAATCAAGCCTCAGACACTTCCTAGCTATGTGACCCTGGGCAAGTCATTTAACTCCCATTGCCTTGCCTTTACTCTCTTTTGTCTTGGAACTGAAACTTAGTATCAATTTTAAAATGAAGGGAGGAAGTGTATTTTAATCTTTAAAGGAGGGATGAAGGAAGGAAGGAAGGAAGGAAGGAAGGAAGGAAGGAAGGAAGGAAGGAAGGAAGGAAGGAAGGAAGGAAGGAAGGAAGGAAGGAAGGAAGGAAGGAAGGAAGGAAAACTGGAAAATCTTGTACCTCCCTCAATACAGTTTCAGGATTTGTTTTGAAATCCTCAGTGTTTCCAGAACATCAGCCACACCCAGAGACTAGAAAGACACCTTCTCCTAGGAGAAGCCTATGAGAGACTAGGAACCTTCCCAAAAGGAGACATGTCTTTTTCCACATCTGTGTCACCTGTCTACTCCCCCTTCTCCCTCTCTCACCCAACACAATAGGATATTTAGGGTATTCCCACACAAGTCATTCCTTCTTGAAACCATGGGAATTGCAGCCATCTCCCAGTTAGATGTTACAAGTCCCTCTGCCCACTCAACCCACCCTCAAACACTGAAGTACCCCTAAGAACCTGGTCTTCAAGAGGCAGGATTTATAGCCAATATAGGTGAGACTAGGTCAAACCCACAGAAACCCTGCCCTCATACCCCTAGGTCTCTCTTCTCTCTAGTCAGCTATTCCCAGCAAAGAAATGACCACCGAAGCACTTCCTGGTCCCAACCTAGTCTCTCCCTTCTCCCAATATTTTTCCCCTCCCCCCCATCTTTCCACATTGCTCTGTTGTTCACAAAGAAACTTTCCCCTTCCCAGGACCAAGATTCCTGACATTTTGGCATCTGAATATCCCAACTACAAAAGCCTTCTCTCACCCAGAACAGCTCAGCTTCTGCAATGACAAAGATTTGACTTTTCTGGCTACCCAGGCCCACTCACAGTCCCTCCACTCCTCATAAATAGTGGGTTTCATGAACACTCACTCTCCCCTTCCCAGAACACTCTGGTTTGGCATCTTCTACTTACTCAGGTGTCCCACTGCCCACCCCAGCCAACCCCACCCCAGGAGGGCAAGCAGGCAGGTGCTTATTAAGGGCTTCCGGAGTGCCTGACCCTGCAGCCCTGGGGATGGAAAATGCTCTCCACCTGTTCCCTGGACTGGGGAACTTGAGGCTACAGTAGGGTATGGTTTGGTGCTTTAAAGAGCTCAGAAGCAGAACTACATGTTGGGAAATAGTAACCCTTACTCCAATTTCCCAAGTCACATCCCTCAAGCAACAAAGATAGCCCTTCAAATATGCCAACTGGTCAAAACAAAATTTCTTTGCTGTCCAGAATCAAACCAATGCTGTTAGCAACCTATAGTCCAACCTCACAGGGAAATCTACTATTCTCCACTACCTTTCAAGGGACTGATCTGTCTAATCAACCAGTTATTCTGAATCAGAAAGCTCAATGCTGTACCTATGAACTCCACTATAATACCCCAATGCCCTCCCTTCCCTTCCCTCCCAATAAGGCACAATTGGCTTTAATCATATGTCCCATTCTCTCCCCCCTGGGAAACTTGTCTCTCCCTGGCTGGAAGCAGAAGCAAAGAACCGGATGAAAGGAAACAGCTTTAAATACAAAGCAGCTCTCAACTGCACACAAAATGACAGGTGGCTGGCTGGTCCAGCAGACAAGGCAGAGTTGTCCTTCACCACTACCACCCCCAAAAGAAAATATACACATGCACCTGCATACCGCCCCTCTCTCCAAGAGTCCAACACATAGAGTTGGGCAACTGTGAGTAGCCACTCTCTCAATATATCATTGCTGCCTTCAAGAGAGAGGCAGACAGTTCTTCCATATCAACATGGCTTGCCTAAGTCAAAGAAAACCACTACCATTCTGAACAGAAATGTTTCCTGCTAGAAAAAAGCTTCAGCCTCTTTCCATAGGGATGAGAACAGAGAATGCTTGCCAACTTTGTTAATTCTAAGCAATTATTTTTCATTAAAATACTTGTCCTCAGGGTTACCAATCTCCATGTTTGATTCAGTCAAAAATACTTCTTAAACTCCTACTATGTGCTATACACTGTACTAAACACTGGAGATGCAAAAAGCAGAAAACATTTTCTCAAAGAGTTCACAATCTAAGGAGAAGACTATGCAAACAACTATGTACAAACAAAATATATACAGGATAAACTGGAAAAATTAAAAGATGGTAGGAGCTAAGATTAGGAAGAGTTGGGAAATGCTTCTTAGAGAATGTGGGATTTTATCTGGGACTTGTAGGAAGCAAAGGAGATAAGAAAAATGAGCATTCCAGGCATGGGAGACAACCAGAAGCAAGATGAAAAATCTTATCTAGGTTACAATGATTAATGGGTGAAAGAGGACTAGGGTACCCTTGTCTAGTCATGTATGCATTCATCCACATTCTCGTGTTGAAAGTGAATGCTCCTAGAAGAGTCTAACTCTCTCATAGGAGGAGGGATAAAGGCAGGAAATTCCCACAAAATCTAGTGCCTTCTCAGAACAACTATCTTCAAAAGATGTGTGATTTTGTTAGTGAGGGTGATCTCTTTTGAGATTCATATCACAACTTCTCCATGAAGTGAGGAGTCCTTCCACATTCCAGCTAGTCATCAGACAAGAGACAGTCATGGACATAGGGTCATATCTGGGAGTCTTTCTGGTTTAATAGGACCTGCCACAGCTGGCAGAACCAGCAAGCACCCAGGGTCACCTCTGGTGCAGTGACTAGGCATTTGGAAAGGGCTTTAGCAAGGATACAATTCAATTAGCTTGAGGCAAAGGAAATCTCACTCTCCTCAAGGAAAGAGAAAGAGGGGTTTATCAGAGGCTCTTTTCTCCCCACCCTAAACATAGTCCCAGTCTTTGGGGAAAGGAAAGGGTCAAAAGCTAGGAGATCCAAACTCTTTTACCCCTATTGACAAAGTAGGAATGTGAAAGGATTTAGGGGTGAGAAGCTATTACAAGGATAGGATGTGAGTGATTTTCAAGATGCAAACAGAAGTCAGAAGTGCTTCAGGGCTGATCACAAACATAATGGGGAGGGCCCTAGAGCTCAGGAAACCTGAGCAGTGAGAGCTCCCCCTGCCAGAACAGCCGAGACTATTCTGAGTGCAACTGGGGGCTGAGGGAATGGGGGGGGGGGGGGGCCTCCAGGAGCAAAGGGAGGCCGCCAACACTGTAGGCAGCTGCTGGTTCGGTAGCCGGGAGAAGCCATTAACGGTGTTTGGCTAGAGAGCAGAGGGGATCGTAGTTCCTGGACACACATATAGGCCTGGGTTTCATCCCTGTGGGATCTCAGGTTACAATGGAGTTTGGGGGGTGGGGTGAGTTGGGGAGAATGTCCAGAGCCATAGCCCCCCCCCCCCCCAGAGCTCAGTCCTGGGTCAAGTTCAAGCCAGGCAGCATTCACTCTATTCTTTCACCAAACTAGCTTCATTGATCCCTAAGCAATTATACCATGTTTTTTTTCATAGAAGAGAAATAGGTATTTTTCAATATAAGAATAACTCTAACCCTAGTATCATCCCCTTCATGGGGTAAAAGTTTTGGGAATTGGAGTCTCTCTACTCTGCACAGACACCTTCCTTCTCCCTTGTCTGGCCATGGGTGAGCCACATTCAATTAAAGTTCACAGTATCAGCCTGCAGAACTCTAGTGACCCCAATTGCACTTCCTAGATAAATAAAGCTTTGTGGAGATGTATTAAGAAGTAGCCCCCTGACAAAGGTTTAATTACTCAACTTTACAAAGAGCTAAATCAATTGTACAAAAAACCAAGCCATTCTCCAATTGATAAATGGGCAAGGGACATGGATAGGCACTTTTCAGATAAAGAAATAAAAACTATTAATAGGCACATGAAAAAGTGCTCTACATCTCTTATAATCAGAGAGATGCAAATCACAACAACTCTGAGGTATCACCTCACACCTAGCAGATTGGCTAATATGACAGCAAAGGAAAGTAATGAATGCTGGAGGGGATGTGGCAAAGTCGGGACATTAATTCACTGCTGGTGGAGTTGTGAATTGATCCAGCCATTCTGGAGGGCAATTTGGAGCTGTGCCCAAAGGGCGATAAAAGACTGTCTGCCCTTTGATCCAGCCATAGCACTGCAGGGTCTGTACCCTAAAGAGATAATAAGGAAAAAGACTTGTACAAGAATATTCATTGCTGTGCCCTTTGTGGTAGCCAAAAATTGGAAAATGAGGGGATGCCCATCAATTGGGGAATGGCTGAACTAATTGTGGTATATGTTGGTGATGGAATTCTTTTGTGCTAAAAGGAATAATAAAGTGGAGGAATTCCATGGAGACTGAAACAACCTCCAGGAAGTGATGCAGAGCAAGAGGAGCAGAACCAGGAGAACATTGTACACAGAGACTAATACACTGTGGTACAATCGAACATAATGGACTTCTCCATTAGTGGCAATGCAATGTCCCTGAACAATCTGCAGGGATCTAGGAGGAAAACACTATCCACAAGCAGAGGACAAACTGTGGGAGTAAAAACACTGAGGAAAAGCAACTGCTGGACTACAGGGGTTGAGGGGACATGTCTGAGGAGAGACTAAATAAACACTCTAATGCAAATACCAACAACATGGAAATGGGTTCGAATCAAGAACACATGTGATACCCAGTGGAATCTCGCGTCAGCTATGGGATAGGTGGGGGAGGGGGGGAGGAAAAGAAAATTATCTTTGTCTCCAATGAATAATGTTTGGGAATGATCAAATAAAATATTGTTTAAAAAAAAAAGAAGTAGCAACAGCAACAACAAAGCTTGAGATAGTGGGCAGACAGTAAAGCAGAGGCCAAGAGCTTGCAAAAAAGACAAGGGTGAAGTAGAGGAAAGGCAGAACACCCTGTACCTCGGTTTCCCCTATCCTGAAAAGCAAAAGAATAATCCTTTTTGCTTACAAAGCCGCCTTTCCTTCCTTCCTCCACTCCCCTAAACCCACCTCCCTGGGGGTCTGGACAGCTGAATGAGATCATGTCTGTGGAAAATGCTACAGCTTTGTGGGGAGAAGTGTGAGGTGGATAGAAGGAGACAAAGAGGTGAACAGCTGGTCACTGCTACCCCCAAACTCCTGCCTTCCTTGGTTTTTAAGCAGAATGACCAGGAGATAAAAAAGGGGTGCAGAGATGAGGATCAGAGAACAGCTCTAAAACCAGATAACAAACAGATCATCAAGAGGGAGTATTCTAGCCCCCTTAGTCTGTAATCAAAAAAGGTATTACCAAATATCAAACTCCCTCTTAGTCTTACCTATTTTAGAATAAAAGGAAAGATAATGGGGAGGAGCAGGGGGGTTCTGCAGAAAATAGAGATGGCCCACACTTTAAGAGAACCAACTCTTAAAGCCATAATACTTCTGAGAGGGCCAAAAATCTATTGGGGGATGAGGGAGAGGAGATAATGAGGCTTCAAAATGGAGGAAAAGGTCAGCTCTGGCCTCCTAAAAGCAAAGAGTTTTGGATGGGAGACCCACACAATTTAATAATGACTACAGTTTCCATTCTTCAGTTCAGAGAGGCAGTGGGTCTCCTCTATTTCCCTCCCCCCTAGTGAGGGGAAGGAGATGAGTTCCTACTGATGTCATTTCTTCCAGAATAACACACACGCCACACACGCCACCCCAGCCTTCCCCAGCCCCACTGCCAGGGCTCTGGGTATGCTGTGGGCCAGCCAAAGAGCCAGCAACACCTCACTGCTAATGGTTTCCTTTTGCTTTGGGGCTCCACCGCCACACCCCACCTCTCACCCCTTAGGACCCCACAGACAGAACTGGAAGGTAATAGAGTAGGGGGAGGGAAAGGAGATAGGTTAGAAGGCGAGGCTAACGGGCCTGGAATAGCATTGTGGCCGCTCCCCTCCCTCAGTGCCAGCAGCCATCCCAAGGCCAATCTGTTTTTCCATGCTATTGTGCCAGCCCGGTCTAGTGGGGAAAAAGCCAGCTTGGCTGGCTGGCTCAACTGCTAGAGGAGGGGATTTTGGCAGAGAGAGGCCCAATGCCAAGGATGCAGCAGAAAAAAAGGGGTCTGTGATGCTAAGCTATCTCTTCAGAGCTAATTCGAACACACATACCTTATCCATCTCCACAACTCATCAGACAGTTTTATGTAAAAGCATGCCAATATATAGGCAAAAAGTATTTACCCCAAACAAATACATCAGGCCCATTGGGAGGCTGCACCCCAACATGTCACACACCAGGTAGACATCCAAACCAAATGGGGGATTCAGACCTCTTAAAAGAGAGGCAAAGTCCACATACTTGAATACACATGCACACTGGGCAAAAGGAAACTTTCCATTCTGGCCCCAAAAGTTGGCAAAAAGTGCTGCTGATCTGGATTAGACCGTCCCTTTCAGACTGCAAAAGTTCTCTTCCCTTCCACCCAAACTAAGCACCCTCCCTACCATCCCCCAAACACTGGGGCCTCAAGCTCAGTCTAGGCAAGGAAGCCATTTCCATCACCGGGACTTCAGGGATGATGGGAGTCCTAGAGATAAGTGAGAGAGCCACTAAGGAAGGATTATCTATTGATCCCTTACCCTACTCCAGAGTTCCAGGGAGGTTCAGAAAGGTTTTGCTTTCAACAAAATATTATACCTATTGCCTCCCAGGAGCACACCAGAGTTTAATAATCCTGGGAAAGGTCCTCTACACATTCTCCCTTGGACAACTCTAAGGAGTCAGCAGGGCAGAGTGGATATAGCCCTAGATAAAAAGTTAAAATGCGTGACTTCAAATCTCAGCCTTACCACTTCCTACAAGTCTGACACTGGGCAAACTAACTTCTCTGGGACACAGAATTCCTTCACCTATAAATTAGAGGGTGAGCTAGATTTGTGTTGAGGTCTTTTTTCTAGCACTAACAGTCTATGAAAAATCTATGGAATAAATTTTAAATGGCATATCTGTCTCTGATCTCTCCAATTAGATCCAAAGTTTCTTGCGGGCAAAGATCATACACACAAACTTATTATCCAACTAAAATAGGATACAGGGACCATATGTCTCCCACTCCTTCATACAGGAGGTATCTGGGTAGATAATGAGACCTAGAACTTGAACAAATTTTAAAAGTTATCTGGTGTATTAGCATTCAGTTTACAGTCACATGGATAGTGCTGGTACTCAAATCATATCTTCCGATTCCCAAACCACTGAGTTTGACATCACTATCTCAACCTCTCTAATTGCTTCCCCCTGTATCTTTTCCCTCTGAAACTCCCAGAAAGAACTGCCCATAGCTCCTTGCCGGGCAGCCACCACACAGACATAACTGCTGAGAGACTCAAATGCTACAATAAAGAGTCAACCCTGGGGAGTGATGACATACACATGGCCCCTAGAGGATGGGTGAGTAGCTCATCTGGAAACACCCCATTCTGGAAGGACCTCTCTCTAACTCCTGACTACTTAGCTCCTGAAAGTTGAGCTCTGACGCCCCCTCTATCCTACGGTCAGCTGTGTGGTCACAGTAGGTGGGAGGTACAGTGGGAGGGAGGCAGTGCTGGAAGGAGCAGGCAGCACTGTGCGGTGCACTCAGCACACTGTCATTCATTAGCATGGACATATGGAATAGTCATCGTGGGAGGAAGCAGACCCAGGCAGCCCCCAACCTGTTTCCTCCCAGTGCGGCCATGCTGCACCACCACCCCCACCCCCCCATCCCCCAGTGGGCAAAGGGATCAGACAGTAAGACTCAAGGGGGGAAAGATGGGGGACAAGAAAAGAGGGGCTGCTTAGGGTCAGGACTGGGACTCTCATACCCCTAACCCAATTCTAATGGAACTTCCACCCACCTTCTCACCTCTGTACTCTATTTGCTATCATCATTGATTTTATAAAATACAAAATATAAAAAAAGTAGCCGACAGGATGTGGCTGCTGACAGCCAGAGCCCTTGGGGTGGGGGGAGGTAAAGAGCCGCACCACTGAGCTCGTTCCCTCCCTCACCCGAAGCGCGCCCGGCTGCTCCCGGCCAGGAAACCAATTTATTTTGTTTTGTCTCTGTTCTCTGAAGGCACAGCAGAGACCGGATCGGGCTGACAGCCAAGGCTCGTGCAGTCGGCTGCCAAATGAACAGGAGGACAAGCAAAAAGGGGAGGAAACAGAGTTTGGAGAGATGGGGGTGGAGAGGGAGACTCCTCCTTTTACCCTCCATGTCCCAAGAGAAAAGATTAGGAATTGACAGAGAAGAGCTTCCTTGATAGATCAGTGACCTGACACTATCAGTCCTAAGAAGAAAAAAAGTCACTTATTGGGGCCACAAAGCAGGTCATTTGGCCCTAAGAGCACTGGTTTGGGAGAACAGTGGTCATTGATAAGATGTAAATCTTGGATCTTGGAGGAAAATCCCTCCTCAGGGAGAGGTCCAAGGGAGTCCTGGGCCTACTCCAATATATAAAAACTACAAATCCCAGCATTCAGTGCAGCCTGGACAGCACCCTGGACTTACACAGGAAGTACTTTCCACCTCTCTGGCTGGGCCCCACAGTACTACCATTAGCCATGGGGAAGGAAGGGGAACCAGGGAGCCAGCTTAAATTTGGGCAGCTATGGGAAAGGATGCTGACAGGAGTTAGGAAAACCTGGATTCAAATAGGGCCTCAGACACTTCCTAGCTGTGTGACCCTGGACAAGACACTTAACCTCAAATGCCTAGTCCACTCTTCTGTCTTAGAAATAATATTAAGAAAAAAGGTAAGGGTTTAAAAAAATTTTTTTCTAGACAAACAAAATCCAACACAGCAAAGGAAAGTATCAGTTAGAAAAAAATGTTGACACAATATTTATGATAAGGGTCAGAGGGTTGGAAATATATGAAACAGAACCATTCCTCTAATGGATAAGTGGTCAAAGAATATAAACAGAGTTCTCAAAAGAATTGCAAACTATTAATAACCTTAAGTATTGCTCCAAATAACTAAATAAAAGAAATGTAAATCAAAATAACTCTCAAGTTTCATCTTTTCACACTCAAAAAACTGGCTATGACATCAAATATGAAGGAGCTGCAGAAAAATAGTACACAATTGGTGGAGCTGTCAACTGGCCCAATGGATCTGGATAGTTTGGAACTATGCTAAGAAACTGACTAAACATCCATACACTTTTAACCCAGAGATTCCATCCTATGGAAGTCAAAGGCAGAAAAGTCTTATGAACAATAAAACATTTATCTCTGCAGTTTTTGTGGTAGACAAAAAACTAGAAATAAAGTAGATGCTCATTGAGCAATAAAGAATCTGGAGAAATATGGAAAGATAGATGAAGAGTGAAATCTGCAGAACTAGGAAAACCATAACTCAACCACAACAAATCAATAAAAGGGGGGAGGGGGGGAAGATAGTCAGCATTATTTAATTGTAATGTCCTTGGAGGAGAATCAAGATGAACAGAGCCACCCCAGAGAAAGAGGACTATGGATATGGGCTGCTGCACACACTCTCAGCTCAGTTGCTAACTGGTTGATTCAGCTGAACTTTTTTTCTCATTCTTTTTTTTATCTTTTCCATGAGGCATGGCTCACTGGACAGGGGCAGAGGAGAGGGATAAATTTGGAAATGAAGATGATATAAACACAAAAGATATCAAATAAGATTTTTAACAGGAAAAATGAAACAATCACCTAAGTGAATCTAGCACGCAGGCAACTGAAGACTGCCTCCCACTTTAAGCCACCCTTAGGAGGCAAAAAAAAGTTGTGTCCTCCCCTTTCTAACCCATCTCCAATTCCCTGATGTGTCTTGACCCCAGTTTACTCCCTAGGGCCAATAATGTCAAACCTATGACATATGTACCCTCTCTGTGGGCATGCCTGCAGTCGCTCACCAGAGTTCCTTACTAGAAAGCCAGAGGGACTGGGGTGGAGCTATTCCCCCCCCTTCCCCTCTCTAAGCACCTGAGGACATTTTTCACATGATCCACCCAGTGGCCTAATAGAAGCGATTCCTCCCTCCCCTGTCAAGGGTAAGGTGCTGATGGGGAGGGGCTCACATACTTCGCATGAGGTTGTGGCACAGATGGCAGCCAGTTGAGTCTATGGTGAAGGTGATTCCCAGGATGGGGCTGGAGAAGAGCATAGCTCATAGTTGGAGGGGAATGAAAAGCTTGGGCCACTCTCCTTCCTATTTACACACACACCTTCCTATTTACACACGCCTCTCATCACTTGCCCCCGTGCCCAGCAGCCCAATGGGGGCACTTCCTCCCTCCCCTGACTGGAGGTGGAGGGGATGGGGGTCCCCCATGGCATTCAGTCTTGGGGTGTCAGAGTCAGCACTAAAAGGTTTGCCATTGCTGCCTTAGGGCTATCTCAGTAATAGGATGGGGGTATTTCTCTTAGGAACATCAGTCAGTCTGTCTAGAGATCTTTGTGGGAGTAGGAACAATCTTTACCTGGGACAAAGAGGGGAAAGTGTTGAATGAATGAAGGGAATGAATTACAGACAACACTGAGTCTTCCTATTCCTGACTGTCTAGAGTAATTATGGCCTCTATTAAACAACATATCACTTGATCCTACATGGTCTTATTGTGTTCTTTAACTGTTACTCTCCTACACAAAGATTCTAAACTCTTGACAAGGAAAGATATGGTTCAGTAAAAAGAATTTTGGATTTAGAGTCAGAGGACCAAGTTCAAATCCTATATCTGCAACTACTTAGATGATCCTGGGCCAATTCACTTCCCACCCCTGAGACTAAGCTCTTCATCTATAAGAGGAGAGGGTTAGACTAGAAGGCCTCTGAAGTCTAAATACCCACTGAACCAAATGGTCTGGAAGGGGCATCAACCCCCCACACTAGGCATATCAGAAACACAGCTGCAAACTGAGAGTATACATCAGCTCCCACTAAACAAATTCCTAAAGGATTGTGCCTTGAAATGGAGGTAAGAGGGAAAAGGGGGACATTTTAAGGATGGTGGGAGACCGGAATCTGGGAAGGGAGAGAAAAAGCTAAAGGAAACTACTGATGTCACCAAGTCCTGAATGAGCCTCTCCTGCTGGGGTGCTGATGCTGGATCTGCTGCGTAGGAGAAGCCTTGAGAGTCTTTCATGAAAAAGCCCTTGGCCAGCTTGTGGTTCCCCCACCCCCAGGCATGTCTGAGACATTACACAAGTGCACATTTTCTGTCCTCATATATCTCCCTAGCTCCCAAAGCTTTATTCCAGACCTGGGGGCAGAAGACCCTAAGCCAGAATACTTGTTCAGGCATAACCCCCAACCCCACCAATGACACTTCCCACTCCAGCAATAGCTTCTCATGGTTAGTAGCAGCTGCTCTCCTAGGAAGTTAGGCCATTAATTTGTTGGTTGGGTTCCAGGATTCTATACCTCAACACCAATCCTCTGGGAACACCAAGACAACCAAATAGCTCTGATCTGATTCTTATCCCTACAACCCTCAAAATATCGTCTGACCTCAAATCCAACAGTTCCTCCACCCCTTCACAAATTTTCCACAAAGGGCAGCCAGAAACCCCCAGAGGTTGGCCTGGGAGAGGGCAATTCCTGCTATAAGCTAACAAGGGACCCCCCTCCAGGGCTTGCCCAATCCTGCTCTATGCTTAGAGAAGCACCACATGAAGAATTGTAGCACCCACACTCCTGTGTACTGAAGACTGAAGAAAAGAGCCCTGGCCACCAACCCTCTAATTCCATAAAACTTTAAGTGGGTTCTGCAGATTACAGGCTGCTTACACTTGTAATCTCATAAGCCTTCTAACCAACCCTCTGAGGCCAACAGGGGAAGGCTTTTGATCCCCATTTTACAAATAACTAAACTAAGGCCCAATAGCAAGTAGCCAGTCAGTGGCATAACAAAGACTAGGATCACATTTTCTAGATCTTCCTACTCCAGTGTTCTTCTGTCCTTTTTACTCCACTAGGAAGTTAGTTCCAGCCCAATGAAGGCTTTCGCTGACAGACCTCTGGAGGGCAAGGTCTATCTGATATTCTTCTTCAAGTACACAAGTTAACTTGATTTCTATAATATTCACTAGCCTGTGAAGACAGTTTGATAAAGGTTTCTGGATGGGGAGTAGAAAGTCAGGTCCCAAGTCTAGAGAGAACAATACTCAGAAGAATAGTTCCAGTCCTAACTCCTTTAGGAAGTTTTCCCTAACTATACAAGTTCATATTGACCTCTCCCTTCTGCCAACTACCATTGCATTTACCACAAAATCTAGTACCCAGGCAGAGACTCTTGGCTATGGCTCTCTCAAGAGTGCCATACTGTGGAACAGAGCATCCCCTTTAGAGCTCAAAAGCTATGCTAGCAGGATTCAAGCTCTGGCAGGTCCTACAAAGTTAGGAAGATTTCTATTGCCCAAGGACTTGCTTACCTAGGTGCAGGAGGTATTGGAGCCACCAAGGGATACATTTTTTTTTTAAACCACAACTACTCACAAAGGATTACCCAGTGTTCATCCATGAATACGCCTAGGGGTTATTATGATTCATGTTCCTGTGGGGAATACTCCTTAATGAAACCAGGGATCATTTGACACATTAACATGTGTCTATGTGGTCTACTCAGACAAACTGTAAATACCTTGAGAGAAGGGACTGAGTTTCATATCTCTTTTTTTCTCCCACATGCACAGAGTAAAAATGCTCAAAAAAGAGTTCTCTATAGAGGGTAGTTTGGTAGCTCAGTGGATTGAGAGCCAGGCCTAGAGACGGGAGGTTCTAGGTTCAAATCTGACTTCAGACTTCCTAGCTGTGTGACCTTGGGCTAGTCACTTAAACCCTTACCTAGCCCTTACCATTCTCCTCTGCCTTGGAATCATACAGAAGGTAAGGGTTAAAAAAAGAGTTCTCTATAAAGCCGTCTTATTTAATTGCTTCATGTTTGCCAGTCTTAACTCTCCCAACTAGATTATGTGTGAACACCTTGAGAATACGGCTGTATCTTCTGCTTTCTTTGAAATAAACATGAAATCATTGGACATTGAGCAGGTCCCCACACACACATTCCTGTTGATTAACTTACTAGGGTTATACATGTGAGATAGGATAAAGTCCTTGAATCCTTCTCAGCTTCCTCCCATGCAAAGATGCATAAGTCACTACAAGACCCACCAAAAAGCTGTATCTGAAGAGTTTGATTTGTCTCTTAGTAGTGGAGGAAAACACATAACTCTGGTGTTTAAGTCATTACCACTTCTAGGTTTAGCTGGCTGGGGGATGGGAGGATGGGCAGTTTGCTTTCAAAAAGAAGACCCTATCCAACATAAAGAATCATACTATATATAAGAGAAAGTAAGGCACAGACCAAAAGCAAACCAAAGCCCAGGTTGGGAACCATTCGGGAATCAAGAAGGAAGGAAAAGGAAGCCTCACATTACAGCTGTATCATAGCCCCTATCTTATCCCAACAGGTTACTGGAACCCTACCTCTTCATCAGAGCTGTCCTCTGCATACTCATCTTCTTTCTTTGGTTCTTGGCTCTGGTTACTGGCTTCCTTTGTGTTCTGCAAGGTGGCACCAGCCTAAGGACAAACAGGAACAGATTAGCTCATCATGAAAGAATACCTGAAACTCACATACATAGTGTCAATCACATGACCATCCAACAAATCTCTGCAAAAATCATTGTTTCCTATCATGGGATATGTCCCATACCCACACACCCCCAGCAAAGTGATCCAGGGAATAAATTTCTTGGGTCCTTCCCTCTCTCTACCCCAAAATCTTCAGCTCAGTCAACAGTAATAAGTTTCCAAGGACAGAGAGTCTACAATTTCAAAGAGGAAGGATTATCCCAGAGCCTCAGGCATGTTGGGGACAGGAAAACTCCCATCTCCCCACCACCAAGCCTCACTATGGCCCAGGCTTCTCTCCACAAATAGCTTTTGTAGTTAATTTTACTCATGCCTCTGGCACCTTAGACAGGCACTGTGCTAGGTTCTGTGGGTTATGAAAACAAAAATTAAATTTCACTTGCCCTCAAGGACCTCCCATTTTATAAGGGGAAACAATATGTACACAAAATATAAGATAAATATAAGGTAAATTGTTTCATGAAGAGAGCACTAGTACCTAGGAGACTAAGAAAAAGCTGTATGGAGAAATTGGTAACTGAGCAGTTTCAAAGGAAATGAGGAATTCTAAGAGGCAAAAAGCATAGCAGGAGTAGATTCTAGGCCTGGAGACAGGACACGTCAAGTAGTGTGAAGGCCAGCAAGGTCAGTCTGGCTGAATTTTAGAGTATAATGGTTTAAAAGGTAATGTTTGGCTATGGTGTAAAGAACTTTAAAAAATAAGCCCCCAAACCATTGGAGTTTACTGAGAAAGAGAGTGGTCAGACGTGCACTTCAGGATAATCACTTTGGCGGCTGGGTAGAGGACAGACTGGAGAGGGGGCAAGGAGGCCAATTAGGAGACTAGCACAAAAGACCAGAGAAGAGGTCATGAGGGGCTGAATCAGGATAATGGCCATGTAAGTAGGAAAAAGATACTGTAGAGGTGGAAACAATAAGATTTGCGTTCTTTCTGATTAACTAATGGCTTCTGCCACCTCCTTCATAGGAACAAGAGAATAACTTCTAACTGCTGGATTGCAAAGTGAGATGGTGTGGGGCTTAGGGCTGGTTAAGTAACAAAGCAGTTCAACTAAGGGCTTCAAAAATCCTGCCCCCCCCACCTCCCCCACACACTCCGGTAACTTAAAAAACGGCTGTAGGGATGCTGCTCCAATGGCCCCCACACATCCACCCTACTCTGGGCTCAGACCCAGGAGGGGAAACTGCGGCCCCAAAAAGGGGAGGAGGTGGGAAGAGGGTTGGGGGGAGCTGTTGGAAAACTACAAAGAAGGAAAGAACCACTAAGATACCAAGGCCAGTGCTGAGAGCTGCTTACATATCACAAAGCAAGAAAGTATCACTATATCCACCATTATTCTTTGTAGTTCTTATGTTATAACTTGGCTCTACTTTACTCTTGAAAGGGGCACCAATTCACTGATGTGGCAGGGAAGTTGGTACCTACAACATCTATGTTGTGGGGAACAAGAAGTACACAGAATGGTATTGGATTTGACCAAGAGAAAAACTTCAAGGAAAGTTTCTTTGCTTTGTCCACTCTCCCAAGCAGCCTGAATCTATCTCTAGTTCAATGAGACTGGTACCTAGAGGACCCCTTTCTCTCTCATGATCTGGCTGCAGACACTTCCACTTATAGGGCAAGAAACTCTGAAGTGAACGGATTTAGGTCACCATTACAATAGAGAGACAGCATTATCCCAGGCAGAGAATCGGGGGCTGGAATTGTAACCCCTTCGCCATCTACCACACCCTGTCTGGTCTATGCCAACAGCCACCACAGCAGGTCAGTGAGTGGGCGAAAAACAGCATTCGGATCTTGCCCTGGAAAACAGATTCCCCCATCTCTTTACACCCCCCCCTCCACTGGGGAGGCCCAAACCAGATCAAGTTTACTGGAGGAACTGGGGAATGATTGGAAAAACAGCCCCCAATACTGATTCCCCTGAGGAAAGTAAACTTCTTGCTGTGTAAAGATCACCTTTGCTCTCTTTAGCCAATGACTACACCCCCCCCCCAACCTGATACAAAGCACTGCACCCTATATATCCTTGCTATGAAAACAAAAAACTTGATAAAATAAATTTTATTTAAAAAAAAAGGGAGAGATAAGTTTTTTTCCAGGCAAGAAACAGGACGGAATTCAGTTTCCACATCTTCCTTCCATTTCTCCCTTTCCTTTGCTCCCGCCCTGTGTTCATAGGAACCTCCCAAATAAAAGTGGGTCAAGACTGCCTTGGGAAGCACCTCAAATCAAGAAGGCTAAGGGAATGCTCAGACATCTTGCCTGGTTAGATGGTACTACCCTCAAAGTGATCTTCTGATGCCTGTGGGAAAAGGGATGGCAATACTCTTATGGTCCTTCCTATCACCAACATCATATCTTAATGAATGATAAAGTACACATACCACTGTGTATAAACCTTAATTCTACAAATATGAGGTGGTTCCAGGTCCAAAAAAGGGTCAATCAATCCATCGTGTCACAGAAGGAAAAAAAATGTGACCCAGAGGACAATGATAATATTGAATTAATAGAGATGGTTGCTTCAGTATTCTAGGGAGACTATGCTAGACTAGGACCCGAACGTCATTTCTGGCTCCAAACTAAGGCATTTCTTCTCTTTCAAATCTGTTTTCCTATAGGTATTTGCCCTAGATTTGTACTTCTCAGAATATTTAAGGTCTGGCAATCCAATTAACAGATTCTCTTTTAAAACTTCTCTTTTAAAAGCTAATGATTTACTCATTACATTAAGGTCTATCTGATCAAAGGTGTTACCAAATGGACATATTTGATAAGCCTGGCTTCAAGGTAGAAAAAGATTCAAATCTACTTATGAAATTCAAGTAACTTGCATAAATTTGAAATCCAGGAAGAATCTCTAAAAAAAGAACAAAAATAAGAAGATAATTTAGGTACTCTATTTGAGGAAAGTTAGAAATAAATCTGAGTGGTCAAAAATGTATGAGTAGTATGCTAAGCTGGACTCAAGAACATACCAACTGAGGATGAACATAAGAATGGCAGAGTTGATAAGAATTCTGTCAGAATTGCTAAACCCTAGAATTTGGTGAGATTGGCAGTAAATCCTAAGGACAATGAAAAGGCTTTTCCAAACTATGTTGGGGGTCAAAGAAGGGGGAGGATTGCTGAACATAAAAGTAAGTATGATTATAAGAGATGACAGTGAAAAGGAAAAATAACTGACCTTTTGGGGGGCTCGTTTTATCTTTTAAAAAGAATGACTAGGTACAAGAATAGATAAAACAAAAATCGTTAACAGGAAGCTCAACCCCCAGCTCAAAAAAAAGTGAAAAGATGGTCACCCAGCAGAGTTGCCCTCAGGGTGTTCAAGTCACTGGGCTCAAATAAACTACATCCTAAAGGACTATAAGAAATAAGAGGTCTGATCACTAAGGAGTTATCAGTGACCTCTAAAAGGCAATAAGTTGAGGTTTCTTCTACTTCTATATGAAGTCCCCATAGCATGCAGCAGAAGGAAGGAACCTAGAATACTGGGCCTCCTTGAATACTCATGAGAGAGACTGAGTGGTCTCTGCCCAGAATAAGTATGAGAATCAGGCTAATATAGACAAGACAATAGAGCTGCAGACTGCACAGTGTCCACCAGAGGGCAGCAGGACTTTCGAAGAGCTGACCAATGAAGACGTACATTAGCTGGGAATACTTAGGGGCAGACTTAGGGAATACTTAGGTTCTCCCCAAGGTGAGGTCAGAGTACTTTTTGTCTAGACTGCTCATTTGGCAATCAGTCATATATTTCTTTGTAATATCCCCTAGGTTGCTGCCTTCTGCTGTTATTTAGCCTTTGCATGTTTATTGTGTCCCTAAGAAGTAAAGGGCAAAGGCAAGATCTTATATTATATGTATCATCCACAGCACCTGGCATAGGGGCTTGAATACAGAAAATGTCAAGTGTTGGAAAGAAGCAGCCCACAAACAACCCCTTACCACTTTCCATTATAAATTGAACTATCCTAGCTGTCACTCCTTCCTGTCTCTTCAATTGCCTCCAATTGCCTTCCTCCAGTTAATTTCCCCACACACACACACACAAAGGTGCCTCCAAACCTAGAAGGGAGGAAGCCAAGAGGATTAAAGAACATTATATCACAACTACCACCAAAGATCAAAAGAGACTTAGTCCAAAGCTATCTCCCACACATCCAACTTGCTCTGGGCTCAGAAGTGGTATCAAAGGGAAAGTTAGGACAAAATCAATGCAGCTAAAATAAGAAGGGAAGCAAATAACTGGGGGGGGGGGGAGAGGGGGGAATCCCTGCAGCAAGTTTCTCTGATAATGGTCTCATTTCCAAGCTATATAAAGAACCAGCTCAAGTTTCTCCAATTGATAATTAATTGGAGGATATGAACAGGCAGTTAAAAAGGAAGAAATCCAAGCTATCAATAGTCACATGAAAAAATGGTCCAAATCACCATTAACTAGAGGAATGCAAATTAATGCAACTCTCTGCCTTAAATCTATCAGACTAGAAAAGTTGGCAAAAAAGAAAAAACAATAAATACTGAAGGGCTTTGGGAAAAATAGACCTACTAATGCACTGTTGGTGGAGGGCTGAATTAATTCAGATATCTGGAAAACAATTTGGAATTCATGACCCAAAAGTTACTAAATTGTTTATCCCCCTTAACAAAGCAATATAACTACTAAGCCTATACCCTAAAAGAGATCAAAGAATGAGGAAAAAGACCTATATGTAGTAAAATATTTATAGCAATTCTTTTTACACTGACTAAGAAACAAAGGGGGTGCCCATTGATTAGAGAACAACTGAACAAATCACTATCTACAAATGTAATAAAATATTACTAAGCTATTAAAAAAAAAAACTACCAAAGGGATGGTCCAGGGAAGGCTGGGATAACCTAGTAACTGATAGAGTGAAATGAGCAGAAGTAGAAAAACAAGTTATCAATTAAAAACAAGTCCCCTAGAAAGGCTTAAGAACTATAAACCAAAAAAAAAGAACCTCAATTCCAGAGGACCAGTGATGAAGCATGCTACCCACCTCCTGACACAGAGGTCATGGATTCAGGATGCAAAATGAGCCATAATTTTTAGACATGACCAATAGGAGAATCTATTTTGCTTGACAATGAATTTTGTTACAAGAGTTTTGTTTTTCTTCCCTTTTTTCAACTGGAATGATGGTAGGGAAGGTAGAAAAAATAAAACAATAAAGATCAGGCCTAATCCTGTGTGACTCTGGGCGAATCACTTAATCCCCATTAACTAGCCCTTACCACTCTTCTGCTTTGGAACCAATTGGTTCTAAGACAGAAGGTACAGGTTAAAAAAAAAATTAGGCCTAATCTCTAATTGCACCAAACTTCAAAATAAAGTCAAATTTTCTTGTTCAAAGTCATACTCTGCCTTAGACCAAAATCTATTGTGTTAAATAATTTATTTCATTCATGTTACTAGTCATCCTTGAGATACAGCAATCATTCTCTCACATTTCAGAAGTGAAATCTCTCACAAAGAGATTATGACTTCCCCTTGATCTCATAGAAAGTCCAAGAATTGGGCACTGGACCTAGGCTTCCATGAATGTGAATGCCAGTAGCTGCATAGCCTAGAGTCCACAGCAGAATCTGACCATCATCAGCACTCACTAGCTATGTAACCATGAACAAATCACTGGTGCTTGACCACTTTAGGCTTAAATTTCCTCAGTTTTTAGATTAGAGTAATAGAAGCTACCAGACAAGACTTTATCAAAGATCAACTGAGATAACTAGCCAATCTAGCATTATTTAAATGTAGGCTATTATTAGTTTGCTGTCGAGGCCCTCAAATCCCCTCCCCTTCAAATCCCAATTTCTCAGCTCAAACTCTAAAATGTTCTAAAATGTTCATTCATATATATATATATATATATATATATATCTTACTAGGTCTCATTCCTCAGCACATAAATTCCCCACGGCACTCATATCCTGTAATGTAATAGAAAGGATGGATCAGAAGTTAGAAGAATTGTGTTTGAGTCCTGGCTCTGTAACACATAATACCATATAACTAGGGCAAGTAATTCAATACTAATAATAATAATGATAGCCTAACACTTCCTTGCAACAATTCAACAAACGTTTATTAAATACCTACTGAGGGGCAGCTAGATAGCTCAATAGATAGAGCATCAGGTCTGTAGTCTGGAGAACTTGGGTTCAAATCTGGTCTCAGACACTTCCTAGCTATGTAACCCTGGGCAAGTCACTTAAAACCCTATTTGTCTGGCTCTTGCCCTTCTGTATTAGAGTTGTTTCTAGAACAGACAGTAAAAGTTAAAAAAAAAAAAGCAAACACCCAATGTAAAAGAAATGGAGTAAATGTAAACACAAAAATAAAGAGTCCCTGACTTCCAGTAGTTTACATTCTATTCAGTGAGGCTAAGGTTGAGGGAATGACATGCACTCAGATAAATAATACAAAAATACCAAGTAAGATAAGTTGGAGAAGCAGAAAACACTTACTATAGAAATTAGAGCAATGTGGGAAGTAGCATCTGATCTCTTATAAGGATAAAGGGATTCTAAGACGGAGGAGCCAAGGATGTCAAAGGTTTAAATATACATATAGAGATAGATAGATAGATAGATAGATAGATAGATAGATAGATAGATAGATAGATAGATATGTACGTATGTACAAGGAACAGCAAAATAAGCCAATTTGGTTGGCTCACAGAATGCATGACAGTATAATTAAAAATTTTTTAGAAAGATAAGCTAAAGCCAGATAGTGAACAAGTCTTCCTTGGCCTTGTTTACTCAATTTACATTTCCTAATCATAACACCTTAGGAATGAATAATTAAGGCTTTTCTAAGTACTTTCACATTTATTATCTCATTAAATCTTTATAACAATGCCTCGAAGCAGGCCACTTATTTCCCCGTAACTTGACAATTGAGGAAATAACCTCCTGGGCTGGTTAATAGCAGAGTCAAAAGGAGAACCCAGGTAATTTAGGTCTCTAATACACTGTCTACTCCCTAGACTTAGATTCAGAAGACCTGGTGGAGTCCTTCAACTAGGCTTACTTTATAAGCTTTGTGACCTTTGGGGAAGTCACTTAGTCACACCATGAACACAGGGAGTTTCCTCATCAGTAAAATGAGGATAACACCTGACCTAGCTATCTCAAAAGATTGCTCAGAAGATGAAGTGGAATATACATATGCTAACACTTTTTGAAACAAGTAAGTGCAAGGTATAAACCTACCATAAGGGCAGCCTTAGGACCTTAACAAATTCTCAGCTAAATGTTCTACTTTTAATCATGTTGTTCAGTAGCTGCTAGAGACCAGGCAAATAGATAGTAGCAAACACAGAAAGTGAAGAAGCTGTGTTTCCCCGCCATTTTCTCACATGAACACTGCAACAAAGATCTAAATCATGGTTAAAATGCTTAGGGCAAACTGAAAATAAAAGGATCTTGGAGGACATCTAGGCCAATTTGTAACTAACTAGAACTCCCTCTACAATTTTAGCAAGTGGTCACTCAGCCTTTACTCCAAGACCTCCTCAGTAGTGATTCTATCACTTTTATATAGCTCTAATTTGTTTTGTTTTGGATTTTGTAAAATAATTTCTGTTTCTGGGTACTCCAAATTTGATAAATATTAACAAACACAAACATCTCCTATTCAAAGCACAACTAGAAAGATGGCAATTTGAACCATGAATCTTTACAACAGTCTACTCTTTTTCAAAATGTCAGCTTCAAAACTTTCTGACTTGTTTGTATGTCTCTCTGAACTTCATTCTATTTTCTTATTTTTTTTGAACTTTTGCCTTCTATCTTAGAATATATAATAAAAGATATATATTACAAAAACAATCGTCTTTCTCGGTTACCAAGAGACTACTACTACTATATGTAAAAAATATATAAAATAATATATAATAAAGGTTTGTACCCCCAAGAGATAATAAGGAAAAAGACTTGTACAATAATATTTATAGCCACGCTCTTTGTGGTGGCACAAAATTAGAAAATGAGAGGATGCCCTTCGATTGGGAAATGGCTGAACAAATTGTGGTATCTGATGGTGATGGAATACTGTGTTGAAAGGAATAATGAACTGGAGGAATTCCATGTGAACTGGAACGACCTCTAGGAATTGATGCAGAGTAAAAGGAGCAAAACCAGAACATCGTACACAAAGACTGATACATTATGACACAATCAAATGTAATAGACTTCTCTACTAGCAGCAATGAAATGATCCAGAACAATTTGGAGGGATTTATGAGAAAGAACACTATTCACACCCAGAGAAAGAACTGTGGGAGCAAAAACACAGAAGAAAAACATATAATCAATCACATAGTTTGATATGGCTATGAGTAGGGTTTTGATGTTAAAAGATCACTCTACTGCAAATATGAATAACATGGAAATAGGTTTTGAACAATTATACCCGTATAGCCCAGTGGAATTGCTTCAGGAGGGGGGAGGGGGAAGGAAAAAGTGGGGAGAGGGGGCGGATCATGAATCATGTAACCATGGAAAAATATTCTAAATAAAAAAGGGGGGGGGGAAGAATATACACTAAGTATTGGTTCTAAGACAAAAGTAGTAAGGGTTAGGCAGGTAGTTAAGTTGACTTGCCCAGGGTCACACAACTAGAACAAGTCTGAGGCCACATTTGAATCCAGGACCTCCTATATCCAGGCCAAGCACTCTATCCACTGAGCCACCAACAGGTCCCTCTTCTATGCCTTTAAAAAAAAAAGTCAATGGTCTTTTTTTCTTTTCTGATACCACTGAGGCATGATCTCCTCTCCTCTCAAACCCCCTCAATTAAAAAATAAAATAAAACAAAACTCTTCTTTAAGGCTTTATATATACATTGTTAGGCAAAACAAATCCATACACTGAGGTAGAAGAGGAGATAAAGCATTTACTATATATGTGGCACTGTATCAAGCACAGGGGATAGAAATATAAGCAAAAAAGACAGTCCCTACCCTCATGGAGCTTACATTCTTGTGAGGAAGAGAATATATAAAGAAAATCTAGAAAGAGGAAGGTCATTCATAATAGCACAGCATGGGAAGGTTAGGGGAATTAACAAGACACTTTAAGGCCAAAGCCTATCAGAACCCAGGGTGATGCCAACGGTAGAACCCAAAGTTCTAGTGCATTAGTAAAGATAATGACCTAAGGAGAGTGGAGATTGTGTGAAGATGGCCATGGAATGTTATAACTAAAAATATATATCATTCTGTATTTCAGTCCCCCCTCTCTCTGACAGAAGATAGGTAGCAAAGCTCTGTCATCAGTCCTCTAGGTCGTGGTTAACCATTGCATTGATCGGAGTTCTTAAGTCTTTTAGAGTCAATTTTCATTATTATGTTGTATGAACAATGAATAAATTATTCTATTTCTGCAGATTTTACTTTGTATCAGTTCATAAAGGTCTTCTTAGGTTTCTCTGAATTCATCCATTTCATCATTCCTTAGGGTAGAATAACAAAAAGTTTTATGATTAGAGAGTTTTTTTCTTGTTGAGCCTAAATCTGTTCTACAATTTCGCCCTGTGCTCTCCATTCTATCCTTTAGGGTCAAGCAGAACAATATATAACCCTCCTTCCATATGACAGAACTTCAAATGCCTGCCAATAGTTATCATATCCCCTCCTGTCCAGACTAAGCACAACCAGTTCCTTTAATGGAGTCTGGCATTGGATATTCTTACGAGGACTCTGAAGCCCAGAAAGGTGAAATGATCTGCCCAATGCGACACTAACAATGTGACAGAGTAGAGTCAAACACAGATGTTCTCTTTCTCGTGGTATAGTGAAGCACACAAATGCTAATGCTCAGGCCTCTGAGAGTCTGTTACCTTATCTGTAAAATGTGGATGATACAATCTGTAGTGCCCAGCAGCTAGGTGGTACAGTAGACAGAGCATTGGACCTGGAGTCAAGAAATCCTAAGTTCAAATCTAGCCTCAGATACTTACTAGCTACGTGACCCTGGGTAAGTCACATAAGCCTAATTAGCCTCAGTTTCCTCATGTAGAAAATAAGCTGGGAAAGTTAACAGCAAACCACACCAGTATCTTTGCCAAGAAAACCCCAAATGAAAAACCCCAAATCAAAAAGTGTTAGACATGACTGAAAAACAACTGAACACCACCTATCCCACAGGACTATTGTGTGGCTCAAATAAGAAAATGGATCAAACTACTGTACTAATTTTAAAATTTATATATATATATATATAAATTTACATATATATATGTCATCATCATAGAAGGCCCACACACCAGAATTTTGGGAGCACTAGAGAAACATACTAGAGCAGGATCCATAAGCAACTAGTTCTCAATGTTTTCCAAAGCATGTAATAACCATGACTTCCAAAATCTCATATTTCTTCTTTATGCAAATGAGTTGAAGAAAAATCAATGGAGATGTTTAAGTGGCTGCTGCTTAATAAGATTTCTATAGCACTTTTTAATATTTGTAAAGCTCTATCCATGCATTCTCATTTGAGCACTACAACCCTATATCTACATGAAAGGTAAATAATATAGGTATATTAATTCCTATTTTTCAGATAAGGAAACTGAAACCTTCAAAGGTTCAGTGACTTGCCTATGGTCATATAACTAAGTAGAACAAAACCTCCAGCATGTGAGCAAATCCCACCTCCAACCCTTACTAGGTTACTAGATGAAAGACCGACTTTCCAAATCAGAGAAGAGTACATACTATCATATTTTGGCGGTCTTTTTATACTGTGGGACACAATCTCTGATGTGGGAAAATATATAAAAGATTTCTACTTAACTATGATAAGGTCCTGTGCTAAGCTGTAAACATCACGAAATGAAAAAGATGTGGTCCTTATCCTCAAGGAACTTACAATCTAGCACAAGAAAAAGGCATGGAAACATAAACATAGCAAAAAAGGTGGGCACAATTAAGTACCATAAGAGAGATATAAACAATATGCTTTTATGCTTTTAATTGCTAGGCTAGTTTCACTCTAAATTTATGCTATGGAATTTCAACTGAGCCTGGTTAAAATACTAATGTATTTGCTAAATTTGCTAAATTCTCACTGACCCTCTTACTCACAAGTATTACTCTATAAATTATTTTCTCAACCTCATAATTTCATTCCCTCTTCAATTACTTTGAGTAGTTGACCTCAACTCCAAATTACTGAAAAAAAAAAATCAAGGCAGGGAGGGTAAAAAGTAACAGATATTATAAGGTTGTAAACTTGACTGAATTGACAGAAGTAGGAAAGTTTGATAGAAGGGTGAGTTTCAGAGGAAGGAGAATGAATTCTGTTTTGGACATGTAAAGTATAAAATGCCTGTGGCATCATTTTATTTTGTTAGCATTTGTACAGTGCATTGAGGTTTGCAAAGCTCTTGACTTATGTTATCTCATTTGATTGTCACAATGATCCTGGGAGATATATTCTATTATTATCCCCTTCTTACAGATAAGTAAACTGAGCTGGGTAGCTAAGTGAGTTGCCCAAGACACAACGTGTCTGGGGCAAAATTTGTATTCAGGTCTTCCTGACTGCAACCCCAGCACTTTGCCCACTATACTATACTGCCCATTATGTACCTACCTGCCCAGGTTGAAATGTGTAAAAGACAGATGGTGATAAAAGACTAGCAAAACAGATATGAATATGAAGATCTGGGAATCATTCATAGAAAGGATAATTGAACTTAGAGTAGCTGATGAGGTCACTGAGAAAAAGAAAAGGGTCATGGCAAAGCTTTGAGGGACACTCAAAATTAGGCAAGTGATATGGATGATGATCTAGCAAAGGAAACTAAGACAGAATGGTTCCATAAGTAAAGGGGGGTTGGGGGGGGAGAAGAGCAATGTCATAGAACTCCAGACCAGTCAGATCAGGAAGGAAGAAAATTCAACACTGTCAAAAGCTGCAAGAAGGGAAGGTCAAGAAAAATAAGTACTAGGGTGTTATGGTGATGTATGAAACAGAAAATATCAATAAAAGCCCTTAAAAAAAAAAAAAGGAGATTATGGCTAACTTTGGAGCAAGTGGTTTTGGTTAAACATTGAAGCCAAAAGCAGGGAAAGTGAGAAGAAAGGAAGTAGAAGCATCTCTTATAGGCAGCCTTTTTCAAAAAGTTTGGCTATAACAGACAGAAGAGATATGAGATCCATCAGAGGTAGAAAAACCAAGTTTGGTTGTTTTTTAGGTTTTTAATTTTTTTATTTGTTTTTAAACCCTTACCTTATGTCTTATTATCAATTCTAAGGCAGAAGAACAAGGGCTAGACAACTAGGATTATGTGACTTGCCCAGGTCACTCTGCTAGGAGGTATCTTGAGGCCAGATTTGAACCAAAGTCTCCCCAACTCAAGGACTAGCTCTCTAGCCACTGTGCTCCCTCGCTGTCCCCAAATGAATTTTTTGAACATGAAGGCAATATGGACATGTTTGTAGGCAGCAGAGACATAGCCAATAGACAAAGAGACAGGAAGTGATAGAGTAGGGATAATAAAGGGGGCAATCTCCAGAAGACAGGATGGAATGTGATTGCCTGTTTAGATAGAAACTGGGTGGCAGATGTAGACTATGGGGACTTCAAAGAAGAAGTTATTTACTGATGGAACTAAGAGGAGAGCCTGGCAGTGGCAATAGGGAACAAGAACTATTCCAACTCCCTCACCCTGACCAATGAGCCAAGGAGAATGAGTGAAAGTGCAGCCAGTACTGGAAAGGGTAGTCAGAGAGATGGTCATTACCAGTAGTCAGGTCTCAGGCAAAGCCAAAAAATGGAAAGAGTGAGAAAGGAAAATTTAAGATGTTAAGATGAAGGAAAGTTTTTTTTTCCCCCTATGTAGAACAGTGAAAGGGACAGATGCCCACACTTGGAGTGAATGGATTGAGGGGAATGGGAATAAGAAATCTGGTGGCAAAGAATAGGGAACCAGGTTTGGATGATGATCTACAGAGGTTTAGAATCACTAGGATTTAAAAGGGTATGACCAGATGCTGATATGTTAGCTGTTAAGTGAAAGGCACTCTCCTCTTTCCAAAGGAGATTAAAAATCAGGCAGAAGACACATGCAGCAAGAGATAGAAGGCAAATAGTCCGACAGAAGGTCCTCTTTCTCCTTTCTTCCCTCAGAGGGAGGCTGGAGATCAGGTAAGAATAATGGAAGTCATGTTATAAAATAATAATGGGAAGCCTTTCCTCTTCCTTTTACATCACTCATGTGAGGAAATCTAGGAATTATAAGATAATTATAAGCTTTATAGAGAGTATTTGGATAAAGGTCAACAGAGGGAGAAACAAAAGTGATTTGTCACTAGAGCATATGGCAAACTGCCCACAAAGAAGAAATAGATGAGCAGTATAGAGCCACTTCAAGCCTGAAAAAGAAGTATAACACAGTAGTGATGGTGAAATTAATTTAAACTTTTGCTAGAATTCTCTCTGCCAAAAACAGAGCTGATAACTTCTTGACTTGTCTTGGGGATAATTTCATCCTTTAAAAGGCAGAAAAATCAACAATAGAAATTTCCATTGTGTCTCACTAAAAGGGAAGAACTTTGAAATAATGAAAATTCCAGATGAAAGTGATCATATCCTCCTAGAATTTGTGATAGAGAAGGAAAGAAAATCTGAACTTGTCTGACACGCACCCAAAATTTGGAGAAAGCAGATTTCAAAAGGTTCATAGGAGAGAAAGATAGGATCCTATAAATGAAAAGGCCACAAAGAAAATCAGCCAGGATGAATGGAAGATACTAAAAAATGAAAATATGATGACACAAAAGGAAACAATTCTAATAATGGAGAAAAGGAATTTGTCAAAAGAGACTGATGTGGATTCACAGGAAACTTACCAACCACATCAAATGTTTTATTAAAAATGTCTAGAATATAGAAGCAAAGCTAAATATCAAAGCACAAATACAAAAAAGTAGTAGTCCAATGAAAGAATTTTCAGGAAGTATAAAGCTCAAAAGGATCTGAAGCTGACAGGTAAATTAAGAACAGTTATTTTTAGCTAAGCTGAGGGAAAAAAGAAGGGACTTTGCTCAGGGTGGATGAAACAAAAAACAACAGAAAAAAGTCAGAGCTGCTCAATTCTTACATTTCTGCTATTTTCTACCAAGAAAAGTGACCTCTGAATTGGATATGAGAGGTAAAAAAAGTGATAGATCATCCATTTCCCTTTGACAAACTCCAAGTCACTTGGTTCAGATGAATTATATCCCTGGATATGAATGAACCTGCAGGAGCAAGTGATGAGTGACTATTACTGATTTGAAATTCATAGAAAATAGGAGAAGTCCCACAAGATCGGAGCAATACAAATGTCCCAATTTTCAAAAAAGGGAAGAGTACAGAGTGGTCAAATGATAGGCAACAGTGTATTTTAATCAATCAATAAACATTAAGTGCCTATCGTGTGCTGGACACTGTGTTAAGCTGAAGATACAAAAAGAAGCAAAAGACAATCCCTGCCCTCAAAGACCTCAGAGTCAAAAGGACTGATTAACTGATCAACTGCAAATTCAGTGAGTCAACATTCTGATGTAGCAGTTAAAAAGCCTAATGAGATCCTGGGCTTCATTGAGAGGCAAAACTTTCAGAAATAGGGAGGTAATAATTCCACTATACTACACCCTGGTTAGAATACAGTTTCCAGTGGAATAAGCAGAACCAGGAAAACATCATACACAGTAACAACAATACCATGGAATGATTAATCGTGATAGACTTGGCTATTATCGGCAATACAATGATCCAGGACAATTCTGAGGGACTTATGACAAAGAATGCTATTCACCTCCAGAGAAAGAACTGTTGAACCCAGAATGCAGATGAAAGCATATGATTTTTCAATTGTTTATTTGGCCTTATGGTTTTATAAGATTACTCACTTACAAAAATGAAGAATATGGAAATGTTTTGCATGATAATACATATATAACCTAGATCTAATTGCCTGCCAGCACTGGAAGAGGGAAGAGAAGAAAGGGAGAGAGATAAGTTTAATCATATAACTTAGGAAAACTTGTGTGTAAATTTGTTATTACATGTACTAGTAGTCTCTCTCTCAGTAACCGAGGATGACTATTGTCTTTGTGTGTTTTTGTGCACAAAGACACTTGTGCATGAAGATTTAAGTGGAAAAGTCGATGCACAGAGACAGTCCCACTCTCTTGGTGTTGGAAGCCTGGGTCCAGTGGCACAAAAAGTCGTTACATCTGGAGACTTCCTCAGCTGCATTGGATGGCCGTGTTGTCTTTTGTGCTCCAATACGCCCTAAGCACTCCATAGTGCCTTGCTGCATCACCATCTCAGCTGCTGAACCTTCTTATTGGTTTCTTCCATGCAATAGATTAAATATACATGTATATACACACACATATAAAAAATATATAAAAGAACACATCTCCCATATTGTTCCAAATTAAGGTCATTGATGAATTGAAAAGTGTTCAAGAGGTCAGACAGGATGGTGAAGGGCTCTGAGTCTTTGCAAATAAGTATGTAAGTACCTACTTGAGACAGCTATATGGTACAGTGGATAGAGTCATGAAGATTCAAGTTAAAATCTGGTCTCAAACTCTAGGTGTAGAATCCTGGGCATGCCAATTAACCTCTATTTGCCTCAGTTTCAACTGTAAAATAGGAATAAGGACACTTACCTCACAGGGTTGTTATGATGATCAAATAAGAGAACATTAGTAAAACATTCAGTACAGTACCTAGTACACAGAAAATGCTAATAAATGCTTGGTCCTTCCTCTCCTCTCTCTTCCTCTTCCCTACTACATGCCAAGTGTTATAGCAGGTGGTGATGTGAAGATTGGTTGAAGGAAGTGGGGATTTTAAGCTTGGAAAGAAGATTCACAGAGGATGTCATATATATATATATCTCTATATGTAGATATAGAGAGAGAGCTACCTTCAAGTATCTGAAGGGCTCTCATCTGAAGGAGGGATTTGATTTGTTCTGTTAGGTCCCAGAGAACAGAACCAGGGGCAGTGGGTAGAAGTTGCAAAAAGACTTGTCAAGAAGGCAGTCAATTCTGCCTCTTGAAAATCTTAAAAAAAAAAAACCAAAAGCCTACAATACACTAAAATACTACAGTGGGAAGATCACTTGTCAGGTATGTCACAAGAGGACAGATGTCCAATGAGGTCCCTTCATCTCAAATTCTGTGATTCTAATTAAAGCAAATGATAGTACATGAATGTAGTGGAATATGATTACATTGCAAGAAATTATAAATACAATGAATACAGAGCACAAAAAGATGTATATAGATGCAAAATGAAGCAAACAAAATCTGAAAAAGAAAATATATAACAATATAAATTTTTTTAAAATCAAAATAAAACTGAATACTATGTACTTATAATCTAGTCTCAAAAAAAGAGAAGAGAAAACACATCTCACTCCCTTCTTTGCAGAGGTAAGGGACTATGGGTATGGAAAATTGCACTGTCAGACTCAACTGATATACTGATTAATTTTATTGAACTGCTTTGGGGGAGGGGTATCAAGAGAAAGATAGAAAAATAAAGATGACATAAAAACAAGATATAAATTTAAAAATTTTTTAACTCCCTCCCTTCCATCAATGCCCAATTCAAGGACCCTCTTCCTTGAAGACTTCCCTGATGTCCCCATATTGAACAAGATCTATCCCTCCTCAAATTTCTCATCCAATTTCAACCTTTGCTCTTACTGAGTACCTTTTAGGCAAATTTTGGAAGATTTCATGATTGTAAGCTATCCAAAATTTTAAAAGGCTAAGTATCTTGCCCAAAGACATAAAGCTAATAGAGTAGAGGCAGAATCTGAATCCAAGTCTTCCTGATTCCAAATTCTGCACTTGGTCTACTCTATCAGAATATCTTATGCTATAATTAACTGTACAATCTTGTACCTCCTAAGATCTTGAGTGTAGGGACTGTGCTGGACTTGAACTCTGTATTTCAGAAGAGTGTCTTGTACATTGTAGATACTTAATAAACTTTTTAAATTGAAATTGAATTCTAGGATATGGAACTAGTAGAAGCAAAGGCATGTTAAGTGGAAAAGCAAAGAGTTTTGTGACTGGGGGAATAGTTCAGTTCAATAAGAGCCTACAGTGGGTGAGAATAATACACAGCTGATAATTGCCCATCAAGACTTGGTCCCCAAATCCTCCACACACTGTAGGAGCCTCCCTACAACTCTCACCAAAGCAGGGTGGGGTGCTGTTTTTCAGCATATCTCTGATTTCATCCTCATAGGAGGCTCCTGGTGAACTTCCTCTGCCAATGTAGACTGACTTTCTCTGTAACTTCTCAAAGTGCTGCGAGTACCTATTCAGACATTAAGAGGTCAAGTGACATGCCCATGGTTACACAGTAGTATATGGTTGAGGTGACTTGCACACAGGTTTTCCAAGTATCAAATCCAAATCTCTCCATTGCAACATGTCACTGTGCTCATAAAGTGGGTTAGGTGGAATCACAAACTATAACCACTGGAAGGAATCTCTGCAGCTAGCTAGTTCAGCCCTTTACCCAACTGTAAATCCTTTCTACAATATCCTAGGGAAGTAGTTCTCTAGTCCCTGATCAAAGACACCCAGTGAGGGGAAATTCACTACTTCATGGGGCAATTCATATTATTTTTTACAAATTGCTCTAATTACTAATGTGTTTTTTCTTGTTTTAGTTTCTACCCTTTATTTAATGCCATCTGAAGGCAAGCAGAGCAGAACTACCCGTTTCACATAATAACCCTTAAAATATCTAAAGATAGACCTCATCTCAAAATCTATTCTTCTTTAAGTTAAAAATCCACAGTTCCTTCAATATTAACTTATGCTAGTTTGTAATCCCTTTACTAGCCCAGTCATCCTCCTCTAAATGTGTCCTAACAAGTTAATAGTCCATCCAAAACATGACACTCATAGGTGAACATAACATTGTAAATGTTGGCTGTCTAAGGTAGAGGTAAATTCTCCTTCCTCTGAACTCCTTTAGAACGGGTCTAAATTCTTTATCAGGCATTTGCACAAAATCATATGCTGTCATATAATATACAGCATTCTAATAGCAAGGTTTTGAAAACTCTTTCCTTAAGACCTTAAGCAAATAAGATTAATTTCCATTTAAAACATGAGGAAATTGAGTCTCAAAGACATTAAGTAAACTGTTTTTGGTTTATATTTCTGACCAGAACTGTGATTTCACTGGTATGAGGAAAACTATCTCCAGTAATGCAGGTCAATATCTGCTCTGCAACTTACTGTGAGTTTTTTAGAGCCCTGAGAAGTCCAAGGACTCATCCAACCAGTCAGAATTGGAATTTGGACTCAAAGTCAGAGAGCCCTGACTCTGAAGTAAGCTCACTATGCACTCACTATACCAGTGGCATCAAATTCAAATAGAAATGGATCCTGAAAAAGAGCACACATGATGAGTATTTGGGTATGTACTGTATTCTTATTTATTCTGTTAAACAATTCCCAACTACATTTTAAATTGATTCACACAGGGGAGTTTTACAGGCCTTGAGTTTGACACTTCTGACCTATATCACAGCATCTCTCTTAAAGGACTTGTTCAGGGTGGCATGAAGTCAAACCCAGGCATCCTAACTCCAAACCCTGGGCTCTTCCCAACATACCATGCCACCTATATCTTACTGTTCATCACCTCTATTTATGAATATTTAGGCTGCTCAGCTGGATAATCTTCTTGAGGACAGAGACTGGTTTTTTTACCTCTCTGAATCCCCCCATGGGATTTATTAAAGAGGAGTTTCTCCCAGACTCTCCATTCTGAGGAAATGCCCAGACCATTCCTAACTCTCCTCTTCTCTCCCAAGGCAGTACCATTTCCCTGCCTTTTCATCTCCTTTTTGGTTGTTTTACCTCATTAGAATGTAAATTTCATGAAGGAAAAAACTGTCTTTCTTTTCATTTGAACTCAATAGTGCTTGGTACATTTATTACTATTTGCTTAATAAATGCTTATTGTTGACTTACTGACAACTAAATGAAAGAAGTTCTAAATCATTAATAAGAATATAAATACAAATAAAAGTAACCCTAAGGTTTCATCTCATATCCAGAATACTAGTAAAGATGACAAAATATAAGAAGAGTTGGTGTTGGAGTAATTGTAGAAAGGCACACTAATATATTGTAGGTAGAATTGTAGATTGGACTGACCTTTCTAGAAAATAATTTGGTATCATACAAAGAAAGTGACTAAAATGTTCATATTCTTTGACACACCCCTAGGTATATAACCCAAGAAAGTCAAATGACGAAAAAGAAATATCCCCATCTACAATAAAATATTTATATTAACATATGTTGTAGCAGTAAGTGGAAACAGAATAAATATCCATTGCCTAAAGAATGGTTAAACAATATGTTGTAGAAGAATGTAATGGAATATTACTGTGCTGTAAGAAACTACAAACATGATAAATTCATGATAAATGGTTAGACTTATATAAACTGATGCAAAGTGTAGTAAGCAGAACCACTATACATAATGTCTACCACAATGTAAATAGATAAATTGACAACAGAGCAACTGAAAATGGCACTGCAGATTTACAAAGAAAAAACTTGGTCCCAAAGAAGAAATGAGAGTATCTACTACAAGGATTGTATCTTGTCTTTTTCAACAGGGATCAGTATTGAAAGGATTAAAATATAGATTTTTTTGTTGTTAATTGGAAGGTTGAAGAAAATCAAATTAAATTCTTTAAAAAGAGAGATATGAAAAGATACTTCTTCCATTCTTCTGTATAGTGAGGGAGGGCATGGTGTCCCTATATTGCATATGTCATAATAAATTGATCAGTCAGATTGTAAACATTTATTAAGTGCCTATTATGTGACAGGCTATGTGCTAAGTGCTAAGGATACAAAAAAAGAGGCTCCTTGCTTTCAGAGTTCCCAATCTAATTGGGGAGCCAACAAGAAAATAATTATGTACAAACATGATATATAAATGATAAATAGGAAATAATTAACAGAGGAAGAATGGAGAGGAATTAGGAAAGGCTTCCCATAGAAAATGAGATTTTTGTTATGACTTGAAGAAAGCCAGGTAAGTCAGGAGGCAGTGATGAGAAGGGAGAGTATTCCAAAAAAGAGAAATGCCTGGAGTATGAGATGGAGTATCTCCATCAAGTAAAAACAAGGAAGTCATTGTCACTGGAACAAAGAGTAGTATATGGTGATGAAAAAGGTATAAGACTGAAAATGTAGAAGGGATGCGCTGATTTATGAAAGACTTTGAACATCAAACAGATTTAAGTATTTATTTGATCCTAGAGGCAACAGGGAGTCATTAGAGTTTAAATAGTATAGGAGTGACACAGTCATAGGAAGATAACTGGCAGCTAATAGAGGATAGACTAGAGGAAGAAGAGGCTTGAGGTAGGCAGACCCACTAGCAGACTGATCCCCTCCAGGCATGAGAGGAATAAAGGCCTATTTCAGAGTGGTGATAGTATAAAGAAGAGAGAAGAAGGCATATATGAGAGATATTGCAGAGGTAACATGGATTTTTGCTTATTTTTTTCTTCCTCTTTATTGCTTAAAAATTTTTTTGTTATGAAAGGTGGCTAGAGGAGGGGAGGAGATAGATAGGAAATCTAGTTGATGAAAAATCAAGATATCAATAAAAATTTTATTTAAAGAAATTGAAAAATGAAAAATTGTAACAAACTTGTCTCCAAATAAGATATGAGAAGATACCTCTACCCACTTTTTAGAGAAATCAGAAATGTGGGACATTACATATAAGACTTCTTTGATATATTGATTGATTAGTTTGATATAACCTTTTGGGGGGTCAGAGAGGGATAGATTCATTATAAGGGAATGGTCCTTTGGGAGGATGTAGAAGGCTACAATGGCAAATGTTAAGTGATATAAAATAAATCAATAACAAGTTAAATATATGTATATATGTACATATATAAAATTCATTGCACATAACCAGCAAATATATCAACCCTCAAAACACAGGGAAAAAATATCCAAAAAAATGCAGTGACTTTAACAGAAATAAGATTTGTCTCCATCCTATTAAATGCCAGGTAGTCCCCACACAGACCTAGCAGGCCTAATCAGAAAACCAAAGAGTAGACTTTTGCATATAGACAAGTGGCTCAAGGGTTCTCCTATACCTGCTTATCTTACAAAAATTGTTCAATAGGATCAACCAATAAATGTTTAATACAAGTGAAAAAATTGGAGAATTTAAATTGAATATGATTAATAGCTTAATTATGTGTTTCTGAATGAAGTGTTATGAAGCTCCAAAAACAAGGAAACTGAGAGCTGATATCATGAGAGATGGCTTCACAAAGGAGGGATGGCAAGACAGCTCAGAACCACCTTCCCTCTAATCTTGGCTCAGCACCAGAGTTAAAACAGATTATACCCAATTAATTTAGACTCTCTGTTTTTATTTACCAAGCACTTATTTAATGCCTCTTCTGTGCAAATAACTATTCTAGCATCTGGGATGCAAACTTCAGATATGAGGGCTCTGGAGCTCTAATCATTTAATCAGTGTTAGTCAGCACTTGGTGATGGTGGTTGTCCTTCCTAAGATGATATCTTTTTGACTCACATAAATTCAATTTAAGTGAGGCAGAGTTGCACAAAGCCATACAAGATAAGTCAAGATGACCAGGCATGAGTCTGGATACAGTGAATGACTGTGGCTCCTTCAATGTCTGACCAAGCTCTACCCCTGTTTCTGCCACCTTCATGGTCATTGGAACAAACTGTTCTCTCTCTTTCCACTGGAGAAGTCTTTACATGCCTGGGTAGACACCTCCTAACTGACAGATGGGTTTGAGGCCTGTCAGTTACCCTCAATCTGGTTTAGCCAGCCTGTCAAGATGGTTTTCTGGGTTGTAACTGCTGCACATGTTATAGCTTCTTAGAGCCACAAGTGAGAGTTGAGTGACAGGTGTACACCAAAGGAGGAAAGTATCCCTGAAAACGTTTGGCAAGCCCTCACACCAGAGGTACTAGTCTTCCCTGAATACTGGTACTTATGAGTCCTAGGTATCCAGTCTACAATCTAGCAGAAGAGACACAAAATACAACTATAATACATAACATCACAAAACAAGTGCATTAGAAAAGTGGAAACCCAAATACCTCCAAAGGTCAGAGGAACATTTCAGTTATCCATAATGGGGATTAAGACAAAATGGAATTTTCATTGGGCTATATAAAAGATGGATGAGGAATTTCACAGATGAAGAAAGGGAATGTGATAGACACAAGGACAGGCATAAGCATAGACCTGTATTCAGGAAACTACAGGGCATACCTGAAGACAGAAAATAGTCCAGTTTAACTAGACCACAGAGTATTCCAAAGTAATACACAAGTGAAGGCTGGGAAGTGGGTGGAAATTTTAAAATTCTTTTTATCTTCCAGACTTCTGCAGCAGCTGAGAGATTTCCCCAGAGAAGGGCCTCAGTTATTTGTGGAAGATTCCTGAAAGTCTCCAGTTTTTCACAACAGATTCCCAAAGGGGCATAGGTTATAATTTCAGTCACAGGTAGCCTTTCTGAAGCTCTGAAGACAATTTTTCTACCAATATTTCAGGAAGAGGCAATTATATATACACTGAATATATACTTCCAAATAAACACACTCACCAGGGAAAGCAGTCTTTGAAACCAGCTACATTTCCCCTAATTTACAACACAGGAGGGCACAACTTTAGTCTTTTCTCCATTACCATATTACTGGATGAACCCAGTCCAGTCCACTTAGCACCCAAAAGCTTTAAGGTGGATTCCTGCCTACACTGAGGGCCCTACAGAAGAAAACTCTTAAACTGCTGGTAATCAAACCCCAGCATTACAATAATGCTGCCAGTATTTGGACACAGAAAGGATAAACTTCTGGGAGCTACCTCAAATTAAAATACAGATTGGGGTCTACTAGAGCCAGGCACAGAATACTGGAGCAGGAGACCCTACCTCTTTATAAGTAATATTCTGATTAGCAATTTGATTCCTCAGAAATTCACATCATTATCTTAACTCCTATCCAGCCACCTCTATTCACCACCAAATAATACCAATGCCACACTTTTGTCAGCCCTTAACAATTAAAAAAGAACTTAAATATTAATTTTCATTTTATCCTTACAAAAAGCCTCCATGAGATAAATAGAACAAGCATCATCATGCCCATTTTACATACAAGGAAACTGAGACTCAGAGTAGTTAAATGACTTGCTCAAGGTCATAAAATTAGGAACTGGTGGATCTATGACTAGAATTCAGGCCTTTTAGGAATTTCCAGCTACTGTTGCAAAAACCTGAAATTCACAACAGACTAAACAACAATCAAGAAATTAAATTAGAAACCACAATATTTAATTTCTTCTACTCCAAACATGGAGGATGGCGTAGGGGAGCAGGAATCAGATGAATCTCACTCTTTCCTGAAATGAACAAAGGAGGGTTGATCACACATACAACAGTTTGGTGCAGAAATACACCAAATCAACAGAGAAACAAGCTGGAAGATTAAAAAGGAGGATAATACAAGGAAGAGTGGGCCACAAGCAAAACACATTTCCTTATCCTGAATGAGGATGGGGGGAAAGGATTAACAGGAAGAACTAGAATGTAAGGAGCTACCTTAAATTTCCTCTTAGATAATTGGAGAATATAGTATATGAATGTAAAGATTCACTGAACTAGAAAAGATGGAAGATTTCAGAGTAGAGTATGAACTGATTTCAGAGAAGAGTATAATAGTATATAAACTGATGAAGAGTGACATACACAAAATCAGGAGAACATCTTATATAAGCATAACAACACTATAAAGAAAAACAACTTTAATCAATCCAATGACCAGATCTCTGGAGGACCTATGACAAAACATGTCATCCAAATCCTGACAGAAGTGACAAACTAAAGGTACAGAAAGTGATATACATTTTTGGGCAAGGGTTTTTTTTCTCCCTTTTCCTCAAAAAATTTTAATAGAAGAGAAGTTGGTGTGGAGGGAAAGTGAGAGAAGGTTAACAACACTGATGCCCTGAAAAACAGACCACTGAAATATTTTTCCCAAATACACAGAAGAAAATAAAACAAAATTCAGAAGAAAATACAAAGAATCAGGGCAGTTTTAAAGTATGCATATGTACACACTTTATCCTTTTTTTTTTAAAGCTTTAGGGGGCAGCTGGGTAGCTCAGTGGATTAAGAGCCAGGCCTAGAGACAGGAGGTCCTAGATCAATGGTTCTCAACCTTTCTAATGCTGTGACCCCACAATACAGTTCCTCATGTTGCAGTAACCCCAAACCAAAAAATTATTTTGGTGGCTACTTCAAAACTGTAGTTTTGTTACAGTTATGATTCGGAATGTAAATACCTGATATGTATTATATATTCTCATTGCTACAAATTGAGAGGTTGAGAACCACTGTCCTAGATTCAAGTCTAGCCTCAGACACTTCCCAGCTGTGTGACCCTAGGCAAATCACTTAACCCTTATTGCCTAGCCCTTATCACTCTTCTGCCTTGGAACCAATACACAGTATTGACTCTAAGATGAAAGATAAGGGTTTAAAAAAAAAAAGCTGTATAAAATGGAGATTTCTATTTTTCAAATATAATCCTCTTTTTATAAAATCATGCTATATATGTGGAAATGTTCTGGCTTTTAAGTTAAAATTTTTTAAATTCAAGTTCAATTTTTAAAATTATATATATAAATTTAAGTTCAAATTTTTAAAATTAAAAAATAAAATGAAATAAAAGAATTCAGGCCAGTTAGCTCCCAACCCAGTCACCTTTCCACTGCCTAGAATGTAAGCTCCCTGAAAAAAGGAATTTTTGTCTCTCTAGCCTTAGCACATAGCACTATAACCAGACCTTAAGGCCTTAAAAACTTAATGAATGGGGGCAGCTGGGTAGCTCAGTGGATTGAGAGCCAGACCTAGAGATGCGAGATCCTAGGTTCAAATCTGCCCTCAGATACTTTCCAGCTGTGTGACCCTGGGCAAATCACTTTAAGTCCCATTACCTAGCCCTTACCACTTTTCTGCCTTGGGACCAATACACAGTATTGGCTCCAAGATGGAAGGAAAAGGTTTAAAAATAAATTTAAAAAAATTAAAATAAAAAAAACTTTAATGACGAATTATACAAATGTCAAAGATGCTGAAGGATAGAGCCCTCAGGGTTCCTAAAAAGAGTGCTTAAAGAAGAATCAAGAACAGCACACACTCTCACCATGTTTACAGAATAACCTTTACCTAATAATGCCTAAGAGCTCTTCACTTACCTGGGACTTGTCCTGAGTGATCTTTGGAATGTTCCTGGATTTTCCATCTTCAATACTGCTGGCATCATCCTCACTACTGTCACTGCCAGAGTCCTCCAGTCCTGAGAACACACTCTCTTCACTATCAGATGAGTCAGACTCGCTGTCTGCAGCACTCTGACTGAGGTCTGGACGAGTGAAGGGAGATGGCTGCCAAAGAAGCATTTATATTATGGTACAGAACCACCAATGAACCCCTCTCCATTTATGCTATGATGTCAGTCAGAGGTAAGCAGACAGGTTAACAAGCACCATTAGCTAGCTAGGCTGATCAGGTTCGAGACTGATCATAGAAGACAATGTATGTAAAGTGCTTTGCAAAAGCTACGTAAGTGCTAGCTATTGCTATTGTTATTTCCAAAGGCCATAAATTGCTCCTATTGACTTTATAGCCCCATTCATCTGGTCATTCATAGTCTCTCGGCAAGCACACAATTCTATCCTAGGTTCAACACAGAGGTGTATAATATATGGACTATACCCTTTAAGAAAGGTATTCTGATTCTTCCAAAATCACATGCCTCGAATAACCAAATTACATCTGAGATATGCCATCCCCTATGGACCAGCAAAACAGACCTATGATGGAAAATAGCCTTAGGCAAAAGTACCTGATAGTAAGGGCAACAATAATCAATTCACAGATCACATGAAAAGGTCTGGCAAAATCCAGGAACTAAGGAGTACTGGGACACCATAAAGCCTTGCTTCAGGACCTGCCCCCTTAAAAGTCCTTTTCAGGTTTAACACTACCCTTACTAGTCTGATATAGAGTCCACACTTGCTATAAAAAAAAGTCTCTGGTGCACCTAAGAGAGGTAAGGATTGCAGAAAAAAAAAAGCAGAACTATGCTCGGAAGGTCCTGGTGACAAGAGTACCCAGTGTCCATAAAGAGAGCCACTCACTCAGAAAAATAGAACCAGAGGAGGGACTGAAAGAAAGAGGGTAGGGGAAAGGGAATGGGAAGGGAAGGGAAGGTTTTATTTATAAATGCTTCGACATCTCTGGAGACTGAATTCAAAAAGATTAGCTCTTTTCCAAGGATATTCTCTACTGGGCCCTTAGTCCCTTCTCCTCTATCTGGCCCCTTCATCTTTCAAACCTTTCTCGCCTCCTCTACCTCTATTCTTTCCTTACTTCCTTAGACTCTTCTTTCAGAATGTCTACTTCCTAAGCAAATCTACCACAAAGTATCCTACTATCTCCTCAGTTTTTTCACTTCAACTCTCAAATATTCCAGTTCTGTCTTCCTATGGTCCAACAATTTCAACTATTTCCCACTGCAATAACCCCTGTATCTTATAGCACCAATTGTTCAGGCATACCCAGTTTACCTCACACTCTTTTCATGAAGTTCCCTTACCACTACTCTACAGGTTTTCTCAGATCTTTTCAGGCCTTTCTATCACTTCAAGGATTCTCCCAACCACTCTGTTCCTTCTAGTAGCCATTTCCTGGCTCCTACTAATTCCAAACCCAGTCCTTTCACCCAAATCAACCATTTAAAACTCTCTACTAAATGTTATCAAATCAGGGATTGGTCTTTTCCTTACCTTCCAAATCCTCACATCTTAAGGCCACCACTCCTACCTCCTCAGCATCCCTTTCATCCTAAAATCTCCTCTTGGTCCCAAGTAACATCCTTCAGTCACATTAAATTCCTTTACCTTCTAAATCACTAATACCATATAGCAGACAGAAGCATTGACTTGCCCTGCTCCCAACCCATTCTATCTCCTACAGTTCCCCAGCCCTGTTGTCTTTTTTAGCAATATCCTCATTGGCCCCCACATTCAGTTCCTTTCCCATCAGTGTCCCCTTCCCTTCTATTTCTCATTGTCCCAGTTCCCTCAGTGCCCATTTGCTTCAATGCTCCCCTCTCCAGTAAACTCCCATCTTCCTTGTTCCTTCAGGACCTTCTATCATACCTGTTCCCTCAATGTCCTTCTCCCCTATATATCCCTCCTCTCAGCACCCTATCCTCTATGTCCCTTCAGGGCTCCCTTTGAGGATTCCTAAGTGTCTTTATCTCCTCAGAGGAGAGGACTGGCTCCCCAGGTTTCATGTCTTATCTTCACCCTCAGTTAATTACATCCTCTTTATCCTGTATAAAACATGCTCTCTCTCTCTCTCTCTCTCTCTCTCTCTCTCTCTCTCTATATATATATATATATATATATATACACACATACATACATATACATATACATATATAGTTGTTTATATGTTGTCACCCTCATTAGATTGTAAACTCCTCTAGGAAGGAATTGTCTCTTGCTTCTTTGTATCCTCAGTGCTTAGCATAGTGCCTGGCACATAGTAGACAAACTTAACATTTACTCTTCCCTCCCTGACCCCCTTTTTATCCCTCTCACTTTTCAAGGTCCTCTCCCTCTCAGTATCCTCTGGCTACTTTCATCTTTCCTGTCCCCTCAGGACCCCTGGCTTTCAATGATCCTCCATCCTCTGTCCCCTAAGGGTCCCTCCCTGGTCTCCCACCCCGTTCCCTGGGTCCCATCCCCCTCCATCCCCGTCCCTTAAGGACCTCTCCTCTCAGCATTCTCTCAACTTCCCTGCTCTCTCAGCCCCACTCCATTCCTGACCCTTACGGGCCTCTTCCCTCAGCATCGCCTCAGAGTCCGGTTCCCTCAGCACCCGTTCCTAATCCCTCTCCTCAGAGCTTCCACATCGCCCCCTCGTCCTCTCCCTCCGCCCGCGTGCACGTGGCCCGCCCTGCACTGTCACCTCCTCGCTGGACCCCGCCTCCTGCAGTTCGGGGTCCTGCTCGGCGGGCCTCTTCCCGGTCCTTGCTCGGGCGCCTGCTTCCATGCCTGCGCGCCGTCCGCCCCGCGCCCCGGCCATGTTCCCGCCGTTCCTCGCGCCGCTTCCAGGCAGTGGCGCCGGGAGACCTCGCCTCTCCTTCCCAACCCTTCCTGTCCAGTCCCGGATCAGAGACAGTATGCGCCTGCGCGAGACGTAGCGACGGGAGCGCCACAGCTGCCGCGGCTGCGCAAAGGAAACCCTTTTCCTAGGAACAGAAGACAATATGCGCATGCGCCGAAGCACTCGTCTCTGGGTACGGAAGAACTAGGAAAAAGAGAGGATGGAAAGAAATTAACGCGCACGCGAGAGGCGGGGCTGGGATGCCGTTGGGCGGAGGGAACGTCGCGCGCGCGCGCGTAGGTAATCGACGCCGCCGAGAGCGAGCCCGTCGCAAGATGGCGGCGGCCATGCTGGGCCCGGGAGTTCTGTCTGCGCAGCCGGCAGGGGTAGTGGCTCGGGCACTAGCGAAGTCGGCTACGGCGCCTGAGGCCGAGGTGGCGGATCCCCTGCAGCCCCAACGGCAGCGGCACTAAGCGGAAGTCTTCCTTTTCTCCGTACCCGGTCCGCTCGCAGCAGGCCGGCCCTCTCTTCCCCTACCTGCCCCTGCTCTGCTCGCCTCCCTAGGTGCCCGCCTCCTTGCCCTGCCCTACCCAACCCGCCGGCCCCCGGAATGGAGTTTCCCGGGGGCCCCGGCATGGCGGGGCCCAGCAACGTCCCTGCTTTCCTGACCAAGCTGTGGACCCTGGTGGGCGATCCGGACACAGACCCGCTAATCTGCTGGAGCCCGGTGAGGGGCCTGGGACGGGCACGGGGTGACGGCGCGTTATCCCTTGGAGTCTGGCGAGGGTCCGGGAGCGCACTGAGTGGTGGTCCTCTCTCAGTTGCACTCGGGTCGGGAGGGGTGCAGGGTGACTGCGCCTGGTCCTCCTTTGGAGACTGGAGAAGAGCTAGGCGCATGGGGTTTTTCTCTATTGCTGCTTGGGGCGGCGGGGGCGGGAAGGGCACTGAGTGACGGCGCCTCGTTCCCCTTTGGAGACTGGAGTGCTGGGGCGCGCAGGGTGTTGATCTCTCCTTTGCTGCACCAGCAGTGGACTGCTGTGTGAGAGGAGTGTGGTGCACGCGGTTACTGCACTTCCTTCGCTGGAGCCGGGGGAGGTTTCGAGGGAGCCTGAAATTTTCGTTCGCCCTGCTGAAACCTGGCTAAGGGGTTGGGGTGTTTGAGGTTGTCCCTCCTCTTTTTAGGAGTCGAAGAGAAGTGCATGCCTGGGGTTATTGCCACTCGGAACAGCACAACATTTGCCAGAGTTTGGGGTGGGAGGACTATGGCAGTAGTTTCTCAATCACTGAGATAGTCTGAAAGGTATACTCTAGCCCCCATAACATGTCCTCACAGCTCAGCCCTTTGGGGAGGAAAAAGAGACCGTGCCTTGGGCCATTTGATCTAGAAGGGGAAAGGTAATATTAGACTTTGTTTGGGGGGAGAACAACCCTCCCCAAAATATACACTCGCTAGAAACATCAATAGGACTTGGACACCACATTTTTGGAGCGTCTACAGAAAAGGCCTTAACAATGGATCAGTAAAGGACTGAAAGACCTATAACTGTGGTTCTCAACCTTTCTAATGCCGTGACCCTGTAATACAGTTCCTCATGTTGCAGTGACCCCAAACCAAAAAACTATTTTGGTGGCTACTTCAAAACTGTAATTTTGCTACAGTTATGATTCGGAATGTAAATACCTGATATGCATTATGTATTCTCATTGCTACAAATTGAGAGGTTGAGAACAGCTGACCTATAAGATCACTTCCAACTCTAAAATATTGGGATCCTAAGTTAGAGCCTGGTAATGAGGATACATAATATAACTTGCCCATTTCACAGGCCCCAGGAAAAAAGTTGTGAACTAAACCTTCATCAATCTGAACCCTGACTAGGGAGGCACTATATTCCACCCTGTTTGTCTTCCATTTAGGGTGGGGCTGGAAATTTTTGAATTACTTGGAGCTGCTAGGTAGCACAGTAAAAAAAAAAGTAAAAAAGGGACTAGAGTCTGGAAGACCAGAATTTAAATGCAGCCTCAGACTTTTACCAAGCTATATAACCCTAGGCAAATCACTTAAATTCTTTTTGCCTAAGTTTCCTAACCTGTAAAATGAGAATAATAGCATCATCTACCACCCAGAGTTATGAAGCTAAAATGAGATACTGTTTATAAAGCACTTAGCACACTGCCTAGCTTATATTTGATACCATATAAAAGTTAGCTTTTATTATTATTACCTCTTTCATTAGCTGTGGTCTTATAAAAGTAGTAATAAGGAAGGGAGAGAGAAATAAGGGGACAGCAGTACGTAGCAGCTAGGTGGTAAAGTGGATAGAAAACTGGACCTGAAGTCAGGAAGATATGAGTTCAAGTGTGACACCTACTAGCTGTGAGACCCTGAACATAACACTTCACCTCAGCCTGCCTTGTTTCCTTCTCTATAAAATAAGGATAATAATAGCACTTATCTCCCAGGATTTTTGTGAGAATCAAATGGGGTCTTGTAAATTATGTAAATAACAGCTATTATTTTATCCCTCCTAATCTTAAGATTCAAGAATGTAACCCCCTTGGAAATGTCTGTCCTTTGTACCTGGTGGGAAGCCAGGCATATGTTTGTCCCAGACTGGTTGGACTGAGGTAGAAGAAAGTTTTCCTCTAGACCCACAGAAGTAGAGGTGAACAAAGTAATATATAGATCTTTGTTTTTCCTGGAGTTCTCAACCATTGTCAGATTGATTAACCATACATCCCTAAATCCTAAGCTTTGCCTGATTAAGCTTCCTAGTGGTTCAGCTGCTGCTCAACTGACATTTCCCTTGGATGGGCAGAACTAGAAAGGAATGGGCTGGGCTGGGCCAGGCCTTCTCATTCTTTGGTCCTTACCTAACGGTGAGACAACTAGAAAAGTATCTCTGTCAGTCTTAACAAGCCCAGAGTTTAAATAACAAACACCATTCCCAGGAAGTTATACTACACCGTAATTAATGTATGTGTTGCCAAGGGCCCTGGGAGTAGAGAATGCTGCATGATTTGGCCCAAAATATTGGACTGTAGCATGTTAAACCAGTAGCTAGGTATGTGATGAAAGACCTTATGGGAAAGTTCAGAAAAAGAAAATTGAAAGCAAAATGTGATAGAATCTTAGGTGTGGGAAGGAACTTCCAAAGAGATAGCAGCTGGTTCTCTCCCTCCTCTCCCCCCTCCCCCCCAACTAGCTACTTGACAGAGCAAACTAAACTGCCTCACTCCCATAGACCACCTCCTAGCAGGGTAACTGATTTTGCCCAATAAATCAGTGAGTACATCTGGAGTTCTAGATCAAAGCTCCACTGGATAGGAGCTACTGTTTATTTTCATTTTTGCAATGATGTCCCAGGATACCTTATAAATTCCACAGAGGAAAGGTGATTAGAGCTAAAGGGGAAAGGATATCTCTCTTTCTTTGTGTCTCTGTCTCTCTGTAAACTCCTCACTCACCTGAGGTACTTGATTTTCTTTCTCAGATCAGTCCCTTGAGAAACCAGGAAAAGGAAATCCATGAAGTAGCAAAGTACCAACTTTTGAACCATCCCTTGCTTAATTCAGACTTGAAATTCCCAGGCTAGGCTCACTATGCTTATGTACAGCTCAGCTTTTCTGGGGCAATTAAACTGAATTTCACATTTGTTTGTTTTTGTTCTCTTGGTCTAAAAGATTTTTCTTTAAATGCTGCATAGATCTAGAAATTAAGCTTCCCACAAGTAAGTGCTTCCTTAGTCTATAAGTTGATATCTCCTATTTTCTCCTGGTCTTGGGTGTTTTTCATCAGTAAAATCTCACCTATCTCTTATTCCTAACATTAATCTTTCTAAAAGCAGAATGGCTACATCAGGAGTTTAGTCAGTCAGTCAATAAACAATGTGCCAGACAGTGCTGAGTGCTAGAGGTATGAAAAAAAGCAAATGTTCCCTGCTCTCAAGGAGCTCAATGTCTAATTGGGGGGGAGGGGGAGAAAACTGTGCAAAGGTATGTACAGGTAGGCTATATATAAGTAAATTTGGGAATAATCACAGAAGGCACTAGCATTCGGTGAAATTGGGAAATGCTTCCTGTAGAAAGTGGCTTTTTAGCTGGGACTTGAAGAAAGCCAGAGGCAGAGATGGGGAGATTTTTCATCATTAAAGGTCTTCAAACACAGGTTGGGTGGTTATATTTGCATTGTGTAGTAAAGGAGATTCTTACTCAAATAAATGCAGAACTGAATACTCTGATATCCATTCCAGCTCTGAGATTCTGTGGTTGTAATTATAATAAGTTTTGGGGAAATGTTTACTTTACTATTTACTGTTCCCTTACTTTTTTGGTTACCACTTCAAAGGCCACCATCTTGGGTTTTCCATTTAAAGAAGCAAGTGTTTTGTCTCTTTCCTTTAGTCATCCTTTCTACAACTTCCCTGTCCTGTATAACTTGAAAGGAACTTTTTAAGTCCTTGGCTGTAATTCTGTAGCCCAGTCATTTTGTGAGCCTTCTACATTAGATCTGAGGTTCTTCTCTACAATCAGGGTTACAGACAGCTGGAGGGAGGGTATCCAGGGGTCACCAAATGGTAGTAGCCTTTCAGAAAAGTTCTCTTGCCCTTTATTCTTGCTTGAAGCTTAGGGAAGCATCTAGTTGTGGAAAGTCCAGGTGTTAGAGGTCTACAGAGCTGGCCAGACCTCAATTTCCAGATGAACCTGGTAGGAAAACTGCAGAGAACTTTTGCCAAGAGAAGTTGCCTCTATTTTAAGCTGACATGGAACAGTTTCAGTGGCATCTCTAGATTCCTGGTGAGAGAACGTTCAGGACTCTTGAAAGCAGAATGTTTGGTGGGCACTTATAAAACAAGGTGAACAGAGGTGACTTGCCTTTTTAGAGTTCCCAGCTAGCTTTGTTACCTGCTCATTGTATTGCAATCTTTTCCCCTATTGTAGAAATGCAAGGTAGGGATTGGGACCAGCACTTGTTTGTGGCCTGTTGTCTAATCCTGCCTAATCAGCATCCTGGTAAGACTGGGATTGGTGCATGAGATGGCTGATTGAATGCCAATGATGACAGTGCAGAAACGAGTGCTGAATAGAAACAAGAAAGGGACATGAATTGGTGGTACAGAACACAAAAATCCATTCCTATCCAAGCCAGGCAACAGACCACAAAACTGCCTGAGGTTGGCAGCTTAGCGCTCACAATAAACACGTTTCTGTGGCCAAAGAGTCTGCCATGCCTTTTTGGAACAAGAGCGCTACAAAGTTTACTGTCCCAAGTCTCTCCCTGCTAGGGTGACTATCTTTTCTCCATGAGAACTTTTCATCAATCCTCCAGGGCAGATTGCCTATTGGACAGATGAAGACATATAAGGTTACTGGGAGGCTAAGTGACTTGCCCACAAGAGATGCCTGCCAACCCTTAACTCTCCAGTATGTTACACCACCTTACATCTCAGGTGGATATTTCAGTGAGCCTTGTTAAGGGCCAAATATGATAGACCTTTCCAAGGAATCTTACATCCAGAAGATTGGGGGGGAGGGGGGAGTCCTATCCGGAGACAGGGGAGTAGCCTAAGTGGCCTCTCAAAAACATGGAATTCCAACCCTTCTCAACTATCCCAATTTTGGAAGAAACCAGCCTGAGTCACCTTCCTCAAGAACAGGAGAGATGTTATAATGACTGCTGTGTTCCTGTAAGTAAGATACTTTATTTATTTCTCATTCCCACCCCCTTAATAAACAGTCCTTTGAAAAGAGGGTCTTTCTGAGCAACCAAAGTCATCTAGAAATTGTGTTCTCCCTTCTCTCCAGTGCTGTTCTAAAGTATGGTTCCACCTTGCTGCCTGCCTGAGATTGGTTTTAGTGGCCTTGAGGTCAAGATCAAAATGAGCTTGAGTGTAGGTATGAGAGCAATCTTTTTATATCTGTAGCATAAGAAAGGAAGGAGATAATAAAGGATAATAAAAGAGTTCTCCTTTTGAGATGTTAGTAATAACTTCCAATGTCTTAGCCCTACCTTCTGGGTAGTGTAGACTTTTGTCTCACTTTATCTCTTCCTATTGACTTGTTAGCCTCTCTGAACTAGGTGTTCTTGGTACTCTTACAGTTGTTGTGTTATAGAAAGAGCACTCATTATTTCAGGAATAGCTTGTCTCTGTGACCTAAGGTCATTAGATGCAAAGATCCTTCTTGGATAAGTCAGTGACCTGAATGCAAGTCATTTCTCTGTTGGGGCCATGAGCCATGTTTTCCCAGCCGTCCAGCCAAACAGGATGTATCTGACAAATACTGTTAAAATCCAGGGCCTAGGCAAAACCTAAGCAAACAGGGTCCCCATCCTTGGAAGTAAGAGTTAGTTGAATAAAAATTAATACTGGCTATAGGGTAAGTTCTTATTCTAAAGTAGGGACTATTTAATTTTACATGCTCTGTATGGGTAGCACTGCATTTACAGGATATCATTTTAGCCAGGAGGATGAGATGGCACCTCTCAGGGATATGGATGCTATAACATTACCTCATACCCAACCTATGGCTGATATCTCAATACTTCTGAGAATAGGAGAGCTACTGTTGGGTAAGAACCTTCAGGTAGGCCTGTGTTGGTTATTTTTCTTAGAAGAAACAGACATTGTGGTGTAGTAGAACTTGTAGCCATATAGCTGAACTTGGAGTCAGGAGAATTTGGGTTTGAAGCCTACCACATAGAAAATTAAAATAATCACTCCTACCTCACAGGGTGCAGTGAAATTCAAATGAGATGGTTTATGAAAAGCACTTTTGTCGACCTCAAAGCATATACATTTATTGTGGTTTGTGAGGATCAAGTTTCACTTGTAGATAGAAGTTTTTAAAATGTATATCCATGACATGGTGGTTCTGCAGAGCTACTCTTGATTTCAGCAAAGAACAGAAGAACCAAATTCCCGCTAGTGGACTTCATAGGTACCTATGGACACCAAAAATGATAGCTCCATGTAATACCTAACTAACTGATTGTTGTTTAGTTGGACTTCTTAGAAACCACGTGGTACATGGTACAGCAGCTGTACTGGAATGATTTGCTTTGGGGTAATTTCAGAACTTTGCTTCCTACTATCACAATTGATATCACATTGTACTGGCTATATTATTTAGAGGAAGTTTAGCTTTTAAAGGCCAACTGTCCTGTAGCTGCAGGTGGCATATGCCCTTAACAAATGAACATGAGTGAATATAAGAAAGCTTTTATTAAATGCTTACTGAATGCTGGGGATACAAATGCAAAAAAAAAAAGTCCTCTTTGTAAGTCAGGAGCTTATATACTAATGAGGGAGGCCCGAAGGGGGCACTTTGGTGTGGAAAGTTTCTAAGTTCTACTTTCCTTCAAGAACAGTGGCAGAATTGATTGATCTTGGTTCCAGTGCTTAGCACTTGTATTAGACACATTCTTAAATGTTTGTCGACTTGGTTTGTGGTCCCAGAACTGGAGAAAGGCAAAAAGAAAAAGTATGGCTCTCAAGGGCAGTGAATAATGTGGCCAAAGAGTAGAGAGAGTGAGGCTTTCTTGAAATCCTGATCCTAGTCACCAATCTGGAAAATGGAATACCAGGGCAAATGGTTTCTGGTGTGATCTAGATGGTTAATTAAGAAGGATGTGTGAGAGTTGGAAAGGCTTGCTTCATAGGAAGAGCTCAATAAATGTTGGTTATGTTTTCATATCTAAATTCAGAAGCTCATAATGGGGTTTCTGAGTCCAAACTTATAAGCATATCATAAAACAGGAAGGAATCTTAACATCTTCCCCATCCTAGCATTCAGAAAATGTACACTTTACCCTCTAAAACAGCTACTGTCTCTTCTCTAGAGCTGAGAGTCAAGCATGGAATAATTGAAAAATCCTAGATCTGGAACCTTAGTATTTTTTCACCTGTTGAATCTCATAGAAGCCCTTCATTTTCCAGAAAGGAATATCAAACAGGAAGCCTGGGTTCAAATCCTTCCTCTGATTTTTTTTTTTAATTAGCCTTTACCTTGTGTCTTAGAATTGATACAGGTATCAGTTCCAAAGGTTGAAGAGGAGTAAAGGCTAGTTGGTTGTGATTAAGTGACTTGCCCCAGGTAACACATCTAGGAAATGTCAGAGGCTATATTTGAACCCAGGTCTTATTGACTCCAGGCCTGGTACTCTATATTCAGCTTCCTAGCTGCCCCTCTTTTGCTCTGCTTATTATTAATTATATGAGTCATTTAATCTTTCCAGGCCTCCATTTTGTCATCTGTAAAACAGAGATATAACTTGTACCACAATCCTCAGGATTGTTTAAATGAAAGAAGTTTGTAAATCTTCAAGTGCTACATGTTGTTGCTGTCCCCTTGTTATCCTATTCTATTGATGAATGTCATCCTATACCCAGCCAAATGTTGTTCCCCTTCATAGAATTCTAGAGTTGGAAAGAACCACACAAGTCATCTGATTCAATTGTTCACCTATTGTAGGCCTCCCTTTCTACAGTATAATTTGGACATTTAGGTGCTGTTTAAATACTTGCATTGATAGGGAACTTACTGCTCTTCAAGAAGCATTTATGTCAGGCCTACTATGCACCAGGCACTGTGCTAAGCACTGTGGATACTAATACAAGCAAACAAGATAACCATCACCATCAGTGAGCTTGCACTCTAAAGGGGGCAAAGCATTTGGAGAACAAGAGCAGAAAGAGTGTAAGTACAGAGACTAGCTAAATGAAGTGAAGCCAAATGTGGCCTTTCAGAAGCAGTAATCTCCAGGCTGGCAGTCACCAATCAGAAGAGCAGGGTTTCAGAGCAGAGGTTTCTTCAGAGTAGGAATGCCACTTACAAAAAGAAGTCTAGAGAGTGAAACCCTAGTTTTTCCTTTGAAACCACACAGAATAATTCTAGTCCTCCTTTTCATGTGAGAATCTGTTTTCTTTAAGTCCCAGGTAAAAAACCACTGGACAGGGACCAGAGTTGTCTATTAAACCAGAGAGAGGTAATTAGGATACTGATCAATCCCAAGGTATCATGAACAAGATCCTTGCCTCAGTTCACTCTCCAGGAAGCCTTGGTCCTCAGTTCTTCCAACTAGGACTAAGAAATAAGGATGAATCCCTGGGCAGCCGTGATCTCAACCTAGCTACCCCACCTATGACTTTGGGAAGGGATGTGGCACAGAGACTAGGATCACAGGCTCAGATATCCCACCTAAGACTGGGATCTCTTCCTTACTGTCCCATATCAAGACTTGTGGCTGCTTACTCCTGGCCAGTGACTGAAAGCTGAGGATGATTTCTTATAGCTGTAGACATCTACCATGGTCCCACACTGAAACATTAAAGTGAAAAAAACCTTAGAAATTATAGTCAAGAGAAGTTAGAAAGAAACATCAAAAAGGACCTTCACTAGCCATCCCTAGCAGAAAGTGTGAAGACATGAGAAAATTGAATCAGACTCCTAATATGATAAAGAATTACTATGATCTAAAAGAATTAAGCATTTCAACATAAAATTCCAGGGGAAAATTATTCTTCAATAATTATGAATTGAATCCCTAAATGCGGAGCAAATTTTTATGAATCTCTAGTGCATTGAGAAAGACAAGAAGCTCGGATTTGTACATCTTCCTTTTTTTTTTTAACCCTTACCTTTTGTCTTAGTAGCAGCTCCAAGACAGAAGGGCAAGGACTAGGCAGTGGGGTTAAGAGACTTGCCCAGGGTCATACAACTAAGTTGGGTCTGAGGCCAGATTTGAACCCAGGTCCTCTGTATTCCAAGCCTGGCACTCTACGCTATGCCACATAGCTGCCTCTACATCTTCCTTCTAACAATGATTTGGGATGTGCTGATAATACCTTTTCTTGCTTCTGAAAAGGAATAATTTGATGAAAGCCTGGAGCAGAATATCCTATCTTCTGACAAATCAAAATAATCAGATTCTTCCAAACCACTGAACTGTCCCCAACACACATATACCCTTGTGAGGGTAGTATAAAAAACATTGGCCAGAATTATAAAATATTTCTCAATACAATTTCTGCCTAAATATATCTACTTCTAAAAAAAATAAAAGTTCAGGTCACAGTCAGCAAAAGAACAAGTAAAATGTCATATTGTATTTGCTCTAGCTGATGATAAATGTAGTGTGAAGAGTAACCCAACATGCACAGACAAGGTCAAATTTAAATTGGCCTGTTGGAATATGCCATCATAATTAGTCAGCATAGGCTCATGACTCATGAGTTGTTATTGCTATGCTTATAGCCTTTGACATAAAATATGAATAATCTAAAGTTAATCTTTGTGTGGATATTAAGTAGAGATGATTATTAGAAATGTTCAGTTAATTTTAAATTTCATTCTTCAATATATCATAAAAGATTTTATCAGTAGATATCCATATCACATTTTTGTTTAAGATTTGTGTGGACTAAAATTATAATTAAAATTTTATTCCATTTTAATAAAATGAGGGCTTATAAAACTTAAATTATGTAGTTTATCTTATTAAAAGAGGGAAATATTGACAGCTTATTGTCAGGGGATGATATGGAAACCACTGATAGACATGTTCAGGTCTTTCAACCATTTCTCATATGTTATGGTTTCTAGACCCTTCATCTTGTTCTTCCTCTATACACACTTTGGTTTGTAAAATATAAGCTCACAGTACTCTGGTTTGATCATTTCAGGTCAAAAATTTTCCTCTGTAAAATGAAAGGTATGAACTCTGATCTCTAAAGTCCCTTCTAACTCTCCAACTGTGATTTTTTTACTATCACCTCCCTAATTCTTATATATACAAAGCCTCAAATTTAAGCCTTTTGCCTCTTAATTTGGTCCTTTACAGAGTTACAGAATAACTCATTGCATTCTTTCTCATAATAGTCCTCTAGGGAGAAGACTATTAAATTTGTCCGAATCTTCCCACCTACCCCCATTCTCTTCTAGATGCTTTCATTATCTATTTACTGACTATCTACCATGTCCCTAATCCTGTGCTAGATACTAGGGAGGAGGGGTACTGGGAAGAAATATAGCCCTTTCCTTCTTATGGCATACATTTTAGTTAGGGAGATGAAACACAATAACATGAAATTATGACTGGAGAACAATACAAGATCACATAATTAGTGTTCAGCTAATTGTATGTCGTTGTGAGCTAGAATCAACAGAGAAGACTTTATGGAAGAAGTATGAGAATTTGAAATACTTTAAAAGTCCTTCTCTTTGAGGTCTATAAAGTCTCATTCTTTCCTCATAGGTTATATAATTGTTGGTCCTTCCTCTCCCCCCCCCCCATTATTTTTTTTTCTGAATGTTTCTTCCTTTCCCCCCCCCCCCCCCCCAATCTTCTCCACAAAGGTGATTGTTCATTCGTGTTTATTCGTTCAGTCAGGTCTGACTCTTTGTGATCCCATATATCATAGCATGCCTGACACTTCTGTCTTCCACTATCTCCCAAATCTGTCCAAATCCATGTTCTTTGCTTCCATGACACCATCTATCCATTTCATCCTCTGCCATCCCCTTCTCCTTTGGCCTTCAGACTTTCCCAGCATTTGGATCTTTTCCATTGAGTCCTGTTTTCTCATTATGTAACAAGTATTTATGCTTCAGCTTCAGTTTTTTGTCATTTCCATGAGTACTCTGAATTAATTTCTTTAAGTATTGACTGATTTTTATTTCCTCACTATTTAAAGGTCTCTCAAAATTCTTCTCCAGCACTACAATTCAAAAATGTCAATTTTATAGCACTCAGCTTTCAATCATACATTACTGCTGGAAAAACAAACAAACATAACTTTGACTATATGGACCTTACCAGAGCTATAGTATCCTCCTATGGATTAAGTAGTATATTTTAAAATTGGGGGGGGGGGGCCACCAGGTGGCTCAGTACATAGAGAGATGAGCTGCACATGAGAAGACTTGGCTCCAAATCTGGCCTCAGACACTTCCTACCTGTTATGACCCCAGTTGCCTGGCCCTTACTGCTCTTTTGCCCTAGAATTGAAAGATACCCCTTTTAAGACAGATGGTAAGGGTTGTTTGTTTTTTTAATAGCTTGAGGAGTGTGATTTTCTAGATTTTACATATAATTTTTTAGTTAAATTAAGTTTAAATTAAATTAAGATGAGAAATATTAAATTCAAATCTATTTACTGAAGGAATATGGTCCTATTAACTCATTCAACAAGTATGCCCAGTCTTATGCCAAGCAAGATGAAGGATATATCTTACATTCACATACTGAATGTTATTCACAATAATTCTATCATATATATCTATTCTATCTATATATGTTATTTATATATATATATATATATAATCCTGTCTATATATATTAACCTCATTTTACAGATGAGCAAATGAGGGAACACAAAGACAGGAGGCTGTATTCCCTGTCTTCTGATAGCTTATGGCCTGTTTGGGAATATAAATTATATATGAAAAAATTAAAGAGGAAAGCAGTAAAATAAGATGATTTCTAACCTTATCTGGCTTTCTATATAGTAGGATTGGTCTTGCATATTCAGCTACTAGGTGTGATAAAATACCTTTTACTTTTTTTTTTCACCTACCCCCTTGGTGTTAAATAAACCCTTGGAGTTGGCTGGGCCTATCCGGACATCCTGGCAGAAATCATGGAAGATGACCTCTTAAATGTTCCTTCAGACCAGGGCCAGATCCCTCATTGAGCCCTGGCAGTAAAGAGAAGACTGAGATTCACCTATCATCAATATTCTTAAGAGAAAGAATTCATAACATGATTTGACCCAGAAGTTTCCAAATGAACCTTTTTTCATTTGCTCTTTGTCTCTGAATTGGAGCAAAATCAAGGGGATCATGAGATTACATATTTGAATAGAACTGGAAGGGACTTCAGAAGCCCTTGGGGTCTCATTTTACAGTTGAGCAACTGAGTCCCAGAAAGATTGTGACTTAATAAAGTTTGGCTGTGTGCAAGCATTAGAAAGTGGGATTTGAACCCATGAACTTTTGACTCCAGAGCCAGTGATCTTTATTCTGCAATTGAAGGCCACACTCCTCTCCTGATTTGAAATCCTCCTGGATTTCAAATTAAGTGGATTTGGCAGCAACATTTGGCTTGGAGATTGGCCATCTAACTCTTCAGAGTTGAATGGTTGACTTGTATGATTTTTTTTAAAGACCTAATGAACACTTGCTAGATGCTGGATATTGATGTGAATGTTCCTACCAATGGTATAGATTGAATCCCATTTTTGCCTTCTCATCTTGTGCAGAAATGGCTTCAACTAGTAAGACAGCCACGAGTCCTGAGAGATTCTTGATTCTGGCACCTGTGCCCTGTTTCTTCCTGAGGTTATAGATGGGATAGCTGAGTTGTGATTCTGTTGGTCTGAGGGCTCTTCTATATTTCTTGGTCTTAGGTGGGATTGGGGAAGCTGGGGACCAAGATCTTCTGGACAGGGAACCTGAGTCATGGATCCTCTTCTTGACACCTTGAAATTGAGAATAGGAGAAGGGTAAGGCACCCCAAGTACTGGATTAGACCTAGAACAAAATCCCTTATGGTTAAATTTTGGGGTTTTTTGGAGGGGTTAGGGATTACCCAGACTTTTGTATTTGTTGATCCTCTGTTTTATTTCACTTTGTTTTCCACTGTTCCTAAGATGGTCTTAGAAGGAGCAAGACTTGGCTGGAAACTTTCATGTTGCCATTCTTGCCAGCAACCCTTGATCTGCTTTCCCAGTACCCAGTTTTTGGTCTGAGTTTTCCTAATTTTATTTATATTCCTAAATGTTCCATTTGTCCTTTCTGCTAGCTCACCATCCATTACCTGTGACTCCCTCAGCTTTGTCAAGATTTCAACATGGTTTTACGGACACTATAAAGGACACTATAGATAGAGTACCCATCAACATGTATATATGAGATGAACAGAAAATACAGATCAATATTGAACTGGGCCTAAAGGAGACACAAAGGAAAATGATCGGATTGCTGTCAGGAAATCGTCAAGTTTGTTTACAGACCCTAAACTTCCCATGAGATCACAGGCCCATCTTTTCAGCACTAAGATTTTGCCAGTGTTGCCACAGAGAGACATGACTGCCAAATGGATTGCCACATGGTTTCCCTTCACTATAGACCTTCAAACAAAGGTTAAAGGATCAAGTGTTGGTTGAATTCTAGAAGAGAGTTCTTATTCCCCTTTGGTTTGTACTGGTATGCCTCTGAACCATCTTCTAAATCCTGTGCTTTATTGCCTCAGTGAGGTTGGGAAGGACAGAGAAAGGCCACCTTTTAGGACAAGATAGGCCACCTATAGGATTTTACAATTGCCAAAAGTTGGAAAGCCCCTTCCTAAATTGTTCATGAAAAAATCTTTTAGGACAGGATCAGTGACCATATCAAAATCTGGATAGGTGTTCCTTATTGTATTCCCTTTGTCATCATCTCCAAGATGACTCAAATTTATCACCTCCAAGCATCTTACTGTGTGCTTCTACCAATTAGGTCAAGAGATGGTTTCAAATTGATTCTTCACATTATTCATTGATTGTTCATCAGTTATTGGTAGAACATTTAAGGTCATCTAAAATTTTTAGGCTAGTGGTTCCTTGGTTTCCATGGTCTTTTTGAGCTATTGCCCTATGCACCATAGAGGTCCAGCATCCTTAGTCCCAGAGCCTTATCCCAGCCAAATCAAGGGCTAACTAAAGAGGCTCAGAGAAGTTCTTAGACCAGAATCAGGGGGTGCTTTGTCAAGCAAATTCTCTTAGTTACTGATCCCTTGGTGGACATCCAGGCTTTGGCTTTGCCACATGGAGCTATGGAGTGAGAGGAGAGTCAGATTCTTGGCTTTCCCACCCAAAACATGGTGGGGCTCCAGAGAAATTGCGGCCTCTCTTGTCTTACATTTTTCTATATTGCTCATAAAGCCTACTGTTGGCAGATAGTGAGAAGCCATTTATACTTGATTATTTGACTGATTCAGTGCAATTCTGCAAACATTTATATAGTGACATCTCCTTTGTATAGAGGTATGGTTTGGCTACCCCAAAGGAACCCCAGCTGATGAAGACCTAGACTCAGCTTTCATGGAACTTGGATCTAGTTCAAATATACAATAAGGAAAATAAATAGAAAAGTGCATGAGATAAGACTAGAAAAGTAGATAAAGCTGTGACTACTAAGCCATGAAATTTAAATTTTATTCCTTAAAATTGTAGTGAGGCATTGTAATGAACAGGGAAATGCTAGACAGAGTTGTGCTTTCAGAAGCCTAATTGGACAGCCTCTGAAGGAGAGATAGAAGTAATCCAGGTGAGGGATGAGGTACTAGAGTCAGAGGGCCGGGGTGGAATCTTCCATTGGCACTTGAGACCTACCTGTGGGACCTTGTCATTTTCACTTCTGAATCTGTTTCTTCATCTGTCAAATGAGGACTAGATGACTTCTAAGATCTTCCAACCCTAGAGCTGGGATCCTATAATGAAGTGAACCAGAATGGTGGCTACTAGTAGTCATGAAGAGGAGGAGTGAATGAAGGAAACATTGTGAGAAACCTCAGGAATAACAGAAATTGGTAATTCATTAGAGGTCAAGGATAAAAGCGTCAGTTAATCAGACCATAAACATTTATTGTCTCTGTACTAAGCTCTGGGATTCAAAAAGAAGCAAAATAAAGTAATTTCTCTCAAGGAATTTACATTCTAATGGGGAAGTTAGTGTACAAGTAAAAATACAAATAAATAAATAGGAAATAATTAACAAGAGGGAAAGCATTAGAATTAAGAGGGACTAGGAAGGATTTTTTAATAGAAGATAGCAGTCTAAGAGAAGGGGACCGTCAGAGAAAGTATATGGAACCAAGAGATGAAGTGGTGGAACAACCAGGAGATCAGTGTCATTAGATCAAAGAGTACATGACAAGTAATGAGATGTAAGAAGACTGGAAAATGGAATGAGCAGGAGTGTGCTGTGGATAGGTTACAAATGCCCCCAGTATTTTGTATTTGATACTGGAGGCAATAAAAATCTCCTGGAATTTATTGATGTCAAATCTGTCCTTTAGGAAAATCATTTTAGTGACTAAATGGAGGATAATGGAGTGGGGAGAAACTTGATGCAGGCAAACCCCCAGTATCTATTATGCTAGATGGGGCATGAGATGATAAAGGTCTACATGAAAGTGGTGGTATCAGAGGAGAGAAAGGGGCTTTTTCAAGACATGTTGCAAAAATGAAATTGATAAGATTTAACAGGTTGAATATGGAGGTGGGAGGATGAGAGTTGCAAGCTGGGGATGACACCGAGGTTACAATTCTGAAGGTCTGGAAGGATAGTGTTGCTTTCCACAGCTATTATTTAGGAAGTTGGGGATTACAGAAGTTACAGGATAGGAAGGGTTTAGGAGCAAAGAGGATAAATTCTGTTTTGGACATATTGGTTTAGGATATCTAATGTCCGTCTGGTTTGAGATGTGAGATGGCAGATCAACAGCACAGCAGGATAGGTAGAGTTGACAGTCATCAGCATAGAGATGGTCATTAAATCCATGAGATCTATTGAGACCACCAAGTGAAGTGGTATTGAGAGAAGAGGGCAACCCAAGGTAGAGCCCTGTGGGACACATAGGGTTAGAAGGTATGATCTAGTTAAGGATACAGCAAAGGAAACTGAGAAGGAGCAGTCAGCTAGGTCAAAAGAAAACCAATAGAGAGTGGTGTCCCAAAAACCCAGAGAGAAGAGAATATTAATAAGAGGATGATTAACAGTGTCAAACTGCAGAGAGGTTGAGAAGAATGAAAATTGAGAAAAGGCCACTGGATTTGGCAACTAAAATCATTGAGAATCTTGGGGAGAACAGTTTAAGTGGAATAAGAAGATTGGGAGTCATATTATAAGAGATTAAGAGTAAGAGGGGAGAAAGTGTATATATTTATTACTTTTGCCATGTGTTTTCCTTTTTTTTTTTTTTCAATTAGTTCGTTGTAGTTACCACATGTCAGAGTAATACTGATTTAATTTGGAGGGTTTTGTAGAATTTTTCTCCCTCTTGATATTTTGCCTCAGATATTGGTTTATAAACAATAATTGTTTTCATGGTGGTATTTTTGCATGTACTCATAAGTGTTACAATACACATGACTAAATGTCCCATCAAGTATTTTCTTGTTAACTTGGAACACCATAAAGCCAAACTCCAATTCCTTTTTTTTTTAACCCTTTCTTTCTTAGTAACACAAGATAGAAGGGCAAAGTCTAGACGAACAGGATTAAGCTAGAAGTGTATTAGGCCACCGTTGATTTTTAAATTTTTTATTTTAATAAATATCCACATACGTTTTTCAAAGTTATATGACCCACATTGTCTCCTTCCTTTCTTTTCTCCCCCCCCTCCCTGATTTGACAAGCAATTCAATCTGAGTTATACATGCAGTATCACACAAAACCTATTTCCATATTATTCATTTTTTTAAGTGAATAATCTTATAAAACCAAAACCTCAAAACATGACCAAATAAACAAGTGATAAATCATATGTTTTCATCTACATTCCTACTATTTCAACCATTCTTTCTCTGGGGGTAGATAGCATTTTTTGTGGCCCTGAGGCCACATTTTGAACCTAGGTCCTCTCCACTCAAGGCCTGGAGCTCTCCCCTAAGCCATCTAGCTTTCTTCAGCCCTCCACTCCCCTCAGTTCCTTTCATTGCTTCCACAAGGAAAACTTACAAGCCCCTCTTCCCTTTAGCTTCAATTTCTTTCTGGTTTCATATATAGCAAAAAGTTCAAGGTAAGTGTAGTTTACTTCCTCTAGAAGTATATGATGTCTTCTTAGTCACTGGATAAGGGTCTCACATTTATAATATGAATAGCCATGTTAAAGTATATGGACAATCTAAAGACTTCTTAGCCTGTCCATTCTTCTGCCATTGTCACAGCGGAAACAGAAGAGGGCCACATTGGACTGAGGTCTTTTTTGTTTTGTTTTGTTTTGTTTTCTTTTGTTTCATGGATTGCTGACACAAAAGTCCTTGTTACTGAATGGCCTATTGGCAATAAGCCTCTTCCTGCTTAACTAAGGCTTAACTTAAAAAGTCTAAGTCTGGGAACACACTTAGAGCCTTTCTAAAATGATAGAACCTGCCAGAGTTTACATTCCACTAGTATACTCTTCAAAACACAAAGTCACCTGTATTCCACAATGAGGTATCAGAGTAAGACTTTGGTTTGGTTAGGGTTATAAAAAATACTAAAGTGTATAAGTATTCCCTGTCAACATTTTTTTTTTTACTTGGAGAGAGATTTCTGTTGGCTTCAGAATGTCTGGAAATAATTCCATCTTTTCTCTGGACCTGATAAACTGGCACTCAATAGGGCCAAGCTTTTTAAATTTATTTATATTTTTAATATCGCTTTCAGAGGATCCAATAATTTTTTTTTTTAATTTTAAAACCCTTACCTTCCATCTTGGAATCAATACTGTGTATTATCCTATCCTATCTCATACTGTAGTATGTCTTCCTGTTTTTATATTGCGCAATATATATATCGTTTTTGTGTCTCCTACTAGATTCTACTGTAAAGTCTTGTTCAGGTGCCTTATTATTGTATGGTGGTGTAACCTTTTCCTGGAAGTCTAAACCAAAGGAATATCATCTCTGGCAAGTTCTGCCCTTGAAAAGGCTTCAGGTCCAACCCTAACAGATTATGTCTGTTCTTCAGCCTCTCTAAGCATAGAGACACACATTACCAACCTGATGAATTCTTAGGCCGTGAAACAGAATACAAAATAACCTTTAGTCTTCTATGACCCATTTCCATTTCTGCATTCTTAGGGATAAAGAATGTTAAGAATCACAGTTTTTAGACTATAAGCACTTAATATAGGCTCTCAAAATGTTACATCCTTGTCCATTGATAATTAACATATAATTGCACTCACTAAATTATATTAGTATTGAAATTCTCCATATAAATAAACCAGAATGCATAAGGAAGTTGCATCATCATGGAAAGATGAGTTAGATTTTCCTTGGAGAAGCAAATAAAGAATTTGGCAGGGTTGATTTTATCGTGACCAAAAACAAGTGAAAATATAAAATACTTAGTCATTTTGCTTTGTAGTGCTTATGATTTGTATAAACAAAAAGACCACCATGGAGATTGATTATATCTTAATTACCAACATCAGTCATAGATGATAAGAAATTTTATGAGTCCCTCAAAATTAAATCTACATAAAGCTGTCTAGTGGAGAACAGTGAAAAGAATTGGGAAAAATATGGCTCAAGATCAAAAAATGAAAGGCCAGAGTCTTACAGTCTTAAATAGAGGCCTCCTTCAAGAAAAGTCAGGAAGTAGTGCACCTGGTAAGCACCAAATAACATCACAGAATAAAACTACCAAGTAGGAAATGACTGGTTTCTTAATCAGTTGTCGGAGAGTCATTCCCCAGTAAATAACTGGTCAAAGGAGATAAATAAGCACTTTTAAAAATATAAGCTATCAACAGCCAGATGAAAAAATTCTCCAAATTACTAACCATTAAAGAAATACAGATTAAAACAGCTCTAAGGTTCTATCTCACACCCATCAGATTGTCAAAGACTACCAAAAAAGGAAAATGACAATTGTTGGAAGAGCTACTTGAGAACAAATGCACTATTGATGAGGTTATAAAATCAGTCCAATCTTTCTGGAAAGAAATTTAGAGTCATCCCTAAAAGTCACTCACTTCATATGTGTGTCCTTTGACCAAGAATAATACTAGAAAGAACTGGATACCACAGCCAAAAAAAAAAAAACTGGAAACAAAAGAGATGCTAGTCAATTGGGAATAACTAAATGAATCACCAGTTATTCTGACCTAACAGATGATGAATATAATGGATTCAGAAAAACTTATATAAACTGATGTAGAGTTAAGTGAACAAAATTAAGACATATAGAGGGATAACTATAATAACATGAAAGAAAACAACCTTGTAAGACTTTAGAGCTGTAATAAATGTAAGGACCAGTTATGATTTCAGAAGACTAATGATGAAACACACCTTTCCTATTATATCTTAGCCAAGAAGAGATAGACACTGGAGGGGAGTGGAAAGGGACATGTTTTCACAGATATAATGTGTTGATTTTTTTTGCTGGTCTCCTTTTTTGAGAAGACTTGCTTCTTTCTTGCCAACAAAAGTCAAAGTTTTGTTTTTCTAGTATGGCTGTAAGTGTTGGATTATAAGGAAAGCCGAATGCAGTGGAATTGATTCTTTCTTATTGTGGTGCTGGAGAAGACTTTTTGGAAGTCCCTTAAACAGAAGATCAAATCAGTTGATTTAAAGAAATTAATTCAGACTATTAATTGAAAGGACATATACTGAAACTGAAGTTTAAATACTGACTGCATAATGAGGAGACAGGACTCATTGGGAAAGACCTTAATGTTAGAAAAGATTGAAGGCAAAAGAAGGAAACAGACACAAGATAAGATGGATAGATAGTGTCATGGAAACAACAAACTTGAGCTTGGACTGACTTCAGGGGATAGTGGAGGATGGAACGGTCTAATGTACTATGGTCCATGGAGTCACAGAGTTGGACATGACTGAACAACAAGCTTCTTTCTCATAGGTGAGGAACAAACTGGTAGGTAATGAAAGAGACACCCCAAAAATGAAAATGAATGAATGAAAAGACTTTTCAAGTGCTAAATTTCTTTGTTTTTCCTATTTTTCTTCACCTTACAAACATTCACTAAAGCAAGCATTTCCACATACACAGTAAAATAGAACATTATACATAAAACTGAGGCTTTTCTTAACAGCTATAAGTATTTACTTATACACAGGATTGCACCCTGCACAGGGTTACAGGTTTTAAAAGCGAGACAGCCTGAGATAGACAAACACATAGGGAAGGTGTCAAATTGAAAATACCTGTGGTGGCTCAGATGCCTAGAAAAGTAGGAAGCACCTCATCTATCTCATGTCATTCTAATTGAGAAAACCACATGGTGTCTGAAGTTGAACTATTTGACAAAATGCTAAAAGACTTTCTTTGTAGGTCCTTGTAGAAATGGAGAATTTTCTTTTCCAGGTCCTTAATAATATCTTTGCTTACCATGGAAAGGTAGGAGCTGCAGCAAATATGGAGGCACCAGTCTCATCACTTAATGGGCTATCTCTCAGGACAGTGGCTGTTGTAGCCAGGCAGGAAAAAAGCATTATTGAAATACACAGGGGGGAAGAAAAAGAAAAGTTCAGGTTACACAGACAGAGAAGGCAGCTTTGTTAATATCTTATTATATTTAATCCACATCAATAGGTTTGCCACTTAATATACAATGTTCTTTAATTTTTATTGAAATATTCATGGTTGATTTTTATGTTCCTAACAAAAATGAAAATTTTAAATAAATCATCTGGATAATCACACTGTCAGTTTATTATAACAAAGATACAATTTAGCACAAAATTAGAAAACTGAGATGAGACAATGTAGTGTACCACTAAAACAGCTTGTACCAGATCATCTATCTAGGCAGTCTTTTGACTCTTAAAAAGTGAGAAACAGGTAAATACAGACATCATCATGGACTCCCACAGTTTCCCAATGACAATAATCATTATAAAGCAGTTGCCACAAAAAGAGACCAAAAGATCCTGTAAACCACTTCATCCACTAGAAACTTGACCTCTAAGACATCTAAGGGCAAAGTCCAGACCAATTTAGGATATAAACTCATTTGCAAAATCTTATGGAGGATAAAGGTGGAAGATTTTTTCACTTTATAAGACTAAGAAGGAATTCTAAGAAAAGCAAGATTTTCAAAAGTGTGGCTTACGACTTTAACTAGATCATTCAGAGAGCATTTGATTAAACCTGATGCTTCAATGATAAATATGAAAAAGATATAAAGCCATCACATTTGGATTTGATCAATCTTTGATGTGAAGAAGCAGAAATGGCAATTTAAGAAAAGAAAGAACTGGACCCAATCAAATATATGAAAATGTATATGTGGTTTAATGTCAATAGTTTCCAAACTGCATGTGATGTAAACTACCCTCTTTTTTAAAAACTGTCCCTCCTCAACACTTTTCATATGATAATCTATAAAAACAATTTTCTTAGCTCATCCTATTCAAATAAAATTAGGAATATTAGGCTATGAGAATATAAAAATACAGTGTATACAGATTCATTGGAAAAAATCCTTTTATTATTTTCATATCTATAATTTATAAACATGGCCATAACAATATAATGTATGAGTGAGCTTGTTTGGTTGAAATTTTGTCATGATAATGGTGCTACTCATAATTATTTTTTTACCACTAATTGGGATTGCTATTTTGTCTGTATGACAGCAATAGAAGAAAACTGTCTCACAAATAAAATATTGCAAATGATAATAAAAATTTTACTTTGATAAGCCAAAGAGCTCTTTACTTACTGGCGTAGTGGGTTTGGATTATTCTTTTTCTTCTTCCTAGATTAAGTGACCTGCCCAGGGTCAAACAGTTAAGAAGATTTGAACCTCTTCCTGGCTCTCCATCTTCTACAAAATTCCTTCATGCTTTATTCTCATTTCCTGCCACTTCGATTTTCAGGGCCACATGGTTTTCAATATACTCCAAGTCCTCTTTGACCAACCAGATGCATTCTATTTGTTCATAGTAAATTGGTTTCTTATTCCATTCATATTTAGAAATGCATAGCTCTTTAAAATGAGAAATGCTTTTGACATTGTGACCAGAGTAAGGAAAACCTAAGTTCAAATTAAACCTTAGACATTTAGTAGTTGTATAACCCCAAGAAAATCACTTAACTTCTATCTGCCTCCATTTGTAAAATGGGAGTAATAAAAGCACCTACCTCACAGAGTTGTTAGTAGTGTTGAAATAATAGTTGTGAGTTTGGGATTTTTTTTAATTATAAAGATATTTTACCAATAACATGCAATAATAAAGTTTTCTAAAGTTATATGATCCTTCTTTCCCTGCTCCCAGTGTTGGCAATCTGGTTATACACCTATTATCTTGCAAAATATATTGAAATAGTTTTTTTTAAGCATTTTTCAAACACTACATAAGTGCGAGGCATCGTTATTTGCATTTTTATTGCACATCAAATACTTAATAAATTTATTTTCTGTAGCTCTAACTTCTTCATAAATGCTTTCTGGATCAGCATAAGAATTCTCAGTTTTACAGAAGTAGCCATCAAAATAAAAATACTAGTTTCAGGAAGAATTTTTTTTTAATAAAATAAATTTTCTTTATAAGTAATAAAAATGGCAAATTCTTTCAGTTCAAATACCTTTGAATTATTTTAGCATGAGAAAGCCAACTTTTTCAGCAATTATATAGAAGCAAGCACTCTCATCTCCCTATCCCAGTATTGTCACATAATTTTACAAAGTCTTGTGGTGAAATATTTTTATAAAATTGATTACTCTTATAACCTGAAAAACTATATGGAGCTCTTTTTTTATTTCTCAATACAAGTAATTGTGAAGCATGCAACATAGCCAGATTACACAGAGACACGTTTTATAGCAACATAGCTCCATCACTAAGAGAGTTCTCTCATTTTCATTAAAATTTTCAATTACAATGAAATTTTCTTCTAATGTTGCATTGAAAAATAACAAATCTTCCCTAAAGTCATTTATAATATTGTTTACTTATAAGTATATTTTAAGTATGTGTTTATAAGTATAATTCTTATCTGTTTCTTCATCTATTCATATTGTAAAATATGAAATTTTTGGTTTCCCAGTTAATTGATTGCAAAGATTTTCAGATAGATGGACAGTTGTCCTTCCCACTATATCAGCAGGTAGAACTATTCAGAGCTGCTTTGCATCATTTCAACCATATCAGTAGTTATAGAAAACACCAATATTTCCAACTGCTTATACTATCCCTTATTGGGGGCGGGGGGGGGGGGTTCCTTCTAGTTTCGGCTGCCCTGGAAGATCTTTCTCTTCAAAACAATTGTGAATTTATTCATCATGAGAGTTATTATTTCACTAATAAAATGTATAGACGGTAAAAAATGTGACCAACTGTTGAAAATATGTTAATTATAATTCTTGGGCTATATCAGTTTTTTTTAAGTTGCAAATTATTTTGGGTGCTACCTTTTTATATTGTGCTACCAAAATGAATTACATTGAGAAATATAATAAATTTGGCATTTTTACCACATTAAGCCTGTTTAACTTTGTCAATTGCAGTTAGCAGAGCAGTCTAACTCACTTATATCATAAATGTATGATCAGTGGCAGTGGCAGATCCCCTGGCATTGAAATTTGACACAGGCTGATTCATGTGTGACCTTTTTTTGGACGTGCCTTGTTAGATGTTTGATGTGCTGTAGCAGAGTAAAGTCAGCACATGAGTCTCTTTTGTTGACTGATTTTATTTTTTAAACTCTTACCTTCTGTCTTAGAATCAATATGGGGGGGGGGGGGGTGGAGGGAGGGGTGGAAGGCAGCTGGGTTGCTCAGTGTTTTGAGAGCCGGGCCCAGAGACGGGAGGTCCTGAGTTGAAATTTGACCTCGGACACTTCCTAGCTGTATGACCCTGGGCAAGTCACTTAACCCCCATTGCCTGGCCCTTACTCTTCTGCCTTAGAATCATTGCACAGATTGATTCTAAGATGGAGAGTAAGGATTTAAAATAAAACAAAGAATCAATATTAAGTATTGGTTCCAAGACAAAAGAGCAGTAAATGCTAGGCATTTGAAATTAATTGACTTGCCCAGGGTCACATAGCTGGGACATATTGAAGCTAGGTCTTCCTATCTCTAGGCCTGACTCTATTTACTAAGTCACCTAGCTGCCCGGACTTTGATTTTTAAATTTATTTTCATTGAAATGTCCTGGGAAATGCCAGATTATTTTGTCTTATTTCATGCTACCATCCCAAGAGAGTTTCGTACCTTCCTCCCATAGAGACATGCCTCATAATTTGAAAAGATCTTTTTAAAAAGATAAATTCTTAAATTATCTGAAAGAGAAGCAGTAACAAATAAGGGTAGGCAAAACCACTGACTGCATTACTGCTGAGGGGTCAGGCAATCAAGAGGGTAGCAGTATACAAACTCCCTGTATACTTTGCTTGACATCTCTACAGGATCTTTAAGAATAATCAATATATTTAAGGGTATCCTTAATGAAAATATGGAGACGTTAGGCACATTCTTATAAATTATAATCTCCAACAGACCAGGTCTTTACACCACATATTTGAACGATTCAGAGAATACAAGATCCCACTGTTAGTTGACTACCAAAAAAATCATTTTATTTGGTAGAGGAAAATACAGGCTTAGACATTCTAAACAAGATGTTTTCCATTCCCTGTGTTAAAGATCATATAAGATTCCTCACCAGACACACAAGAATTTATTCAATGATCCTCTTAGGTTAGGTCCTAATTAGTACAAGTGATGAATCACCCATAGTAATATCATATATTTGAATTCACACTATTTGAAGTTGTAATTATGTAAAATATGATCATTGGTTCCAATCCAATGGAAATGTGCTATGCAGATTCAAATGATGTCACCATTTGGGGGGAATTAATTGTTCACACAACAATAAGGACCTGGCTTTATTGATGTCTGAGAATATAGGCGTTCAAAATAAGTTCAGCTTATCAATTCAGGTAAGAAAAATGAAGTGTTTGAAGTGTCCACTCCTGATTATGATATCTAGTTGATCCATTTGTACATGTGTCTTGTCCAAGCAGTAAAAATAGACACAGTGACCTCAGTCACTGTTGAAAAGTTAGAATAAAGTGAACTGAATGGGGCTTAGGAAATTGTATACTTTCAATAGTCCCAGACTTCTTAAAACCACTTTTTTCATGCCACTATTCTACTAATATATTCTTCCACCTAATGTCAAATAATAGAGTACCATATCTGCCAAGAATCAAAATTGAGGATGAGCCAAAGAACAGTGGAGAGAGAGATAAATGATTGGCATAAATAAGCTATGCCATATTTTAATGTATAAGAAGTGTTATATGAGAGATGAATGCCAGAAATAAGAGATGGGCAGGTCCTGTAGCAAAAATAAAAGATAACGTAGTTTAAAGGGACTTGGCATTGTTATGTTCAGATGCAGAAGGAAGGCATGGTTTACTCTACCTTTGGAGAGAATATCCATACCAATGAAATCAGGTTCATTTAAACTACCCTTCTCCAAAGTCATCAGTGATCTTTTCATTCTAAATTCAATGGTCTTTTCTCAGACATCTTCCTCTCAATTGAAACTTTTGTCAATCACTTTTGCAGGTTCGTTGTACATATTTTGTCCCTTATACATAAGTGGATCCCAAGATTCTGTTCTGGGCCCTCTCTCTATTCTCTCTCCCAGTAACCTCATCACTCCTGAGCTCAGGCCCTGTATCTCCAACTGCCTGCTTGACATATCCCTCTAAATGATCTGTCAACATCTCCAAATGTCCAGAAAACAAATCATTTTCTCCCAACTTCTCTATTTCTCTCAAGTTCCCCATTCTTCTAGTCACTCTGATGTACAACCTAAGTCATCCTTAATTCTTCACCCTCAGTCTCCATATTCAGTCAGTTGTCAAGTGTCCTAGATTGAGTCTCCAACATTTCTTGGTTTCGTCCTCTTTTTTTCTTTCCACAGCCACCCCAAACAAGCTTTCATCCTCTCCCAGAGGTGTCACAACAACCTTATCTTTGGTCTCCCAGCCCTCAGCCTTATCTTTTTAATCCATCCTCCACACAGCTCCCCAATTGGTACCCTAAAGCACAGCTTTAGCTATGTCATCCTGCCTAGAAGGTTGGAATGGCTTTCTGAAATGCCCTGAATAAATACAAAAATATAAATAAAATACAAACTCCTCTGTTTGGAATTTCATACACTTCACAATTGGGCTCCAATCTGTTATTCAGAACCATTGATGTCTTATTCCCTCTCTTGTATTTTACACACACACCTCCACCCCCTACCAAACAATACTTCTGTGGCTTTCAGCAGACCCAGCATTCTTTTCCTCCTTGTCTCCATCCCTAGAACCTTCTGTTTGCTTCAAGACTCCAGGTCTACCTTCTACAAAAAGCCATCCTAATCTATTTGATAATGTCCCCTAATACATTAAAAATTTCTTGAAGGCAAGGACTGCCTCACATTTATTTTTATCTGTATTTATACTCACCAGTGCCTAAAACATAGTATGAAAGGTCTTAATAAATAAATGTCTTTTGTTTGTTGCTTGGAAATCCAAGGAGAATGTGGTTTTTTCATGAGTGGTACCAGGGAATCATTTCTTACTTGTGAGCTAGAAGCTTATGGTTTTGAGTTATTGCCATGTAACTAGGGAATGGTCAGCAGCCTGCCTGACAGAGGGGGAAAATGGAGCTAGGACAAGCCTTGCTTGTGAAAGAAAATTTAAGTTATAAATTGTGCCCCATTTACCTTCTGAGGCTTTGCCAAAAAGAAAATGTTCCGGCCAAGTGTTATAGACATTGTGATGTTTGATATTATTTACTTTCTACTTCGTGTATCAGAAAAGTATCTACCTTTTATTCCCCAAAACATTGTCATTGTTTTTCCTCCCAAATAGTTGAAATACAAATCTCATTTTCAGAGGCAGTTTGTCTCCAAGGACAGTGCTCTGGAAAAGAAAAAGCCTAAGGAAAAGGAGAGGTCCATTTCCCAGAGGAGGGAAACCTAGTGTTAAAAGCAAGCATTTAATTGCCTAAAATGTGTTAGCCTGACAGGAAGGAGAAAGGAAGGAAGGAACTAGCTTGTGCTAGATCTGAACTAAGGTCTTCCTGACTCTAGGCCCACTACTCTAAGCTGCCTCCCAGGAGCCCACCAAGCTTTCTGCAAGAGTCTGAAAATAACCTTCATTCTTTTCTAGGCTTTCCAAAGTTTACTGCCAGTCATGGCCTACATGCCATGAGTAATTGAGTTGTAGGCTGTGAGGTGACCTATGGCTTTCAGTTTGATTAATGGTATGGTCCATTTGGGTGCTTACAGTCAGTGAGCAATGGGGTCCATCACAGCACTGTGTATGAGAGGCCTTTAGCTGGAAAAGAACCAGAATGGTTCAGAATAGAACTGGAGCAGTCTCAAGAGAGAGCAATAGATTCATGGGGGTCATGCCAGATAGAACATTTCTGACTAAAAACTGTTTTCAAACAATACATGGACTTGCCTTTTAACTGAACTTTCTCCTAGCCCTTTGCTTTTAGTCTGGCTGTTATGGGGTTTGTGATCCTGCTTTACTCTGTCAATGTTACAGAGAAGATACTAGTGAATTATTTCTTTCTCAGGCTCCTAGACATACATACCTCCAATTGTCCCTAGGGCAGTCTGAGGGAGGGAAGGAAAATTAAAGACAAGGAAACATCCTATGCCCTGTCTCATAGCCATCACTAACTCCCCTCTGCTTTATTTCTCCACAGAGTGGGAATAGCTTCCATGTTTTTGACCAAGGCCAGTTTGCCAAGGAGGTGCTGCCAAAGTACTTCAAGCACAACAACATGGCCAGCTTCGTTCGGCAACTCAATATGTGTGAGTAATCCATTCTCCTAAGGGTAGCAGCCAGGCCCAAGCCACCACAAAGAGGACAGGCCAGAAGGATAGAGCTGGAAGAGGAAGGGAAGTGGGGGAGATGGAGGCTCTAGACTCCATGGAGGACCAGGTTGCTAGAGCTTACAGTCCCATTGGGGCACAAGGCTAGCACAGTGTTGTGAAGAAGAAAGAGGCCTGTCCAGGGCAGCTTCTGGTTCTGGCCCTGCTCCTACTGACCAACTGGCTAAGGATAACTTCTTGAACGCCTCTAGGTGAGGGATTCTCTGTCAAAAGAAAGACTTGCCTGGGTGATTTCTCAGGTCACTTCCAGTGCTAAAATACTGTGATTCTGGCAGCAGTCTCTAAGATGAAGTTCTGTGCCTTCAGCACTGTTTTCAGGGGTCCTGCAATTTTGCTCATGTGAGTCTTCCCAGCAGCTCATGGTCCATCCAGGCCTTCTCAGCAAAGCATAGATTAACCCTGCAGGGATAGCACAGCACCAACACATCAGAGACTTGTGAGGACCAGTGGAACATGTGACCTGTGCCATCAGCCATCCCTTGTTCTTGTCACACAGATGATCCAGCTCCTTGGAACACACAGCTCCCTCAGGGTGGGCTTTAATTTGCTTCTTGAATACAATTGTCCTACCAGCTCATTTGCTTCTAATAGAGGTTCTCTGGTGCCCTTTGAATAATGCAAAACTTTGGTTCCTTAGAGATAGAAAGTTCTAATATTCAGAATTGCTAAGAGAATATTTGTATTGAAAGTGGGTCTTCACACAAAATAATAGGAAATAAAGAAATAAGTATTTATTAAGCACCTACATGTACCAGACACTACACTGTGTGCTTTACAAATATTCTCTCATTTAATCTTCACAACAACCCTTTAAGATAGATACTATTTATTATTAACCTCATTTTACAGGAAACTGAGGCAGACAAAGATTAAGTGATTTACCTAGGGTCATATAGTTACTAAGTGTCTGGGGCAGGATTTGAATTCAGGTGTTTCTGACCCCAGCCCTAGCTTATAATTGTGGGATCATAAAAAGCCCAGCATGAGTTCTCAAATCACTGCCTTCTCCAGTTATAGATCCTGCTCATTATTCATCTGTAGCACCTGGAACAAATATATGTATTAATGAACTTTGTCAGTGGACTGACCATTAAACTGGTATCATGGTCTAGGTAGAAGGCATTTTTTTCAGCCATTTAGTTTTTCCTGAATTTGAGTCAGTCTCTTTAAGATCACAGTTCTCATTGAGGAAACTCCTCCCTATATGTTCTCTCTGGGATTTGATGAAGTCTGTACAGTATCATCCATAAGCTGGACCATCCCAAGGTCCTTACTGTATATTTTTAAAAATCTTTTCCATCTGGACTTTATTTTAAATATCCTCAACCAGAGGAGTTAGGTGGCTCAATGGATTGAGAACCAAACCTAGAGATGGGAGGTCCTGTTCAAAAGTGGCCTCAGACACTTCCTAGCAGTGTGACCCTGAGCAAGTCACTTAAACCCCATTACCGAGCCCTTACTGTTCTTCTGAAGCCTTGGAACCAATACACAGTATTGATTCTAAGACAGACAGTGAGGGTTTAAAGAAAATATCCTCACATTGTTACTTTTGGAAAAAAAGATATCTCCCTGTTTTATGGTTGTTGGTGTTGATCATTGATGTTGATAATCAGAGGAACATTTTTCAAGAAATCTTGTGTGATTTTAACATATACTTGAGAAATCCTTGTTGAGAGAGAGCTTTTAAGGCCATATTTGGATCTTGCTATGCCAAAGGCTTTTGTGGGGGTTTTGGTTTCTGTGTATTCCCTGTGATGTTTCACTAGTAACTATTTTTATCTCAGTTGCCTTTGGGGATATTAAAGTCATCTCTGATTTATTTTGTCATTCTTTTGTTTAGCCTTTCTAAAACTTCTTATAAATGTGTCCCTGAACTCCAGAGGAAACATGCTATCCGCCTCCTGATAGAAAAGCCGTGAACTCAGAGTATAGATAGATTATATTTGGAGGGGCATGGCCAACGTGAGAATTTGTTTTGTTTGACTATATGTACTTGTAAGAGTTTTTGTTTTTCTTGCTATCTCAATTGGGGAAAGGTAGTAGGTGATTGAGATTCTGAAAACAAAATTTTAATTTGATAATTTATGCTTTCAAGTTTATATAGTATCCAGCATAGATTTCTATGGTATATACCTGTTCTGATCCTTTCACTCTTCCTGGCTTTTCTTTTCCTTTCCTTTTCTTTGCCCTTTTTTTTTGGGGGGGGGAGGGGAGTGAGTAAGTAATAGGACTGAATTGTCCCTATTTTTCCCAGCTTGCAATTACAGTGGCCTCTCATGGGCCATATCCCAATAGTGATGGACTTAAAAGCTATAACCTGCTTCATTTTTCTCACCTGGGCCAATTGATCTATCCTTAAGTAGCTTGGAGACCTTCATTCAGCCTTTGTGGGGCTCACCTTATTGATACTTGTTGGGCTTTAGGCCAATTACAGCTTAGAACTCTTGGACTCAAGCAATCCACCAGCATCAGTCTCCCCAGTAGAAGGACCCAGCTAGACTTCACCTTTCTAAATGCCATGTCTGATTCATAACACTGAAGACTAAAGTTTTAGTATCCATTTGTGATGGTTCTTTTGACAGAGATTATGAAAATAGAACAGTATGAAAATTTTGACAAATTTGTTTCGTTTTGTCTATTGTGCTCCTGCCAACTTTGTCTATTAGTGTTCTTTGATTATGATTCATTGATTCCCAAGCCAAGTTTTCTGTAGACTTATTTTCACTTGCACTATTCTATAAAAAGCTATTGCATGTAATCTACTGTCCTCTTCCATCATAGTTTCCAACTAACTTTGTATTTTAAATTTGTGTTGTCCTTAACTGGCATGTCTATCTGTTTGACATTTGCTGACTAAGGCATTTTCAGACTGTTTTTGGCCACTTCCTTGTGGCAACTGTTTAACTCTAAAAGGAAATGGCAATACTTAGGATCAACATTTTATCTTCCATTTCTCTCTACACAGTGTCAAAGCTCATTTGAATAGATCAAGTTGAAGCCGTAGCTACATTCCCAGTGTCATCTTCTCACCTTTGACCTTTCTTCTAACTTGTTGATTTTGACCCTTGTTGTATCTCATCATTGTTCTGACTGTAACAGAGAGTTTATTCCTGTTTGATTCCCACATCACTAACCAGTTTCCTGTTTAAGTTATAGTCAGTTTTGTTTTTTGCAATATTTGATGCCCACCGGGACCAACACTTTCTGACTCTAGTTTGAAATAAAGTATTTGTGATATGTAGGTATAAAACGTCAAATAGTCTAGAAACTTTTGGCCATTTTCGTTTCTCAGCTCTGAAGTGTATTTTCCAACACATTTTTTGGTGTTTCTTTCCTCACTTATTAATTAGCCTGATGGATCAACTGATCAATAGTGACTACATCAAAAAGATGTTGAGGATCAACTTCTAGTTGAGGTCTTGAGTCCCCATTCCCACTAGCCCCACAGTGACAGGCCAATTTATTATAGCTGACCCAATCTAAATTAGTCATCTTCACACTATCCACATTCAGAGAAAAAACTGTGGGAGTAGAAACACAGAAGAAAAACAACGGCTTGATCACATGGGTTGATGGAGACCTGATTGGGGATGTAGATTCTAAATGAACATCCTAGTGCAAACATCAACAACATGGAAATAGGTCTTGATCAAGGACACATGTAAAACCCAGTGGAATTGTGCATAGGCTACGGAAAGGGGTGGTGGGAAGGGAGGGAAAAAATATGATTCTTGTAACCAAGGGAAAATGTTCTAAATTGACTAATTAAATAAAATTTTCAAAAAATAAATGTCATCTTCCCTCCTAGAAAATGTTTCAGGCCCACATATCAAAGAAGTACACCAGCAAGCAGGATATTGCCTCGTCACCGAGCCACACTGCCCACCCTTCTGTGTTGATTTAGGGTTTAGGTTTTTTAATACTCTCTCAGAAGAACTGGAAAGAAAACACTGGCATCTTGGCTTGGGACTTTGTCTTATGTTATATAATTGGCTTGAATAATTTTACCTTAAGGAGTAGGTGAGCTCAGGAGACTGAACATAAGCAACATAGATGAGATAATATTCTTTCTGAAGGGAAAAGGAGGTACAGCAATTACCATGAAGAATGGTATATATAAGAGGTGTCAGTGTGCAGACTAGGAATTCCACTGTCTTCCTTCACATTAAGAGCATCAAACAAAACTGAGGTTGACTTGGGAAGAGCTTGTCAGCATCTTCTCAGAATTCCTCAACATCTTATAAACAAATTGCCACAAAAAGCAAATATCTTCATTGTGATCTTTTTGCTCAGGTTCATCATGAGTACTACAAGATATGATGGCCAGGTGTCCCATGACATGTTTTCTGTTGCCTTTAGATATATAACAAAACCAGCTCCTTTGCTCCCCAGGCAGAATCTTTGAGCTAGTCTTCCATTTGGCTGCAACTTCCTTTTGTTTTTTGTTTATTACCATACATGTTTAATACAAGTATTAATATGATTATCTTCTTTATAATAGTGTGTCAGTTCAGTGGTTACTGAATATGCATTTATGTTCATAAAGAGGGCAGAAATGAGAAGTGATAGCACTCAACCCTCTTCTCTGCCATCATCACAGTAGAAACAGAAGGGGACAGCATAGGCTTACGGACCAGTTTTTATTTTTGTTTCTTAAGTGCTGTGGTCAAAGGATTCATCATATAGCTTTCAGTCTACTCCACTCTTAGTTTAGTTAATCCTTGATCAGCAGAGTCTGTTGCCAGGACCTTTTGATACTAAGCTTTTCCAGATTGATGCTTTGCTTGCACAGCCTTCAGAAACTCAAGAGTCACACTTCACACAACAGTCAGTCATTTGTAGAACAGAAGTGTTAGTACCACAAACATTTCTTAAGTTTTACTTAACATTGCAGCTGGGTGGCCCAGTGTATAGCGAACCAGGCCTAGAGACAGAAGATCCTGGGTTCAAATGTGGCCTCAGATACTTCTTAGCTGTGTGACCCTGGGCAAGTCACTTAACTTCCATTGTAGACTCCTACCATTCTTCTGCCTTGGAACCAATACACAGTATTGATTTTAATACAGAAGGTAAAGGGGTTTTTTGGGGGTGGGGGGTGGTGGTTTTTTTTGTTTTAAGTTTTACTTAAGATAACATGTCTTAGGACATTAGCTAGATAGAGAGCTAGGCCTAGAGTCAAAAAGGCCTGATCTCAAGACAATTCCTAGCTGTATTACCCTGGGCAAGTCATTTAACCTGATTACCTAGTTCTGTATTGGGGTTGATAATAAGATAGACGATAAGGTTTAAAAAAAAAGGCTCCATGTCTTAAATGTAGGAATACAGATCATATTCTTTATAGGATAGGGACATCAACAAGATCTGGAGTTGTCAAGAATTTGAGGGAGAAGTTACAACCTAAGCCTGAGCCTGAAGGCTAAATAGGACTTAGACAGAGAGAGGAGAAAGTCTGGAAAGATTTTCTAGCTAATCCTGAATGGTAGAGTTAGGATTCAAAAATATTTTGACAAGCAAGAACATTGGGCCAGATCTAATAAGATGAAATTTAATAAGGATAAACATAAAGTATTAATACTTAGGCTCAAAACTCAACTTCATAAGTACAAGATAGATGTATGTGGATAAGTAACATCTCATCTGAAAAATATCTGAGGATTTTAATGAACTGAATAATGATATGAGTCAGCAATGTAATGCAGAAGCCAAGAAAACAAAGGTAAATGTTAACTGCAGTAGGAGAGGCCCAGGCCTTCCCTAGGGCAATAGCCTTTCTGTGCCTCATCCCCATCCTAGTCAGACCTATCTGAAGCCTTGTGTACAATATGGAAAGGACACTGATGCAGCCGGGCCTCCCTCCCCATCACTGGCCAGGGGCCTTTGTTAAGTGCCGAAGGCTCTTGCGCTGGTTTCTACTTCCTCCATGGCATGGAAAGGGATGCATAGATGCCCCAGACATTTGTTTCTCTTCCTCTCTTTCTTATGATACAGATGGTTTTCGGAAAGTTGTCCACATTGAACAAGGTGGCCTGGTAAAGCCGGAGCGAGATGACACCGAGTTTCAGCACCCATTCTTTATCCGAGGCCAGGAACAGCTCCTAGAGAACATCAAGAGGAAAGTAACCAGTGTGAGTCCCTCTGCCTCCCTCCTACTCTTGCTGGATTCCATCAGCCCACCCCAGTGTAGGCAGACCTCCCCCACCCCTCCCTCTTTGGAGGAGGCTATGAAGACAGAGGTAGTGTCCAAGCCAAGGTGAAGGCACTCTTTCTTCCTCCTCCCTCCACTACTGAGCTACATCATCTCCATAGGAAACTCCCTTCCCAAAGAATTTCAGAATTACACCAGACCCTGAGTCAAGTCTGGAGTCTCTGGTTTGGGTGCAGAAAAGCCACTGACAGAGCAAAAGTGATACCTGGGCTTCCTCTCTTCGCCTTCCCGATATGTATGGATGAGGGCAAGTCAGAATCAGGAGTCCTAGAATGTTGTGAGTGGGAGGCAGCCCATTAAAGCTTACCATGCTATGTTATTATGTAGCCAGAGAAGCATTCCCTGCTCCTGCTAGAAATGGAGGCAGCATCTAAGCTAGCTTAGGGCTAAGGAAGAGCTCCAGAAACCCCAAGCCTCATTGTGTCCCTCCCCATAATGCCTTTAGCTGATGTAATGGGCAGCTGCCATTCAGAGCCAGAAGTGGTTAGTCTAAAGTTAAGAATTCCTGGCACACTCCCTTCTCATTAGCTCAGTGGTTAGTTTGCTTCTGCACCCAGGAACTGGAAAGTGAGATGTCTCTGTGGGTGAGAGAGAGAGAGAGAGAGAGAGAGAGAGAGAGAGAGAGAGAGAGAGAGAGAGAGCGTACACGTGTGTGTATGTACACGTGTGTGTGTGTATGTGTACACATACATGGCCATCCTTGGAATAGAAGGGGGGCCTCACTAACAGTCCGTCTTCTTGGACCCCCAGGTCTCCAGCATAAAGCACGAGGACATAAAGGTCCGACAAGACAATGTCACCAAGCTGCTAACAGATGTTCAGATGATGAAGGGCAAACAGGAGAGTATGGACTCAAAGCTTATAGCCATGAAACAGTAAGTACCTGGGGAAGGGAGGGGGGTGCACAGGGCTATCTACTTGGAAATTGTAACCATACGGAAGTATTCCTGGATTTGGGGAAGAGAGTGGGGTCATGAGCCATTTGGGAAGAAGTTAGATTTGTCCTTCCCTCCCTCTCCCCAACTCCACTGAGAGCTGCTCTTATCTGACAAAGTGATGGGAAGACCATGTACTCAGGCCTCAGTTAGCACCACAGCCCTATTGCACTGCTCTGCCACTGCCTTATAATTGGGGGAGCCATCTAAAATGCAGATAGCACCTCCTTTCTCATCCTGGGGCTTTTATGCCAGCTCCCATTCTTCTCTCCCTCCCCATTCACCCCAGCACCATCATTTTGGGCCTTGGAGTTTACCCTATCATTCTTTTTTTTTTAACTCTTACCTCCTGTCTTACAATCAATACTAAGTATCAGTTCCAAGGCAGATGAGCTGTAAGGGTTAGGCACTTGGGGTTATATGATTTTCCCAGGGTCACACAGCTAGAAAGTATCTGAGGTCAGTTTTGAACCTAGCTCTTCCCATCTTCAAGAAGGAGCAAGAGTACCTCCCCAATAGAGTAATAGAGTAATTTTTTAGCTTCACTTTGGGATTACAAAGGTAGCCACTCCCTGGGAACTAGAGAGGAACAGTGCCCAAAGGGACCTTCAATCTGTCAGATACAAGTTTTGGAAGAGGAATGGGCCATCTACAACTGCTGTCTGCCTCCTAAAACTGAGATAGAGCAAAGCCCTGAATGTGTTAGTAACAGGAATAGCTTCAGTTCTTTACAGAAAAGAAAGTCTGTTTGGTTTTGGTCTCTAGTTATTTGTCATTTCTCGTAAGTTATGAGTCAGTGCTCTGCAATGAAGATTTGCGCCTTGGGGCAAGCAACCAGGGAACAGCTGTTCCTACCTTAATTCTTCCAACTCAGAAAGACAGGTACACTCTGCTGCTATCAGTCTTCTAGAGTGACCTGCAGGCTTCCCAATAGAGAAATATTCTCTGCCACATTGGGACATGACCAGGTCATGAAAGCACTGATAAGGGTCCTGTGACTTGATCCAAAGTAAATCCTTCCACCACCACCACCCCAAGTCTTCCCTATATCTTTATCCTTCTACTTTATCTACATTCTGTGTTCCAGCCACACAGAAGAAAACATAATTTGTTTTTTTCCACATCCACCTCTATTCATTCTGCTCCCTACATCTGGAATGCCCTATTCTACCTTTTGAAATATCTCCCCTTCAAGGCCCAACCCAAATGCTGCCTCCTTCAGGAAACCTTTCTTCATCACCCACAATGAAAAATGTTCTCTCCTTCCATTGTCTTAAGCAGACCTAATAGTTATTTCTGTATATGTTTGATCTCCTCTCCTCCCTGCCATGAGCTCCCTAAGGGCCAGGACATGGACTTGTTCATTTTGGCATCAACAGGTTATATTTCACTACAGGGATCTTTGCAAATAACAAGCATCCACAAGTGTTTGTTGATTGAATTAATAACAGTGATATTTTTATAAATGAGTCTGACAAGAGTGCATCATGACTCAGAGTGGGGAAAGAAGGAAATTTAATACCTTCATTGAGCCCTTTGCACCCGTCATTCTACAAGCATTTATTATGTGCTGGGAATACAAAGGCCAAAAAAAACATAGTCCCTGCCCTTAATTAATTCACATCCTAATTGGGTAGGGGGTGGTAAGATATCATACACACAACATTGTACATACAAGCTCTGTACTGAATAAACAGAAGTTCCTCTTAAAGGGAGGGTGCTCGCATTAAAGTCCCAACAGTGAGGACAATGGGGGAGAGCACTGGATAAAGACTGAAGAGTCTGGTGTTTTGCTCTTAAGAGTCTCTGCCATTGACTAGGTCTGTGATTTTGGACAGGTTGCTTTTTTCTCTCTGGATCTATTTTATCACTCATATGAAAGTATTAGGCTAAGTATTTCTTCCAGTTCTAACTCTGTGAGTACTAAGAAATCTGCAATAGATTTCATAGGCCAATAACAGGATATAGTAGGGAGTTAAATAAATGTTTTGTCAAACTGAATTAGAAAATTGTTTCCTCTATCCCCTTTTTATAGATGAGAAAACTGAGGTCCAGAGAAAGAAAGTAACTTGTCCAAGGTTATATAGGTAGTGATTCGCAGAAATGGATTTTAACCCAAGGCCTCTGACTCAGAGAGCAGTAATCCAGTCTTCTCCTGCCTCTCCTTTCCAAAGAAGTAAGAGCAGGGCTTAACAGCAAACTAGATAAAGAGAGGAAATGAAGGAGAGAGAAAAGATTATATCACTCATTGTGTCCTGCCTACAAGATTGGAGATTGGATAGCAACTCTAGTAGACTGAAACCCAAGAGTCTGCATGATGGTGGCAGCAGCTGCTGTATTTCTCCCATTCTGCCCTTAGTGGCCTTTAGCTCTAGCAAGAATTTCAGAACATCCACGATTTAAAGCTGGAGGGCCTAGAAGACCAGTCCAGCCTAATGCCCAAACAGTGGGCCTCACCCATGGTCACATGGAGATGTCCCTGGGGCAGGATTGGATCTCTAATCCTCCTGCTTTTGTGCCTTGCTACCTCCCAAGCTCAGACTTCTTTGCCCAGCACTTAAGAATCTCTGCAGTCTTATCCTGCCAGCCTTGCTTTCAAATCTTATATTTTTCATGTGTACATACTCTAAGCTACAGTCAGAATAGAGATTACTCACTTTGCTTAAAAATATGGCATGCACATTCCTGCCTTCATGTCTAGAATGTTCTCCTTTCTCCTCTCCCCTCCTTATTAATTATGCATTATAGAACATTTGAGAACTTTTTTTCTGGGTGGAGCCTTAGAGTGCATCTACTCATGGGTTCATACATTTATAGCTCATAGAAACCTTTGAGTTGATATGGCCCAAAGCCTCCATGGACCCCACAGTAATTATGCTCTAGAGTGATAGAGACATGAAGAGAGAGAGGTTTTGCAGGACTTATGGGCCAAGATGCAGGGCTGGAGACCTAGCTCTAGATGTCAGACAAGAGAAGATTCCAACAGACTGTTCACAGGAAGGCAGTTGGGAGTTTTTGCTGGCCACACTGAGAGGAGAAACTTGGCTTTTGGACTTTGTCTCTGACTGGAAGTCACTCTCTCTCTCTCTCTCTCTCTCCCTGGAGGTTTGAAGCTGACTGAAAGACCTTTGTGAGACTAACTTGGTTTGGGGGGTTTCTCTGGCTCTGAGCTGTTGGAAGTTGACACTGAGAAGAGAAACTTGGCTTTTGGGACTTGGTCTCTGTCTCTCTAGCTCTGAGCAGTGGAAGCTGACCGGGGAGAAGCTTTTGAGTTGGTAGTCTATTTGAGAGTTGAGCTGACCAGGAGAAAACTGAGAGACTTTGAACTTTGTTTTTCTCTGGGGTTGAAGCTGAGAAAGGAGACCAGCCAGGCTGAATTTGTGAAGAAGAAAGAAGATTTTGAAAAGCCTGCTATCCTCCATCTTCCTGTCTAAGATTCACACTTGTGACTCCCCAATTTTATCTCATTTAGATTAGGGAAATCCTTATCTCTCTTACCTCAGTTTCCCATTCTGTTATCCCAATAAACCCCTTGTCTTGAAAAAGGAAAAGAAAAGAGAATCTTTATAGTTTACTCAAGTGGGGAGGGAAGGAGCCAAAGGCTTCAAGGAGAACTGGGTGGAGAGGGTTGGAAAAGGGAGGGAGTGAAGGGGGGAGGAGGTTAGGAATTTGATTAATCCATCAGCCATCAGTAGGATCAATAGGCAGAACCCCAGAGTAAACCCCAGAGCAGTATCCCCTGTGTACCAGTATCCCTCAGCATTTCTCTGTTCTACCTCCATTACAAATAAGCAGCCTCAGGTTCCCTTAGCAGTTCTCTCTAGTCACAGCCAGCCAGAGAACAACAGTTTATTTCTCTATTTCAACAAGTAATAGTTTCTTCAGTTTACTCTTCTATTTCACTAGCCCAATATTACATTTTTAAGCAAACTCCCTTGATTAAAAGAAGATGCCACTTTGGCCCAGAGAGGTTAGTTCAAAGTCACACAGGTCATAAGTGACTTAACCAAATTTTGAACCTAGTCTTCTAACTCCAGATCTTGGGCTCTTTCTGTTATAATATATCTCCTTTAGCAGTTATCAGTATTCTGAAGGGCCAAAGAGTAATAAATCCCTTGAGATGGATCTATAAAGTAGCAGAAGGGTTAAGGAAGAGAGGTCTTTTGGCTCCCAAACAGGGCCAGGGCAAAGAGGATCATAAATGCTGACACTGCAAAAAGTCATGGCGACCTGAGAAAACAATCCTAAAGATAGGAATGGGCTTGTCACACAGGGAATTAATGGCAGAATGAGGACTTACAGCCCAGCCCAGTGCACTGTTGTCAAGAAGATGCCTTAGCCCGGGTGGCCTTCTGCCTCCTTTTCTCCCCACCACCTACCCAATTCTTTTCTTTTCTGACCTGCCCTGTACCCGTCTCTGCACTCCTCAATTCTCTCTCCTGCCATTACTCCACACTGGCTATACTTTCCAGCGTTCCCTAACTCTTGTGGATTGAATCAGTTCAATTCTGCACTGCCCTCTGCTCACCACCTTGCCCTCTGATCCTTCCAGACCTGGCTTATTTCCTGTCTTCTGTAGGAGGTCTTTCCCTCCACCCGCTGCCAGAGCCTTCCTGCCTGAGGTAGCTTTCCTCTTAGACAGGTTATCTCTTCTCATATTTAGTTTTTTGTGTGTTGTCTCCCTCGTTGGCATCTTAGCCCCCTGAGGATAAGCGATTCATAAACATATATTAACTATCTTCCCTCACCTGCTCATGCTCTTGGCTTCCTCTCTTAGAGAGGCTCCACAGCATTTCCCTGTTCTCCTCCCTTCCCCAATAGAGCTAGAGGGCAGCAGGACTTGGGCATGCATAGGAAATACTTATAGTGAAGGACTTGGATATCCTCTGCCCTGTCCAAGGAAGGGCCCTTAGGTAACCAAGGCATCCAGTGACCATCCTTATGGCTATGATATGGCTAAGAGCCATCTTTCAGACTGACCTTGGGCTCTCTCCTGCATGCCCTTTGGGGAGTCGCTACTACTAGCCATATCTAGCTAGATAGTGAAGTAGATATCGAGCTGAGCTTAAGGGTCTGGAAGACCCTAGACAAGATCTTAATTTATCCTATGCCTCAGTTTCTTCATCTGTAAGAGGAAGTTAATAATAGTGCCTACCTCACAGAGTTGCTGTGAAGATCAAATGAGAAAATTCAGAGAATTTGCCAACCTTAAAGCAGTCTTTAAATGTTAGCTATTATATCAAACATCTGTCCTTCAAAGCTTATACTTTTCCCCCATATGCATCAAGTCCAAAACATTATTTTTCTTCCACTCTGTGTTCCAAGCGTCTTTTTGTTATTCCATTGCCATAGATGCTGTAACCTCTCTCAGATCAGAAATTCCCCACCAAAGGCATTGTCCCTCTAATTACTATACAGCCCCTAGAGAAAGCCCTCATGCCACATACTCCATAGAACAGCTGAGTCTTGGTGAACTAGAGAAAGTGGAATATTTCCCCTAAAACTCAGTTGCTGTAAGGATGAAATTCATTTGGAGAACTTTCTCTTAGATCTGGTTTTTTGAGCCCAGACCATACTCCATTACTGTGAATTCCCTCAGCCACATACATACCCAGGTCTGAACTTCCTGGGATGTTCCTTCATCTTCCTTAGCCTTTGGCATGTGTGTGTGTTTCCCCACTTAAGCAGCTCTCCCTATATTTCCACCTATTCTTCAACTTTTCACCTGAAAGACCAGAAGAGTCCTAAGCACATTTGGAGTTTTCCTTCAGGCAGCCTTTGTTCCCTAAGTAAAAAGTTTGCCCCACCCAGAGGTCCTTGATTCCATCTGCCGCCATAACTGAGTGATGAGGAAATATAATCAGAGCCCGCACAGCCCACCCCCATTTCCAGTGACATGTCCTTGATCTCCTCTACCACCCGTGCCTAGTCATTTCTTTCTCACATGCATTCACATTTGGATAAGGAACTTCTTGGTGTCTTACAACCTCCTGACAAGCACTCATATGAGGTCTAACTAAGCAGTCAGACCATACCTTTTGATGCCCTTGCTCCCAAGCCACAAATATAGCCTGAAGTGGAACCAGGACATTTTCCCCTAGCCCTCTAAAGTTCCTAATCAGGGGCTTCACCTGTTGGCTCTTAAACATTCCCCAAAAAGTTAATTTAAAAATCCTTTCACCAGCTCATTCTTTACAGAGCCTTGTAGAAAGAGTAAAGACAGTTGGTTCCCTCAAATCCCATTTTTGGTGCCAGACCCTCTGAAATTCCTGACCCTACTAGGCTTAGGTTGCAGCTGAAAGCACTGAGGAATGGATATGAAGGTTCTGGATTTCCTTAGAGAATAGCTATGAGATCCATGAGGAATTTCATGTCCATATGGGTTGAGGCAATGTCCTTCTTGGACATAGAGCAGGGGATTAAATAAAATTTAGGGCTCACTCCCTATGACTCTTTTGGCTAAGACAATGGTATGTTAAGATCTAGAGGACCTCAGCTTCCCTCTACCCCCGCCCAAAAAAACATTGTAAAGCTCTAGAAATTCACAAATAGAAGTGTTAATAAAGAAAACCAAAGAAAAATGGCTAGAAACTCCTTTCAGTCCAGAACTACACAAGAAGACAATCAGAAACCTGTTTAAGTTCTGAGTTTAATTAGTCTCCAGAGTAGTATAGCAACTGGACCCATAGCAGGAGACAGTACCAGAGCAGCACTGGGTCTGACAGGAGGCTCAATAGATGTCTGACTAGGGAGCCATTAGGATCAAAGGAATAGAGTCAGTTTGAGATCAGGACTAGGTAAGGAAAGAGATGTGGGCCAAAGCCAAAACCTAAATCAAGCCACCAGGAGAATAAGTCAAAACCCAAAAATAAGGAGGGCAGAACTTAGTCTCAGCCACCACATCCAAGACCGAGTAAGGGCCTGCCTACACCATGCAAAAGGAACAATGATAAATAATAACACCAGCATTTATTGTAGCACTTTAAGGTTTGTAAAGCACTTTACATGTATCATTTCATTTGATACTCAAAAGTCCTGTGAGGTAGTAAGTGCTATTATCCTTCCCCATTTTACAGATGAGCAAACAGTCTGAAAAAAGGTTGACTAACCCATGGTTATACAGGTATTAAGCATTTAAAATAGGATTCAAACTCAAGGCATCCTAACTCCAAAGCCACTGGACCACTTTTGTATAGGAGGGAACAGAGTCTGACTCAGCCAAAAGGCCTCAGCCCAGAAACTGAGGCTGGAGAAGAAAATGCCAAACAAAATGAAGAAATGGCCAAAATATAGCCTTAGAGAAAACAAGGACCTAGTCACAAGGATGAGAAGATCCCCTAAAGCTAGAAGTAAGTGAGAGAAAAAGATGTCATGTTAAATGAGAGCTAGGGAAGAGAGAATGGAGAGCTTAGAATTGAAGGGAGTCAGCAGCTGGGTGACTCAATGGATTGAGAGCCAGGCCTAGAGATGGGAGGTCCTGGGTTCATTTCCTAGCTGTGTGACCCTGGGTAAGTCACTTAACCCCTATTACTTAGCCCTACCTAAATCTGCCTTGAAACCAATATACAGTATTGTGTGCTTTCATCACTATGTGTTAAAAAGGTTTTTAATTTTAAAAATGAAATTTTTTAAAAGGGGGTAGGAGCAGCTGGGTAACTCAAAAGATGAAAAATAAGGGTTTTGGTGTTTTTTTAATGGATCTTCAGTAGAATTGAGATCTTTAAATTGGCTTAAAGAGCTATGTAGAAGCTTCGAAATGCAAACAGTTGTCAGAGAAAAATTAGAGAGAACATTTGGAAGAGGCAATAATGATGAAGTGCTAACATTCTAATGTTACAATACATTAGATACAAAATGTCCCTTCAGACTTCTAATGTCTAGGATGATAGAGGATCATGGAAATAAACAAAGGGCCTTGGACTAGTTCTCTTCTGTTTTAGTAATCTTAAGAAGAAAGAAAAAATATGGGAAAAGGAAATATACCAGGGAAGAAAGGAAAAAAAAGAAGGAGGAAGAGCTTACTATCTCCAGTACTAAGAGTAAGGGAGTAAGAGAAATGTACAAAGTCCACTCATTTTCATCTGAACCAGACACAGCGGGATTGAGTACATGGCATGTGCACATATAAGCACATACCCAACATGCAGAGTTTGTGGTGAAAATACATTGAATTCATAAGAAAACTGGAAGATTTGAATCTAAAGGAAAAGATAATCTGAGTACAAGGAGAAATCATCAGTGAAACTCTTAAGTCAGTGTGCCGCTTTTAGACCTAGGTAACAAATTTAAGAACCTTAATAGAATCTTAGAAAAGTTAGAGATAATCTCTGGCCATTATTGAATGGGAACAAAAAAGATTCTATATATAACCTTTACCAAAAATTGACTGTGGTGCATAAAACCTTATAAACAAATGCAGAAATGTTAAGACACATCCTTTACTCATAGCAGTGCAATGAAATAAAAGCAGATTCAATAAAAAGCCATTAAAGAAAGAATTAAAAATTAATTGGAAGGGGCAACTGAGTAGTTCAAAGGATAGAGAGCCCCATCTAGAGACGGTAGGACCTGGGTTCCAGTGTGGCCCCAGACCCTTCTCATTGTATGACCCTGGGCAATTCACTTTAACCCTTCTTCTGCCTTAGAACCAATATTTAGTATCAATTCTAAGAAGATATGGGTTTTAAACCCTTACCTTCCGTCTTGGAGCCAATACTATGTATTGGCTCCAAGGCAGAAGAGTAGTAAGGGCTAGGCAATGGGGGTCAAGTGACTTGCCCAAGGTCACACAGCTGGGAAGTGTCTGAGGTCAGATTTGAACCTAGGACCTCCCATCTCTAGGCCTGGCTCTCAATCCTCTGAGCTACCCAGCTGCCCCCTGTTTTAAAATTTTTAATTGGAGACTGATCCTAAAGAATTAATTGGTGGGTCAAATCACAAATCATAGAAAAATAGAAAAGTTCATCGGGGGCAGCTGGGTGGCTCAGTGGATTGAGAACCAGGCCTAGAGACATATTCAGATGTGGCCTCAGACACTTCCTAGCTGTGTGACCCTGGGCAAGTCACTTGAGCCCCATTGCCTAGCCCTTACCACTCTTCTGCCTTACAGAAGGTAAGGGTTATTAAAAAAAGAAGAAAAAAGTTCATCAGAGAAAGTGGCAATGAGCCAACATCACAAAACTTTGGAGAGGCATTCAAAGCATGCCTTTAAAGAAAGATATACCTTTTTTGAATGTTTTCATCAGCAAAAAAGAAAAAATCGCCGAATAGGGCATGTAACTAAAAATTGAAACCTTAAGGTCCAGTTTAACACCGATTGGGAATTCTAAAGAACAAATAAGTTATTGACAAATTTGAAGCAAAAATACTATTTAGTTAATGAAGCTAGAAACTTTAAATATTTTTATTCTGTACTTTACCCCAACAAAAAAAAGAGTTAGGTATGAAACCCTGAATCCCTATTCCATTCCATTTGTTGTTATTGTTTAAGTCTGTATTTCCCTCAAACTTTAGTTCTCCTTTGCCCTTTAAACATGTTTCAATGGCCCTCCACTTGTTTCTTCTGTGTCACCATCACTACCATACCCCTCCTCCCCTTTAAAAATAGAATAGGGGAGAATCCTTACTTAGAAAAAGTCAAGAAAAACAATTGCAATCAGTCAAAAAGCATTAAGTACCTGCTGTGTGCTGAAGCACTATACTAAGCACTCGGTGTTTAAAGACCCCCTCCCCCTCCTCCCCATCTCGACCCCCCCTCAAAAAAACAAACTTGCTATTGGGGAGATTACAGTTTAATGGAGTAAACAGCATGCAAACAACTGGGGGGAAAAAACCCCAAGATACATGCAGAATAAGTGATGATGTCATGATGATGAAGACACTTAGGAAAGGTTACTTGTACAAGAGAGGATTTTAGCTGAGACTTGCGGAAGAGAATTCTTGATGTAGAAGGAAGGACAGCCAATAAAATTGTCAGATATGGGGAGATGGAGCATCTTGTTCTAGGGACCATAAGGAGGCCAGGTCACTGGACTGAATATGCCATAGAATAAGATGCCTTCAGGTGTCCACACACTCCCTCTCTGCCTATCCCCTCTTTCTTTCTCCTTTCCTCTAATTTCCTTTTGTGTTGTCTTCCCCTATTAGATTGTAAGTTTCTCGAGGATAGTAACCTTGTTTGTAGCCCCAACATATAGCACAGTGTCTGCCACATAGCAAGCATTTAATGTTCATTGAATCAAATTCAGTCAGGAAGACAGGTTCAAGTCCATCCTGAGACACTTATTAGTAGCTATATGATCCTGGACAAGTCAGACTTCCAGATATTTGCTCATCTGTAAAATGGGGATAATAATAGCACCAACCTCCCATCTACTATGTAGATGATGAATGTGGTGTAAGAGTAAGCAATAGAGGGTGACATTTAGATTACAAGCCTAGGTGACTGTGAGAATAGCAGTAGAATCATGACCACATTGTATGGCTGTCATCTTCTAAGAATGTGCTTCTACCTCTCTAACCCCAGCCCCTTGTTTGCCTGTGTTCTTGTGGAGCTTTCCTCTGATCTGACCACCCAAGCTGACTCAGATGCTGTCATCCTCTGCAATTTCTCTTTCTGATCCCAAAACATAGGCATATGCATGATCACATTCACACAAGTACTCCCAGATGCTAATCTTTAACTGCTCATTGGCAGCCCACAGTGCTGGGATACTGGCAGGACTATACAGCCCTTACATCCTGAATTTTTTGGTTTCGTTTTATTTGGAAGCTGTGGGTAGAAGGTGAAGAGCTAGACTGCCCAGCTCCCAGAGCCTGGGACCAACAATATCCTATAGTCACAGCCTCTCCTTCATTCTCAGGATCTGCCAGGAGCTAATAACTAAGGGACCTTTTGCTTAGAGTCAGAGTACCATTTCTCTTGCCTTAGAGCCCTGGCTTATGGTGGAACTGGATGGAAGCCAGTCTCCTATAAGAACCTTGGTTCTCCTAACTCTACTCCCAGCTTATCTGAGTCCATCCTTGCCCTCCATGAAAGACACCTCCAGGACTACTATGCCTTTCCAGTTCACTATTTACCTCCCTCCAAATAATATATTTGGGACCACTAAATGGCACAGGCCTGGATTCCGGAAGACTCATTTTCCTGAGTTCAGATCCTACCTCGGGCATGCAGTAGTTGTATAACCTTGGGCAAGTCATGTAACCCTATTTCCTTCATCTATAAAATGAGCTAGAAAAGCAAATGGCAAATGAGTAGAATATCTCTGCCCAAGAAAACCCAAATGGGGTCACAAAGTGTCAGAGATGACCAAAAAATGACAACCACCACAAAAATTATATATTCCTGTGCTGGGGCGTGGGAGTAGTGGGGGGTGCCAATTGTACATTAAGACACATGTTGAAGAACCCTTGTCTTTGTGGGTAGGAAGAAGGGGCTCTGACACAGGCCACATTGAGGCCCCTTGTTTTCCATAAAAACTATTTGTTGAAACTATCCCCCAGCCTTCCTTGCCCAGCTTCAAAGAGTGAGTAACATATATGCAGGCTGACCCACAGTCCTTTTTCTTGACAGTAAAAAGAGTAAGAGCACACCCCCATACCTCCCAGCAATCTTAGCTTATGGTTTCAAAATGGGTATCAGGCTAGCAGCCCCTCTTCACCTGCTGCTTTGGGGTTGGGATTGAGGCTGTGAAATCCTCAGGGGCTTAGGAAATATTCAGAACACTCCTATAAGGGCCACAGCAGGGATCCTAGCCAGATTTGGACAGACTGGATTAAAGATAAGGAGGCAATTTTCCCTTCCACCAGTGGAAACAGTTCTCAACTCGCCCTTGTCATAAAAGATATAGCAAAGCTGTACAGAAAGTACAGTTGTTGGTGGCTGGAGCCCAAAATATAAATTAGTGTGATGACAGACCTTAGTGACCCATGACATTGAAGACCAATATTCGTGTATTTTAGTATGCTTAATCCTGCTTCACTTTGATTTCCAGAAGAATAGGGACCCTACCTAGCACAAGGTCACAACCCCCTGAAGTAGACCCAACTGACACCATCTACCTCTCCTCCCCATAAGTCCTTCCAATAACCCTAGTGATCCTGAGACTTATACTTGACCCCAGAAAAGTCTCACTCCACCCACAGCTCCATGCAATATGTCCGATTGCATCCCAATGCCATTTCCCAAGAAGCCTTCCCCAGCCCACCTTTTTTTAGGAAAGTGTTTGGAATAGATGGTATCCAAGAACCCTCCTAGTCAGAGACAGCCCAGATTATCTTCTAGTCTCCTGAGTTTTTTAAGAATTCCATTTCTGGGGGCAGCTGGGTGGCTCAGTGGATTGAGAGCCAGGCCTAGAGACGGGAGATCCTAGGTTCAAATCTGGCCTCAGACACTTCCCAGCTGTGTGACCCTGGGCAAGTCACTTGTCCCTCATTGCCTAGCCCTTACCACTCTTCTGCCTTAGAGCCAATACATAGTATTGACTCCAAGACGGAAGGTAAGGGTTTTTTTAAAAAAAGAATTCCATTTCTGGGGGGGCAGCTGGGTGGCTCAGTGGATTCAGAACCAGACCTGGAGATGGGAGGTCCTAGGTTCAAATCTAGCCTCAGACACTTCCCAGCTGTGTGACCCTGGGCAAGTCACTTAACCCCCATTGCCTAGCCCTTACTGCTCTTCATCCTTGGAGCCAATACACAATATTAATTCTAAGACAGAAGGTAAGGGTTATTATTTTTTTAAAAAAATTCCATTTCTGGGTTGCTCATAGAAGCCAGAAGCTGACTAAAAAGTGGGAGCAGTGTGGAGCCCAGCACACAAAGAGCAACAATGTACTGACTGAGCCGTTGTCAGGGCTTCTAGCATGCCTTAGTCCCAGGAGCTCTGCCCCATCAGATAACCTGTTCTAATTGCTATATGATGAGATCTAGGGGTGTGTTTTAATCAAGCTGCATCAGTGACAGCTCCAAGGGAATGAAATTGTTACCTCAATGTTTCCCTGTCTCTTCCTGATTTTTAGAATTAGGGGATTGGAGGTGCTAAGTTCAAGACTTTCTTCCCTAACTCCAGCCCCCCTCTTCCTTCTCTTGCTCTGAGGCAAGACACACTTGTCCCCCCTTTGCAAAGGAGCTTTGTTTGGATGAATTCCCTACTTTGCCAGCTGAATGACTGGCCAGTGAATGGGAAGAGGAGGAGGAGAGAGACAGGCCATGCCCCAGACTCATCAGCCTTGCCATGCTAGGGCCTGCTCAGGTTCTCAAGCAAGCTCAGCCCGACGGGAAGCATCAAGGAGTTTGGAGGGCTCCTCCAGTGTTCTCCCTCCCTTTCTTCACTTAGCCAGAGGAAAACCCCAGAGCTGGAATCAGAGGATGTTGGTTCAAATCCTTTCTTTCTCTGCTGCATCTGCCTAATGTGACCTTGTGCAAATCATTTAACTTCTGGAAAATAAGATGATTAGAGTGAATGACTTTGTATATGTCAGTTTCTTTGCCACATTTATGTGCTTCCGTGTCGTATAATTATTTGCCTCCAGGTCCCTAGTTCTGTGAGGGTGGTAACCATGTCTGATCTAGACTTCTCTCTCCAGGGCACTGTGAGTTCCCAGAGGCTCTTCATTCATCATCATCATCATCATCTCTTCTTCCCTCCCTCCCCCCTCCCACTTGCTTTTCTTGCAGTGAGAATGAAGCCCTTTGGAGAGAAGTTGCCAGCCTTCGGCAAAAGCATGCCCAACAGCAAAAAGTAGTCAACAAGGTGAGAGCTTGTAAAAATAGAGGAGAAAGGGGCATGGGCCTGGGGTTAGGATTGGGCTCCCGGGGGTCCCACAGCTACTTGCTTTCCATTTCTGGGTTCATGAAGATAGCAGAGACATGCCTGAAGTCCCAGAAACTCATGTAGATGGCCTCTCTCTTTCTCTTTCTCTCTCTCTCTAGCTGATCCAGTTCCTGATATCTCTGGTCCAGTCAAACCGGATCCTGGGGGTAAAGAGGAAGATGTGAGTAGTTGCTGCCAATTCTCAGGGCAGCACCCAGACCGTGAGACACATCTCACCCACGTCCAGCCTAGCCTTCTCTACCCCTGATTCTTTTTATTGGTAGTCCTGAACACTCCCTCCCTCCTTCCTGCCTGCCTGACCTCTCCTCCTTGTGACTCCCTCCCTCACAGCCCCCTGATGTTGAATGATAGCAGTTCGGCACATTCCATGCCCAAGTTCAGCCGCCAGTTCTCCTTGGAGCATGTCCATGGCTCCTCTCCCTATACGGTGAGCACACAGGGAGGGGAGGGCATGGGGACAAACATCTATAAATGCCAGGCTCCATAATTAGCACTTGGCAAATCAGTTCTCACTAGATGATATTCCTGGGAGGGGGGAATGTCGGGGAGATGAGAGAAGGGAGAGAGACCAGGAATGAGCCAGGAAGCTGGGACTGGGTAAAGTCCACACCCCTGTTGCCAGGACAGGGAGGAGAGAGCTTGCCTCTGGAAAGGAGTCCCAAATGGAAACCTTCCCAAGGCTAGACCTCACCCTTTAATAGCTGGGGGAAGGAAGAGGAGGGAAAGAGAAGGTAGGGTTGCTGCCCTGATTATACCCCAACCCTGTTTGGCTGTTCCAGGCTTCTTCCCCAACCTATAGTGGCTCCAACCTATACTCCTCAGACTCTGCAGCCAATAGTGGACCCATCATTTCAGATGTCACAGAGCTGGCCCAATCCAGCCCCTCGGCTTCCCCCAGTGGCAGCGTGGATGAGAGGTAGGGCCCCAGCACCATACCCTCACCCCTGGCCCAGCACCCCTCCACAGCCTTAGGAATACTCAGGCCTTAGTGACTCCTTGGCAGGCTGACCCTCTGCCAGCAAGGCTATAGGGAACCTTCTGGATTAGTGTTGGCCCTTCTTCTGTGGCCTTTTGTCTTCACATGTGGAGCTCACTCCTATAACCCTACCCTGCTAGGCCCAGATCTCAGTGGCAGAAATGACAGGACATGCCACCCTAGGGAAGAAAGAGGATGTGAGGAGGCAGCACGAGCTGGGCCCCGGGGAGGACTCCCCAACCCCCCAGCTGTGCCAACTTTGCCTCGGGGAGTCTGCATGTGTGGGTAAACCCCTCTCTCTCCTCAGGATCAGCCCAATGATACGAATCAAGGAGGAGCCCCCCAGCCCACCACGAAGCCCCCAGATCGAGGAGACCAGTCCGGGCCACCCCCCCTCAGTGGTGGAGACTCCCCTGTCCCCTTGCACCTTCATCGACTCCATTCTTCAGGAGAGTGAGCCCAGCACTGCCGCCTCTGTTTCTGACACTGTTGGGGGAGTCATCTCCTCTCCACCTCCAGGCCCCCCCCAGACTCCCGAAAAGTGCCTCAGCGTAGCCTGCCTCGACAAGTGAGTGTGGGTATGCAGACAGCACATGCACACATCACCCAGAGCCATCCTGAGAGGAAATCCATTTGAGGAGCCTGGGGCTACCTCCTGACTTGGGAGCCTGGACCAGACTGAGCTCCACCAACACTGCACCCAGCCTGCTGCCTCTTGGTTCTCTTATTAACCTGCTGGCTGCACTTGGCTCGCTGCTGCTTTCTGTCTATTCCATCTCCCTTCTTGGAAGGAAAAAGCGTTGTGTGTGTATGTGTGTATACTTCTAGGGAGCCAGGCACCCATGACCCCAGCTTCCCCACAGCTCAGGGCCTAGGGCTAGCCACAGAGAAAAGGACGAGAGGCTCCATTCTCTAACCAGGACCCCTCCAGACCCCACCCCCACCCCACCCCCCAGGCCTTACTTTGAATTGGGCGTGTGCTGTTGTCTTTTTGTATCTTGCAGTTTGACTTGCACTCCACAGATGTCTGAGGTCACCTGCCTCTTCCCCAGCCCTGCCTCTTCCTCTCTGCATTGCCGATCACAACCAGGGTTAGCATTGCCCCCAAAGGGGGAGGGAGGAAGGGCATGTTTGGGAAGAGCTCCTGACCCATGCACGGAAGACCCAGACTAATGCCCAGCCCAGCCTACTGATGCAGTCTGCTAGGGTGAGCTTTTCCCCCAAAGGATGGTTTGGATGAGGCCAGTAGTAGACAGGATCCCTTCCCTTTCCTGTGCAGGGGAAGGAGGGACTCCCAGTGAAGCCACATCAGTCCCACCCTCCTGGGCTTGATGCTCCCAGGAATAGATAGTAGACTTGCTGTTTGGGCCTAACGGTGGCCAGGGCCCTCTCTCCCAGCCCATTCCTCCCTGACATAGTTAGGGGACTTGGCCAGTCAGGATGACCTGGAGTGCAGAGGCACAGTGGACTATAAAAAGTCAGTAAGTTTTAAAAATAAATTCCTTCCAGGCCTCTGCCACCTCTCCCTTCATTGGTAGAGGGAACAGATTTCTATATTAGTTGGTTAGATGGGATTAGTATTAACCAGTGATTAATTTGTGGCCCAAGAAAAAGTTGTTTGCTTCACTAACCTCTGTTCCCAGCCTCCTATTTGGCATCTTTCCTGTCCCACACTTCTTTTCCAGGAGTTCAACACTAAAGAGCATCCAAAAATATCTTGCAATTGAAAGAAATCTCCAGGGCCATCCTGTCTAGCCAAATACTCCCTTCCACTAACGAGGAGCTGGCCTCCCTCTTATCGTGTTCCATTGTTAGAGACCTCAGTTACTTGAGAAGATTTTCTTCTTGTTCACAGCTGTTGGTCCAGGTCTGATGCCACTTACAGTTAATCTAGTCTCTCATCTCATGTCTGATACTCAAAGGAATTGTATTGGCTCTTCTCTTTAGTCTTCTCATTTAACATTTTTTCCTTCCTAAACTCCCCTGATCCTCTGAGAAAAGCACCAGGCTGGGTGCCCAAGGGTTGGTGAGCATGAACAGCAAGGCTCTTTTCTGGGGAGTGAGCCTTTCCTGCCCATCTTCTGGAGATAATTCCGATGTGGACATCATAATGGAGGAAGAGCATTCCACACAGATGGGGGTCTTGTGTGCAAGAAAGTAAAAGAAAAGGCCTGGGCTTGATGGGTAGAGCAGAGGACTTTATCTGGAGGAACAGTGGGAGAAAGGGTTACAGGCCAGACAAAGGGGTTTGGAACAATTAGACCTGTCCCCAAATGTAACAGTCTTGGGGGCAGCTAGGTGAATCAATGCACTGAGAGTCAGGCCTAGAGATGTGGGGGAGGTCCTGGGTTCAAATCTGCCCTCAGACACTCTTAACTGTGTGGCTCTGGGCAAGTCACTTAACCCCCATTGCCTAACTCTTACTGCCCTTCTGTCTTGGAACCAATACATGGTAGTGATTCTGAGATGGAAGGTGTGTGTTGGGGGGGTAGGGGAGGCTGTAATAGTCTGCCTAAGTAGTGAGGCCCTCACTGGACAGCTCCAAGGAAAGCCTGAAAAAAGCATTTAGCCAGGATATCATAGAGGGAATTCATGCTCTTTTCCTTATTGGGCCAGATTGTAGGGGTTCTTGAGTAGGGGAATGCCATGAAAACAGCATTTTTAGTGGACTAGGTGATAGTGTGAGTGTCCAGCCAACACTTGGGCATTGGGTGGGGGCACATAGCTGAGTATACAGTGGGCGACCAAAGCCCAGAGACAAGAACCAGGAACACTGCCTAGAGGAGAGGGATTGTCCAGAGTGATGTAAGGAGCCCTGGGGTAGAAAGGAGTAGCAGCATCCCACTGGACTGAACTCTCCCTCCACATACCTTTCTTGGGGCCCCTTAGCATTTTAGCCCTGCCTCTGTCTTCTCCCCATCCCCCACAGCCACGTGGTAGTGGTCGTTTCCCATCATAGACACCCAAATCTTGATTCTCATAAGCAAGCAGGCCCCTTCCTGCTTCCTCCAGCTTGTGACAGCATCGCAGCCTCGACCCAGGCTTTGAATAGCCACGTCTGTGTTCCTGCTGTGTTCCTGCCCCTCATCCTTAGTCTCTTCTTTTTTTTGCCTGGTCAGAAATGAGCTCAGTGAGCACCTGGACACCATGGATTCCAACCTGGACAACCTACAGACCATGCTGACCACTCATGGCTTCAGTGTAGACACCAGCGCCCTGCTCGATGTGAGTGCTCCAGGCCTGGCCACGCCGCCCCATCCTCCGGAGCCAGCCTGCCCTTCCCACTCAATAATCTGTCTTCTCTCCGGCAGCTCTTTAGCCCCTCAATGTCTATGACAGATATGAGCCTGCCTGACCTAGACAGCAGCCTGGCCAGTGTGCGTAGCCAAGGGCCCCGGGAGGTGGGGGAGGGACAAAATGGTTAGCAGGTATCCTGGGTTCCCCATCTGGTTGCTGACATCCCAGGAGCCCCAGCTAGGGGCAGGGGAAGAGGAGGCGGGGGGGGGGGGGGGGGGGAGTGGATGGGAGGGGAAGGAGTGGGAGGGGGCAGATCAGGGTGGGATAGAGATATGGATAAGGTTTTGGTCCCAGACCCAGATGCCCCCCTTCCCCTTCCCACAGCCCCTCACTCCCCACCCCCTACAGATCCAGGATCTCCTCTCCTCTCAAGAGCAACCAAAGCCTTCGGAGACTGATACAGGTGGTGCCGACTCAGGTGAGCAGGACCCAGCTCCTGGGCTGCTACCCATCTGAGGCCCTGCCCCTGCCCCTGCCCCTGCCCCTGCCCCAGGAGCCCCAAACACCCCTGCTAGAGGGCCTCATTTCTCCTCAGCTCCAGGCTGGCTTGGGGCCTGTGCCCCTTCTCCCTACCCCCTCTCCCCAGTGTCGTGCTGGCCTGGGCAAGGGATCCCCATAATCCCCACCACCTCGAGCTCTACCACCTCCATTTTCTCCCCCCACACCCATGACCCTCTTCCTCTGCCTACCCAGGGAAGCAGCTGGTGCACTACACAGCCCAGCCCTTGTTCCTGGTTGACTCCAGCACTTTGGATACAACAGGGAATGACCTGCCCATCTTCTTCGAACTAGGGGAGGGGCCTTACTTCTCGGAGGGGGATGACTACACTGATGACCCCACCATCTCCCTGCTGTCTGACTCTGAGCCAACCAAGGCCAAGGACCCTGCTATCTCCTAAGGCCCCCTTCCTCTGGGAGGGGGATGATCCGGGCATCAGGGTCCCCCTCCCTTCCTTGCCAGCTTCCCCAAGGGTGGAAGAGGGGCACTGTTCCATGGGTTTGCGCTCAGTGAAGTTGCTGGGAATCTAATCTGGGGCCAGACAAGCCTGATGGAGGGGACCTGGCAGCAGATAGGACCTAGGCCATAATTGAAGGGCCACTCGCCTGAGCAAGGGGAGAGTGCCCAGGGGGCCATTCTGGACAGAGCCTGGTAGAATGGAAGCAGCCCCAGGTGAGCAGAGGGCAACAGGAGAAAAGACCCCGGCCTGGACACCATGCATGCCATGGGGTGGGACCCTGCCCACCACCTCTCTCTTTTCCCCCGTGGCTCCACTGGGCAGCACTTTATGCTTGCCCCTCTCCCTGTCCTTGGCTCCGTATGTTCTGTTGGTTGGTTTGGGGTTTTCTCGGTTACACTTTGTACTGACCCCGCTGATTGTTGATAGAATTGTATTTTGGATTTTTACACGAGAGAAGTTTCTACTTCTCCCCCTATATATATAGAAAATATATATATATATATATATACACACACACACACACACACACACACACACATACATACATACATACATATATATATATATGAAGACAGACAGACAGATTTATAAACAGACGGGCTATGTGGTTGTGGTTTCTCAGCTAATGGGGAGTGTTATTCCTGACATGGGGGGATTGAGGGGTTACCCTGAACTCCACCTGTGCTGAGGGTGCTAAGATGACTTCAGTATTGGGGGAGGGAGGCCAGGAAGGGAAGCAAGCAAGAGGCAGGGGCTAAGCTGTCAGCTGGGGAGAACAGACCCAGGCAAGTGGATAGGCCTCTGCTGAGGGGGAAGGTGCCAGGTCCTGGTGGGTTTTTCTGTGCTCCCTCTGGGTGGGGTGTTTGAAGGGTTACACACACACTTCCCCAGGGTTATAGAATTTAGAGCAGGAAGCAACCAGCGGAAGTCATTGGGCTCCAGATTAGTTGCGTGATCTTGGGACAAGTCCCTTAACTCTAGGCCTCAATGTCTTCATCTTTAAAACAACAACAAAAAAATACTGTCCTAGATTACCAAATCCCTTCTCTAAATCCTCTGATCCTGAGTGACCCACCCAAGGTCACAAAGCATAGTAGGGGGAACCAGGATTCATAAACAAGTCTTCTAGATCCAAATTCCTTGTTCTCCTGCACCCCCTGCCTCCTCTCTCAGGCTGTTCTCATCTCCCTTCTTTGTCCATTTCTCTTGTAGGTCTATTTCACTGAATAAGTTCATGATGTTTTAACCTGGATTTACCCCCCACATTTCTGTAATTTCCCTCTAAAAAGGCTTATTTCATCCTTCTAACCTTTTGTGTGAAGAAATTTCGCAATTGACAAGAGCATGCAAGTCACACTGACCCAAGCTCCCCCTAACCCCCTGCTACTAACTGATTGGGTCACTAGATTCCCACCTAATATGGAAGGTGGTAGATGCCTTCAAATTTGATGGATGCCAATTTAACCTAAAGCCAGATACCCCTGTCCCTAGTCCACAGCCAGTCCCACTAAGGCCAGGATTTTCTCAGATGCATTTATTAAGAAGATAGAGCTGTTGCTCAGGAATAAAGTGGGGGCAAAGAACAGGGTAGAAGAACCAGAAACAGATTCTTAGCAAAGGCTCCTGGCAGCAACTTTATAGGCCTGTAGGGTACAAAGAAAAGGATGTCAGAATGGGATTTCTCATTGAGCCAGCTTCCCTTCTGGTGCCCTAACACCACCAATCCTTAGGGCCTGTGTTGACAACCAGATTTCACTTGGGAACTAGATCTTGGACCAGGTCTCAGGCCTCAGTTTCATGTGGCTACACCACCAACTTGTCCACTAAGGTCTTCACTTCTGGGGGTGTTAGGAGGATGAAGATAAATCTGGTGTTGACAGATCTCTGACAGTGACCTATCTAGTTGAATGTAGCAGCTTCTCTCACCCATCCTCTCCCACGTTCCCATATCTTACCAGTATTAAATGGGGCAAATCCTTCATAAGTTTCCTCTCAGATGTTAGTCTGAGAAATAGTCTGAGGCAGATGGAAGTTTCTTCCAGCATGCCTTTCAGAAAGGGGCCTTGAAGGAAAGCTGATTTCCAATGCTGTCCCACCCACAGCCAAATGACCCATGAATCTCAACTCTAGAACTAGGCATGAACAAGAATCCCCTCCCTCTGCAATGTTGTGGCTCAGCTTTGCCACGAAAATCTCTCCCAAGAGAGAATCTTTGCCTTCTGGCTTTGGGCAGACTGACCCTTTCTTGTACACAGAAATCCTTCAGACATTTGATGAAGGATGATGTCCCAGCCTTAATCCTCCAAGTTAAAGACCCAAGATTCCATCTATCCTTTTCAGGCCTGCTTTTGACTTTCTATTTCCTGCTCAGTATCCCTTGGTGGCCTTTTTTGTCACTATGTCTACATATGTGCACTCACGCATTCCCTTCCCCTGGGGTCCAGGTGGAGAGTGCTGAGCTCACCTCCAGTCTTCTGGAAGGGGGAATCCTCTTCCTCTTCCTCTTCTTCTGCAAAGGGCAAAGAAAGGAGAGTGCAGCACCCATCTCCCATATCTCTTCCTTGGGTGAGTGAGCACAGCCCCAGTAGTTAGAGGGTCATTGCCTTGATGCTCAGCCTAGAGAGTCTTACCTGATGCATTCTCACCTTCATCCTCATCTCCAAGATCCTCACTTCCTTCATCCTCGCTTGAGTCAGAATCAGGTTCATCTTGGAACTCAGACTCTATAGTATTTCCCTCACCCTGAGTCTGCAGGATACGCTTTTTTGACAACGGAGCTTCCACTTCAGGAGAAATTTTAAGGGGCACAGTGAGGGGAGATTGGGACCCCAGAGATTGGGGAAGAAGTTGGAGGTCAAAAGGAAGGAGTAGGGTGGAGATCTTGGCAACCTAGCCCAATAGCCTACCTTCATACAGAGTCTTCAGAGTGGAAACCAAGTGATCTGCAAAAGATGGCAGAGATTCTGTTTCTGAGATACACTATCACTGCTTCCCTTCCCCTGACAGCTGGGATAGATAGATGGCCTCTCCATAGGACTGAAAGGCATTGCAATCCCAACTCTGCTCTGTATATCCCAAATGCACAACTGCCCTTTCCTCACTCCTAAATTCTTGGGTTAGACAAGGGAAAGGGAAGTGAATCTCACCTTCTGTAGCCACTAGAGCCAGAAACAAGATCAGCAAAGAGACAGGTAGCAAGAACCTGAGATCAGAATAGGGGGAGTTACTTGGAGGGGTCAGCTGACTCTGGGGCTACACATGTCCAGAACTCCATCCCAGATGGACTGTCCAAAAGTCCATACCTCAGGACAGACCATGTACATCCCAGACCCAGAAACCCTCCTTCCTTTTAAGCCTCTAACCCAGTGTCCCATGACCTTACCGAGTGCTGGGAGCCATGTCTGCATCCAAATAAAGGGGGTAAAGGACAGTAGTCCCCTGGACAGAACCATAACTATATAAAGGGAGGGAGGGTGGGGCCTCGGCAGGGACCGCCTCTCCAGTCACTTAGGTCTGTCCCTCCTACAATTCTATCCCTCTTCCACCTCAGTATCCTTGCTTATTGGCTCATCTCTGTCTTCCAAGGAAAGGCATAGAAAATGTAAAGTGAAAGGGATCTCTGAACCCCCCCAGGACAATTTCCTGGACCCAGATAGTCATGGTCTCCTGCATCCTCTTCAACCCAACACTTGCAGGCCCTGAGCTAAGGCAAGGGAGTTGGGTAGAAGGGCCTCAGAAGAAGTTAGGTCAGGAAAAGGATTAGGGGCAAAGTAAACAGAACAGTACCAAGGAGGGGAAAGGAGAAGGTACCAGTGCCTGGGACAAAGCAGGAAGAGAAAGCATGGGCTCAGGCTCTAGATGGTCCTGGAGCATGGGGAAGACCTAAGAACAAAGGGCCCTTTCTAGGGAAACTAACTCAATGCCCCCTTTGTCTTGCCCTGAGAGAGCTGGAAGTGGGGTGGTGTACAGCCAAGGGCAACTCTGAAAGGGCTTTGTTGTCCTTGGATGAGCTGAGACGGGACCTTGGCCCAGCCCTGTACCCAGGAGAAATACATGGATTAGCACTGCTCTATACAGTCCTATTGAATTTCCTCAATTTCTGCTATCCCTTAACTGGGCATCTTCCAGGAAGAGAACTCCTAGGCATCTAGTTTGCATGCTGTTCCCCTCCTCAATGTTCACATTTCACCAGTCACCATTTAGAGATCTTTTGTGTAGATTAGAGGCTGGTGACCCAGTGGTATTGGGAACCTGATGAGCCATCCTGGACCTCCTAAAATACTTAACCATCAAGGCTGCCAATAGGGATCACAGATCTGTACCCAAAACCAAAGAAGAGTAGAGCCAAACCTGGGCCAAGCCTTGCCTACTTTCTGAAAGAAGACAGGACCCATTGTACTTGGAGACCCAGAGGGCTTTCCAGTCAGTCTGAGATGCCTCATCAGCCCTAACACTACCTCCGTCTCCTTGGACTGACTTCTTCAACAATGAGCCACCAGAACTGATGGGAGTAACTGTGACCTATACAGCGTTCTTTGAGATACCACATATAACTCCATAGCCCTAGCAACACTACCAGAGTTCCATTCCAGATGGTGCCAAAACATCTCTTACACCAGGGATCTTGGTGTGGGCCCTCTTCTAGAGGCATTTGCCCTCCTAGGGGTCATGGTCTTCAAGCCAGGACCCATCCTCCAGGATCAGGGTTTGTTTTCTCTTTCAGACCACCACATCCATTCTTCTGAACTTGGTGTACTCCATCTGGCCGAACATCTACCCCTCAAGGGTCAGGGCCCTTCTAGTTGGAATCATGGCATGTTTGCCCAACCACATCCCTGCTCAGGGTTACAACCTCAGGTGTAGAATAATCTCTGAGGTCCTAGATCCCATGATCCAGCTAGAAAGTATTAATTCTGCACTCATGATAGACTATCCACCATTACTAGACATCACTGTCTTTCCCACTCTAGCAATGGGGACCTCCATTAGTATCCCGCATTTTCTTAGGACCCCCAAAACTGAAGCTAGTCTCCTCTAGGACATGCTACACAAGCCCAGTGAGAAATATGCCAAAGTACATAGCCTGATTACTGGACACTACAGAGGTTAAGCTCCCAAAGGTCCCACAAACTCCCTCGTTTTATATTCCATGAAACAAAATGCACACACAGTCTTCCAGGTCAGGGTACCCTCTCAAATTGAGGAGAATTATTGCAGGAACCATCACATACTAATCCCCTGGCATAGTTGGGAAAGAGTATCACCATACCAAGGAATACAGAGATGGAATCATCAGGACATGATCTGTGAGGATTATGGCTTGTGGGGAAGAGAAGACAAGTGAGAAGCCTAAACTTAAGAGCCGAGGCAATTGATCTGAATTGTGGAGCCACATCATTGTGGCTGGTTTCAAATCCCAGCTCTGCTACTTTCTAATTGAGTCACCTGGGACATGTCAGGCACTTTGCCTCTCTGAGCCTTGGTTTCCTTATCTGTAAAATGAGGGAGTTGAACTAAATATGTCCTTTCAAATTCTATGAGTTCTTTTATTAAGTTCATTCTAGAATCTGCTGAGGGTAAGGTCCTGGCTGGAACACAATGGCAAATGTCTTGGAGGCAACCAGATGCCCAGCTAGAGCTCAGAGGAGTCAGGACTGAAGATTTGGGAGTCCTCCACAGAAATGGTAGATGATGCTAAGGGAATTAAGGAATTCATGAGAGGATAAAGGGAAAGAGTATGGAGTTCCAAAAGTAGCTGTCCACTGATAGGTGCACCAGAGAAGTAAGTGCAAGTAAAGTGCTATGTAAGTGAAGGGAGGATAATAAGGTAATCCAACTGGGAGAAGAGGGAGGGGGGGGGCGCAATCAGGGAAGGTTTCTTAGAGTAGAGGACATTTGAAAGAATGAGCTTGAAAGAATTTTTAAATGAAAGAATCAGAGTAAGAAGGAACCATAAATATATCTCAGACAAAAAAAACAGGTCCTGGGATGTTAAAGGGAATACCTGAGGTCATACAGCAGAATATGAGTCTAGGTTTATGTTGGTGAACCTATGGCATGTGTGCCAGAGGGGGCTGTTCCCTTCTCCCTCTCCACATGTGCACCTGAGGACAATTCTCACATCAGCCCACTGGAAGCACTTCTTCCCTCCCCTATCTGGGGAACGGGTGGCTCACATGCTATGTGAGATGGTAAAAGTTTTGCCATCACTGTTATAGTTCCTCTGATTCCAAATATAGGGCTCTTTTTGTAGAACTTTAATATTAGACATTAAGCACTCATAACAGACCAGGAGGTTGGAAAACAGTGGTGTGTGTGTGTGCAAAGGGGGAGTTGGTGCAGCCCCAAGTAAACCATTTTAGTTGAAATGGCTTACATATAAGAATGTTATGTAAAAGTGAAATGGCACCATGTTGCTGATCAAAAACACAACATACGCAACTTCCTCTGTCAAGACCTTTACTATTAAGTCCCAGGGATTTATCAATAAGCATTAAGCACCTACTACATGCTAGGCAGGATGCCAAGTGCCACCTTTAGACTGGATAGATTGCCTAACCATGAAGGACTGTCAGCATTGCTGACCTCACTGACTTTTCTCAAAGTTCCCCTACGGGAGCCCAGCTTTCTCTCCTTTTTGCTCAAGGCCCACCTTGTCCTTCCTGTGTTCTGTTGGGCTTTAAGGCCCCTCTCTGTTCAGCCACTGTACCCCAGGAGCTACCATCTCAGCGGAAAGAAACTTTGGAACATCAATCTCTCATCTACTCCATTCCTGAACAGGATTTATCACTACAGCATTCCCAGCAAATGCTGATTGTCCAATCTCCCCTGGAACATCTCTAGGAATGGGGAAGTTGCCATTCCCAGAGCGGCCCATTCCTTTTCTGGAGAGTTGCAGTTGTTTTTTGCTTCTTTTGAATTGCTTCTCAGCCACCACTGCTCCCAGTGCCCTTGACCCCTCTTGGAGCCAAGCTAAGTCTAATTCTTCTTTCGTACCACAGGCTTTCAAAGTGGAAGGCAACTTTCATTCCCCAGACCTGGGCCTGTGACCTTCAGCTAACTTCCAAGGGTCTTCTTAGCTCCTCTGTTCAAAACTAAGCCCCAAGGAACCTTTGCATCTCTCTCTTCCCTGCCTCCCCTCTAGGTGCCTTACATGCCTTACCTTGGGTAAAAATAGCCCCAAAATTCCCCTAGTTACCTTCCCAATTCAAGAAAAAAGTAGGTCTTCCTTCTGAGTTATACACATTGGCAGTGCAACCATTTCAGAGAATTTAAATTAAAGAGAAAGTACCCTCATTTCTCATTGCCCCAGGTATCCTTATAAGCTCTGGCCTGCCTTTTCCAGCCTTATTTACTTACCTCTCTGCCAGTCCAACTGGATGACCAGCTGTTCCTTGAGCTTGGCATGCTCTCACCTCCCAGTCTTTGTACAAGACCTTCCTTCATGCCTGGAGTGCTCTTCTCAGAATCCCTATCTTCCTTCAAGGCTTAGACTAGGTGCCACCTGCTCCACAAAGCCTTCACTGATTTCCCTACTAGAGACCACTGGTCAAGGAACTTCCTCTTCTAAAATTACTCTGGTTATCTATGCACATACCAAGGTCACTCCAATAGAATGTAAGTTTCTTAAGGACAGGGATCCTTTTTGGTTTTGTCTTTGTAGCTGAGATTTTTCCAAAGTCCGAAATAAGTGTTTTGGTTGCTTTGTTTTTTAATCTGATATCTGAGTCCCAACCCAAGACTAGCAAACCTTTTGGATCTTGCCCTTGTAGCTATTTGGATCTCTGGGATCAGAAAGAAGCCACCCCAATTCCCGATGGCCTCTTTGGCTGCCAATGTGGTTGGACATCCAGTTCTAGCAGCTGTTCTTTCCTCTCTGCCAATCACTATATCTTCCAGGCCAAGAGTGTGTTTTGTTTTGTTTTAGGGTTAGTTTACAAGGGAAAGACTGACATTCAGCTCACTTGCACAGACCTTTGTTAAGTGCCTAACAGAGAAAAACAACATACTTTTTGACCTCAGGGAGCTTACAGTGTTCAAAGGGAAAATAGGACTTTTCTTTCACTAGGGTCTTTAAGTGGAGGCTTCATGAACATTTGTTAGAGATCTTATAGAAGGAATTCCTCTACAAGAGGAATATAATCGGTCAACAAGCAATCAACCAATAGAAGTATAATCAGTCAAGAAGCATTCATTAAGCACTTCCTGTGCACCAAGAACTAAGCCAAACACAGGCTGAAGTAAGTAGTCATTTAAGGTTCCTCCCAACTCTCAAAGACTACATAGAAGGATGACACCAAGCTGGTAAATGAAAAATAATTTTGAGAAAAAAATTACTTTCAGCTGTGGAAAATAGGTAAAATTCCATGGCAGAATGATAGTCTAAAAATTAGAAGGGACCTCCAAGGGTTCCTAATCCCACCTGTCCCTGACCCAAGATCCCTTCTTGTGTTATTCAATCATGTTCTATTCTCCTCTCATTTGAGGTTTTCTTGGCAAAAATACTCGAGTAGTTTGCCATTTTCTTCTCCAGCTCATTTTACAGATGAGGAAACTGAGGGAGAGTTAAGTGACTTTCCCAGAGGGACAGCTAGGTTACTCAGTGGTTAGAGCTAGGCCTGGAGTCAGGAAGTCCTGGAGTTCAAGTTTGGCCTCAGCCACTTCCTGTGTAACTCGTTGTATAAGTCATTTAACTCCTGTTAGCTCCCCCTTGCTTTTCTTCCATCTTGGAACCAATACTTAAGTACTGATTCTAAAACAAAAGGTAAGGGTTTTATAATTTTTTTTTAAATGTTTAAAGGTGACTCCCAGGATCACACACCTAGTGAATAGCTGAGGCTGGATTTGAACTTGAGAAGATGTCTTCCTGACTCCAGTCCCAGAACTGTAATCACGTTACCACCTAGCTGCTTTACCCCTTCTATAATATCCAAAGTAATTGATTGTGCAGGCTCTGCTTAAAGGGCAGTTAGATGACACAATGGAGCACTGGACCTGGGATCAGAAGATCCAAATTCAAATCTAGATTCTAACACTATCTGGGTACCCTGCTCAAGTCATTTAATCTCAGGCTGCTAGTTTCCTCATCTGCAAACTGAGATACTAATAGCACTTTATCTTCCAGGATTGTTGTAAGCATCAAATAAGAGTATGGTGTAAAGTGCTATTTTATCCAGTGAGGGTAAACACCTGATTATCTTGACAAAGTCCCTTACATCTTGGATAGCTATAATTCTTTGGATGTTTTTCCTTCTATTGAACCTCAACCTGCCTCTCTGGAATTTCCATCCATTGGAAAGTCTTACTTCTACCCTCTGAGGCCAAGCAAAAGTATTCTAATCCTTCTATAGGACAACTCTTCGGAGCTTCCGGGGAGCAGCTTCAGAGGCAGAGACATTCCACCAGGCACACAATCACAGGAGTGCGATTTATCTGAGCAGCGTGTGTTCCTTTCTTCCAGTAGTAGTTTGGGATTCTGGGAAAGAGTATACCCCTAATATATGCAGCCAAGGAGAGTCAGAAAGGGTTTTTTTATTTGGCCTTTTTTACTAATGATATCTTGCATCAAATCTGGTTTGCTATGCAAGAGAATACATTGAATGGAAAATTTTTAAAAGACATGGATCTAAAGAGTATCTCGACTCTGGGTAGAACTCTTGGTAGACCATGTTGAGGGGAGCCTGGGCTACAGTTGAGAATAGTTTATCTGTGATCTTTTACTCATCAGATTAAACACCCCTAGTCCCTTCAACCTAGCTTCCTATGGGATGTTCTCAAATCTCCCCTTCCTGGTAAAATTCCAGTGCAGCAATTTGAAGGGTTATTTTTGTGAGTCCTAGGGAGTTTAAGAAACAAACTTGTTCAGTTTCTCCTGCCCATTTTTTAGTTCCTACATTCGATGTCAAAAGCTCTCCAAATAAGTGATTAAGTAGTAAACCAGCATTTCTGCAAGGGAGAGGAAAAGAAAAACACTGGCACCATACTTATGTGTCCAAATAAGATTTATTCAAGGATATTCTTTACACGAGTGACTAGAGGGATGCCAGAGGCTTCCAAGTCTTCTAGATTTGAGGCTCCACCAACTGAGTGACCATTCCGATGATGGCTTTCTAGATTTTCAAAGGCTCTGATGTTGTGACCATGTAAAGCAAAGTATCTGTTATCTTCTTTTTCAGATTTTTAGTTAGGTGAAGGGACTGGTCAAGGAAATGGAGAGCATCTGAGTCTCCATGGCAGATTTGGGGTCTGTTTTCATAGATAGCCTGTTCTAAGGAATCTCCTGAACATGAGTTCATACAAATAACAAAAGGGCTAAAATCTGCTCACAAACCAAACCTTTGATCCAACTCAACTCTTCTAAACCAATGTCCAGACTCTACGAGGCAAGCTACAAGTACAACAGACATATTAAAATTACTGTAGGGCCTTTTGTTCAATACTTTCTATTTGGAAGTGTCTTCTCTCTATGAGATGGGATAGTAGAGGGTTGTCCAGGAGTAGAGTAGGCCCCAATACAACTAGTCACCCTCTTCTGGACATGTTCCAACTGATGTCTTTCCTAATGTAACAGTCCCCACTCAACAGTTTGCTGCAGGAAAGCCTCTATTCATACAGGAGGCAAATTACTGAGCAATGTCAACGCATCTAAGCATAGTAAAACACAATGAAGAAAGTCCATAGGATAAAAGCCATTCTCAGTCTCTTGCCTCCATTGTATCCCCTCCGACTCTCTAGTCAGTTTTCCTAAGAGTCACACTCCAAGGACCCCTGTTGCTACTTGAAAGCTTTTCTGAAAGAGAGCAAGGTCAGTCCTGTTGGCTAGGACTCTGTACCCCTTGCCTGTTCTAGAAAAGGCCAACTGGAGCATGTTTGGAGGGCTATGTTAGAGTTAATTCCCCCAGGCAGTCTGCCTTGGGGAGGGTAATAGTTACTACTCTTTTATAATAATAATATTTGCAATAATAATAACTCATACTTGCAATAATAATAACTCATCTTTGTTAAGGTTTGCCAAGTGCTTTGCATAATTCTTTCATCTGATCTGGTCAGACTGCCCAGGGAAGATCCCCGGCCCCTCACCAGCTGTTCTTAGAGCTATCTTTTTATATGCCTCACCACTTTGCCTGAATGCCACTGAAAAGTGCACATTTATTAAGAGTACTGCAGATTTTTAAAAAATCTCCCTCACCCAAGGAGTCTCCAGAGTTCTTACTCCCAACTGGCTTAGAGTGAGCGTACTCACCTCTTCCCAACCCCAAGGTACAAGTAGCTAAGGATCCTCACCTTTCACTGCCTTCTTCTGAAGCTAGGGACAAACCCATTCCCCCTCCTCCATGTGGCCATTTCCATTCCCACTCCATCCAGTAAATCTCAGGAGTGTTATTTAAATTGGGAGGACAAATTGGCTGGCTGTCAGCATTTTCACTGGCATGGCAAAAATCCTGATCACCTTTCTGATAAAATGTGAATCCCTTTGCTCATGTGTTCTAACAAGGCCCAGGTAGAGCAGAAATATTGTCTCCTTCTGGACAGCAGCCCTCTTCTAATGCAGCTTAACAAAACACTGTGCCCTCTTCTGGCTACCTTGTCCCACTGCTGACCTCATTGAGCTCGTGATCTACTAAATACCTTTCCCATCCTGTAATTTGGGAAGTTGATTGTTTTAGCCTGGGTAAAACTTTACATTTGACCCTCATACATCTCCTTACTCGATCTGTTCCATCATTTTAGTCTGTTGAGATGGGTTTTGACCTGGACTGTGTCTTAGTTATCTCTTCAAGCTTCATGTCATCTGCAAATTTGACATGTATGCTATGTATTCATCCGAGTCACTGATAGATGTCAAATGGCACAGAGTCAAGGGCAGACCCCTGGGGCACACCACTGAAGACAACCCTCCAAAATGGCATCAACCCATTAATAATTTCTCTTTGGATCTGGTCATTCAAGTTTCCTATCTTATAAGCCAATGGTTCTCAAAGTGTGGTCTGGGAATCCTCGGGGGAAAGGGAGCCTCAGACCCTTTCATGGGGTCCACAAGATCAAAACTATTTTTATAATTCTATGACATTTTAACTTCTAAGTAAATATCAATAGTTATTACCAGATGTGCTGGTGTTTAACAACCACCTCTCAGGGAAAAAATGCACTATACACTTTTTAAGTTTAATATGCATTCTCACCATTATTTTCTTAAGCCTAGACAATCAACAAAATAATTCAAGTCCTAATCTGTAGCATTTTCTGAGGTATAAATGCTCACACCAAAAATTTAACAATCAGCTCTCTCAATCCAAGCTGGTTTAAGCTGACTACAGCACACTCCTGGATAGAATACCTAAACAAAAGCTGTGTTTGCATGTGTGTATGAGAGAGAGAGAGAGAGAGAAGAGGAAAGGAGGGGTGGCTGGAGAGACAAAGAAGAAGAGGGAGGGAGAGAGAGGAAAGAGCACCCTCAGTAGTATAGAAGGGGTCCTAAAAACAAAAAAAATTGGGGTGGGGGGCATCTGTGATCTAACCTCTAGCTTTCCATCCTATACATAAATACAGCATGAAAAACCTTGTCAAAAGGTCCATGGAAACTGGCTACATCCCTCCTCTAATCTGCCCAACTAGGAAAAGGAATACTGGGAGTTTGGGAGAAACTTTCTCCCCCATAAAGAAACCTCCAAGACTAAGGAAACGTGGGGCTGGGTCAATAGAGACGAATCTCAGGCTGTGCTTTATTCCACTGCTCATTAGCAACGAGATGAATAAGGCCCATTCCAACTTGAAGGAGGTCTCTACAGTCCTACAAACTACGACAGAGAACAGACCTGGTCTTTACTGATTCCTGTGGCTCCAGGGTTTTCCTTCACTCTCCCTGATTTCTTTGCTACTACTCAATGCTGTTGGTTGGCTGTATACAGAGAGAGCCCAAGAAGCTATAAGAATCCAACCCACATTCTAAGCAGTTGAAGCTGCTACCAGCTGGAGCAAGCTCCCTTAGCAGACTAATAAATTTCTTTTCCTTTCTGTTTGGCTTCTCATTTTATTTGCCTCCTAGTCTTGTCGAGCTGATGGCGGGCGTGACTCTCCATAGACTCACAGGGACCGAGGCTGGGAAATTCCCACAGGTTACCCCGGTATGAGCTGCACTTGATGAAGTTAGACCAGCTTCTAGTACCTTCTGCTAAATGCTTCCCTTTATAAATGCTCACAAACTAGCCTCTTAATGGTGTGGTCGGTATAGAATTTCAGGATACTCCCCAGGAATTCTCCAAGTTGCTGCTCTATAGAATTTGAAGATTCCACCTCTTCGGTTCTGCTTTGCTTGAAATTGGGATATTCAGCCTCTCTTGTCCTGAAGCGCAAGGCAGCAGAAGGAAGAGGATCCTTGCTGGCTGCTGCAGACTGACTTAGAAAACCACAAATGAGTATTATCTATGTTCTACTGTATTTTGATTTTGTTAACTGTTTCCCAGTTACATTTTAATCTGGAACAGACCTGATCCCTCTCCTGTAGCACTCCTTCCAAAGATCTTTCACTGACAAAGTTTAGCAATCACAACTCTTATGCCCAGGGCCTGACATAATGATTGATTAACCTAATATTTTAGCACCCTATGGTGTAGTAGTTTGTCTGGGTCGGGTTACTTGTACTCATTGACAATAAGAAGATGCTAATTATAAAGAAGCATTTCCCAACAACAAACCTAAGTTTGACTCTTTACCTTTTGTCTTAGACACGATAGTATGTATTGGTTCCAAAGTAGAAGAGCAGAAAGGGGCTAGACAATGGAGGTTAAGTGACTTGCCCAGGGTCACATAGCTAGGAAGTATCTGAGGTCATATTTGAACCCAGGACCTCCTGTCTCCAGGCCTGGCCCTCTTATCTACTGAGCCATCCAGCTGCCCCAATTTGTTGCTTTTCAACTATTCCCCTTTCCTCCCAGTTCTGCAAAACCTTATATTTATTCTATTAACTTTTATCTAATCAAATTTGGCCTAGTGTCCTAGCCTTTCAAGACCTCTTTAATACTTTCTTTAATGTTAGCTATTCCTCCCTGATTTGCATCATCTGCAAATATAAGCATGCCAATATGCTTTTATTCAACTAGATACTTGATATGGGACTAGTGCACTGGGGAGAGATTAAGGCTGGATATAGAGATTTAGGAATCATCTGTAAAGATAAGACAATCTAACCTGTGGGAGTAGAAGACAACACAAAGAGAATGGAGAGAGAAAAGAATTCAGGTCTTGAGGGACACACCTGTTATGTGTACAGGATATGGATGGCAAATCAGAGGAGACTGAAAAATACCACTCAGATAAAGGAAGAAAATCAGGAAAGAGTAGTGCCCACAAGTCAAGGGAGGAGAGAGTTTTCAGGGCAAAAGGAGGAAAAATCAACACTGTTAAAAGCTGCAGAATGGTCAAGGAAACACCACTGGATTTAACAGTGAAAAGATTTTTGGAAATGGGGGGGAGGGGGCATTTCAGCTGAATGGTTGGATAAGAAACCTGATCATAAGGAGCTGAGAATTTAGTGAGTATTTATTAAACACTTCTGTGCTAGGCAATGGAGATGAAGGGAATAAAAAGAAAGGGTCCCTTTCTTCAAGGACCTTACATTCTAATGAAAGAGACAAAATGCACAAAAATAGGTATATACAAGACATATAGGACAATTCCTGGCGTACTGTTTATTTCATTCCTTCCATATATGATCAGTTTTTGATAGACTATAAACCTGTACAAAGACTATTTTCCTGCCAGACCCCTATGTGGAAATAATTCTTGTGTGATTTTTAAAATATACTGATAACTGCATTTCAATGAAAAAAAAATAAAAAGGAATATAGAGGATCAACTAGGTGACTCAGTTGATAAAGAACCAGGCCTGGAGGCAGGAGGACCTGGGTTCAAATCTGATCTCAGATGCTGTGTGACCCTGGGCAAATTATTTAAGCCAAATTGTCAGCCTTTACTGCTCTTCTGCCTTGGAATTAATAATAATTAATAAGGTATTAATTCTAAGATGGAAGGTAAGGGTTAAAAAAAGAATGAGGAACACCTGAGCAAAGGAGGGAGGGAAGATGAAAGGAATGGGATAACTGCTGTGGCAGACACCTACAGGAGATAATGAAGGGAAACACAGGTAGAGGGGTAGTCTGTCAAGGAGAAGGGTCTACCTCTTCCTCAGACTGGAGAAAAAGGAGGAATGGAGGGCAGATTTTTTATAGTAAAGAAGAAAACAAGATCAGATAGCAAAATAAGGAAAGGTGGTAGAGGCAAAGGGAAGGTTTGGAATAATTTAACTCTCAACCAATCAACAAGAATTTCTTAAGTACCTACTAATAAGAAGCAGGCTCTGTGTTAAGACACAAGATGTATGCATAATGAAACAATGTCTGCTCACCAGGAGCTAACATTCTAATGGGAGAGAAAAATACATGGACAAATATATACAGGATAAAGAAAATACAAATACATAACTCACAAGGTAATTTAGAGAGGGAGAAAAGGTGCTTACTAGCAACTGGTGGAATCAGAAAAGCTTCATATAAAAGTGGTTCTTGGACTGGATCTTAAAGAGATTGAGGCAGAAGTGAGGAAGGAAGGACTTTCAGCCTGAAAGTCAGTGCAAAGGCACTGATATCTCTGAGATGCAATATCTTTTGTGAGAACAGAGAGGTCAGTTTGGCTGGGTCACAATGCAGGAAAGGAAAAATGTTGAGTGAAGCTGTAAATGTAAGTTAGAGCCAGGTTGAGAAGGGTTTAACAGCTAAACAAAAAATATTTTGTGCTCAAGACAACAGAAAGCCACTGTGTTGAGTAAGGGAGCTACGTAGTCAAGCCTTGAGAGTATTAAAAAAAACCCTTTGGCAGGCAGCAGCATGTAGAGATTGGCCATAGGGATATTAGGCTATCGCAATAATCCAAATGAGAGGTGCCAAGAATCTGAACTAAGGCAGTAGCTAATATGAAAAGAGCGGAGTTAGTCATAAGAGACAATGTAGAGAGAGAAACGGTAGGATTTGCCAACTGATTAGTGTGAAATAAGGTAGTATGAAGAGTTGAGGATAATGCCAGGGTTATGAACTGCAGAGACTGGAAGTATAGTGGTACCTTCTAGAGAAGAAAGAAAGTTTGGAGAAGGGGGGAAGAGATAATGTTGTGGGCATGTTGAAATTGAGATGTCCCTAGGAAATCCAGTTTGAAATATCCAATGGGCAACTGGTGATGTGGGACTGAAGTTCAGTGGAAGCAAATCTGAGTCATCTGCATAGAGATAATTAAACCCAAGGGAGCTGATAAAGTCACTGAAAGAGAAAAGGGCTCAAGGCAGAACTTTGGGTAACACCTATAGTCAGAATGTAGGGAAGTCACACAGAAGGAACATAGGTCCCCAATCAGGTTACACAATTTTATTATCTCAAGAGGATGTGGCAGGGGGGCAGCTAGGTAGCACAATAGACTGAGTGCTAGGCCTGAAGTTGGGAGGACCTGGGTTCAAATCTAGCCTCAGATGTTTCCTACGTGACCAGGGGCAAGTCACTTAACCCTGATTGCCTAGCTCTCTCCACTCTTCTATCTTAGAATTAATCCTAAAACAGAAGAGTTTAAAAAAAAACTTTTTTTAATGGGATTTGGGACAGATCTTGAACTACAATGACTTTCATTTAGTGATGAGATTTGATGAGTCTGAAATTTTTGAATCTCTACCTTAATTTGTCACTGAAGAATATTACAAGTTCCTCTCCTAGCCCAGTTGACTATGGGCAGGTATAAATGTCCTTTCTAGGGAGTCACCCCAATAAGCATTTATATGCCAGACAGTGCTAAGTGCTTGAGAGAGAAAGGAAGGCATAAAAAGTCCAGGTCCTACAGTGTAGTGAGGGAGACGACATGCACACAAGTACCTATGAGATATCTCCAGCATAGATGGAGGGTAATTTTAGACGGTTAGGCCTCCCCAAACTGAAGAAGGGTAGAAGGTAGGGAAAGAGAGGACAACAGCTATCTCAGTGGAATGGAATCGTGTTTTCCTGTTCCTCTTCATTTCACTATGCCATGTGTCTGAATCATGTGGGTACAGAAGGCAGAGAAGTTGAAAGATCACTATCACAAAGTACAAGAGCAGATCCAAGAGAATTACAGTAATTAATTATTTATTAATTATCCCTAGATGTTACCTCAAGAAGCTGCAGCATGGGCACATGCAAAAAGAAGTTGGCTGCCAGCCAGTGGAATGGACTGCAGAGCAGTCCCACTAAGGAAGGGTACAGCCTACAGGAAGTCTAAGAATCTTGCACAACTAAGACAAGGGAAGGTATAGTTCAAGGAGAGTGCCCTCTGGTGGCCACCTCAGAAAGAGTATAGCTGCTTCCAGCTAGTCCACCCCAACATACAAATATCACACATGTAATTTTTAATCTACAGGCCCTACATAAATGTCAGTTGCCACTAATTCTACAGGCAATCCATGTTTGGGTAGCTAGGTGACACAGTAGACAGAATGCTAGCCCTGGAGTTGGGAGGTCCCATGTTCAAATCTGGCCTCAAAAACTTTTTATCTGGGTGACCCTGGGTAAATCACTTGCTTTTGCCTCAGTTTCCTCATCTGCAAAATGAGATGGAAAAGAAAATGGAGAACTACTCCAGTATCTTTGCCAAGGAAACCCAAAAAGGACCAGGAAAAGTCAGACACAACTAACTAAACAAGTTAGGATTTTTTTCCCTTCAAGCCTAAATTTGTACTTCCTTCATTCTTCCCTAATTCCTCCTAATTCTGCCCTTAAATCAAAAAGAATAAATCTAATCCTTCTTCCACCTGACAAGTCATAGCATGGCACTCTACATTCTGAAAAACGGAGGTTAGAAGGGACGAGAGAGGCGACAGAGTTCTGGCTAGGCAAGACATCTTGATCAATAAATCCTTGGTGCATGGCTGAACTGATCTTAGCCTCAGGCTCAAATAGCAGGCCATGAAACACACCCAAAGGTAGCAAAAATGCACATAGAGTCAGTACTTGTGTCCAAATCTCTGAGTCCTGGAAGCACAGCTTCTTTAGAAAAATCTTTGTCAGCCTTCAGGTTGGGATCTTTGTCTCCTCTATATGCTCTCTACTCTCTATAAATCCGTGTCTCCAGACATTGCCATGATTCCAGAAACTTTAGAATCCTGAGGCTCCAGATTTTTTGTTCAACTGCCTAGGAACTCCAATGGATGAATCTTTCTGTGTAGGTCCTCTAGAGGAAGGTTCTACTCTTAGCTCTGCCCCTAACCTTGTGCAATTTCCTTCCCCGAACTGGGGGGAAAGTTTCTACCTCTGAAAATACAATTCAGCAGTATCATCTCTAGTCAGTGGTGCCATTTTTTTCCTTTCTCCTTAAGGACTAAGATTAGGGCACCCTGAGAGCCAGGCAAGTTAGAGACCCTCATCCTCTTCCCTTCCTCCAACTGCCTGCAGGAATTACACCAGATCATGGCTCTATCTGGGAGTATTTTATAAAAGTCAGGATTTTCTGTTTCATTTTCTAGGCCATGATGGGGTGGAAGAATCTAGGGAAATATCATATGGCACAGGAGAAATACAGGTAAATACAACTGGTTGTGAAGCCATCCTGGAAGTTGTACAATGATTTGAGCTCACTTAAGAGAAAACTTCCTAATAATCTGGAATGATCTACCTTGGGTAGGTAATGGTTCCCTCTTCTCTGAATGGAAGCTAGAAGTTAGTGAGCTTATGCAGTGTTCAGGTACCAAGGACCCTTCTAGTTTTGAGATTCTGGGATGTTGAGTCAGGCTAATAGGAGATCATATTTTGAGGCTATAACATACCTATAAAATCAGCATATATAAGAGTGTGTGAGTGTGTGTATAACATATATATATGTAAAATAAGTGGTAGCAGCCCTTAACTTAGAGGCCATCCATTCTACATGTGAGTAGCTCATACAGTTGGGAAATTTGTCCTTGTGACACTTCCATCCATCTATTCATCTTAGTTCTGCCCTCTGGAGCCAATCAACAATAAACTCCCTCTTCTGAATGTCAGCCCTGAACTCATTCACCATAACTCCCCTCCTCCACCACCAGGGACTTGAACCAATCTTTATAAGGATATCTCTTCTTCACTCTGGTCACTCTCCTCACTCTGGTCACTCTCCTATGCAAACACTTCCTACAATTTAATGTCTTTAAATGGAATACCATAATCCAGATGTAGAAAACACTGGAACCACCACCTCTCTTGTTCTTGACCCAATTTAGTATTAATGCAGTCTAAAATTGAGTTAGCTTTTTTATTATGTTATATGGCTCACTCATATTCTACAGAAATCTTATTTCATTATGTTCTCATAAATCCCAGATCTTTTTCACATAAACTGCTAAACTAGTCCTATCATTTGTACAGTTGTTTTAACCCAAATACAAGATGTTAATTTCATGCCAACTTAATTCCTTATTAGATAGAACCCATTGTTCTATTATTAGATCTTTTTTAGATCCTGTGATCCAAGTTGTTTGCTCTCCTTCCCAGCTACCCCATCATCTGGAAGTTTGATCAGCATGCCACCTAAGGTTTTTATCCTGATCACTGATAAGAGGAGAGGCCAGATCCCTGGGGAGCTCCACAGAAAGAACTCTGTCCTTTCTCTCTTTCCCCTTCTTTCATTGATGTCTACTCATTAATTACTATTCTGAATCAGTTCAACCACTTTCAAATCTGACTGTATATATAATCAGTTAGCCCGCCATTTTTAATGTAAAAATAGTACCAGAGACTGTCATATCCACCATCTTTATAGTATTTTCCTGATCAGTCAATACCCCAGTCAAAAAGAAGGAAATAACTTTTTCTTGAAGAAGTCAGATTAGTTCTTTAGTGCTCACTGCTTTTCCCCACTGATTAACCTATGTTAGCCTGGCATGAAAGCAGGGGAAATCAGCACCATATAGCTTGAGTGGGAAGGACCCTCGTAAAGGTGGAGGAAAGTAAGAGAGTAAGACCACATATCCAACACTCCCCACCCCCCACTGTCTTATTGCTTTTCTACTGAACATCACCCCATATACATTTGTCTCCAGCTCCTTCCCCACCTTTTGTCTTCATTGAAGATTCAATGAAGCTGGGGTCACTTTGGACATTGCTTTAATGACAGACTTGGTCACATGGGCAGAATCATTAAAAAGTCACTATCAGGACCAGTCCTGGGAAGAGGATCCCCATTCCTCCTCCTTGGCCTTTGGAGAGAGCCATCCATGGCCCACACATTCTGAGGTCAGTGGGGAAAGGAAGGGGAGGGGAGGGCAGAAATCCTGGGGGGGGGGAGGGGGATAATACCTTCATACCAAAAGGGGAGAGGAGTCAGAGGAAACCAAACCCATAGGGCCAATGTCACCTTCACATGGGGCCCTAGGGACAGAGATAGTGGCTATTGGTGACAAATCCCATAGGAACAGGACAGCTTTTCCTCCCTTCGTAGAGATGAACTAGGAGTAGAGGAGAGAGGATAGGGACTCCAAGGGGACAAGCCCAAGAGGGATGAAAGAACTTTTGTACCCCCATTCCATAAGGATAGAACCAGTAGAATCAAAGCCCTCAGGGAAAGGACAAGTCTTTCATAAAGTGCCATGGAGATAGCTGCAACACAGCTGTAGGAGCAGTGTCCTGTCCCTTAATGTTCCTGGAGCAGAAGCCTGGTTTCCCCAACACAAGGCCTGTGTCTGGGGCTTAGGAAATCATCTGGGCCTCATAGTTGAGCACGTAGTAGTCATGGACATACATAAGCACAGCCACAGGCTGCCCGATGATCAAAGACAACCACACTGCTGCATTGCCATAGTTGCCCTGAAGGAATCGGCCCACGATCCAGGCCAGAGGGATCTGGGGACACATAGAATAAGTCAATATCCCTGACCCTAGAACACAAGGGCAGGGTGCCACAGATAAGGCCATTGAAGAAGGTATCAAAGGAAGTGCAGAGGGAGAATATGCAAGGCAGGAGGAGATTCTCAAGAGGAAGGGGCAATGAGAGTAAGATTTTGGACATTTTTAGGGCATCTCACCTGTGCCATCATGCCAGTGAAGGACCAGAGCCGGAACATCCTGAGGGGGACACTCACGAGGTACTAGGTGGGAAGGAGGTAAGGAAATGGATTATGGGGCAGTTCTGAAGTCCCTTCCCACAAGGCTGAAGGAGCATGACCTTATTCAGGAAACATTTATGTCTAGAGACCCAGAATATCCCCATTCTTCTCTATACCTCTTCTGGGTAAACTAACCTCATGAAAAAAGGCTGAAGCTAGGAATACACCAGTCTTAGCCATCCACTTACTGACTCCCATCCTCAGCGCTGGCTTATAGAAGTGTCTGGCAAAGAGGAGAAAGAAGACAGAGTTCGTTCCCTGGATTTCAGGTTCAACCTGACAGAACAAATCTCCTATTTTTCCCATAACTCTATCCTCCCACATACAGAGCCCAGAAAAAAAACCCTCTTCAACACCAGCCCAGATCCCCACCTGAGGCACCATTTGTGGACAGGAATATTCCAATTCTGCCAGAAGTAGGTGACCGACTCTGAGTTCCTGTAGAAACAACATTGTCAGGGTCATTCTCTGAGAAGCTACCATCCCTCTCTGCCCCTGTTCCACTCACCACCAGTCTCTATAGAACTCTCGGTCACCAAACTGCATGAGTTCAGCCAAAGCATTGAGGCAGGAGTGGAAGAACCAATAGAAAAAAATGAGCCATATGAAGTGATTGGGCACCTGAGGAAGAAAGGGGTTATGTGAATGAGGGGCTCTTGAAGGTCAGACTCCATGACATGCTTGCTTCCCACCCCATCCTTCTTCTTTCCTTTGATACCCCCCCTCAAGACCACATAACACTTACTGCCAACTTTAAAAGCCGCTCGATGATACGGGAATAGTCCATGTCCTAGAGATAATATGGATCAATCTCATATCTCTTCAACATATTGGGGGGCAGGGAGAATAACATCCCTGGCACAGCCCACCCCAAAACCACCCAAACAGAAATTCTATTCCCTCCTCTACCTAATCCAAGTAGAAATTTCCATCTCCCCATCCACTAACTCCTACCACTCTCAGCCAGAGAGAGACTTCTGTTTTTCCACCCACACATATGCCAGATATCCCCAAATGTCCCTCACCCTGAATGGTTTCATGGAGTTCTGAATGGTGGGGACCATCCACTGAAAGGAGAAGGATTTTACAGCCATTAGTCCCTAAGAGATCCTATGAGGGAAACCTTCCACCAACCTGGGTACCTTTCCAGACCCATACCCCATTTCCCCTCCTGTACCTGCTGGATAAGTCCCACCAGAAGCTGAGTGAAGAAGAGCTAGGGAAGAAGGGGAAAGATTGTCAGAGAAGAGAGGATGGCAACAATTCTGTGCTCAAGACTCAAGCCAAAGGGACATTCCCTATTCTTCCCCTCCAAACGTACCATCTCAAAGAGCCTTCGTAACAGGAAACGTTTCCGAATCCGGGGGGATCGAGGAAAGTTGAGCTCATAACACAGAGTGGGGGCAAATAGGAAGTAGTACAGATCTGTGAAATGGAGGAAAGAAGATAGGTATCATTACTAGACCCTCACTACCCCCCAAAGTATGATCCCACTGACCTGGGTCTACTCTATCATTCTTTTTTTTTTAACATTTACTTTTTATTTATTTATTTTTTTACTTTTTAAAGATTTTTCCATGTTTCCATGATTCATTTTCTTTCTCTACCCCCCCCCCCAAAGCCAACAAGCAATTCCACTGGGTTGTACAAATGTTATCACTTGATACCTATTTCCTGATTATTCATTTTTGCTATAGAGCAATCTCTTAAAGCCTAAACCCCAAATCACATAGCCATATATACATGTGATAAGTGAGGTCATATGTTCTCCTTTTGCATTTCTACTCCCATAGTTCTTTCTCTCAATGTGGATAGCTTTCTTTCTCATAAGTCCTCCAGGAGTGTTCTGGCTTGTGCAATGCCCTGTTGTTCTTCAAGGACTCAAGGGGTGGGATAGAGAGATCCCCCAACCTACCCCCTCCTCCTTTCAGGTTTCCTTGCTTACCTTGGTAGGTCAAATTGGCAGGGTACTTCACCCCACCAGATACCACATCCCCATTGGCTTTTCTGGTTTCTGAGGCTGCAATCCCAAAAAAGATCATCATGAGAAATGTAGGACAGGTTTAATGGTCCTGACCCCCAAGTACCCAGTACTTTCCTGGCCCTACCTTGCTACCCTATTCCTCCTCACCTGCTTGTTTCTTGGCCTTGTACTCCCTGCACCACAGGTTGACTTGATAGTAGGAGACCATCTTGAGGAAGAGAACTGTATAGAAACCCAGAGCCAACACTGAGCCCACTGTTGGAAAAGAGAAGAAAAATGTTTTAACTTACCTGGTTCATGCCCAATAGAAAAGAAGCCCCTCCTCAACTCTGAATAGAGGAAAAAGTACAGCCCAGGACCAAGCAAGGCTCAGGAAAGGCTCCCAACTCTGTCGTCCAATACTATCTGTCAATCTTCAATTTGGGGAGGTAGGAAAGGTCACCAGAAGGACTGCCCCAATTTAGGACCCCAGAGGCAAAGGTGGACACCTGGATAAGAGACAAAACCCAGGGCCTCCAACTAGATGGTGAGGTTTGGGGCCTAGGAAATAAAAATGAAATAATGGGCAAGGGGCTACCTGGTGTGATAGATTTGACCATAAGCACCACAGCTGCAGGAAAGCAGAGCATAGTGATCAGGTTGGCCATGTGTAGAAGCAGCCCTACTCGCTCTGTTATGGTACCCTGGAAGGAGAAATGGAAAGACTCAGACTCTTCTGGTTCTTTGGACACTACATCAAAGCCTCAATTTATTTTACACAAGCTGCCAGAGTCATCTTATTAAAGCAAGATTATGTTTTTCTCATAATGTTTCTCCTCTGCTTAAAAAAAAAATCTTCAGTGACTTCAGTTACCTATTGAATAAGTTCTAAATTCTTTAATTTAAGACAATCAAGACTCTATAACCTGCTTTCCTACAATTCTGGCAAACTAAGCTCCTTGTAGAATTATAGAAATAGAAAGAATCTCAAAACAAACTTAGTCCATCCAATGCATGAATACTTTTTTATATCTAGTCTCAACTGGGTCCTTGCTTATCTTTTCCAGCCTTATTTCATATTAATCTCCTTCATGCACACTATGTTCCAGCCCAATTTAATTACCCCGATTTGGCCATCTATCTCCTGCCAAAAAAGCAATTGGTAGCACTGTGATTAAGAGCACTGGTTCTAAAGTCAAGACCAGAGTTCAAACATCTTGGGCAAATCACTTAGCATGCTTGTCTCAATTGTAAAATGGGAGTGATTATGGCACCTAGATTAAATGAGATGTTGTTCGGTTTTTTTATTCTCTAGCATGCCTTGCATACCTAATAGATGCTTAACTAGCCTATTGAATTGAGCATCCCCTAGACAAGTGATCATCCACATTCCATTTAAAAAACTTCCAGCAATAGCAATTTACCATCTCCAAAGGCTGCCTAGTCCATCACTGAAGAGTTCTAATTTTTCTTTAAATTGCGGCAGAATCTGGTTCCTAGCAATTTTAACCTGTTGCTTCTACTTTTGCACTCTAGAGCCTCTTAGTACAAGTTTAAATTGTCACTATCATAATTCTTCAGATATTGAAAAACAGTGACTATACCCTCATGATCTTTCTTCTTCAACAAACTCCATGGCTTTCTATCATCATGCTCTTGGCTCACAATGTCGCCTGTGCCTGGACTAATGCTTTCTGTTTTATCTCTACTCAATGAATTCCAGTCTCAAAGCCTTACTCAAGAATCAACCCACTCCGAACTAAGGGAAACAACCAGTCCTTTGGAGGAATTCCACGGAAGCTTTACTTAAACTTTTCCCATAACATGTCTCCCACTCTGTGGACCATTAGATTTGAAGTTTCCCAAAGGCAGTTTTTGTAACATAAGCTTCTTCTGTAGGAGGGAACAGATAAACAAATATACATTTGTAAAGGGAAAGCAACATATATTTAGGAAAAGATGGGATCTGAGATACATGTAGACTAACATAGAATTGATGAGTATTTCCAATAGAATGTAAATAATTTTGGGTATTCCAGCCTGTCATCCAATCTGGTATCTTCTGGCTAAAGAGATGAGATACATGGGGAGATACAGGTAGGCAAACTGGGCCGGAAATATATGGGGCCTCACTAGAAAGAGGAGACCCAACACAGTAGGCAAGATGTTCATATTCTATGATACCTGACTCATACCTACAGGGCTTTTCCCTGAAGTAAATGAAGTAATGCTTAGAGAAGAAGGCTAGGGGTTGGATAAAGGAAAGTAGACATCCAAGATTATATAACAAAACTCAATGTGGAAGTTCCTGGTCTGATTAGCTAAGAATAAAGAGGGTGGAGAGAAGGGACTGATCAGAAAGGAGATAAGACTGGTGGTAACCAGGGTCCCAAGACAGGCATGCTCAGATTAAAGATAAGGAATCTTTGAAAAAGAAAAAGGCATAATAAAAAGGAATATGGATATGTTTTGGGGGGAAAAACAGAACCCTCGACCCCCCACCCCATCCCCACACAAAACAGACTAAGGTAGGCAGCATATGTAATAGGAATAAGGAAAGACACTCACCTTAGCCAGACACTTCTCTACTTGGAAAGCAGCTAATGCAAACCCATTGGTTACTGAAAGAGAAATGGAATAGCTGTGGGGATTACTAAAGCTTCACCATGAAGGCACCCAGAGAGGCAGGGACTGAGCCTATTAGGATGTCTACTCCCACCTTTCCTTGAGACCTGGCTTGGGCTCCCGGGTCCTCTACCCTCCCTATTCCATGTATCAAACTCACCTATAATGAGGCACAAGGAGGGCCAGCTGTAGGGGTCCTTCAGGAACAACGACACCACCTGGATTGGGTCCACTAGAATGCCGTACCTGAGGGCAGGAACCTAGGGCATTGGGGGCTGGGGCACTAGGGTGGGTGGGGGGGCCGCTGGGCATCAGCTTCCGAGAAACTGAACCTGAGCTGCAATAAAGCCTTGCTGCCACAAGGGGGAACCAGCACTCCAGCCTTGTGTAGCCTGCAGGCCTAGGCTAAGCAGATTGGGTTAATGGTCCTGCCACAGGAAGGGGACTTGGGGGGACAGGGAATGGAGAGGGATTAAGAGCTGAGATGACCCTTAGCCCTCTCCAGTTAGGGACAGAGGGAAGGCCACAGTGAAAAGCACTCACTTGATGATGTTTTCCAAAAATAATCTAGCATTGCTCAAGATCTGTAACAGAGAAGAGGGAGAGAGTGAAGAGACACAAACCTTCTTAAGCCAAGGTAACCCAAAGCCCTGCCAGGTTCACCTCCCTCCTCTAACCACCCAAAGAGCTACCCACCAAACTCAGAGAGAAATTCAGGCCCCTCAGAGAAGCTTGGCCTTATAGAGGAAGCTGAGGGCACAGCGGATAGTGAACTGGGCCTGGAGTCAGGGAAAATATGTGCTCAATACAGCCTCAGACACTAATGATCAAACCTTGGGCAAGTTACTTAACCTCTGCCTCAGTTTCCACAACAATAAAATGGGGTGTATCTTGACCACTACCAGCAAGACCTTGCTAATTCTGGACCTCCCTGGGGCTTTAGCAAAGGGTGGAACAGTAAATTGCCATCTGGATTGGGAGACTAAAGTGGGATGGGCCACTACCAGCCTGGTAACCCCTGTTATTGTGACCCATGCCTGCCAAGTCCCTTTGGCCGAGTAGCTGAGCCATGCCAAATGGCCATCTGAGACATTCCGGTCAGTGCTCTCTGGCTCACTCCAAAGTTGGCTGGAGAATCCTAAAGAACTATAGGTTATTCTGAAACACCAGGCTTACTGGAGAGTGGGAGAAATGAAAGCAGTGGTCGGGTTATAACTATTCAACGAATCACTGGTGAAGTCAATGGAACTGTAAGGTTTAGAAATTGTTGGGTGACAGAGAAGAAGAGACAGATGGCAGAGAATTTAGGCTGAAGTTAATAAGCCAACTAATAATGGGGTTCAGTGAGGGAAGCCTGACTAGGCTGCAGCATCAGGCAGATAGATACTTGGGGTCACAAGCCTTTTTTTTTTAAACCCTTACCTTCTGTCTTGGAATCAATATTGTGTATTGGTTCCAAGGCAGAAGAGTGGAAAGGGCAGTGATGGGCAACCTTTTGAGCTTGGTGTGTCAAAATTCGCCAAAAAAAGAGCATAACTCGGGTGGTGTGTCACTTTGAGAAAAAAACATAATTTTGTGATATTTATAGTTTAAGTAACAAAAATGTATAATTATAATACATAACTGTATTTAATAAACCAAAAACTAATTAACTTACCTGCTTAGTGACTTCTTTGTTCTTCTGCCAGTCAGTTTCTTTTGTTGGTCTTGATATTATTTAACTTGTGTGGGGTGCCCTGAACTAAGATAAGTGAGGAGGAGGGGGAATTCTTTAACTAACCTGTCTATTAGTGACTTTTTTGTTGTTGAACTTCATTGGCTAAATCTTCAATTGAAGGTTGGTATTTTGTACACTTCAAGCCCAAGCAAGCACTACTAAATTCATCTGTCAATCTGTTTTTGTTGGTTTTGATATTATTTAACACTGAGAATAAGGTCTCACAAAAGTACGTAGAGGGGAAAATTGTGAGTAAAGCCATTGCTATATTTTTCAGGGTGCTAAAATTACCAGGGTCTGGTAATTGGTCCAGACACTCCTCTGCAGGCAAGCAGCTCCCAGGCCCCAAGGCATGCTGAGCCCACATACAGCTGCGTGTCATTGAAAATGGCTACATGTATCAATGCTGACATATGTCATAGGTTCACCATCACGGGGCAAGGCAATGAGGGTCAAGTGACTTGCCCAGGGTCACACAGCTGGGAAGTATCTGAGGTCACATTTGAACCCAGGACCTCCCATCTCTAGGCCTGGTTCTCAATCCACTGAGCTACTCAGCTGCCCCCCACAAGCCTTTTTTTGCTTTCAAGCCCAAGCTACCTCTTCTGCCTTCCTTTCTTTAAAAAAAAAAAAACAACAGCCTGTCTCCTTCTAAAAGTGCAACTTCTATCGCATCCTTCCCCCACCACCCAACCCATTCTGCCTGCTCTGGCTGCCATGCCTGAAATGAACAAATGAGCCTTCAGCAGATATTCATCAAGTTTTTGAGGCCCCTGATATAGGAGAAAGATCAGAGGAGTCTGAGGAAGCCCTGAGTTCCTGCTATGCTCCTTATGGCCCAAGTAACATTGAATGAACTGCTCTTCTCTCCTGCGCTTCAGATCTCTAAGTTCCCTTTCAGTTATTAATCCTGGGATATTACTTTCAGGGTCCTCTGTCCTCTGATCCAATACACATAACACTCAGAAACACACTCACACTCTCACTCCCTCTCTTCCTCTCTCTCTCTCCCTCTCTTCTCTCCTCCCTCTCTCTCCTCCTTCTCTCTCTCTCTCTTCTCTCCTCTCTGTCTCTCCTCTCTCCTCTCTCTCTCCTCCCTCTTTCTGTCCTCTCCTCTCTCCTCTCTCTCCTCCCTCTCTTTCTCTCTCTCCCTCTCTTCTCTCTTCCCTTTCTCTCTCTCTCTTCCTCTCTTCTCTTCTCTCTCTCTCTCTCTCTCTCTCTCTCCTCCCTCTCTTTCTCTCTCTCAATTTTCTAATTCCCATTGCATGCTCCTTCCCTCTATCTTCTTTAGCCCTCTGAATTGCTCCCATCCCACTTAGCCTGAATTGTCCACTGTCTTGTATTCTTTTCTCCCCAGATGTACTTCTAAAGGCAGAAGCTAGGCCCATAAGAAACCCTGAATAAACATTTGGTGGCTGATTAACTGATGTTCCTATGAATCTTGCCTCTCCAACTTCAGTGTCTAACATTTGTACCTACCACTGGACCAAGCCTCCATGTGCCAAAGACCCTTAGAGAAAGAATGGTCTCGGTCTAATAAGTCCGTTCCCTCTCCTGAATGGGCTCTGCCAAGCTAGCCCTGCTCTCTAGAAGCATAGGCCCTGAAGGAAAAAAATGGCCTCTAAGTACACACAGAGACCAAAGCATCAACTCTTTTGTAGAAGTGATTATTTCTTGACAATCTTTTATCTTCCTTTGGAATAGAGCTTGAATGCCACCTCTTTCTTACTACTTTTCCTAATTTCTCTAGCTTTCCCCTCTCCACTTCCCCAAAGCTTACCCCTGATTCCTTCCCCTCCTCAACTGTCACCGGAACACTGTTAGATCTCTTCATCTTTCTCTATCTAGCCGTATCCTTTTCAATGTGCATTGTCACACTTCCCTTATGGTAGAATATAAGGTCCAGAAGAGCAAAGGCTTTTGTTTTTATGCTAATATTCCCAGCACCTAAAGGCCTTGTATACAGGAACTTCATAAAGGTTTGTTAAATTGAATTTATTGTTTAATTCTCTTCTCATCAAGGCTCCAGGCTCCAATCAAGAAGTCTGAGACTTCAAGGCAGCTGAGTGGATCAATGGATAGAGACAAGCCTGGAGACAGGAGATCCTGCGATCAAATCTGGCCTAGGACACTTCCTAATTGTGTGAACCCAAGCAAGTAACTCTATCCCCATTGCCTAGCCCTTAATGCTCTTCTGCCTTGGAACTGAAGCATAGCATTGATTCTAAGACAAAAGATAAGAGTTATTTAAAAAAGAAGAAGAAGAAGATTGAGACCTCGAGAGGTAGAAGAGCCACATGGCAGTCCTGTAATGACAAGGGAGAGGAGGGCACACAGCTGTCTGATAGTTGCCTAACAAAGTAGATAGACTGAGCAGACTTATTTGCCTGCTCATGTGTGAGGGGGAAAATGCTGGGCCCTTTTTGGCTGTCCAAGTTCCCATGGGTTCTTCCACCCTATCTCAGTAAGACCTAGGCCACCAAAGTATCAGTCTGGAAACAGTCATTTTCTACTCTTTTAGGCATCCAACCACGTCCTCTCCTTAAGCAGTAAGAATAGAGTTCACATTCAGTTACTTGATTCACCTCTCCTATCTAGATCTGTTCCCCTAAATTACTGACTTATCAATCTCTACCTGATAGACTCTGGAAAACATCATAAATATGAGGAATGATATAGCTTTCAAAGCCCAACTATGAAACCTTTCCTGATCACCTAACCTAATTTCAATTCAATGAATACTTTTAAGCATCTGCAGTACAATGCACACTGTGAAGAGTATGATATAGTGAGACAAGGGAGAAATTCCAAGTAAGAAAGCCTGGATTTGAATCCTGCCTTTGACACTTATTGGCTATGAGACAAATTACTTTATTTGTCTGAGTCTTGGTTTCTTTACCTTACTAAATATTGGGTATTTTCAGTATCTTACAGGGCTTTTTTAAGTGGCTCAAATTAGATCAATTCTATAAAGCACTTAAGTAAGTATACTATATAAGTAAGTTCTTATCAATAACATAGGTGCTGATCAAGGAGTTTACAATCATTAGATTAAAAGTCATAGAAGAGCTCTCCTCCTGCATGTCCCACCCCCCAATACAGAACTTTGGACTGCTTGCCTTTGTTTATCAAACTCTGCTGAATTCCATTTGTCTTATCTCCATACTGAAAGTCAAACTTTGTGAGGCTAGGAACTAAAGGAAATTCTGGAATAAATCAAAGGAATGTTCAATAAATGCTGAACTAAATTACCTCAGGAATATGACTCTATCTTGAACAATTATGGAATCTCCTATGCTTTGAAACTATCCAAGCTAATACACCTTTTCTCTACTCTTTCCCCACCCCTCCTCTCTCACACTCACAAACTGTTCTGTACATACAACCTATGTAGATAACTGCCAGATCTAACTGTTGGGCCTTCATTTCTTTCCTCAGTTTTGATCCCTCATCACCAAGTGTCTGCTGAATACCTACCTTAGGATATTTTGGAGGAATTTCAAATTTTAGACTATGAGGACTAGAAAAGACCTTAGAAATCATGAAGCTGTTAAGTCAAAGATCCTTTTACTTGCTTTACTGTAAGGTCAAGTATTTTATCAATGTATAGTAGACCTACCATCATTTAGAGGTCCCTGAAATTTGACATTAAAATGGGATATTCATATTTGAAAAGGTTGGAAGCACTGATCCAGTCCAATGTGCTTATTTGGTAGTTGAGGAAATAGTGTTAGAAAAATAAAATGACTTGACCAAGTTCATATAGGTCTTAAATTTAGCTAGTTCACTCCTGACTCATTTCTGAATTCAGAGCTGTTTGCCAATTGCTATGGATAGCTGCACAGTCTTTAGGTGAAGTTCAAATTCTAAGTCTGCTGCAGTCATTTGTTCTGGAGCCTGCCTTAGGCAGGTCCACACGTGTTAGGTTCAAGCATAAAGAAGACTTATTTCCATGTTACAAGACCCTCTGGAACCTCCCATTAACCTATTTTAATTGTTAGTTGTATTACAGGAGCTAAGATAAATAGAGCTGCTTTGAGCTTAAAGAACACTCATACCTTTCCTACCCTAGGTTCCCAGCTCCTCCTTTTCCTAAATGAATTTTAGACGACTCAGTGTACAAGGTCTCTTAGAGACATTTTCTGGAATCTCACCTTATACTTGTACAAAATCAAGCATCTAAGCACATAGTATATCAAACAACAAAAAAAAGGAAGGGTGCTTTCATCAAAAAGGATCACTAGGGACAGCTAAGTGGCTCAGTGGATAGAGAGCCAGGTCTAGAGATGAGAGGTTCTAGATTCAAATCTGGTCTCAAATATTTCCTAACAATGTGACCCTAAGCAAGTCACTTAACCCCAATTGCCTAGCCCTTAGCACTTTTCTACCTTTGAACCAATACTTAGTATTGATTCTAAGAAACATATGGGTTTAAAAAAATACTTTAAAAAAGCATCACTTCCAGGTAATTGTCAGTAATATAGAATAAAGAAAATAAAAAATCAAATGATACCCAGGGTATACCCCCTTCTGAGGTATCACTCTACTTCCCCACACCAATTCCAGACAACTGAGAGAATCCTGGGTCCTCCTTGCAATCCTCTGTGTTCTTGATAAACTGGCAGACTTGTAACATTTCATCATTGCCTAAGATGTACTCAGAGGAAACTACGACTCCTCAAAAAGCTAAGCAACCACAATACACTGGAGAGGTCATAGTCCTTTCTTTTGTAATGTGCCAGAATATAAACCAGCTCCCAATCCATGTCAGCAGAAAGGGGAGGGGGGGGGAAGAGTCTCTAATCAAGAGCAAGGATTGGTGAAAGCACAGATTGGCCTAAACTGAAGGAGTCTCAAGTCAGGCATGTGCCCTACAGTGCCTCTCCCAGTATAACATGCCCCACCCATCCCTCCCATCAAGGGCCTCCCCAAGGAACAGCAGGAATACCCCAGATCTGGGAAGCAGTATGACCTCTAACCTGCAAAGCAGTAATTCAATAACTGTTTATTCTGTCCCTGTTTCCACATAGGACTTCAGGGCATAAGTCACCTATAATCAAGCATTTAACACCAGGATTTTTTTTAAATGACAACTAGAACTATGATAGCCAGATCCCAATTTACAGGCTGCAACAGTCTTCTGCCTAACAAGGCCCAGAGCCAAGCTTCCTGAGCCCCACTTCCCCCAAAGGGTAGGAGGAAAAGGGTTGGCTGCCCTATATACTTACTACCTGAAAAATCAAAGCAATTCTATTGATAAGGACCAGGGACAGTAGAAAATACAAAGTGAGGGGTAAAAGAGAAATACAGAATTCAGGTGGAACAATCCTTAAAGGCTGGGTTATTTTATCCCAACTCTGTCTTGGATGCTATTCCCTCTATCCAGTGCCACATGAGACGGGCAAAAACAGCCCCCTCTCAGCATACTTGGAAATGTGCCAGAGGCCAGGCCAGAAGTCCCAAATGCCTTTGGAGAAAGGAGGTGGAACCCTAACTCCTGCCAGGACACACAGAGAACTTTAGCCTAGTCTTTTCTCAAACCAAGCAAGCATTAGCCTCCATTCCCTAAACACCCACCACTCACAAATCATGTACATGACACTTGAAGTAGAAGCCTAGGGCAGATCTTATCTAGATCTGATCTACTCCCTTATATGCTATCTCATCCATCTCTGTTAGGCTTTGAAAATATCACAAGCTGCCAAACTTGCACTACCTAAGCCAGGACAAGACTGAGGAGGGTTCTTCCTAGTCTATCTTCAACTGAGAGAAAGGAAAGGCTGGGGCCAGCTTTACTTGGCTTCACCATGGGGATGGTCAGGAGAGAGCTCAAAGCTGGGCTCCTGCCAAAAGGGACAGTTTTTCTGGGGCTGTAGCAAGCTATTTATAGGGATGCATGTAATCAGTAAGCTCTCCTATCCAATTCCTCCCAAAGTCATCCCCTAGCCCACAGCTTTCTCTACACAAACAGAGAGGTGTCCCATCAAGCACTTAGCCCCCAAGAACAAGACTGCCGGCCCATCACAGGCACATTCCAATAAACAGACCTGTGGTCACCTGAACCAGGGAAGTGTGAAGGTGAAAATTCAGAGTAGCAGGCCCCAGTAGAGAGGAAAAAGCAAAAGCTGAGAAGGTAAGAAAGCCTTCTCTATCCTGTCTCAGTCAAGAGCTCCTTCAAGCTTCAATATATCTCTTCCAAGAAAGGCTTAAATTAACTTCTCTGATTGTTCTGGTGAACCTTAGCACTTCTATACATAGCTTAGGTCACAGCTAACAAATTATCTTCTTGGTCTGTTTGCCTTATGTCCTCTTTGTATTTTATTTTCACTCCATCAGATGAGAACTCCCTCACCAAGGCTCTGAAAGTAGATGAAGCTCAGCATCAATCATCTATCCCACTTTCCTAATGGCTATATGACCTTGAGCCTGGCCTAAACAGGTATATGGCCCAAACCTCTACCTACTGACTATGGAGTCTACCAGGGTGGTCACAAGGGATCAATACCCTCCCTTACCCCTCTATGTAGCCAGGGACAAGAGAACAGAGCAGAGAAGACCAAACCTTGGCTGCCAACAGTAGGAGAGCCTTCCTATCTCCTCTGCCCCAACCCTGGAGAAGCCTAGTCTGACTCTTACATGGCTTTCACTTTTAGGGAAAGGCTGGTCCTGGATAACATCATTAACACATGCGTCCAACCCCAATTAGATCCAGGAAGCAATTTGGAGACAATATTCTAAGGGAAGAGACTCTTCTCCACAGACCACAGAGAGCACAGACACTAAGCCCTTTTAGCTAACTTCAGCTCACTGGGCTAAGATCTAGTTCAGGGAACCTATCTGAAGAAACCATTCGTTTCTGATCATACAATGTTAAGTCAGTGTAGCCAGGGATATAACATGAACAAAAAGTTGCTGAGGCAACTAGCAGGAGCTGGAAAAGGCTCCCTGCTGGAAGGACTTCATGGGGCTAAATTTCGATATACATCTGAGAGAAGAGAGACAGTTCATCACTAGGAACCTCCTTCCGTACCCACCATCTTCTTTAGGGGTGTATGGTGTTTGGTGCTAATGGGTGCTTAGTAACACAGGTCATATTAGGATCAATGCTCCTTTCCTTCCCTAGAGCCAAGAAGCAGAAATGGCATGTGAACAGGCACACGTATAGGGTAGGAGAGAAGGGCAAGAACCTGAAAACCTCAAGAACCAAGTTATTCAACCAATGCTACACTATGACTTGGCAGGGAAACTCAAGAGTCAAGAAAACCATAGACTACTTACCAGCATCACCACACACCAATTGAGGATACCTCTGTAGTTGCTGAATCCACTAGCGGAGCTGAACAAAGATTCCTGTACCCGGTGGCACCTGGTGGTTTCGGGGTTGGAGGGGATAGAGTGAAGGAAGGGGAAGAATAAGAAACAAGAAACTTCAGTGAAAGGTCAGCAGCATACTAAGTAAAGGCAGGGAACTAAGGCCTAAGTCAAAGTTCTACAGCTTGGTCCAAAGTAAGCTCTCCTCACAAAATTGTGAAAGTGTCACTGGAGAGAGTAGCAAGGTTTGGGGAGTCAGTCCTGTGACTTTCAACATCTGAGCCCTTCCTGTCTATGAGGTCTTCTGTCAGACATCAGGTATAAGGGCAGAAGGTGCACTTTAGTGAGCTCAGGCTGTAGGAAGGAACTGGAGTGAAAACAAAGCAATGCCCTCAGAAAGTCATATACAAATGAAGACAGAGCAAACTAACCATCTTCAATACCTAGGCAGCCTAGGAACAAAGGAACAATCTGAGTCCAATGTGAGTAATCATAGTATGATCTTATGTTATAATCAATCTTATATGGGTGGTCTTAAGTTCTGCAGGGATGAAAACTCTTTGGTTTTCACTTGAAGTTGAAAGAGGAAGTATCAGTTGTCTCCAGGTCCCTATTTCCCTGGAGGGAGAGCCCCAAATGTTCTGAAAGCTCATTTGGTACTACCATTTTCCCAAGAAAGAAACTTGACTTTCTCCTTTTCATTCTCTTTTTTAAGTCCTTACCTTCTGTTTTAGAATCAATACTAAGTATCAGTTCCAAGGCAGAAAAGCAGTAAGAACTAGGCAATTGAGATTGAGTTGATTGACTTGCCCAAGGTCACACAGTCAGGATCTCTTGACTCCAGGCCAGGCTCTATTTTTTTTTCCAATTAGTTTTGTTTTCTCTCCTTCCTACCTCATTGAAAATAACAAACACCCAACCTTTGTACCAAATAATCATAGTTAAGCAAAAACAAATTCCTATATTGTTCATCTTCCATGTCTCTCTCTCTCTCTCTCTCTCTCTCTCTATATATATATATATATATATACACACATACACACATATACATATATATATATATATATATATATATATATATATATATATATGAGTCTATCATCTATCATCAGTCCTCTGGAATTAGGATTGGCCATTACACTGATTAGAGTTCTAAAGTCTTTCAAAGTCATTTGTCTTTACAAAATTATTATATAAATTGTTCTCCTAGTTCTGCTCACTTTACTCTGCATCAATTCATACAAGTCTTCTCAAGTTTCTCTGAAACAATAACCTTCTCTTAAAGCAAAAGAGTATTCTATTATATTCATATACCACAATTGGTTCAACCATTCTTTCTAAGTGATGGGCACTTCTAAAGAAAGTTTCCAGTTCTTTCCATAAAAAAAAAGCTGCTATATTTTTGTACATATAAGTCCTTTTCCCTCTTCTTTGATCTCTTTGAGGTATATTAGGCCTAATGGTCAAATGGTATGCACAATCCATTAACTTTCTGTACACTGTTCCAAATTACTTTTCAGAACTGCAGGTCCAATTCACAGCCCTTTTCACAGTGTATCAATGTGCTTATTTGCCCACAGGAGAGGAGATAATTTTTTTTAATCCTTACTGTTGTAATAACAACTCTAAGACAGAAGAGCAAGGACTAGGTAAATAGGGTGAAGTGACTTGTCTAGGGCCATACAGCTAGGAAGCAGCTTATGGTCATATCTGAATGCTGGTCCTCTGGACTCCAGGCCTGGCACTCCATCTACTGTGACACCCAGCTAACCCAAGCTAGATAATTCTTAAAGTCTTTACTCACTTACTCTCCCCAAGGTGAGGAAGGGAAGGAAGCTTTTCTATCTTTTTGTTAGTTATTTTGATATCTGTCCAAATAAGATTTATTTTATAATTTCCTACTGATATACTTTTGTTTTCAGTTTTTTTGGGCATCATCATAGTTTTCCTCAGTATGTACCCTGTACCTCCCAGAATGTCATACCATACAACAAAATATTATTTTTCAAAGGAAAAAAAAAGGAGAAAGGGGATCAGTACAACCAATGAATGCAATGAAAAAGTTCAAAATCATATGCAATGCCTAACACTTTTGGACCTTCTACCTCCACAAAGTGGGTTGGGACTATCCTCTTATATTTCTTCATTTGAGGCACTCTTGATCTTTATCATTTTGCTACCTTCACTTTTGCTTTTTTGGGGTGAATGGTTGTTCCTTCCATTTATACTGCTTTAATCACATAATAATATAATAAATGTATATATATATATAGTTTTCTTGGCTCCACCTACTTCACTTTGCATTTGTTTGGGCAGATCTTTCCAAGTTTCTCTATATTCATAATTTCTTATAGCAGAATAATACTGCATTATCTGCAACAACCATAATTTGTTTGGTTAGTCTCCAGAGCATCTACTTTGTTTCCAATTCTTTGCTATTGTAAAAAAAGTGGTGCTATAAATATTTTGGCATATATGGGGACTTTCTTATCAATGACTTCTTTGAAGTATAAACTCTATAATAAAATCTCTGATTAAAAGAGTATGGAGGAGGGGCAGATAGGTGGCTCACTGAATTGAGAATTAGGCCTAGAGACAAAAGGTCCTGGATTCAAATGTGACCTCAGATACTTCCTTGCTGTAGGACCCTGGGCAAGTCACTTATCCCCAATTTCCTAGCCCTTTACCTTTCTTCTGTCTTAGAACACAGTATTGATTCAGAAGGTTAAAGAAAGAGAGAGAGAGAGTATGGACATTTTAATTACTTTATTTGCATAGTTCCAAATGGCTTTTCAAAATGGTTGTACCTTACAACTCTACTTATAATGGGTTATCATCCCATAACCACTGTTTCTAATATCTAGCATTGACTATTGCCATTTTTTGAGATCTTTGTAATTTTCAGAATGTAAGGTTTTCACCTCAGAGTTGTTTTGATTTGCATTTCTCTTGTTATTACTAATTTGTTGCATTTTTTCACATGGTTGTGAATACTTAGCAATTTTTCTTTCAAGAATTACTTGTTAATATCCTTTGCCAAATGCTATTTCATCACCATTGCCTGACCCTGTCATTCCAACTTTCTTCTTCAAAGGGTCATTCTTAGTGGCCCTGATGTTAGACTGGAACAGATAGTCATCCCATTTTGCAGATTGGGAAATAGAGATTAATAATATGGCCTCAGACAGAAGGTTCTACAAACCTGGCATGGGAGGCCTGGAAGGATCTCATGACCCCTGGCCATTCAGATGGAGTAAGATGCAGAGGCTTTGGCTACCACCTAAACTTCTCCTCAATATGTCACTGGAACATAGTTTATGCAAGGGACTGTAGTGAGGAAGACAGGTTGCCACTTTTGCCAGTATCTGCTACCTCTAATCATCAGCTAATGTAAGTACAAAGAGCTATGAATTATGGATCTTCCCTCCTGGGTTAGGGCCCTGTGCACTGCCTGGCAAGTATCCCTCACTGTGGTCCTTACTGAGCAACCTTCACAGTACTCATTAGTGTCCCAGTGGAATTTAGGAAAAATTTAGGGCCCCCCTAAACTGAACATGCACTTGAAGAAGGAATTTCCTTACTTGAATGTTTTCAATACTAATGAAATCACAGATCCAGTGTCCTTCCCAATCCGAATGCAGGCCTGACCTAGACAGACAGGTGGGTCAGCCGCCCTCTTCAGCTTTTCTTAATCCCTAACCTTAGCCTTCTCATTTTACCTCCAGACAGGCAGCCTATCTCCTACATTTGCACACTCTCCCTGCAGGGTAGCCAGGACAAAGAGTCTTCTCTACCACTTTGGCCCTGAGCCTTGACTCTGGAGCAAGTCACACTTGAGAGGGTCAGAGGTTAAAAAATGACTTAAGTCCTTTCTGTTTCTTGACCAGAAAAATCCCCAGGGTTCCCTACTCCTACATCTGCCACTGGCACTGGGAAAGTTCTCTTTTTCTCAGCCTGCTAGAGCTCTACCAGAATAGTGAGCTCTTCAGAACGTGAGTCTTTCTTCATTTACCCCCAAAGGGAGTCTACACCCCTTCTAACAAGGAGCAAGCGAGTTCTAGAACAAGGGCTCCTCAAGAAAACTGAGGGGCCTGGGGACCAGTACAGGCCCAAGTCACACTGCTAGGGAAGCTAGTTTCAAGTGCCAGCTTGAAATAAATCACAGCCTTTCCCTAATTCACCAGCCAGGATTAAGGCAGGCCCTTCAGGCTATATCTTCTTCACCTCAAAGCTCAGTAAGAAAAGGCACTTACAGAATAGAATACCCATACCCACTCCAGGCTGCCTAGGATCCTAGACCCTCCCTAATCACCTTAAGCAGTATTAATTTGAGGCTAGAAGGGGAATGAGAGGAAGAAGGAACATACTAAGACCTAGATTTAGACGAAGGAACCACTGCTGCTTCCTACTGTCCCAACTTGATTCCGGCAGAAACCCTAGGGTGGCACTGGCAAAGGTGTGGCAGGTGGACAGAGCTGGCACTTGGGGAGCTGCTCTGTTCCCCTCTTCCCAGAGTCCGAGGCAGCCCAAAGCAAGCACCTTCTCCCTCAGCTCTCTCCCTAAAGGGGTAACAGGGCTCACAAACAGTTTGAATTTGCCCTCCGGGCACTCAAACTGCGTAAAGGTTCACCAAGGCTGCTAAGGCTTCTCAGCCAATAAGGTAAAGCAACACACTGAACACAGAGAAAGAAAAAGTTTGGAGGGAAGAGAATAAGCATTTATACAGTGCCTACTATATGTCAGGTGCGGAACTAAGTGCTAAGTGCTTTACATGTCCCAAGTAAGCACAGCAGAAAAAACTTCAGGGCTCAGAAATTGGTTAGGAGGCCCCAAGAGGAGGCTAGACTTTCACCTACTCCTCTAATCTAGCCACAAAACCCCCAGCTCCCTAAATTCTGCCTTCCAGCTCAATCCAGGCAGTTGACTCACAGGAAACAGACCTCCCAAGCCATTACTGGGATAGGGGAAGCCTTATAGACATTGGCCAGACAGCCCAAGGGGAAAGTTATCTTTCCCAAAGGCAAAAGGAGGAAGGGCCTAAACCTAAAGGTTCAGAAGAGAAAAGAAAGGAAGGGGTTATTCAAAGTACTTATTAGCCAGAATGGAGACAATGGGCAACTGACCTTTGCTTACCCCAGATAAGACCATCACAAAGTCACTTGGCACAGGCCCTAATTCTACCCACACCCTCTTTAATGGAACTGGAGTCAGTAAAACCTGAGTTCAAATCCACCCTCGGACGCTTTCTAGTTGTGTGACCCTAGGAAGTCATTTCACCTCTGTATGCCCTGGGGTTGTTGTGAAGATTAAATTATTTTGGCTGAAGATCAAATATTTGTAAAGCACTTAAGCACTGACTGGAACAGAGTAGACACTATATAAATGTTTATTCTTTTCCACTTTTCCTCAAAGTTTAGTCTTCTCTAATCTCTCTCTCTCTCAATCTCACCCACTCCTAGGGCTTTAACTCTCCCTTTCTATATTCTATCCATAAGCCAACCTGAATTAATGGTTATCCTTAAACACCATGCACTTACCTATTTCCAGACCTTTGCTCACATATCACCTACAGTGCCCTTCTACCATCTCTCTCTGTCCATTCATCTTCTACCCAACTTTATTCCTTCTTTATGGAGACACCTCGGCTAAAAGCTCCCAGAGACAAGAGGCAGTGAAGATGTTCATATAAAGAGGTGACATGGTCAAATCATATTTTAGAAATATCACTTTAACAGCTCTGTAAAAGACAGATTAGAGGAGGAGAAACTAGAAGCATGGAGACCAATTACAAGGCTTTTAATAGTCCAGGCAAGTGATAAAGGTGTGAACCATGGTAAAGGTTATGTGAGTAGAGAGGAGATTAATTCAAGACATGTTGGGGGGCAGGAAAGAATGAAGAGTCAAGGATGACTCCAAAAATAGTAAATTTGAATAATTGGAAGGCTGGTACTATCCTTAATGAAAATAGGGTAGTTTGGAAGAGGGATGGGATTGGGCAAAAATAAAATTAGTTTCCTTTTGGACATACTGACTTTGAAATGCCTACCAAAGTAGAAGTGTCCAGCTGGCAGATGACAGTATGAAACAAAAATTCAGAAAAGAGATTAAGGTTAAATATATAGATTTGTAAATTGTCTACACAGTATAAAAAATAAAATTCATGAAAGGTAAATAGATCATAAGGAAGACACTATAGAACACTAATGGCTAACTTATGACACATATAAAAAAAAAGGACACATAGAGCCATCTCTGTGGGCACCTGCAGTCGCCTAATGGGAGCACTTCCTCTCTCTCTCCTGTCTAAGTTAAAGGGCTGGGGAGGCTGAGGGTGGGGGGTGGGGGGTTGGAGTCTAGCGCTCTGTCTCTAAAAGATTCACTATCACTGCTATAGGATAAGAGGATCCAGGACAAAGTCTTGGGAAGGCTCCTAATTGTGGAGCAGAAGATGATCTAGCAAAGGGTTAAGAAAGAACCACAAAGTAAAGAAACCAAGAGGGAACAATGTCACAGAAGCCAGGGAAGAAAAGATTGCTAGAACTAGGTGGTAGTCAGTTGGGTCAAAAGCTACAGAAGAATATTCCATAATCACAACATTTTTGAGTTGAAAGGAACCTCAGAAGCCTTTTAATCCAACCCATTCCTAAAGAAGAATCTCCACTACAAGCCTAACAAATAGTCATACAGACTTTACTTAGAGGCATCCAGTCAGGGTGGTCACCACATTTTGAGGCAGCCCACTTTACTTTCGGATAGCCCTATCAGAAAGTTTTTCCTGATATTAAGCCAAAATTTGCCTCTTTACAAATCTGACCCATTGCTCTTAGTTCTGCTCTCTAGGGTCAAACAAAACAAGTATAATTCTTCTTCCATATGAAAGACCTTCAAATAAAGATAGCTTTCAGCCTTGCACAGTCTTTTCTTCAGGTTAACTATCTCCAATTCTTTCAACTGATCCTCACACAGCACACAATGCTTCATCATCCTAGCTGCCCACTGTGAATATGGGATTGACTCTCCTCTTGCCTATTTTTTCATTAATCAACCAAAGCTTGAACATCCCTACTTAACACTAAGTAGGGAAGGTCCCCAAGCCACTTAATAAAGTGGGTAACAGTGGGCAGCAGTGTGTAGTCAGCTGTGTAGTCAGTGGATTGAGAGGCAGGCCTAGAGACAGGAGGTCCTAGGTTCAAATTTGACCTCAGACACTTCATAGCTGTGTGACCCTGGGCAAGTCACTTAACCCCCATTGCCTAGCTCTTACCACTCTTCTGCCTTGGAACCAATACATAGTATTGATTCTAAGATGGAAGGTAAGAGTTTTAGAAAGAAATAAATGAATAAATAAATAAAGAGGGTGACAACTCCAGAATCGACTGACCTGGGCAGTGCTAAGCAAATTTAAAGACTGCAATTGGTCCCTATAAAGTGGAGGAAGGGACAGGAAATGGACTATAAAAAGGACGACTATAAAAGATGAACTTCCTGTGCAAGAAGTCTTCGTCCTGAATTTTCGGGTTGGAGGATCTTCTCCTTGGGGACTTCACCTTGGGACTTTGGCTTTTCTTGAACCTTGGACTCTAGCTCTTGGACTACTTCTGGTAAGACTGCTCCTAGATCTCCTCACTCTGGAACTTTGGCTTAGTGAGTAAAAAGCTGACCTTCCTTTCCTGGTTTCTAGAGAGATTAGTTCCAGAGAGGCCTCCCCTTCCTAGAAGAGGCTGTGTGGGTTGAACCCTTGCTTAATTCACCAAAGAGTCCTCTGGCTAAGGGTTTAAGGAACCCTGCATGGGTTTAAGCAAGCACCAGAGAAATATTTAGTGTGGTAGGATAGACATCTCCTCTATCCTCTTTTTCATTTCTCTACTTTCACTCTCTTCACCCTCTTTGTAAATAAAGCTACTAAAAGTCATTTTGACTTGGGCTGTATTAATTTTAAAATTGGTGACCACAGTATTATCTTAAAATTCTCATATTTTAGTCAAACCCCTTAATTTAATTCCTTACACAACTCTGGATGTTCTTTAGTTTACTTAGAAAATGATCATGTATTTTTGACAAGAAATCTCCCCTGACAAAGGTAGAATAAAGAGAGTACCATTACCTCCTCTTTCCTGAAAACTATTCTTCTCTTAATGTATCTCAAGGTCATACTAACTTTTTTAGCTTACACTTAACTCATATTGGTCTCATAGTCCACTAAAATCCCATAATCTTTTTCAGACAAATTGGTATAAAATTATGCTTCTTTTAATTTTTGAACCCAAGATCATACATATATATGTCCCTAGCAAATTTTACCTGCTTAAATTTAGCTGTATTCTTTGGCTTGTCAGAGATGTTCTGGGAATATGATGTCATCCAATATGTTAACTATTCTTCCCACCTTTTAAATATCTATGAACCTCATAAGCATGAAAGCACATGGGCAAACACAGATCCCTGAGGCACTCCATTGGAAACCTCCTGCCAAACTAATAAAACTATTAATGAGGTTATTTTGAATCTTGTACTGTAACCAACTCAATCAAGAATTTATTAAGGATATATGTTGTCTCCCCCAGTAGAATGTGAATTTCATCAGAGCAAAGACTGTCTTACTTTTCTATTTTTACCCCTAAGGCTTTTAGCATAGTACTTTGCATATTTCTGCTACTGAGTCATTTTTCAGTCATGTCTAACTCTTCATAATCCCATTTGGGGTTTTCTTGGAAAAGATACCGGTCCAGTTTGCCACTTCCTTCTCCATGTCATACAGATGAGAAAACAGTGGCAAATAGTATTAAGTGACTTGTCCAGGGTCATACAGTTAGAAAGTAACAAAGACCAGATTTGAATTCGGGAAAGATGAGTCTTCTTGACTCTGGGTCCAGCACTCTATCTTCTATGCTACCTCATTATCCACTTTGCACAAATACTTACTAAATGCTTTCTTACTTACTTCCCTCCTTCTATCTCACTTGATATAATATATAGATGTAGATGTAGATATAGATATAGATATAGATATATCAAGTGAGATAGCCCCTTTCTTCAAGGAGATATATGGGAAGATATATATTCACAAATAAGTAAATAAAATATATACGATGCATCCAAAAAAGTTTCCATGTAGCTTTAAGGTCTACTTTGGGGATGCCCTATGTACAAAATAAATACAATGTGATTTCAGGGTGAGGAGGGTACTGACAACTGGGGGTCTCGAGGTTTCCAGGAGAAGGTGGCACTTGAAGTGGATCTTAAAGGGCATGTAGGCGTTCCAAGAGGCAAAAAGTGAAAAATAAAAGCATAGCAAAAATATGGAAACAGGGCATAATTTCACACATGTAGGAGAGCAGCAAAGAAATCAGTCTGTTAATTAAGCAAACAAGAGTGATATGGAGTAATGTGTAATCACTCTGGAAAAGTAGGCTGAGGCCAGATCATCAAGGGCACAATCACCAAGCAGAGAAGTCTCTATTTGGTCATAGAAGCATCAAGGAACCACTTGAGCAGGCATCATAACCTTTTTTTGGTGCCATGAACTTCTTCGGCATTCCAATAAAGCCTATAGACCCCTTCTCAAAATAATATCTTTAAATGCATAAAATACAATTATACTGAAATATATTTATTAAAATTTAAAACAAAAAATAAGTGTATGAACTCTACATTAAGAGTCTCTGAAACATCGAAGGTGATGGACTTCTCCATTAGTATCAATGCAATCCCTGAACAATCTGCAGGGATCTAAAAAAAAATACTACCCACAAGCAGAGGATAAACTGTGGGAGTAAAAACACCGCTGAAAAGCAACTGCTTGACTACAGGGTTGGAGGAGATAAGACTGAGGAGAGACTCTAAATGAACACTATAATGCAAACTCCAACAACAGGGAAATGGGTTCGAGTCAAGAACACATGTGATAACCAGTGGGAATCATGCGTCGGCTATGAGAGAGGGAAAGGCGGGGGGGGGGGGGGGGGGGGGGGGGAAGAAAACGATCTTTGTTTCCAGTGAATAATGTATAAAAACGACCAAATAAAATAATATTAAAATTTAAAAAAAAAAGAGTCTCGGAAACTAAAATTTCTGAGCAGGAAAGTGATATGGTCAGATATAGCCTTTAAAAATATCCATTTGCACAACTACAGAACACTCTCCACACAATTAAAACTAGATCTAAATAATTGGAAAAACATTAATTGCTCATGGTTAGGATGAGCCAACATAATAAAAATGACAATCCTACCCAAACTAATTTACTTATTTAGTGCCATATCCATCAAACTACCAAAAAACTTTTTTACTGAATTAGAAAAAAACCATAACAAAGTTCATTTGGAAGAACAAAAGATCAAGGATATCCAGGGAAATAATGGGGAAAAAAATGTGAAGGAAGGTGGCCTAGCAGTACCAAATCTCAAACTATACTATAAAGCAGTGGTCATCAAAACAATATGGTACTGGCTAAGAGACAGAAAGGAAGATCAGTGGAACAGACTTGGGTTAAGTGACCTCAGCAAGACAGTCTATGATAAATCCAAAGACTCCAGCTTTTGGGACAAAATCCACTATTTGATAAAAACTGTTGGGGAAATTGGAAAACAGTATGGAAGAGATTGGGTTTGTATCAACATTCACACCCTACACCAAGATAAACTCAGAATAGATGAATGACTTGAATATAAAGAAGGAAACTATAGGTAAATTAGGTAAACACAGAATAGTATACATGTCAGCTTTGGGAAAGGAGAGATTTTAAGACCAAGCAAGAGTTAGGAAAAAATTACAAAATGTAAAATAAATCATTTTGATTACATTAAATTAAAAAGGGGTTGTACAAACAAAACCAATGCAACCAAAAATAGAAGGGAAGCAACAAATTGGAGGAAAAAAATCTCTGACAAAGGTCTAATTACTCAAATTTATAAAGAGCTAAATCAATTGTACAAAAAATCAAGCCATTCTCCAATTGATAAATGGACAAAGTACATGAATAGGCAGTTTTCAGATAAAGAAATCAAAACTATTAATAAGCACATGAAAAGGTTTTCTAAATCTCTTATAATCAGAGAGATGCAAGTCAAAACAGCTCTGAGGTATCACCTCACACCTAGCAGATTGGCTAACATGACAGAAACAGGAAATAATGAATGCTGGAGGGGATGTGGCAAAGTCAGGACATTAATTCATTGCTGGTAGAGTTGTGAATTGATCCAACCATTCTGGAGGGCAATTCGGAACTATGCTCAAAGGGTGCTAAAAGACTGCCTGCCCTTTGATCCAGCCATAGCACTGCTAGGTTTGTACACCAAAGAAATAATAAGGGAAAAGACTTGTACAAGAATATTCATAGCTGCGCTCTTTGTGGTGGCAAAAAATAGGAAAATGAGGGGATGCCCTTCAATTGGGGAATCCCAATTGAAATTAGAATTTCATGGGAACCGGAATGACCTCCAGGAACTGACGCAGAGTGAGAGGAGCAGAACCAGGGGAGCATTATACACAGAGACTGATATACTGTGGTACAATCAAATGTAATGGACTTCTCCATTAGTAGCAATGCAGTGATCCAGAACAACTCTGAGGAATTTGCAAGAAAGAACACTATCCACATTCCGAGGAAAAACTGTGGGAGTAGAAACTCAGAAGAAAAACAACTGCTTGATTACATGAGTCAATGGGGATATGATTGGGGATGGAGACTCTAAATGATCATCCTAGTACAAACATCAACATGGAAATAAGTTTTAATCAAGGACACATGTAAAACCCAGCGGAATTGCGAATGGGCTATGGGAAGGGGTTGGGGGAGGAGAGGGAAGAGAAAGAATATGATTTTTGTAACCAAGGAAAAATGTTCTAAATTGACTACATAAAATTAAAAAAAAATTAATAAAAGGAGGTTTATTTAGTCATAGCAAAGGAAGGAAGTAGTAGCAGGTTCAATCTGATTGGCTATGGAGATTGGGTTCTTATTTTATTATATAACATGAAATCAATAACATACATAAAAAATTGGAGTAAAAAACGCCAGAGACTCTGTGGAAGTATTTAGGAACTAATCTGAAGTTAAAGGCTCATCCCTTCTTTATGTTACTTCATCATAACAAAATGTTTCCATCTTTAATCAATAAAATACTATTATGGTGCTACCCCCCCCCCAAATAAAAAATATATATCCCTTTGGCAGTTATGTGGAAGACAGATTAGAGAAGGTAAAGCCTTGGATGTAGAGAAATCAATTAGGAAGGTACTGAAATAATCAAGGCAATCAGGGTCTGTTTGTGGCCTAAATTACATGAATGATAGATGGGAGAGATGTCATTGTAGCAAAACTGACAATATGATTAAGTAGGGGGACAGGTGTCAGCTCACTGACATCTTTCCAACTTTTCTACTAGATTAGTATGAGAAACTGGATCAAATGCTTTGCTAAAATGAAAGTCAAGGTAAACTATATAGCATTCCCAAAATCTAGCAATTTAATGAATAACTGACCAAAAAAGGAAATAATATTAGGTTGGTAGGATTTGCTCTTTAAGATTCCTGCTTCCTGTTCTAGACATTCCCTCACCATCTCCAATTCATAGAAAATCCAAGAACATAATACTAAAATCAAGCCCATTAGCCTCTCATTTGTAGACTCTTTTCTCGTTTTTGAAAATAAGAACATTGCCTTTCTTGGGTCTTACAAGTTACCTTTCCTGTTTGTGTTCTTTCAACTATCACTGACAGTGGCTCAATAAGACAGCTCAATAATCACCACTGCCAGGTAGTTAGTTTACCTGGGCCAGGTGCTTTAATCCTCTGAGTACAACTGGTGCTTTCTTATGATCTCCTTTCTTATCTTGGGTATCAACTCCTTGATATCCATTTTTGTTCTGTGCTTTTTTGGATAAAGGTCACTCTCCTTGCCAGAGAAAATAAAAGCAAACTAAAACCTGAGCAGTTCTGCCTTCATTCTGTAGTAACTAATCTTCCTCCTCTTCCAAGTAAGTAAGCACTTTTCTCTCCCCCAGCAAATCTCCAAAAGAATTCCATGAAAGTCCCTTGGGTAGCCTTAGCTTTCCTCTGCAGTCTCTCCTGCACTCTTGTTGCCTTTTTTTTTTTAAGTACTGCAGTACCCTCCTGTGTTCATACTGTTTCCTGTCCTTACCTCCATCTTTTTTTTTTAATTCTAAATTTTTTTTTTAATTCTAAATCACTTGGTGAATTCCCTATGCATTCACATTGGTCTCTTCACACAAATCCCATTTTTCTTCCATCAAACATGCTTCTTTTTGTGTCTTCAGAATTTTATTCTTGAGATCCCTACTGGGCTGTGTTACAAATTACAAGGTAAAATTAATTTGAATTTCTTGGCTGGCTTCTCTGTCGAATCCTCCATGAGATTTTACCAGTCTTTCCTCCAAAACCTGCTTTTCCAAATCTGGGGTTCAGTTAAGATTATGCTCAATTACAATCTCTTCTAGGAGATTGGTCACTTATCCCTAAGGTTCCATCATTTTAACCCTAGCAACCAAGAAACAAAACCAGAAGAGAACTTCCTAGTATGGATTCTTCTACCTTTTGAAGGCTGAAAATTATCTTTAAAATAAGTCACAAAACTGTTAGGTAGAGAGAGAACCCCAGCAAAATCTGGATAATTAAAGTCTCCCAATCATTACTACATTAAACTTCTGCACCAGGCTTGTGATTTGCTTCTTGAATTCCTCAATTATTTCCTTTTTATATCCAGATGTTCAATAGAATAAAGGTTTTGAAAAGGTCATCGGATTTAGTAGGTAAGAAATAACTGGTAACCTTGAAAAAAGAGCAATTTCAGGCCAGGAGCAGAGTCAGAAACCAGAATGAGGACTTAAGGATTGAGAAGTGAATGAAAGGTAAGGAAATAGCAAGGTAAGCAACAATTAAAACAACAAAGAAAAAGGCTGACTAACCCTGGACACATCCTCTATGGTCCTCTTGGGGAGGCCTCCACAAAGCCTACCTAGCCTTGCATATCAAAGACTATTTGGAAAGGTTTTCCTTCTAATGGAGAAAGAGTCAGGTCCCATAGAAGCTATGGAATGGGTAGAGGGAAAAGGAGCCAGAAGAAAAAGTATCAAGTTTCCCTTTCTTCCCTCTCACTCAAAAGCCCACATTGCTCTAAACAAAAGATTTCCATTTTCCTCACATCCTCACTATCCTCCCCTCCTCTACCTAGGGAAAGCCACATGATGGCTTTCCCAACCACTGGCCAACTAGTTGCATTCCCCCAAAGAGTTACCTTCTCTTTGTCTTAGTCAGTTAAAATGGGGATCCGGAGTCAAGTTCTTGAAGAACAGTGTTTTGAATGCTCAGGCCATTAATACCTAGCCTAGGTCTAGTATACTAGTTCTGTGTCTAGATAGCTTCAGAAACACCAGGCCCAATACCATCTCAGGACTCTTCAATACATGTCCCCAAACATCATTTCCTTCCCCTGACTATACTTTCATTTCTAGAACTAAATAATATCAGAATTAGACTAAATGACTAACTGGCCCCTTCTGATCCTATCTGAATGAGAACCCCCTTAACAAGATTCCTAAGAAGCCTCCACCAATCGGGAGAAATAATTTTTTCCAAGGAAACTAATTTCCTACTCTATTGTTGGACAGCTCCAATTCTTCCAAAGATCTCCCCATATAACAAGCTAAAATCTGCCCTTCCTCCTACACTCAAATCCCCCTTACTAGTGTTAGTAGGTCTGCCCTATGGAGTCAAAGAGCTTTAATCCAATCCCTCCTGCCCCCCAAAGAATGAGCTTCAAATATTGGAAGACAGTGATCATGTCTCTCTAAATCCAGTTTATAACTCATTGCCTTCCTGAAGAATAAGGAATCTGGGGTGGAGAATAAGTAAGGTGATTCAGAAGATGAATGGTAACCCCTTCTAGATTCTTTCCCTACAGTCTCACCTTGCGACAGGGGTAGGAGGAAACTAGCTTACACTCCAAACCGGAACTGTCTGCCCTGCCCAAGCTGAGCAGGAAGTGTTGGGAAATTATTGAAAAAGCTGTTCTCTACAGGGTCATGGGGCCAAGCAAAGGGTAGCAGAAAGGGAAGGGTTAATGATGGGAAAAGTCAGGGAAAGGTCAGTGATAAGGAAAGGACTGTTGTAGGGAAAAGAGAAAAGCAGTAATAGAGTAAGCAATGATTGGGGAAAATAGAGACAAGAAGGCTCTTAAGATAATAAAAACACATTTAGATAGCACTTAACTGCTTACAAAGCATTTTATATGTATCATCCCATTCAGTCCTTAAAATAACCATGTGAAATAGGTTGGTAGCTGGGGAAACTGAGATCTAGAGCTATTAAAATAATATGCCCAAAGTGGCATAATTAGTTGGTGGTAGAGCTGGGGCTCAAACCCAGATCTTCAGATCCCTAGTCCAGGACTCATTCCACGATACTCTGCTCCTATGAGGAAGGGTGGTGGTGGAGCAGGCAAAAAAAAAAGAAAGAAAAGACAGATGGTGGTCGGGAAAGATGGGGACAGGGTATATATGAAGATGTGGGAGGGATGGTAATGCATATATCATCCCCAATCTGGCAGGATCCTTCTGGTGTCATTTTATCCATTCTCTTGCTTCTAAACAAGATGGCAACTGCCCCTAATATAGTGAAAGAGGATTGGGAGGTTGGGGGGGGAAATTCCCTTCTTTTTCCAAAGCAGATTTCTCAGCTTCTATTGGATATCCATTCCAGGGCTACCTACTAGCAAGAGCTCAATAATGTTATCTCTCTCTTAATCATTCTAATTAGAAGTGACCTTTCTCTACTCTAATTGCTCTTAGCACTGTGTTCATACTAATTATATGAGATCATATTTTGTCTCATATTATGTCAGGTCACCCTGAAGCAGAAAAGCTGAACATAAGACTTTGCACATAGTAGGGTCTTGATAAAAGTTTGCTGACTTGATGGCATGGAGAATTCTTCCTCATAGTTCAGATGGAAAGAGACGAGGGCTTGAATTAGGGTAGGTAGATACCTAAAGGGTAGATGATATATAAAGTGGTGTGGTATTGAATCAGTTCCTCTATGCCTGCCACTCCCTTCCTGTCTATGCTGTACAGGTAGCTCTGGGATGAAGGGCTTCTTTATAGTGGTTCTATAGGGTCTTGATTACTTTGGAGTAGCTTAGTACTAAGGTTGAGGCTGAGGAGATAAGGAACCCAAAGGTGGCTTAAGACTGCCCCATAGATAGCAAGCACTACCAGCTTGTGGAGCCAACCTAAGGAAGAGTTGAATGTTAGCTATGAGAAATAGCCTCCTATCCAATCTAACTTCTCTCAGATTCTCCTGTCTAATTCATCCCCCAGGTGCTGGCTGATTTGTCTTTATGGTTTCTATGGTTCTGATAACATTACTCAACAATCTTCAATGTCACACAGGAAAAAAATCCAAATTCCTTAGCAATTAGCAAAGTGGCTAGCACATAGTAAGCACTTAATATTTGTTGACTAACAGCCTGACATTCAAGGTTTTTCATGATCTGGCTACAGCCTAAACTCCCAGACTTCTCTCTTACTATCCCCCTACACATAAATACCCTCTGTTTTAGCAAGAACAAATTTCCTACAATGACCTATACCCATACCTCCCTCAGACTATCAAAATTCTAGCCATCCTTCAAGGCCTGGTTTGAATATCACTCCCTCCACAGGAGCTTCCCCTGAACCCTGGGCCAAAAGTGACTCTGCTGTCCTCTGAATTCCCATAACACTTTCGTTCCCCTCTTTTTTCTTGTTTCCTTCTTTCATTTGGCTTGTTGACACTGTTTTTAGACGGAACCCCACCATCTATGGTGTTATGAGTAATTTGTATCAATTACTGAAGTTCATTTTTTTTTCCCTCACATTCCTCTGACCAAATAACTTATAAATGCCTTAATGGCAGGGACTGTATCCTATTTTTATTTCGTATTGTCACTGCTGAGTACAAAGGGCATTTTATTTTTGTTTTTTCAACAAATAGAAAGGCTCCCTCCCTCTCAGTCTCATATATAGACTGGGGTAAAGGATCAGACCTAAGAGTTTGGGGGAGGGGAAAGAGGGAGAAATCTGGGCAGTCCCAGGAGGAAAGAGTCAGGACAGGAGGGAGCTGGGGAAGTAGCCGCTACGGGGAATCAAGGGCGAGAGGGGCTGGCAGAGGGCGGAGAAAACAATCAAAGGGTGGCTGGAGGCAGGGGTCGGGTAGGAAAGGGTCATCCAGGGGTCTGAGGGGAGAAGGGTTAGAGCCCATTACCTCAAGTCTGAGTGTTCTACACCCTCTCCATCTCCTTCTCCGGCGGGGGTCCGGGTGAGCGCAGGAGCAGCGTCCGGGGTCCGGGCATCCCCGCCTCCGCCTGCGTCTGCTCCCGCTCCCGCCGCCGCCGCCCGTAGCTCGTCCTCGGGCTGACTTCCCGAGCTCCCGCCACCGCCGCTGCCCCCGCTTGCTGTCCGCGGGCCGGTCCTCCGACGCCGAGAGCCGCTCGCGCCACCTCGGTCCCCCATCTCCTTGGGCTCAACCTCACCCACTGCCACGGAGCGCCCAGCCGCGCCGCGGCACAGGCACCTCTCGGCCCGGCCCGGCCCGGGCCCCGCCCCTGCCCCGGCTTCCCCGCCCCCTCGGCCAACGGCCGTTAACTGCCAACCGCTGCCCTCTGCCGGCCGCCGTAGGCCTCAGGGTCTACAGCTTGGGGAGGTGGAGTCGGAGGTGGGAGAGAAGCGGCAGTCTAATGAAAGCGCAGGCGCACGCCGCCCTCGATGGTTTGTAGGTCCCGCGGAGGTGGGGCGTGGCACGTGAGAGTGTGAAGCGCAAGGGTAGTGGCGACCATAGGCACGCCGGGATTTGTGGTCAAGAAAGAGAGGCAAGGTAAGCATCTCCTCCTCCAGATAAGCAATAGATGGAAAGAAGGCTAAGACGGAGGCCTGCCCCGAAGCTGCTACGGTGTCATGATGCATCCTGGGACTTGTAGTCTGCAGGTGACTCAAGCACGTGGTTAAGAACGAGCTATGTTTCCTAGTTCTGCATTCCTGAGTTTCGGTGCCGTTCCGCCTGTGATTCTGGTCACCCGAATATTGAGAAAACCACAACAAATTACGTGAATTGTAGTCACTCTCCCTTACTATCCCGGAAGGTTTGCCAGAAAAGTGTGCGTGTGTGCTAGTGCAGATACTCCCAAAAAAGGAGATTACAGAGCCCTTTCCTTTGTTAGACTCTCAGTTTCCTGGCAAATTGAACAGTCGACAAAATAATCTTTCTGTTCCATAATTGACCATGTTTTTGCTACAGCTATAACAGTGAAGGAGTTGAACAAATGATGTATAAAGTTCTTTCCCGCTCTTCTATATTTTGTTTCCACCCAGTTTGAAAACCTTGCTTTTCTTGGGCTAGAGTGTTGTGGGAAAAACACTCTCCAAAGTATGTAGCAGGGTCTCGCTCCAAGAATGGAAGGCTCAGAACTCTGTTCTGGATCAGAGGCATGAAAATCTTTCTTTAAAGAAAAGATTAGGGCAAAGAAATACCTCTGGGCTGGTGGAGTGACCCCCAAGATGGAATGGTCTCCGGATTAGTAATAGGGCCTTCTCTCCCCCCCCCCCCCGCCCCCCCCCCGTTTTGGAATGGCCTTGGGGCTGATGGAGTAGCTATTGGGGTGAATCAGAGTTTGCATATTTATTGATTAGTCCACCCCTGGGCGTTCTGGGGCGTTTCAGGAAGAAAACCCCAGCGGAGGAGAAGCCTCGCTATCTCCCTAGAAAGTTCTTATCTCGAAGTGAAAAGTAGGGAGGGTACAGAACAGTATAAGTGACGTAAATCCAGAACAGTAGATACAGTACAAGTGATTAGTAATACGAAACTGTATAAGACTGACCTAAATACAGAACAGTGCAAGACGATGATAATTGATTAAGAATATACAACTGTTTAAATGCTTAGCAATACAAATTTTGCGATGTATGCCTAGGTAGTGCTAATAATACAGTGCTAATAATAATGAAAAATATGAGACTTCAGAGCATGAGGGTCCCGCTTCTATCACTGCCCACCTGCGTCAAGAGGATAAAATACTTCTAAATTTGGCATTTAAGGCTTTCTATAATCTCACTCTAACCTGACTTTCCGGCAATATTTCTTATTACTTCATGAACTGTATATTCCAACCAACCTGAACAATTTTCTGGTCTCTGGACTCTCGTTACATTTCCCCAGGTCATTAGTCATGCCTAGAATGCACTTTGTTACTCAAGGCCTGTCGAAATTATTCTGCCCAGAATTCCCAGAAAGAGGGAGGAGTGAACATAACTTACTAAATTCAACTCCCCAAAACACAAATACAATAAGGAGAAAGAGAACAAGAAAGGAAGAATAAGAAACAGAATGTAGGGGGGGAAATTTCAAGGAAAAACTAACGGAACAAGGAAATGAATAAGCAAAGAAAAAATAACAGATCCCAATACAATGGAGTAAATATGAGGTAAAAAGAAAACAATGAAAATCTTGAGTTTTGAACTGTAAAGTAAGGAGAAATGAAGAAACCAAGGCTCAGGGATGTTAAGTAATGTGCCTAAAGTTACAAATAATAAGTGGCATATTTGACTCCTAAATCAGTATATTTTCTACTGTACCATGTTTCCCTTTTCCAGAAGGAAAGAACACAACTATAATAATAACTATGCTGTTAGCAAAAGTAATGGACATACCACAAGATCCTCCAGAACATTTAAAATTATAATAAGAGCTGTAGGGGGCAGCTGGGTAGCTCAGTGGATTAAGAGTCAGGCCTAGAGATGGAAGGTCCTAGGTTCAAATGTGGCCTTAAACACTTCCCAGCTGTGTGATCCTGGGCAAATCACTTAACCCCCATTGCCTAGCCCTTACCACTTTTCTGCCTTGTAACCAATATGCAGTATTGATTCCAAGATGGTAGGTAAGGGTTTTAATAATAATAATAATAATATCTATAAAGAAAACTCAGCCATCTATAAAATTGGAAATAAGCTTATTTAATGGAAAAATAAGAAAATGAAAATTGATAAGATGTGAGAATGGGAATGGACTAGAAAATTTCTGAGAAATAGGATGACTCAATCAGAATAAAAAAATACAGAAGCAGAAAAACAACAGAGCCAACTTGTTTTTTTAAAAAAATAAAACTCAGAGATTTTAGCTCTCTATAAAATCAAAGCAACAGTTAAAGGGCTGAGATCAGCAAAATAAGAATTTTTTGTTTCCTAGAAAAAAGAAAAAGCCTAAAGATGTAAATGTTGTATTATAGGTATATGGAATACTATATTCTAGAAATTTGTCTAAAAGTATAAGAAACAGAGTGAAAATGTGTAGAATCTTAGGATATTAACAAAGAGAAATTCTAAATTTGATTCTATAAGAAATATAATCACCAAGTTTCAGAGCTACACTGTCAAGGAGAATTTTGCAAGAAACCAAGAGGATGCATTTCAAACAACAAAAAAAATACCCATTCATATTGTGCAAGATTGCTCAATAACAACAAAAATTGAAAAAAGATGTATATAAATAAAATGTGATATACTGAAAATCAAAGGGAAGAAGAGACATGCATCCTAAAATTGCTTTTCCTGAAAAACTCATTATACTCTATTAAGAGAAAAGATGATTCTTCAAAGAGTTCAGAAAGTTCAGTTCTTTCCTGTTGTGAAATCCAGAAGTAGGCAGGACATTTGGCGTGCAAATTGAACAAGAGGAAGAAATAGTCATCTAGATTTGAATGCATGTTGTCAATAAAGGATGAATCAGTCAGTCAAAGTTTTAAGTATATAAGTTTACTGTAGTAACTTTTAAGTCCCTGGTTAAGGCTTATTGAAACTGCAGGGAAGAATACCTTGAAAAGGAAACACAATGAAAGAATCCAGTGGTATATAAATTTGATTGAATACTCTGCCAGTTTAAAAAAAAAATTGAGCACAAGGGGCAGCTGAGTGATTCAGTAGATTGAGAGCCAGACCTAGAAATGGGAGGTCCTGGGTTCAAATATGGCCTCAGAAACCTCCTAGCTGTGTGACCCTGGGCAAGTCACTTAACCCCCATTGCCTAGCCCTTACCACTCTTCTGCCTTGGAGCTAATACATAGTATTGATTCTAAGTGGAAGGTAAGGGTTTTTAAAAAATTTTTGAGCACAGCTCTTATAATGTATGTATGTGTATATGTGTGTGTGTTATATACAGATGAACATTATAAAACATTGAAAAATATAAATTTTCAAAAGTGAGATAATAGTATATACAGCATGGCATAGTGGAGAGGAAGCCAGCCTCAAAACTAGGAAGACTTGGTCTCAAAGGCTGCCTCTGACACATATTGGTTATGAACAAGTCAACTTAACCTTTCATTGTGCTGGGCAATTCTTAAAATGATATATTAGGACGAAGATGCTGATCTGCAGTGGGAGAGGGAGTTTTTTCACGTGGGAGTTCACAATATCAATAAAACCACAGATCTGACTACTTTCCTACTAAAATCCTTAATGAGAGCAATGTGATTGAGTTTTTTAAAAATTTTGACAGCAGTGTAATTTAGCCATTTGAAGGTCTGATTCCAAGTTCAATATACTTAGTTCCTTGGATATAATGACTGTCACAGCTGAAAATGAGTCCTCCCAAAGATATGTACATCTTAATGGAAGCAGTTCACTGCCAACCTGAAATTTTGCAATCCCAACCACCAATTATGTAAAGGTTTTTGTTGAAAGTCAGCTAATACATTTCCATTTTCATTGTACACAAGTCAGAAAAAATGTTGCATTTTTAAGGTTTTAGTAAATGGGTTCAAAATCCACTGAAACTTTCTAGAAGGTTTTAAAAGAAGTTAAGAATTGTGCTTCCAAGTCTTTAAAGTTCATGGCTTTAAAAATGGGGTGTCTTTGAAGTGAAGGAAGCAAACAGTTGTAAATGCTGCTTAGGGGGTTAAGGAATATAAGGTTAAAGAAGTAAACAAATTGGCAATTAAGAAACCATTGATAACTTGAGAGAGAGAAGAGAGAGAGAGACAGAGAGAGACTTTGCTGTTTCAAATGAGTGGTGAGATTAGAAGTTAGTATTTAGAAGAAAATTAGATAAGAAGAGGCTTGGAATATACTGTACACAGACCCAAAGAATTTAGGCGAGAAGGGGAGGAAAGAGAAATGATAACTGGCAAATGTGAACATATCAAAAGATGGCATACACAAAGTGTTTTGAAAATCTTAAAATGCAATATAAATGTTTTAGCTATTACTATTATTATCTGGTGAGAATTTTTAAAAGATAGAGAAGGTGTATTCATAAGTAGCTGGGAAGACACCAGATAGGACATGATTAGAGAGAGAATGGAGATGATAATGGTGGGAAATATGCTAGGGCAAACAGTAGAGCTCAGGATCAAGTGTGCATATAGAAGGGTTGACCTTGGCAAATAGGATGTCCACCTCAACATCAGAGACTGAAGTAAAGGAGAGTATAGTTTGGAAGAAAGTCAGAAGAAGGAGGGGCAAAGAAGGCATCTCTGTGAATAGTCTCAATTTCTTCAGTTAAGTACCCAAGTTCTTTGGCAGGGAGGGTAAGGGGGAGGAGGTACCAAAAAAGAAGGAATGAAAGTAGGCACCCAACACTCATCTTTGAGAGTGAGAGTTGGGATAAAGTTTCTCAGAATCTACATGAACTTGAACTATATACAGGCATTCCACTGGTCTGGTAGTTTGGTAGGATAGAACCTATATTTCATCAATATAGGGAATTCCCAGGCAAGAAAACTCCCTCTACCAAAGCAGATTGCATTCAAATCTGGCCTCAGACACTTAATAGCTATGTGACTCTGGGCAAAGCACTGTTGGCCTCAGCTTCCTTATCTATAAAGTGAACTAGATAAGGAAATGGCAAACCACTCCCAATATCTCTGCCAAGAAAATCCCAAATGGAGCCACAAAGAGTCAGACATGACTAAAAAACAATCAAACAACAACTGCAACTTAGAGTCTTAGAGAATTTTCTCCAATCTTGAGAAGCTAAGCAATTTGCTCAGTCACACAGCCAGTATGGGTCAGAGGTAGCACCTGACACTGCCTCTCATCAGTTGAATAACCCTTTTGAAAAAATGGGAATATTTTGGAATGATCTGGCCTTGATAAAGCACTTCTGCTCCTCTGTGCTCACCTTTCCTCTCCTGCTCTGCTTCTGACTCTCCAGATTCAAGGTGCTTTAGCTGCCGGCTCACCCTGGAACATCCCCTTACTATAGTGGGCTTTCTTCCCTCTTCCTCCCTTTTCAGCTCTCTTTTCGGTATTGTCTTTCCCTAATAGCATTCTATTGGCTCCTTCAGAACAGGGATTGTCTTTTTCTTTTGCATGCATATCCCTATCCCTTACCCCTGTGAGGAAGAAGAACTCACTATTGCACAAAAATTGCTGGTGAAACTGAAAAATAGTGTGGCAAGAAACTAGGCACAGATTCACATCACACCATATATCAAAATCAAAATGGATACATGATTTAGAAATAGTGAAGTCATAAATATATTAGGGGAGCATAGAATAGTTTACCTTTCAGATGTATGGATAAGGGAAGAATCTATATCTAAACAAAATATAGAGAACATTATGAGATGTAAAATAGATAACTATGACAACATTAAATTTAAGAGGTTTTCCACAAATGAAACCAATGTAACCAAGATTAAAAGGGAAATAATAAATGGGGGGGGGGGGGAAACTATAACAAGGGTCGCTGACAAAAGTCTCATTTCTCAGAGATCTAGGAAACTGAATCAAATTTATAAGAATACAAAACATTCCTCAATTGACAAATGGTCAAAAGATATTGACAGTTCTCAGATGAAAAAAATTAAAACTAGTCATGAAAAAATGCTCTAAATCACTATTTATTAAAGGATGTAAATTAAAACAACTCTGAGGTGTCACCTCACACCTATCAAACTGGCTAATCTGACAGAAAAGGAAAATAATAAATGTTGGCGAGGATGTGGGAAAATGGAGACACTAATACATTGTTGATGGAACTGTGAACTGATACAATAATTCTAAAGAGCAATTTGGAATCATGGCCAAAAAACTGTGCATACCCTTTGACCCAGCAATACTGCTACTAAGTCTGAATCCCCATGAAATCATAAGAGAAAAGACCTACTTGTACAAAAATATTTAGAGCAGCTTTTTGTGGTAGCAAAGAACTAGAAACTGAAGGATATCCATCAACTGGGAAATGACTGAACAAGTTGTGGTACGTGATTGTAATGGAATTCTATTATGCTGTAAGAAATGACAAATGAGATGATCACCAAAAAACAAAACAAAACCCTGGAAAGGCTTATATGCAGTCATACAAAGTGAAGTGAGCAAAATAAGGTATGTAGTAATAGCAAAGATTACTAAATGGGAACAGGTGGGTAGCTCAGTGGATTGAGAGCCAGGCCCAGAGATGGGAGGTCCTGGGTTCAAATGTGACCTCAGACGCTTCCTAGCTGTGTGACCCTGGGCAAGTCACTTAACCCCCATTGCCTAGCCCTTGCAGCTCTTCTGCCTTGGAACCAATACTCAGTATTGATTCCAAGATGGAAGGTAAGGGTTTAAAAAAAAAATTAGTAAAAACTGAATTTCTTAATTATTATTAGCAATGCAATGATCCAGGATGAAGAAAATGCATATCAATTGTATTATTTATTAGTAATATTTTTATGTGAAATCATTTTCCCCTTAGCCTGAGGTCAGGCTAAAATAACCTGCTTCCAAGCTAAGGTTACTCCCAGCACCAACCTCTCCCCCTTCAAATCTATCCAACTCTCTGGGACTTTTGGCCTTTTGCTAAGACCTTGAAAGGATTAAAGACAAGGCTGATCAGCTATGGTGAACTCTGACCCATTTGAAAGTAAGGTGGACCAGCTAAGTGGTTGGGAAAAGGGTTTACTCTTTAGAAAATTAGTGCATTTGCCCTTTTCCAATGCTACAGAGACTTGAGTTCTCCATTATCTTCCAATATGACCACCAGTAGGTCAGTACTTATGTTCAATAGTTCTTTTAGTAACTGAGAAGACACTTATAGGCCTAGAGCCTTGAGTTCATCTTAGATGAATCGTCTGTTCCCTCGGAGTCATTTTTGTCCTGTTCTCTAGTGTGAAGGTCATTCTCCTTGGCAGAGAAAACAGAAGCAAAGTAAGAATTGAAGGGTTCTGCTTTCTCTCTCTTGTCAGGTAACATCATCCCATCCACCCTAAAGTAAAGGTTTTATCCCTTCTTGGAGTTTCCTCTATTAGCTATGCATTACCTCCTACATGTAGGTACATCTGAAAGCTATGTTCTATCCTCTCCTCTCCTTTCCCTCTTCTATTTTTTCCTTTCCTCTTCTCTCCTTTCTTTTCCTCTTCTCTTTCTTTCTCTTTCTCTTTTTGCCTCTGCCTCTTTTTGTGATCTCCTCAGCTGCCATCAGTTTGTTTCTCATCTCATCCCTACGCTCATAGCTCCCAAAGTTGCATATCTAGCTCTACTCTCTCCCAAGCTTCAGGCCCCTATTTCCAACTGCCTGTTAGATGTATCCACCTGCATATCCCATAGGCATCTCAAACTCAACACCTGCTTACTCACCTAACTTCCCTGTCTCTGTCAAAGGTACCACCATCCTTCCAATCACCCAGGTTTCCAGCCTAGGAAATCATTCACTCCTCATATCCAATCAGTTGCCAAGTCTTACTGATTCTACTTTCTCAGCTTCTTTCACATCCTTTTTTGCTTTCTCTCCACTCACACCATGATCACCCTAGGCCAAGTCCTTATCAACTAACTCTTGCCTAAACTTTTACAACAACCCCCTAATTAGTCTTCCCCCTCCAGTCTCTCCCCTTTCTAATCTAACCTCCACATACAAGTGTTATCATGTCATTCCCCTCCTCAAGGAACTTCAGTGGTTCCCTATTGCCTGTAAGATAAAATGAAAATTCTTGTTAAGACTTTTAAAGCCATTCACAATCTGGCCCTAGCCTGGCTTTTTTAGGTTTGTTGCACATCTCTGCCAATTGTGAAATAATGGAACAAGTTGTGGCATAACGGATGAATACAATGGAATTTTCTTGCACCCAAACAAATGGTTAATATTAAGGATTTAGAGACATATGGAAAGACATGTATGAATTAATGCAGAGAGAATTGAGCAAGGGCTTATTGATAGCCACAATAAGGATGAAACAGGAGAACAACTTTGAAAGATTTCTAACCTCTTGCCACAATAGGGTTCTCTGGTCAGAACTTCCACCCAGGCCTGCCATGTCTTTTTTTTTTTTTTTAAATCCTTACCTTCTGTCTTGGAGTCAATACTGTGTATTGGCTCCAAGGCAGAAGAGTGGTAAGGGCTAGGCAATGGGGATCAAGTGACTTGCCCAGGGTCACACAGCTGGGAAGTGTCTGAGGTCATATTTGAACCCAGGACCTCCTGTCTCTAGGGCTAGCTCTCAATCCACCCAGCTACCCAGCTACCCCCACCCCCCACCGCCATGTCTTTATACCTCTCCAGGCTACCCTCTAGACTTTCTCTACAATGCCCTGTGTATGATACCTTCTTCACCCACTCTTTTCTCCTTTCTCCTTCTCCCTTTCCAGATTCCTTTTATGTCCCATTAGAATATAAACTCCTTTAGGGAAGATATTATCTTTGTTTGAATTTGTATTGCTAAAGCTTGCCAGAGTCTCTGGGCTACTGTGTAAGTATGTAGTAAAAACTAGTGACTGACTGACTGAGAAGTGACAGACTAGAAATTTAGAATCAGACATGCATTTTCAGACAAAGCCAATATTTTGATTTGTTTCATTTGATTATAAACATTTGTTAAGAGGGAGGCGTTTAGTTTGGGGTGTGGATGAATGAGTAGGAATTAGTTATAGACACAAAGAAAGGAGCATCCATAAGACATTTTTAAAAATATGTCCAAGAAGAACTATTCATACTATATTCTGCATTTTAGGCACAAATCTGCCAGAAACAATTTAAAATTAATCTGACATTTTTATACTAAATTCAAACTTTTTTTAAAATATTTTATTTTATCATTTCCAAGCATTATTCATTAAAGACATAGATCATTTTCTTTTCCTCCCCCCCAACCCCGCATAGCCTACGCGTAAATCCACTGGGCATTACATGTTTTTTTGATTTGAACCCATTGCTATGTTGTTAATATTTGCATTAGAGTGTTCATTTAGAGTCTCTCCTCTGTCTCCTCAACTGCTGTATTCAGGCAGTTGCTTTTCCACGGTGTTTCTACTCCCACAGTTTATCATCTGCTTATGAATGGTGGTTTTTTTTTTCTCCTGGTTCCCTGCAAATTGTTCAGGGACATTACACCGCCACTAATGGAGAAGTCCATTACGTTCGATTATACCACAGTGTATTAGTCTCTGTGTACAATGTTCTCCTGGTTCTGCTCCTCTCGCTTTGCATCACTTCTGGAGGTCGTTCCAGTCTCCATGAAATTCCTCCACTTTATTATTCCTTTTAGCACAATAGTATTCCATCACCAACATATACCACAATTTGCTCAGCCATTCCCCAATTGAAGGGCATCCCCTCGTTTTCCAGTTTTTGGCCACCACAAAGAGCGCAGCTATGAATATTTTTGTACAAGTCTTTTTGTCCATTATCTCTTTGGGGTACAGACCCAGCAGTGCTATGGCTGGATCAAAGGGTAGATATTCTTTTGTCGCCCTTTGGGCATAGTTCCAAATTGCCCTCCAGAATGGTTGGATCAGTTCACAACTCCACCAGCAATGAATTAATGTCCCTACTTTGCCACATCTCCTCCAGCATTCATTACTTTCCTTTGCTGTTATATTAGCCAATCTGCTAGGTGTGAGGTGATACCTCAGAGTTGTTTTGATTTGCATCTCTCTGATTATAAGAGATTTAGAACACTTCTTCATGTGCTTGTTAATAGTTTTGATTTCTTTATCTGAGAACTGCCTATCCATGTCCCTTGCCCATTTATCAATTGGAGAATGGCTTGATTTTTTGTACAGTTGATTTAGCTCTTTATAAATTTGAGTAATTAAACCTTTGTCAGAGGTTTCTATGAAGATTTTTTCCCAGTTTGTTTCCCTTCTGATTTTAGTTACATTGGTTTTGTTTGTACAAAAGCTTTTTAGTTTGATGTAGTCAAAATTATTTATTTTACATTTTGTGATTCTTTCTATGTCTTGCTTGGTTTTAAAGCCTTTCCCCTCCCAAAGGTCTGACATGTATGCTATTCTGTGTTTACCCAATTTACTTATGGTTTCCTTCTTTATGTTTAAGTCACTCACCCATTTTGAATTTATCTTGTTGTAGGGTGTGAGGTGTTGATCTATTCCTAGTCTCTCCCACACTGTCTTCCAATTTTCCTAACAGTTTTTATCGAATAGTGGATTTTTGTCCCAAAAGCTGGGATCTTTGGGTTTATCGTATACTGTCTTGCTGAGGTCGCTTTCCCCCAGTCTATTCCACTGATCTTTCTTTCTGTTTCTTAGCCAGTACCAAATTGTTTTGATGACTGCTGCTTTGTAATATAGTTTAAGGTCAGGGACTGCAAGGCCCCCATCATATGTGTTTTTTTTCATTATTTCCCTGGATATCCTTGATCTTTTGTTCTTCCAAATGAACTTTGTTATGCTTTTTTCTAAATCAGTGAAGAAGTATTTTGGTAGTTCAATGGGTATGGCACTAAATAGATAAATAAGTTTGGGTAGGATGGTCATTTTTATTATATTGGCTCGTCCTATCCATGAGCAGTTAATGTTTTTCCAATTGCTCAAGTCTAGTTTTAGTTGTGTGGAGAGTGTTTTGTAGTTGTGTTCATATAGTTCCTGTGTTTGTCTCAGCAGATAGATTTCTAAGTATTTTATTTTGTCTAAGGTGATTTTGAATGGGATTTCTCTTTCTAGTTCTTGCTGCTGAGCTGTGTTGGAGATATATAGAAAAGCTGATGATTTATGTGGGTTTATTTTGTATCCTGCAACTTTGTTAAAGTTGTTGATTATTTCAATTAGCTTTTTGGTTGAATCTCTAGGATTCTTTAAGTAGACCATAATGTCATCTGCAAAGAGTGATAACTTGGTCTCCTCCTTGCCTATTTTGATGCCTTCAATTTCTTTTTCTTCTCTAATTGCTACTGCTAGTGTTTCTAGTACAATGTCAAATAGTAGAGGTGATAATGGGCATCCTTGTTTCACTCCTGATCTTATTGGGAATGCGTCTAGTTTATCCCCATTGCATATGATATTAGCTGATGGTTTTAGATATATACTGTTTATTATTTTTAGGAATGACCCTTCTATTCCTATGCTTTCTAGTGTTTTTACTAGGAATGGGTGTTGTATTTTATCAAATGCTTTTTCTGCGTCTATTGAGATAATCATGTGGTTCTTGCTGGTTTGCTTGTTGATGTGGTCAATTATGTGGATGGTTTTCCTAATATTGAACCAGCCCTGCATCCCTGGTATAAATCCTACTTGATCATGGTGGATGATCCTTCTGATCACTTGCTGGAGTTTTTTTGCTAGTATCCTATTTAAGATTTTTGCATCTATATTCATTAGGGAGATTGATCTATAGTTTTCTTTCTCTGTTTTTGACCTGCCTGGTTTTGGAATCAGTACCATGTTTGTGTCGTAAAAGGAGTTTGGTAGAAATCCCTTTTTGCTTATTATGTCAAATAGTTTATATAGTATTGAGATTAACTGTTCTCTGAATATTTGATAGAATTCACTGGTGAATCCATCAGGCCCTGGGGATTTTTTCTTAGGAAGTTCTTTGATGGCTTGTTGGATTTCATTTTCTGATATGGGATTATTTAAGAATTCTATTTCCTCTTCTGTTAGTCTAGGCAGTTTGTATTTTTGTATATATTCATCCATATCACTTAAATTGGTGTATTTATTGCCATATAATTGGGCAAAGTAATTTCTAATGATTGCCTTAATTTCCTCTTCATCAGAGGTGCTGTCCCCCTTTTGATCTTTAATGCTGTTAATTTGCTTTTCTTCCTTCCTTTTTTTAATTAGATTGACCAGTACTTTGTCTATTTTGTTTGTTTTTTCAAAGTACCAGCTTCTTGTCTTACTTATTAAATCAATAGTTCTATCACTTTCGATTTTATTAATTTCTCCCTTAATTTTTAGGATTTCTAGTTTGGTTTTCTGCTGGGGGGTTTTAATTTGATTGCTTTTGAGTTTTTTCATTTGCATTTCCAATTGATTGATCTCTGCTCTCCCTAGTTTGTTAATATAAACATTCAAGGATATGAATTTACCTCTGATTACCGCTTTGGCTGCATCCCAAAAGGTTTGAAAGGATGTCTCGCCATTGTCATTTTCCTTGATGAAATTATTAATTGTTTCTATGATTTCTTCTTTAACTAAACGATTTTGGAGTATCATATTGTTTAATTTCCAATTGGTTTTAGATTTGGTTTTCCATGTACCATTACTAATCATTATTTTTATTGCCTTGTGATCTGAGAAGGCTGCATTCATTATTTCTGCTTTTCTGCATTTGTGTGCTATGTTTCCGTGACCTAATGTATGGTCAATTTTTGTGAATGTGCCATGTGGTGCTGAGAAGAAGGTGTATTCATTTTTATCCCTATTTACTTTTCTCCATATGTCTATTAATTCTAATTTTTCTAAGATTTCATTCACTTCTTTTACCTCTTTCTTATTTATTTTTTTATTTGATTTATCTAAATTTGATAATGGTTGGTTTAAGTCTCCCACTAATATGGTTTTACTGTCTATCTCTTCCTTCAATTCTCCTAGTTTCTCCATTAGAAATTTGGGTGCTATATTATTTGGTGCATACATGTTGATTAATGATATTTCCTCATTGTCTAAAGTCCCTTTTAACAAAATATAATTACCTTCCCTATCCCTTTTGATCAGGTCTATTTTTTGCTTTGGCTTTATCAGATATCATGATTACCACTCCTGCCTTCTTTCTGTCAGTTGAGGCCCAGAAGGTCTTACTCCATCCTTTAATTCTGACCTTGTGGGTGTCAACCCGCCTCATGTGTGTTTCTTGAAGACAACATATGGTAGGGTTTTGGATTCTAATCCATTCTGCTATTCGTCTACGTTTTATGGGTGAGTTCATCCCATTCATGTTCAAAGTTATGATTGTCATTTGTGGACTCCCTGGCATTTTGATATCCTTCCCTAATTTTAACCTTTTCTTCTTTGGCTCTACCTTTTAGTCCAGTGATTTACTTTGAATCAGTCCCCCTTGTCCCCTCCCTTGATGTTTCCCTTTTTAGTCCCTCCCTTTTTGTTCTATCCCCCTCCCCTTCTCTTTCCCTCCCTTTTTGTTTTCCCTTTCCCCCTCCCCCCCTTGGTTTTCCCTTCTCCCTACCCTTGTTGGGTAAGATAGAATTCAAGATCCCAATGGATCTGGATGTTTTTCCCTCTCAGAGTTGATTTCCCTGAGATTAAGGTTTAAGTAAAAAACCCTCTCTTCCTCTCCTTCTTATAGGAGTTTTCTTCCCCTCCCCTTCCCACGTGAATCTTTGTGTGAGAAAGATTATTCTATTTGGTCTTTCTTTACCCCCTATTTATACATTACATTTTCCCCACATGCTAGTATACATAGATTGATAGAAATGTAGTCCTTATAGAAGAGAGTTTGAATAAAGGAAGAAGATAACATTTTTCTCCTTTCCCCTTTCCTTAATATTTACCTTTTCAGGTATTCCTTGCTCTTTGTTTTTCGGTATCAAACTTTCCACAGAGCTCTGGTCTTTTCTTTGCAAAAAGTTGGAAATCTTCTATTTTGTTGAATGCCCATACTTTCCCTTGGAAGTATATAGTCAGTTTTGCTGGGTAGCTGATTCTTGGTTGAAGACCCAGCTCTCTTGCCTTTCTGAAGATCATGTTCCATGCCTTATGATCATTCAGAGTAGAATTTGCAAGGTCTTGTGTGACCCTGATTGTCATTCCTTTATATATAAATTGTCTTTTTCTGGCTTCCTGTAGGATTTTTTCTTTTGTTTGAGAGCTTTGGAATTTGGCAATTACATTCCTGGGAGTTGTCTTTTGGGGGTTTAGTGTAGAAGGTGTTCTGTGAGCTCTGTCAGTGGCTGTATTACCCCCTTGTTCTAGAATCTCTGGGCAATTTTCTTTGATTATATCTTGTATCACGATGTCGAGTTTGGTGTTTATTTCTGGCTTTTCTGGAAGTCCAATTATTCTTAAATTATCTCTTCTCCCTCTATTTTCCAGATCTGTCACCTTGTCGGTGAGATATTTTATGTTCTCTTCTAATTTCTTGGTGTTTTGGCTTTGCTTTATTAATTCTTGATCTTTTACACGATCGTTGTCTTCCAGTTGCCTGATTCTGGCCTTTAAAGCCTGGTTTTCCTTTTCAGTTTGGTCACACCGGTTTTGTAGATGCGTGAATTTCTTTTGCATTATTTCCCACTTTTCCTCCCAGAAGGCTTCCATCTTTTTGGTCATTTCTGATTCAAGTTCTTCATGGGTTTGTGGAGAGTTTCCATTTCCTTTGGAAGGTTTTGGAGCATTTTCTTGTATATCGTCTTCTATCTCCTCTGTAGTTTGTATTTTGGCTCCGTAGAATGTGTCCAAAGTCTCCCCTTTCTTCTTATTTTTCTTGGGATTTTGGGGTTTCTGTGCTTCTGTGGAGTTTGCCATCTCTGAATGGGGAGGATTAGCTTTTCTTATCTCTGTCTGGTGTTCAGAGGCTTTAGTCCTGGGCAGATTGTCCATTCTATGAGCTTTCCCTGGGTTAAACTGAGTATGCCTTAAGGCAATGACTTTCACTGGAACTGGAATGGAAGGGTCGGACCAGGGGGCCACACTCTCCCCCGGCTCTCTCTGTTTCCCTGCTGCTAAGGTGCCCCCTCGACTGGACTGGGTCGGGTTGCTTTCCGGAAGTTGCCTTCAGAATAGCTGGCCGTGAGGCTGTCTTGTTGGCCCTGAGGGTTACTGTTGTTTCAGACGACCCTGCTCACTGAGGGGGGAGGGGCCGTGGCTTCCTGGAGCCTTGGACTCTGAGCTCCTACCCCTTAGGTCCTAGTGATCTCGGGTTCTGGCTTTTGAGGGGGGCCGTACCTTTTGATCCAGGTCCAAGTCCAGGTCCAGGAGGAGGATTCCCAGGGTCTATGCTGTTGATCGTTTTGAATTTCGGCGCCTTAGGAGCTTATAGTTTGAGATCGGTCAGGAAGGGTTTCCGGAGATCTGAACTTTAGCTTTCTCTAAGCCGCCATCTTTAAATTCAAACATTTTTAACTTAGAGACTGGCATAATCCCTTCCCTGCCCTCAGACATCTTTCTACACCAAACTAGGTGGCACAGTGGATGATTGAGGGTCAAGCTTGGAATCAGGAAAACCTGAGTTCAAATTTACTGTTAGGAACTTACTAAGCTATGTGACTCTGGGAAAGTCACTTAATCCTGTTTGCCTCAGTTTCTTGCTTTAGGACAAGAATACACATAAGTTATGAGTTTGCCCATATCACTTGAGAGGAAAGATCCTGATAGTGAACTATCACCTAGATGCAGCTATAGATTTCTTACAGAAGATATGTGTGCATGCATGCTTTGAGGATAACAACGAAGGGTATCTATGACAAGGGAAATGAAAGGACTTAGACCTTATTACAGAAAGTGATCCTGATAGTACAGATCTGGTAAGAAGGAATGTTGTTTATTCAGCAAGTCTAAAATATGATTGCCTTTTTTGGAACTATGCCCAAAGGGCTTTATATGACTGCCTGCCCTTTGACCCAGCCATAGCACTGCTGGGTTTGTACCCCAAAGAGATAATAAGGAAAAAGACTTGTACAAAAATATTCATAGCTGCGCTCTTTGTGGTGGCCAAAAATTAGAAAATGAGGGGATGCCCTTCAATTGGGGAATGGCTGAACAAATTGTGGTATATGTTGGTGTTGGAATACTATTGTGCTAAAAGGAATAATAAAGTGGAGGAATTCCACGGGGATTGGAACAACCTCCAGGAAGTGAAGCAGAGTGAGAGGAGCAGAACCAGGAAAACATTGTACACAGAGACTGATACACAGTGGTACAAACAAATGTATTGGACTTCTCTCCTAGCAGCAATGCAACGATCCAGGACAAATCTGAGGGACTTATGAGAAAGAACACTATCCACATGCAGAGGAAGAACTGTGGGAGCAGAAACACAGAAGAAAAACAACTGCTTAATCACATGGTTCAATGGGGATATGATTGGGGACATAGACTCTAAATGATCATCCTGGTGCAAATATCAATAATATGGAAATAGGTCTTGATCAAGGACACATGTAAAACCCCCTGGAATTGCTCATTGTCTATCAGAGCGGGTTGGGGGGAAGGGAGGGAAAGAATGTGATTCTTGTAACCATGGAAAAATATTCTAAATTAACTAATTAAATAAAATTTTCCAAATAAAATAAAATAAAATATGATTGCCTTCTAGAAGAACTTTATAAGCTATTTGAATACCTGATGTGTTTTCTATATCTGCTATGAGTCTTTTTGTGGCACTTATGCATTTTCTTTATATGTTTATGATCTCATGTGAGTCTTTTCTATGAAGTGAAATAAAGGTACTCCCATACCTTCTATCTATATTGTTACCTTGAGTGCTTAGGTAGGAACTGGGGACCTTTTTTACCCACATTTGGGGAAATCTAGACAAGAGTTTTATTTGGAGATTTCTGAGGAATGACTTCATAATAAGGCAAAGAGAAATTGACCCTTTTGGGGGTAGTCCCTAGATTAGAGACTGTATAAACCCAGAGTCTCAGGGGCTCCTGGAATATAGGTTATAAATAGATAAAGAATTCACAACAGTTCCTTTGGAAGGAACTAAACTCAGAGTTTGCCATTCATTCTGGTGAATCCATAGCTCTCTCACTGGGTCTTACCTGACCTCTTCCAGATTCAAAGTACCCCTGGTGGTTTTTACTTTCTCTGAAAGGCAACCATACCTTTCAGCTGCCAGATTCGTAGACCCTTTTACGTTGGACCTACACTTTCCAAATGATTCACTGCAATAGTGAAGCATATGATTCTGGAGGGAGAAATGGTAAAATTCTTATCTGCTCCCTATTTTGTGACCTTTCACATTCCTCTGACTGCAGATGTGAATGAGTGAACGTCTTCTTTCTCCAATAGAGAAGAGCTCTCTCCACAGCTCCCTTTTTTCCTAGGTCAGTCCTTTGACCTCTTTAACTTTAGGAATACTCCTAAAGCAAACCCCAATGTTGTGTTATCCTGATAAAGTTCCCTTTTCTAGCTAAATAGGCATGATCCCTGAGACATAAAAACCCTCCCTCCTCTGTATAAGTGGTTGTTGTTCTCGAGTATTGTTCATATTCCCGTCTTGTATCATATAAGTAAACACATTTCTGTTTCTGTAATAACTCTGGTCATTGTCCTGACCTCTGACATCTCTTGGTCTGGAAACTCTACTATCAGGTCTTCAATCACTAACCTGTGCTCAGAAAGTTGTGAGCCAAAACATTTAATACCCATGTTCTTCTGCCCCAAGGCAGCCAATTGCTATCCCTGAGGGGAAGAGGTTCTTTATATGTTCAAGCTTCTCATATATACCTTTTAAAGTAATAGAAAAACAAAGGACCCAGGACAAAGACCTCTGTTGCATACTGGTCTGTCCTATGAACAGGGAAATGGAAAAAAATTAGAGAGCTCTCTATTGATTGTCTTCAATAGACCAATAGAGACCTAGAAACAGTTACAATAATTAGCTAATTTTAAGCCTAGGAGCAATACAATGGCCCCTCAGCTCCACATAATTCCCTCCTCTGCTGCTTTAGAAAGTTTATATTAAACAAAAAATTAAGAATACTATTACAATTGCTTTGAACCCCCAGTAAGGACATTCCTAATGTTTGAACAGAGGTTTGGCTCTCCACCTTAGTTTACATTCACATTTATATTTATCTCTTGCTAACTCTTTGCCTCTTTATAGTGGAAGCAAAATTCAGGTTACCAGAAACATTGTTACCTTAGTGTATCATTACAGTGTCTATTAATAGGCCCTGGAAGGGAAATTGGAAAAATAGTAAAACTTTTCTTGGAACTTCCCTCAGTCCTTGTGGAATTGGGTACAACTGATTGGCATAAACTTCAGTTCTTTCTTCCAAAGATGAGATGTTCACAGGTCAATAGCCCTCCTCAGTCTCCTTCCTTCCTTCCTTCCTTCCTTCCTTCCTTCCTTCCTTCCTTCCTTCCTTCCTTCCTTCCTTCCTTCCTTCCTTCCTTCCTTCCTTCCTTCCTTCCTTCCTTCCTTCCTTCCTTCCTTCCTTCTTTCCTTCCTTCCTTCCTTCCCTTCTTTATTTCTTTCTCTCTCTCTCTCTCTCTCTTTCTTTCTTTCTTTCTCCTTCTCTCTCCCTCTCATTCTATCTCTCCATCCTTTCCTCTTTCCCTCCTTCCTCTCTTTCTTTCAAAAAATCCTACCTTTAATCTTACAAATGATACCAAAAAAAAATAGTAAGGGCTAGCAATTGGGCTTAGGTGACTTGCCCAGGCTCATACAGCTAGGATATGTCTGAGGCCAGATATGAAAACAGGAGCTCCTATCTCCAGGTCTGACTTTCTATTCACTGAGCCACCTAACTGTCAAGTCTCATCCTTTTCTAATCCAACTCAATCCTACTTTCTCTTCCTCCTCTTGTCAGTTGTCCTAGTGTTGCTAACAACTCTTCAGCTCAGCTATTGATATGCCCACTCCTTTACTGCTAGACTTTCAAAAACTCCTTTTTCTGTTCTGAACTAACTTTTCCTTTATACTAGTTCCTCAGGGATAACCAAGTTCCTCATTTAATCAGAACAGATTTCCTGCTGTACCTAATCAAAATATTTCTGATCAATTCCAAGAAGAGTTGCTCACACCTAATGAACAATTCTGTGTTCTCCCCTGATAAATGGCAGTAGGTTGATTTAGTTTATTTATTTAATAGAACCTCCCAGGAGTTGGAGTGTAACAAAGGTAAGAGAGGTCCATTTTCCTGAGTTCAAACTACAGTCCCTACCTGGCTAAACTCTACTTGACTGAATTAAGAAAGTAGTTACTCTATAGCTAAAAAAAAAAATAGTCACTTTGTTCATCCTGTTATATCCATATAAAATCTTCCCTAAATCACTTATCATGATTCACTGGGGAATAATAGATCCCAAACCCACTCCTTACTATGCTCCCCTCACAACTTGCCTTTGTTTTTTTGGTTTTGCTTTTTGTTTTCCCAAATAGAAACTGACTGCTGAAGTATGACTTTGTAGGTAAATAACTATTCTATCTTAGAAACTTTGGAAAAGAAGGGAAAGAAAACCAGGCTTAGTTTGACATGCCTCCTAGTCTGGGAAAAACAAATTCCAAGGGGTTCACAGAAAGAACAGGTAAGCTGCTATGTTGGGGCAGCTAAGTGGTGCAGTAGATAGAGTTTCAGATCTGGAGTAAAAAAACACATGAGTTCAAATCCAGCCTCAGATACTTACTAGCTGTGTGACCCTGGGCAAGTCACTTAACTCTGTTCGATTCAGTTTCCTCATCTGAAAAATAAGAAGGAAATAGCAAACCACTGCAGTATTTGTGCCCCCCTCCAAAATATAAATTGGGTCATAAAGAGTTAGACATAACTAAACAACAATAGTGAGATTTTATGGAACAGGCAATGGAACAGTCTTCAAGACTTAAATGGTCAAGAGGAGTAACGTTCAGACCTTTTTTACTTAAATATAAGAGCCCAGAGAATGAGAAGACAAATGATCCCGATGCTTGACATACCCTTTGGCTTGGTATACCACCATGGTGAAAGCAGAGACAAGGAAAGCTGTATCCACCTATATAAATTTGATATCCTGGGGGACCACAGGAGTCCATCAGATGGGAAATGGCTCAAAAAAAAAGTCATAGAGCAAGAATATAATGGAGTATTACCATCCTGTAAGAAACAAATATTAGTTTAGAGAAGCATGGGGAGGTTAATGTGCCAGGTGGAGTGATCAAAACCAGGAAAATAATATAAACAATAACTACGATGATGTAAACAGAAAGAACACTGTATATGATTAAGATAACAAATGTGGGTTTCTGAAAGTAGAAGAAAATGTCCCTTCCTCCTTTTGAAGAGATGGAAGATGATTGTTTGGAATATTACTCATAATGTGTAAGGGTTAAAATAGGGGTTTTGACAAAATAAGAGAGCAGCTTTTAATAACTTAAGTTTTAATGAGAATATAGTAGAGTTGTAAATTAATATTATCCTTTTAGACCAGAGAAAAGAAAACTTCTAGCTGCTTTTAACAATTAACAATTTCATTTTATTAAAATAGAGATAGTAAAGGAATATAGTAAAAGGAATATAGTAAAAGAGGGAAATATAGGAAAGAGGCAGAGAAAGAAATTTTCCTATCTATACTAGTTATCCCCAAACTGCCTATAACTACTATCTAAAACTGTCTATATTTACCTATAACTACCACTAATAACAACCACCCCATACTGTTCCAACCCAATCAGGGTTTAATCCAACCCAAATTAGGTCTGTCAACAAAGACCAACCACCACCAAAAAGTTCAAGAAAGTAAAAAAAAAAGTAACAACCCAAACCAAAAGCCCCAAACCCAAAAGGCAAAGTCCTCTAAAGGCTAAAGCTAAAAGCCAGTAAGCTCAGGCCCGCCTTTATATTCCAGCAACTAAATGCCATCCACTAACTAATTACCAACCACACCACCAGCAACCAATACCCAATGACCAATTCATGCACAGCAGCCAACTTCCCCACAACTGCCAGCCCTAAGGGTCAGCAACTGACAGAACACAACTGTTAGCAACTGACCCCTCCCCCTCCCCCCTGCAATGATCAGCAACTGACAGGCTGACCAACAGATGCTGGGCCCCTTTTATAACCTTCTCCTATCTCACTTCCTGTCTCTATGGTTTCTACTTCTTGTTACTGTGGGCTGGTTAATACCTACTATAAGTGTTAGAATTAATGGTTTGACTAAATATATGAAAATTATAAATCTTTTATTTACAAAAGAGGTGGAAAGAGTGAAAGCAGAGGAATACAAAAGGGTAGACAAGACATTAACCTATCTAACTAAATATTGTTCCAGTGCTTGGCTCAGTGAGGACTTGTTAACCTTCAACCAGAATTAAACTATCTCCAGAAGACAGGAAAGGAAAATCCGCTATCCACTCACTCAAGATCCCTTTAAGAGACCAGTCAAAACAATGACATGAGCTGAAGATGACAGCCAAAGTCAACTCCTTCTTGGAGTAACTCTCTTCTTGGAGTCCACTCTATCTAGCCTCAGAAATTCAGGGCCTTTTATAATGGCTTCTTGTCTCCTCCTCTCTTCACAAAGGCCAATCACAGCATCCAAATTGTCTAGCACTGCTCAAGGGTCAGTGTTTGTAGGAACTAGTTCATACCTTCTGAAGGGTTAACACCAACTAGGCAAAGAGAATAAAGGATTCCCTTTTCACAAGTGTGAACAAAGAGGACCAAGAATTTCCTTTTACACTACACATCTCTATGGTAAGAGGATCTTCAGGTCCCCTGTTAAAGAAATTAAAGAATTCCTTTTTACAACTGTCAGATATATTAGAGTGTGGGTTGTTTTTTCAGCATTGGTTTTCTCTCTTTATTTTTTTAAGATAAGTTTTTATTGTTTTATTTTGCTTTTTACATAAACATAATTTTCCCTTGTGTCCTTCTTTCTCTCCCTCCCAGAGAGCCATCCCATATAACAAATGGGATTTTCTCTTTGTTTTTTAAAAATGAGTTTTTTCTTGATTCTTTTTCTCTACATCAGATAGTTTTCTCAAGTGTCCTTCTTCTCCCTCCCAGAAATCCATCCTATATAACAAATAGCATTTTTTCTTTATTTTTTCATCTCTACTACAAGGATAGTTTGATAAATGGAAGGAGGAATATAACCAGAAATAAGTGTCATGTGAAAATAAGTTAAAAAAATTTTTTTAAAGGTAGCAAATTTTCATTTATTAGAGTTCTTTAAGGAAAACCTGATTGACTTCTTGTTGGGTATGGTGAAGAGAACAATTCATTTTCCTCTTGCATTCATTGTCCTCTGAGATTCCTTCCAGCTTTGAAGTTCTGTAGTTCAGCTACCATTCTCACATTTCAGTCCTATTCCTGGTGGAGAGTCACATAGAAATGGTTCTAGGAAACCAATAACAGGCTTGGGCCTGTGCTGGCTATGGTTGGGAGGGAGTGGAGATGGAGTGGGTAGACAGAAGGAATCTGGGATTGTGGGATTATAACAAGAGCTACCAAATCACATGGCATAAACCTATCCTGAACTCATAGAGGCAAGCAGCTCAGAACAAATACCAGCCAAAGGTCCCTCTAGGGGAAGCAGAGATGGATTGCAGAATGAGTCAGAAGCCATGTAGCTTTTCTCCTGGCTTGAAGGACATGCCTGTGATGAAAATTGAGGAGTGAGAGGCACATAGGATAAAAGAAGCACAGCCCACTCCTAAGGAAACCCTTAGTTTATTATTTTTTTTTTGAAACCCTTAGTTTAAAAGCAGACAACTGCCCCACCTTCAGATAACTTTCCTGTCTACTCCTACCCTCGAATACATGAGTTTTTCTACAAAGGGAGTTTCATCCTTGAAGTGTTTCCTTTTCAGAGGGAGAAAGAGCAAAATCTGCGTGCAGTTATTTTGACTCCCAACTTCCACCAAAGGGGCAGGCTAGGATACCAGAGGGAACAATACTACTGTTCCCATCAGGTTTCTAGGGTTAACCTTGAGGGGTTGGGATTTTTAGTGTGTTTTTTTAACCTTCCATCATAGAATCAATACTGTATATTGATTCCAAGGCAGATGACTGTTAACAGCTAGGCAATGGCGATTAAGTGACTTGTCCAGGGTCACACAGCTACACTTGAACCCAGGACTTCCTGTCTCTAGGCCTGGTTCTCAAACCACTGAACACCTAGCTGCCCCCTGAGATCTTTATTATTGTTGCTCATCAGTTCCATGTAGTATGCCTTGGACAAATCAGCCAGTTGACATCAATTAGCTTTTATAAGCGAGAATTTATATGAGATTTTATATGAGAAGATATTAAGAAGTACAAAAATTACAAAACATTCTTGAAAACAAAGGTGCACTTTTCCCTCTGCACATACCTATTCCTTGGCAAGAATGGGATCAAACTTAAAACACAAATGTAGTGAGGCATAAATTAGAGAACAAATGGGGCCAAGGGAAAACTTTCAATTACGGAGTCCTTTTTTCTAGTTGAGGAGTCCCCATCAAGTAACTTCAGTGCAAAGCATCTCTAAATGATAAATCCCTCCCTTACTCAATTAGCATTGCATTGTTCAATTCAATGCATTGTTGGACTGGGTCAAGGCAGACTGGTGGCTCCTCACTGGACTAAGTTGCTTAGTGCCACCAGCTCTTCTCTTCCAGAAAGGCTAGCCTTGATTGAGTGGAGTTATCTCCCACCCCCACCCCCCAATGGGGACTGTCAGGTATTTATTCTCCTATGATACCTTTTCTGATTCCTGTGTTGCTATAATATGGATAAATGGATTTCTCTGCTATTCTCTTTGGCATAGGCATTTTGTGGGAAAAGAGTCATCTTGGAAATATAATTTAGGATCCTTCTTCCTCTCAAAGTAATCAAAAGTTAAATAAAAGCTGATCATATCTCCTAGCCTAACAATATAATTCTAGCTTGGGAGCCCCCCTCTCTGAGGAGAGCAGTGTGGCCTCCAGCCCCATCTTCTTGCTTTCCATTCTGGCAGGAATCAGTCTTCTTTGGAGAAAAGTAGGGGGGGGGGCCAAAGGTAGAGATGTCTACACTGCCTCTCTTCAAGGCACCCAACATGTGAGTCCCTCTCTATACATGGGGCCCACTCTTATACTTGGCCTTTGAAAGTGAGTTTCTGTTGGCCCTGTAGGGGACAGTGGGCAGGTTGCTACATCAGACAAACTAAGAATCCTTTGCTGAGCAGCCATTGTCTTGTGGAGCAGTCATTGGAAAGTGGATTCCTGGGTTCTCATGCTAGAGAATTTGTGTTTGCCATTTTGATACAGGAAAAAGAGAAAGATTCATGAGTGGGCCCAAGGCTCCTTGTATTATTGGCAATTACAACCCCTGCTAACTACTGTGGTTAATATAAGTGTCAAGATAGCCGACATTAGACTGTGAGTGATGATAGTAGCCATGACTTGAACCAGCATTTGTGAGAATGAGGACCTATGGAGCAACTATTAGTATAAGTGACTGGATGAGGGGGGCAGCTGGGTAGCTCAGTGGATTGAGAGCCAGACTTAGAGATGGGAGGCCCTGGGTTCAAATTTGACCTCAGAAACTTCCTAGCTGTGTGACCCTGGGCAAGTCACTTGACCCCCATTGCCTAGCCCTTACCACTCTTCTACCTTGGAACCAATACACAGTATTGATTCTAAGATGGAAGGTGAGGATTTAAAAAAAAAGAAGTGACTGAATGAGACCAGGAGCAGAAGTAGAGGACTCAGTTGAGTTGGGAGTTCACCCTGCCAGGGTGCCAGCTATTGTGAAACTCAGAAGAGTAATTACAAGGCAGGGACACCAACCTCTCTCCTGTGCTGCCCTTGCCTTCCTGTCTAAACTCCAATGTCCACGGGAGGAATGCATTCCCCCTCCCTCCTTCCTGGCTCCCATTCCCATCCACATACCCATGAGCACATACTTTCCCCCTTTGATTCTGCTACATGAGCTCTGGTGTTTTTTATCTTTTCCAGGAACCAAAGAGCTGAATGAAAGTCTGGTTGAGAGCAACACTTCATAGAGGAACATTTAACTAATTTTCTTTCATATTTTGCAACCATAGTTCATATAATTCCTCTGATTAAATTTAGAACTTGGTCAGCAATTACAAAAAACTTATGGGAGCTTATGGGAAGGATGGTGTTCTGAGCATGTGTAAGCCCAGTGCCCTCTGGTGGCAAGTGGTGGTTTGTAGGAATGAATGCTCATGAATATGAACCAAGGCCTGATGGGACCCCCTTGGGTCAAGGCTCAAGTAGAGCATCTCATGATGGACAACCTACATATTGAGCTCTATTAGATTAATAAATGATACCCTTGTTGTCTTGTAGATTTCAGGAAAGCCTACAGGGGAAAGGAGTGGGTTAATATTTTTCCTAATATATCTATCTCCTGTCACATGGTGGTACACAGCAAATGTCACATGGGCCTACCTCTGGCCTATAAATATGATAGCATAGAACCCAACTTAGAAGTACTAAATCAATGTTTATTGAATAATGATTAGATAAACACAAGATGCAGGTAGTTCTTCAGGGTTCCTAAATTCGGAATCAAAATGTAATAGACTTTTCTACTAGCAGCAATGCAATGATCCAGGAAAATTCTGAGGGACTTATGAGAAAGAATGCTATCCACATCCAGAGAAAGAACTGTGGAAGTAGAAACACAGAAGAAAAACATATGATTTATCACTTATTATATACATATATATATATAATATTAACATATTATATATTATTTATCACTTATATGGGTATGGGATTTGGGTTTTTATTTTTTAAAAAATATTATTACAAAAATGAATAGTATAGAAACAGGTATTGAGTGATAATATATGTATAACCCAGTGGAATTGCTTGTCAACTCCAGGAGGGGGGAGGGAAGAGGGGAAGGAGAGAATATGAATCATATGACTATGGAAAAATACTTAAAAATAAGTAAATTTTAAAAAATAAGGTAGGGATCAAGAGATATCAATGTTTATTGAAACATTCTGGGCTTGCTATGTTCCAGGTACTGGGCTCTCAAAGGATGTCAGAGGAGTGGGGAAAAGGAAGAGGTTACAGGTCGGGGCTTGGGCTGAAGGGGAGAATGGGAAAAGCAGACCATGTCATAGCTGAGATTCCCAAGGTGCTTTCCCAGTCATCAATTGTTCTCTGGGAGCAAGATGTTATTTACACAGACCTGTATATATCATAAGGGAGAAAGAAGGTACCTAGGAATAGCTAGGATTTATTTCACAGGGGAAATAGGATTACCAAGCACTGTGGGGTAGCAGGATGTTGTTGGGCAGTAGCCCACATAGTCAGCTAGAATATGTTCTTTTGTTTCATGCATAATTTAAGGCTTTGCACAGGTGACATCCAGAATATCCTCTTCCCTCTATCTTTATATAAAACCATTCCATGATAATACATGTATAACCCAGTGGAATTGCTTGTCAACTCCTGGAGCTGGGAGGGAAGAGGGGAAGGAGAGAATATTAATCATGTAACCTTGTGTATATTTTTTATAAAATCCAAGATTTAAAATTTTTGTTTGAGAAAATATTTCAGGAAAAGAAGCTTGCTTACTCCTTGAATCAAGAAAGTGAACTGTTTGGAGAAAGTGCCATAAAGAAACCTCCACTGCATCATAAGATCAAGAATGAACTTTGGGTTGTAGTGAAATTGAACTCTGTGTGTGTGTGTGTGTGTGTGTGTGTGTGTGTGTGTGTGTGTGTGTTTGTGTAGGGGGGGGTATTAAATGCATTTATTTTGAATGTAAACTCTCATGTCAAAGGGGACTGCCTTCTAATTGCCTTTTAATCAATGTGCCTAGCAAACATTGGTTTTGCTCTCTCTCTCTCTCTCCTATTTCCCTCTTATCTCTAATTATTGTAGTTTTCTCTTAGAAAGTACAATATTGTATGCACCTTTAGTTAGGAGACCTTTAGAGGTATGACACACTCTTGTGTGTGAATCTTAAAATTTCTCAGACTTGTGAATCTTAAAAAAATTCTCAGACTCTACCTTAGAACATTTGGTTAGGACGATTCCCTATTTTAAAACAATGAAGGGACTTTGGTCAGGAATGTGGGAACTCTAACATTACTCCACCCATACTTAGGCATACTTTAGGGGAAGATAAAGTTGTAAACTCCTGATTGAACAATGAAAAGTCCCCAACCCATACTTAAAGTGAAGCAAGAACCCTTAAGCTAGGTCTATTTTTAGATCTAATACAAAGGGGTGCTAAGTACCTATGAAGATCAAATTAATCAGGCAACTTGCAAAGGATAAGATTAGTTTACTCAGGTGTGAATTACTCAAAAGTTTTAGTTTACTCAGGTGTGAATTAAGAATGGTCAGCCCTTTGGAAAACATCTACTGTGATTGGTAGACGTAGAAACTTAGGGGAGGTGACATAGGAGAAAATTCTCTTTAAAAGGAGGTCAGAAAGGCCTCTGAGGTTAGTTCAGCTTAGGAAGCTGAATTGTAGGGGTTGGTGGCAGAACTTAGTTGAGCTGAGGAGCTGAACTGGAGGGTCTCTCTGAACACTAGAGTTTTGCTTGGAAGGATCTTGTGGTGAGTGATAAAAGACTGACTAGTCTCTCTTAAGGCTCAGGCCTGGGCCATTTTGGCCTAGGCCCTTCATACTATATTTCTCTTATTCTCTCTCCTCTTTCCTTAATTCCTTATTTGTATTCATTAAAATCTCCATAAAAACCCAGCTGACTTGGGTATTTCATATTTGGGAATTTTCCCATGGCGACCACTTTATTTTTAATATAAAACCAAGACACTAAAAATTATCTTTACAGTTTTGGCAATTCAAAGTCTTGAAACCCATATTTTCGCAGTCACAGTTTATGGCAACCACTCTTTTAATTGTAACAATAGTTATGTTTAAATGATCCATTGGGAGGGAGCACCTGGGTAGCTCAGTGGATTGAGACAGGAGGTCTTAGGTTCAAATCTGACCTCAGACACTTCCCAACTCTGTGACCCTGGGCAAGTCACTTAACCCCCATTGCCTAACTCTTACCACTATTCTGCCTTGGAACCAATACATAGTATTAATTCCAAGATGGAAGGTAAGGGTTTAAAAAAAAAAAAGTTCCATTGGTGAGCCTACTCTCCAAAAGGATCATAGGGGTATTGTGTAATTAGAATCTCTTACCCTAAAAAATACAGTTCCCAGAACCCCACTCTACTCACATTACCTGATGTAGGGAGGATATAAATTTGTTATAGCCCCTCCTCTCACTCTCTTCTCTTCCTGTTGTGGTTTTGGTGGAGCAGGCTTTTTAAACAGGCAAGGAGAACTTAGCCACATGGTCTTAATTTTGTTAAATAATTAGGTTTTTTTAACTTCTATTTCTTTTTTATTCCTTCTACTTCAAGTGATTATTAATAAACTCTATAAAATATAATTCTTGGAGTGTTGGATATTAGTTTAAGGCCTATACTTGGAAAACTTATGTGTACATTTATTACTGGAACAAAAAAAAACACTCACACTCAGGCCAGAGGACCTGGTACCTACCTCCTTAGATCTGAGAGTGTATCATCAAAAGTATATGTGAATTTTTTGTAATGAATCATTTCAGTTTCACTTGATCTTAGATGATTGGCTGTGAGCAGATTTGATTGATAAAGGATTTTGAGAAGTGATAGCTAAAGGGGTGGAAGGGAGGTTAACCTCCAAGATTAGACCTATTCTCCCCCAGCCTAGGGTTTGATGGTTCCTAGGCCAGAGGTTATTGCCCTTTGGAACCAAGAAGGAAGAAGCTCAAACTTATAGGATTGTATACACATTGTTGCTGTGGAGAAGGAAAGGAAGGCTTCCCTTTCTATGTCTAGGTCTATATCTTGTTTCTACATAATTTTAAATAGACTGTCAGTTTTTTGAGAGCAGTTACTGCTGAATTTTTTCCTTTTGCATTCCCAGAAGCCTGGCACACAGTGTAGGGCATAATGGATGCTTCTTGACTTCTTAAAGAAAAGTCTTGCTGGGGGCAGCTCGGGGCTCAGTGGATTGAGAGCCAGACCTGGAGATGGAGAGTTCTGGGTTCAAATCTGACATCAGACACTTCCTAGCTATGTGACCCTGGGCAAGTCACTCAACCTCCATTGCCTAGCCCTTACCACTCTTCTGCCTTGGAATCAATATTGATTCCAAGGCAAGGTAAGGGTTTAAAAAAAGAAAATAAAAGAAAGGTCTTGCCACTCACCTAGCAACATAACAAAAGTCAGCACTGCCAACAGTTATCCTTGGTCTGTATTCAGCATCCCAGTCCTTATGAGCTAAGAAAACCCACTTAAAAAAAAATAATTCCCTTCTTGCGCACCATCTCAGCACCTAGATTTTGGAGCCACCCAAGCACACCAAACTTCTTATAGTTCTCTTTTTCCTACTTTCCTGCACCAGATATGTTCAGGCATTCTCCAATCAACGTGCCCCGTCTTTTTTCCAGCTTTTGTTGTAATTGGCCCCATTTCCCAGAGCTGGCGGGAGCTGCCCCCTGGCTTCATATCCACATGTTCCTGTGCCACCAAATCCAGGAAGCCCAGCTAGGGAGTGAGTTGCCCCACCCTGCCAAAGGGAACCAACTCTGGGAAATCACTGGCGAAAAGACTACATTTCCCTGGCGGCCTTGCGTGCAGGGCCTTGGGCGCCAATTGGCGAAAGTGTGGAGTGAAGGGTTTGGTGACCAGTGAATTCCTTGGGCGGTTCCTGTAGGAGCCAATGAACAGAAAGGAACGGGGCTTGCCGCAATTGCCCGGCTTTCTGGACCCGAGAACTGAGGTGGCAGCAGCATGAGAAGGGTCCGTGGTATCGGAGACCGCCGGGGAAGCCGGAATCCAGGTGGGACCGGAGCCAAGGCCAGCGAGGGGAAACTGACATCGCAGCACGCCCAGGGCCTCAAGAGTAAGCCGAGCGCTGGTGAGTGAGGGGCTGGGAGGGGGGCCGCGGGACGGGACGGGTGGAAGGAGGAGGTGACTGGGAGGAAAAATCCAATGGAAAGACTAGCAGTATGGAATCTGACCAATAGCAATAGGACTATTCTTCCTAGGAAGACCGTCCTGTGAAGGCAGGAAAGACTGGGGGACGACTGGAGAAGGAGTCAGGGCAAGGGGGGCGGAGCTTGTTGGGAACCTGTCGGATGTGGGTGTATCGTGTAATTAGTTCCATTTAATTTAACTAGTATTCAGCGCCTACTAAGTGCCTGGCACGTGCTATCCCCTGAGGGTGCAGAGATTAAAAAAAAAAATTCTCCACTATCCCTGCGCCCTAGGAGTTTAGATATCTTCCTGGTATTGATCGATTGAAAGAACTGATCAGTAAAAACGAATTGTGTACCAAGTATTTAGAAATGAATTGGGGAGGGAGGATAATCCTAGGCCTCGGATAGGAAGGACACTGGAGCTGAGCCCTGGAGGGAGGACTGAGAGCATTCTAAGATTGAGGGACTACCCTGGGATGAGCTCTGTGCTAGAGTGAACTGTTAGGGGACAGACCCAGAGCTCAAGGGTTCTTAACTTTTTTTTTTTTTTAATTAATATTGAGAACTATTTCAATATAACTTTGTTCCTTTATAACCCTGTTTTTCATTTTATACAATTAAAAACTTTCGTCTGAGGAGGTTGCACTATCTTGGACACCAGCATAAAAAGGCAAAGAGATTCATGACAGAAAAAGTGTAAGAACTTCTGGAATAGAGTACAGTCTGTGCAATGATTGAAGGTGGGAGGCTTTTGAGGATAATTTCAGTGAAGACTGAGCTTATTATAAGGAAGAGGACCAGGGAAGTATCCACTGCTGAATTGGAGAGGATTGACCTTCTTAAGGAAGGCTTCTAAAGCCTGTCTTCTTCTAAGGCTCTGTTCAAGGGTTACCTCCTATCTGAGGCTTTCCTGTATTCTCTTCCCTTTTCAATTCATTTGTATTTACTTGGCAGTTTGTTGATCTTCTCTAAGCTTAGAAGGTGTCAGGCTAGAGGAAAATTTATTCAGTTAAACAGTTTTATCTTGAAGGGTATGGGGAGGTGGCATCTATCTGTTCATCTGAAAGCTCTAACCCCATGAATCTGAGGAGAAAAAGCCCTCTGTCAATCCTCTGGGAGCTCACAAACTTATTTAGTGAATTTCAGAGTAAAAAATGAAAAATTCTTGGAGAAGATAGGATGGTGAGTACATAAAGAAGTGGGTCTGGGGAATTTTAGGAGTCTGGTAGCTATTTTCTGGACTTCATGGGGATTTTGGCTCTTGTCCCTGCAGAATCCTGGAGAAGGCAGAAGCTGTTGCAGATTCATGAAGCCCTGAGCCAGGATCCAGTAGATGTGGAGTTTCTTCGAATGGCTGCCCAGAGTCGAGGGGGCCTACTTAGCGACCAGGTCCGGAGAAAGGTCTGGCCCCGGCTTCTGGGCCTTAGCCCCTATGACCTGCCACCCCATCCAGGTGTGAGGGCAAGGGTGTGAAGGGGAGACTGGGAGAGAAATGAGAGGGAAATAGGGATGAGCACTAGCTTATTCCCCAATCCTTCATTACCTTTCATTTCTATCCTCACATGTCTGTAACTTCTATGGGGAACAATGGGAATCTCTGGGCATAGAGACAAGCAGAATTTCAGTGCTCCAAGGCATTTGAAGAATCCTCTTGTCCAACCTATTCTCTAACTTATACCTGAGCAGGTGTCTTTGGGATTTAGTTTCTTGTTTGTAAAATCAGAAAGTTGATCTAGATGAACTATAAAATGAGACCAGAATATTATAATGAAAAAAGCCCTAGATTTAAAGATGGAGGACAGAATTCAGATCCTAGTGCTGATGACTTATTCAGCTTCTTGGGAAAAGTCATTTAACCTTTCTGGACCTCACAGCCCTCATCTGTTAAATGAAGGGGTTATATTAGATGACCTCCAAGTTCCCTTGTAGCTCTACATCTGTAATCCTATGATCTCCAGCCAGATGTAGAGCTCTACATCTGTAATCATATGATCTCCAGTAGTCATCCAACCTTTGTTTGACGTTCTCCTGTGATCTCCAGTGATAGAGAACTCCTTATCTCCAAATATAAAGCATTCCACTTTAGGCAGCTTAAATTATTGTAAAATTCTTTCTTGCTATTGAATAAAAAATTTGCCTTTCTGCATCTTCCAGCCCCTTTGTCTAGTTTTACACTGTGGAGACACTGCATAGAGTACTAGAAAGTTTTTAAAAATTCTAGGTCCTACCATTTCTATGTCCTAGCTATTTGACTTTGAACCTTTTGAGGCTTGGTTTCCTCATCTGTAAAATGGTTATTAGAAAAAAAATCTATGGCAAGAAAAAGCACAGTATAAGAGGAAGCTTGAGTTCAAGCCTAACCTCTGTCTTTCAGAGGCTTTAAAACTAAATTATACAAAAATTGCTGATCTCCATCAATGGAAGCAGTTTCCTTTTATGCTAGTAGTTCTTTGTAGAAAGGAAGGAAGAAAATAAGTTGCAAGCATCTACTATGGGCCAGGCACCATGCAAACTATTTTAGAAATATCTCATTTGATCCTCACAACAGCCCTGGGAGGTAGGTGCTATTATTATCTCCCTTTTACAATTGAGGAAAATGAGACAGAGAGAGCTCAGGTGATTTTCCTAGGGTCACAAAGCTATTCAGTGTTTGAGGCAGTATTTGAACTAATGTCTTCCTGACTCTAGTTTCAGTACTCTTTTCACTGAACCACATCTAGCTGCAGAGTGAAATTACAGGTCCGGATGTGTATGGGGTGTGTGTGTGTGTTTGTCTGGACTTGTGATTTCTAGAGATGGATGGACAGACAGACAAATAGTATGTTAAGATAAAACGAAATAATGCATATGAAGTGCTTTCCAAACCTTAAAAAGTTCTAAGCAAATATCAGTTGTCATTGTTAGTATTACTGCAAACCAGTATTTTTTAATGGCATTATCCAAGGGAAAAGGAATTAGACTTTTTCTGCAAACCTCCAGAACCTCTAAAGCCCTGAGCTCACACATAGATTGTGTTCAGTCACCAAGTTCAGCCCAGTATAGTACCATCTTCCTGTCTCTACCCAGAGTCTACTCTGGGAAGTCTTAAAATAGTGATTCGAGCTAAAGAGATGGTGATTTGTGTGTGGGGCGTGGGGGTGGGGGAGTGTTTTAGCTGCCCAAGTCCAGAGTTTGGGGGCCAGGTTACATTATCCTTTGGAGTCCAGCAGAAAAAGTCTAAATACCTCTTCCCTATGACAGCACTACAACTAAAGATCACAGACTTGGAATCCCAAGACCTGGGGTTTCTGATTTTAGCTACCTGTGTGACATAAGGCAAGAGACCCTTCTTGGTGTCCTCATTTTTGAATTCTGTAAAATGAGGAAAGTGAGGGTCTTGGACATGTTGATTGTGAAGGCCTGATGCCTGCTCCAAATCCTATGATTTTTTTTTTAAATACTTGAAGAAATGATTAGGTCATTGGCTTCTTCTCCTTGACCTACTCCTTCTATGGCATGGACTCAAGTCTGCTGATCAGCTGAGAGTATCTGGGAGAGCCGAGGGTGGGTGGGAATGAGTTGAAGTCTTGGGGCCTTGGAGGAAGGAATGCTTCTGATCCTGAATTCCTGCTTGCTTGTCTTTCTCTTCCCACAGGCCGAAGCCCCCTCCAGGACCACAGAGACTATCACCAGGTGCAAATGGATGTGGAGCGCTCCCTGGCCCACTTTCCCCGAGGTGAGGTGCCTAGCATGGGCTGGACAGGGAGGGGAGGGGACAAAGAGGGCAGCCAAGGGTGAGTGAGGAATTGGCTTCAGGGAGATAGGATGGTGTGATAGAAAGAACACTTAATTTGGAGTCCAATAGTCCTGGATTCAAGTCTTTTTTAGGATTCCTGTGGCCTTCCTCAAGTCGTTTTACCTTACTTTTCTCATTTGTAAAATGAAGGGTTTGGATGAGATGGTCTCTAAGGTCCCTTCCATCTCTCAGTTCTGTGGGGGAGGGAACCTGGAGAAGGCAGAGAGGGACAAGGAGAGTGAAGTGACAGTAGCTTCTCCTCCCCTTCTGCCTGGGCAGGGATGCGCCCAGAGCAGCGGGCAGTGCTGCAGGAGCAGCTGGTGGCTGTGATCCTGGCTGTCCTGAGCGCCCGGCCAGAGCTGCACTATTACCAGGGCTACCATGAAGTGGCATTGGCTCTGCTGCTGGTGCTGGGGCCCCGTAAAGCGGCTGCCCTGCTGGACCAACTCTCCATGCACCACCTCAGGTACCCAGGGAATAAGGGGCATGCAGTGACCCACATCACCTCAGTAGCTAGGGCCTGGGAGTGGGGGGAGTATTCAGGCCTGGGGAGTAGTTCTTCTTGAATCAGCCTAATGGGCTTAGGGCATGAAGGGACACAGAGCTGCTCCCCTGATACCCTCTCAGAGGAGCTGGAGGGAGGCATCACTTGGGCAGCTGACCTCTAATGCCTGGGACACCTATCAGGGACTTCATGGATCCGACAATGGATAACACCTGGCACATCCTGAACTACCTGCTGCCTCTGCTGGCCCGGGAGAGTCCTCAGTTACACAGCTTTATGGAGAGGTAGTGAGCCCTAAGGCCAGAGGGAAGGGAATCTGAGGCTAGAACCCTATGGGCAGGGCCAAACATGAGCCCGGGAACTGTGGGGAGGTGGTCAAGGGACCCAGGCAGTGGCCCGAAGGCTGTGCAGGAGAGAGAGGGAGGGTATTATCAGGAAAGTGGGACGGACCCAGCAGGGTGAGAAGGTGCTCAGCCTGAGGCCCCAGTCTGTTGTGCCAGGGCCGAGGTGGGTACAGTATTTGCCTTAAGCTGGCTGCTGACCTGGTTTGGCCATGTGCTACCTGAGCCCACCCACGTGCTGCGCCTCATGGACTTCTTCCTAGCTTCTCATCCACTCATGCCTGTCTACGTGGCCGCTGCGGTATGGACTGGTCAGGGCTGGTAGGGCTGGGGATGAGGGAGGGCTGGGATCAGAGTTGTACCCTAATCGTTTTCTAGGTGGTTCTAGGTGGTGGGGTGGAATCTATTGGGGGCTGGCTTTGATCCTGGAGGTCCTGGTGGGGAAAGAAGGGTCCTGGGGCCTTGCTCTGATCTATGCTTCTACCTGTTCCCAGGTAGTTCTGCACCGGGAGCCAGAGGTCCTAGCAGGGCCCTGTAACATGCCGAGCCTGCACCAGCTGCTATCTCGCCTGCCTCAGCCCCTGCCCACTGAGTCCCTCCTGGCCCAGGCCCTGAACCTCTTTACCCAACACCCTCATTCCCAGCTGGCCCAGGAGGTTGCCATGAGGACCCATAGCAGGTGACTTATTGTATGCGGGGCACTAGGGCTTGTGGGAGATCCCATGGAGAAGGGGAGATTACCGGGCTTTTGGTAGGTGGTGAGATGCCAGGGTGGGTCCTTGAGGAAATGGATTGAGAAGGAGACCCGGTCAGAAAATGTTCCATAATCCAGACTCAGGATGTATCACTGATTTTCCCCACCTCACCCCCCTTCTCCAGCTTATCCATCGAGGGCTCCTTCACAGCTCTACAAGTAGCCTCAGCACACCAGCGACCTGACTGGGTCCTACAGAAGCAGCGACAGCAGGCAGGGTGCCAGAAGCCCTTAGGGAGTCAAGGTGGGCCCAGCACCCTGGTGAAGGCAGCCGTATGGGGTCTCTCAGCGACATTAGGGGCAGCAGCCCTGGCTGTAACACAGACTGCCCTGGGCTGGAGCCCTGAACTTCTGTGGAAGATCTTCTAGATAGACACATGAACCATTGTGACCTTAGTTGGCCCCCAACCAGTGGACTGGCCATCGTTGGACTGAGCACAGCTCAGATAGCCATGACTGGACTGACCAATCATAATAGCACTGGTAACAGTGGCCAGTTGGACAGAGGACCTGAAGAGATGGCCAGGAAAGGAAGGTTAGACACTCCCTCCTCCCACCTCCCATCTCCTACTCCCCAGAGGGATAGAAGCCTTGGAGAGGGTTCCTCTGAGAACACCGTGCTGGGGGACTGGGCACAGAATAGAGGAGACCTGTCTGGGCCAGTCTCTTGCCTCCCCCAGGGCAAAGGTGAGCCATCATGGTTTTGTACTTGGACCAATAAATTCAGAGCTGCCTGGCTCCTGGGGAGTAAGTACATCCTCATCTCTATCACTAGGCCAAGCCAACACAGACAGGCTAGGAGGGGGAGTTTATCAGTAAACTGTGTGTCCCCTCCAGCTCCTAGAAGCCTGCTCTGCTGCTGCCTCCACATGGTTGGTTCAGGGAGAACAGCTGGGCACAGGAATCATTTCACCTAACTTTTCTACTCCTCCTTGAGGCCTGGTATTTGAGATGAAATGATCACAGACAGAAAGAGAAAGACAGTCAAACATACAGACAGACTGAGGAAAAAAGAGACTAAAAGAGGTCTGACAAACTGAGGTGCAAGTAGACAGATTCAGAGAGAGAGAGAGAGAGAGAGAGAGAGAGAGACTCAGCATCCTAGGAGGTATGCTGCCAAATAGACAGAAAAAGAATGGACCCAGAGATAAAGGCAAATAGAAGGGGAGGGAGAGACAGAGACCCAGACTCCAGAAGAAAGGTGAGACACTAGAATGCCACTGTAGTTTAGAAGATGAAACCCAGACAGGCCCTTTAGCTGCCTTCCCTCTCATAAGACCTCCTATTCCTCAGGGTAGGGGGCCCCAGTGTTTGAACACCACCAGATCACAGGAAATTAAGTCTCAGGAACAGAAGCAATTCTATCAAGAGTCGCGTTTATTCTCCTCTTGGAGGTGCGGTGCTCCGGGGAGCTGGTGCTATTGTGCTTAGGAAGGAGGTCTGTCCGTCCGTCCGTCTGTCCGGCCGGCCCCGAGCCCCCCGGGCCGCAGCCCCAAAAGCGGGGCATGAGGAGTCAGGCGGAGGGGAGGAGGGGGACGGCCCACGTAAAAATCCCAGCCTGTCGGGGCAGGGCAGGGGAGTATGTACAAGGAAGGGGGAAGGGAAGGGAGTCATGTGCTGCAGAGGGAAACAGGGGGAGGGCACAGCTGCCCTGTCCCCTCTCAGCCCTAGCTCTCCCACTCACGCTGGGTGGCCCCGGGGCCTGTTGCAGTCAGTACAAAAACAGAGGTGCTACCTATACACGTTCCTTCTACCTGAATTCGCTAAGGTGGGATATTGTGCTGATTCAGAGATGGGGACTTGGGGAGGGAAGAGAAGGAGGGACCCATGGCTTTCCACGGTAGGAAGGGGGGGGCAAGGCATTGGGGAAAGGGGGTCCCTGGCCTGGCCCAGCGGCTGTGAGACCTGCTCACTGCTTAGGTAAGTAGGTAGACCAATGTGTGTGCAAGCACAGAGGAGGAACACAGGGGAGGTAGGGAGGGGCCCAGAGAGGTCCTGATGTGTGTGTGTGTGTGTGTGTGTGCGTGTGCGTCCGCGCGCGTGCATGCATATACCAAGTGACTGTTTGCCAAGAGACCCGTGCCACTGTGTGTTGTGTGTATGTATATGACTGTGGTAGTGTTCCTGGGCATGTTTGTGTGTGTTTGTGTATGTTCCTGTGTTCCATGTACAGCTGTGTTGGTGTGCCTCTGTGTGGCTTGTCTGGGTGTCATGCAGGCTGGAAGACTATCTGGCTGTGCTTGAATATGTAAAGTGGATGTATAGCCTCCTTGCTATGTGTCATTGTGATGGAATGAGATTGGAAGCTCCTTGAGGGCAAGGACCATATCTTAGCTTCTTTTTATGTCTCCTTTAGTAGCTAATGCAGGCTTAGGCTAGGTGAATGTTCTATGAAGATGATAGAATCTCTGAGCTGAGAGAGCCGCAGCTGACGTGGAGTGAACACTGGATCTTGGAGGAGGTGGTCTAGTGAATCCCACCTCCAGCACATACTATCTGTGTGAGTTTCCTCATTTGTAGAATGAGTAGAATACTTGCAGTACCTACTCCACAGGGGTATGATGAGGAATAAACAAGTAAGACAATGTATGGATGTCAAATACTTTGTAAACCATAAAATGTTCTAGAAACATCGGCTCCAATTAGCCCAGCCTGAACATGAGCTGGAATCCTCTCTATAATTAACTCTAGCAAATGCATCCAGACTCCTGATTGAAGACTTTCAGTGACAGGGAGTTCACTTCCTCACAGGGCAGCCATTCCCCTTTAGGACAGTTCCAATCTTTAGAAATGGCCTTTTCCCTCACATCAAGGGGACATCTGCCTCTCTGTGATATATCAACTCCTTTCCTCCCAATTCTGCCCTCTGGAGCCAAGCACCAGTTGAGTAAATGAATGAATGTGTATGCATATCTACCACCATGTATCTGTGCCTATGTACATGGTAGTAATTGGGGGAGAGGATTGTGATGGGGGGGGGGTGGGCAGGGGAGAATGCTGTGATTGTGTTCTGCTATACAATTGTATCCCTGGGTGCATCATGTAGTGATGGGTGAACCTAAGGCAGAGGAGCGGAGGTCTCTGCACTTCCCCAAACCCTCCTCCTGGGGTTCCTAGAGTTGGAAACCTCATCTCTCAAAGAAGTTGAGGTGGTGGCTATATGTATGACAGTGTGTGTGAGGGAGTCAAATCTGTGTTAGTGTTTATTTCTGAGTATTTCTATTTTTCCATACATTTTTTTCTAGTCCTACTGTCTGCGTGCCTCTATGTCCATCCAGATCTCCATACAGCTCAGTGTCTTGTCATTGCAGAATTTCAGGGCTGGAAGGGACCTCAATAGCCATCTAATCCAACTTGTAACTGAAAAAGGAATTCTTGTCCTCAATCTGGTTTTAGTGTCAAAGGATCACAGTACATCAGAGCTAGAAGGGTCCTTTTTCACCATCTAGTACAAGCCTCTCGTTTTACAGGGGAAAAAAACAGAAGCCCAGTTGCTCAAGGTCATACCTAGGAGTGACAGGATTGGAACTATAGCCAGCCCAGTTCTCCTGATTTGCTGTACTTTTTCCACCACACAATACACTGCCTTGAGTACCTCAGTGTGGAGTAGGAAAGCTGTTGCCAAATCATTCCCCCCCCCCCCCCCCTTCATCTTTTGGTGATTCTCTTCTGCATCTTACTCAGTGTCTCTTCACTTCAGGCAGGGGTGTTCCCCCATCCTTGAAATTCTCAAACCTCTCTTTTCAATCTTACTATTTGTGCCCCAATATTCTAATTAGAAAAGAGGAAGAAACAGATGCATTATCCTCTCCTAGACTACAAGCTCTGTGAGGGTAGATACATCATTCTCCAACACAGTGTACCAGAGAAGTTTAGCTGTTAAGTGGTATTTTGTTTCCCTTTGTGCCTCTTGCTTTATTTTCTCGAGCCTCCTTATTTCTGTCCCCTTGTCTGGCTTTCCATCCGATTTTATTGGTCTCATTGCCTCCTTGTTCCGCTCTCCTTGCGACCATGTCCATTTCTGTCTCCTTGTCTTCGTGTGTGTGTGTGTGTTTGTGTGTGTGTGTGTGCGCGTGCGCGTGTGTGTGTGCGCGCGTCCTCCGCCTCTCTCCCCAATCTGGGGTCTGTCCCTTGGTGGTCGCCTCCCCCGCCGCCGCCGGGCCAGCCGAAGGGGCCTTGGTTGGGAGCCAGGGCAAGGGATTATTGGATGGGTGGGATGGGTAGAGAAAGTCTGCGCGTATGGCCCCCGCCCACCTCGCGCAGTGTCCCTGATATCGGCGCGGGGCGGGGCCTGGGGCGGGCTTGGGGGGAGAGGGAAGTGGGGGGGTACCTGATTCTCTGTAACACTAGAGGCGGCGGCAGCTTCGCATGCAGTGCGCATTATTGCTCTATAGTCGGTATCGGACTATCTAAGGGGAGGGAGGGGGGTAAAGAAGGAAGGGAAAGGAGCGGGGGCGGGGCAGCCCCAGGGAAGGGAGGGCGGGGCTGCATGCAGTGACGTCACAACGGCGGCGGCCAATGGGGTGGGGCCCTGGGGGGGCGGGGTCGCCGCCGAGGCTTTGGCATAGACGGGCAAAAATTGGCAACTGAGTGGGAGGAGAGAAGGGCGGAACGTGAATGGAGTTTCTGGGGGTGGGGAGGAATCTGTATGTAAGGAGGTATGGGTGGAGCTCCGATGAAGGACAGAGCTGACGGGGGCGGAGCTCCGAGATTGGAGTAGGGACCTGGGAAAGAGTGGAGCATGTGGGGAGGATTTTTAAGAGGGGCGGAGCTCCGATGACGAGGGATGCATGTGGGGGAGAAGAGCTGCCAGAGGGGCGGAGCTCCGAGGAAGCGGAGTTGGGGGGGGGGGCGCCTATTCTAGGAGGAGGGGGCAAGAAAGTTTTAGCAGGAACTTTCTCGCAGAAAAGCCCAGGGCAAGGACCGGGACAGCCCGACCCGAGTGCAATCCATTCATCAACATATAAATAACAGAAATAAATAAACCCAACGCGCTTGAGAAGCCCCCCTGAACCCCCAGGGCTTTACCCGCAAGGCGAATACTGAGAGGTGGTGGGGGAGGGGGGTGGGCGACGTGAGCGTCACTATTACAGTTTGCCCCGCCTTCCCCAGGGACATTTAATGCCTAGGGGGTTGGGGCTTGGATAGGGTGAAGGAACCCAGGGCTAGGGAAGGTCGGATAAGTCCATGCGATCCGATATGCGTCATTATTATTCGTTAAGGGGAGCAGGGACTGGGGGCCCAGGTAGCTGGACCGGAAGAGTTCGGATTTGGCGGGCGGAGGCAGGGCAGAGGTGAAGGAAGGGGAGGGCGGGGTCCGAACTGGCCCCTTCCAGGTCTGAGCTAGAGAGATGAGGGGAGGGGTCTTCCCAGTCCTCATCTCCCTGCGTCCCAATCCCCAGAGAACTGTGGGGAAATTGCCCTCTTGCCAGCCCCTCGTCCTCCCTGGGGCTCCACAAAGGAGGAGGCTGGACCCAGGGTCCTACAGTCCTCCCTGAGCCTGCAGGCAGGGGGCGGGGCGGTCCCGGGGTACTCAGCCTTGAGGAACCTGGGGCTGGGAGTCCCCTGGGGTCTAGTGGACCCTAGAAGGAGCCGCCACTCTCCCAAGTTGTGCAAGGCCCTGAGGGAGGACGAGGCCCTGTGACCCTATTGCTGGGGGAAAAGGTGGTAGGATGGGAGGTCCCTAGGCCCCAGCCTGTGAGGGATACTGATCGGAGAGGGCAGAGGCAGGGCACCGCCGCCTCAGTAGCCTATTGCTTAAAGGAGGTGGACTGCCGAACCCAACCCAGTTTCCCTATATCCCCTTCAGCCAGTAAAGGCCCAAGGTGGCTGGGGGAGGCGCTGTCTCCGAGACCCTATCACTGAGGTGGGGGTGACACTTTCCCAGCCTAGGGGACTTCAGACAGGGAAGGTTTCCCTGGGTGACCCTATTGCTGAAAGAAGTGGGGGATACCCATTCCCCAGCCTGGGGCTTCCCTTAGGAGATAGGCCAGAACCTTTCCAGGGAGACCCTATTGCTGAATAATGGCCTGTACACCTCTTACCCAGATCCTATCCCTAGCCTGCCCCAAAGTGGGAACAGAGGGACCAAGAGGTCGCCTATCAGTACCCTATTGCTGAGCAATGAGGGACTTGTCCCCTTCTCCAGCCCAGGTCTCAAAAGGGGGAACTAGGTGAGATCAAGGCAAGCCACCTTCTCTGTGGCCCTATCATCTATTAGATGGGGGAAAGGGGGATCCTTTTCCTAGACCGGTTCCTAAAGGGGGAAGAGAACAGAGACTGCATTCACCTTCCCAGGGAACCCTATTGCTGAGTAGTAGGGACAAAATCCTCCTCACCCATTTTCCCCAAATGGGGGTGGGGAAGAGGAGAGAGGTCACCTTGGGAGGTCCCCCCTCCCCAGTCAAGGGCCCTCAAGAGGGGAAACAGACATGAAGACAGAGAAGAGGTCGCCTTGGGGGGAAGAGTGCCCTCCCCAGCCTGGGGTCCAGAAGCTGGGACAGGGGCAAGGCCACCTTTCCCTTCCTCAGGGACCCTATTGCTGAATAGTGGAGGATGCTCCCTCCCTAGCCTGGAGCCCAGAAAAGGGGGCCAGAACGGAGGCCATCTTTTCCGGGGACCCTATTGCTGATCAATTGGGAACACCTCTCCCCCCACACCCTTCAGCCAGAAGCCTGGAAAAGATCAGAGGCTAAACTGCCTTCCTCTTCCCAGGGGAGGGGAGCCCTATTGCTGAGAGGACAGGTGAGGACCCCAGCTCTCTCCTCCCAGGCCCCTATTGCTGCCAGAGGAGGGAAGGGAGATGGAGCTCTGGTAACCCCCCCTTCATGCCCGAAGTGGGCTGAGAGGAGGCGGGCCGTGCACTGAGGAGGATGCCGAGGGAGGCGCAGGGCCGGGCGTAGTCGGGGGGCTTATGGTCCCTCCCCCACTTCCCTCCGCGGCTCCCCCTCCGGCGCTGCCGCCCTTGAAGCAGGCAGACTCGTAGTGTTTGTTGAGATAGGACTTGAGGGCGAAGGCCTTGTGGCAGCGCTTGCACTGGAAGTGCTTAAAGGCCGAGTGCGTCTGCATGTGCGCGCGCAAATTGGAGCGGTCAGCAAAGGCTTTACCGCAGTGCGCACAGCCGAAAGGCTTCTCACCAGTATGCGAGCGCATGTGGCCCTGCAACAGCCAGGGTCGTGAGAAGGCCTTGCCACACACACCACACTTGTGGCGCAGGTCGTGCGTGAGCAGGTGCATAGCCATGGCTGGCATGGACACGTACACCTTGCCGCACGTGGGACAGCGGCGCGCCAACTTGCTGTCCAGGCTGCGGTGCGTCTGCTTGTGCCGGCTCAGGTTAGACGACGTGGCGTACGTCTTGCCGCAGTCGCTGCACGCGTGCCGGCCAGCGCGCGCCTCGGACCCCTGTCCCGCCCCGCCTGCCTGTTGACCCCGCCCTCCGGACCCCGCCCCACTCCCGGCTCCTCCTCCTGCTCCTCCACCGCTGCTGCCGTCGGGTCCGCCTTGGGCCGAGGCTGCGCTGGCGCCCTTGCGGCGAGATCGGCCGTCGGTAATGAAAAAGGAGTCTGCAGCGTACCCCTCGCTGACAGCTGCATCACCATTGATGTAGCCTCCTGCAGCCGTGGCCAGCTCTGGTCGCGGGGTAGGCGGTGGGGCCGAAGCAGCAGGCGGGCCCAGCTCTCCGCGGACGGCCGCTGCATACATAGGCTCCTGGGACGGGCCCTTGAGCAGGGAAGCATCTGAATCTGCGGCATCGTACACGGCTGGGGCGATGTAGTCACTGAGGTATCCTGCTGGGGGCAGGGAAAAGTAGGAGGACACGAAAAGGAAGAGAGGGACACAGGGAGAGATAAGAGAGATAAAGACGAGACAGTGATATGGAAAGACAAGTAGAAACAGGTGGAGGAGGGGAGAGAAGGAGCAGTCAGAGAAAGATGGAGAGGAGGAGACAGATGGGAGAGAGAGTAAAAGGACAAGGACATAGATACAAAGATAGCAATAGGGAATGGGGAAGCAGGCAGAAGAGGAATTGTGTGGATAGTGAAACAGTGACAGAAAGGGGGCCAAGAGAATACGCAAGGACAGAGATTGTAGACACACACAGAGACCCAGGGAGTGGGGGCAGGGGGTGAGAGAACAAAGAGGAACCAGAAGCAGGAGTCACAGCGAGGTAAATGATGAAGATAGGATAAGAGGGACGAAAGAGAGCCAGAAGAGACACACAGACAAGGTGAGAGAGAGGAGAGGAGGCAAGAGAGGATGGAAAGAGATGAGAAGGGGATTGACCAAATCTAGGCCCCTCCCTTTCCCCCCATTCACTTCCCCTGGGGGGAGCAGCTGTGCGGTAATGATTCCCCCTTCAACTCATTCCCCCATCCAATCCAAGGGAGCCTCAAGGTCGGGGGAGGGGGGTGGGGAGGGTTGTGGTTGGGAGACTCCCATCTCTTCCTTCCCCCTCCTCTTCCTACTCCATCCTCTCTTCCTTTTCCTCCTCCTTTCCTCCCTCTTCCTCTTCCTTTTCTTCCCTTCCTTCTCCCTGCTCCCTTCCCCTACCTCCTCCCCCCTCCTCTTCTCTCTCTTTCTCTCTCTCCCTCCCTCCCTCTCTGGGTTCTCCCCACTTCAGCAGTTTTGCCTGATTATGCAACACACTGCAGACGGCTGCTGCCTCCTCCTCCAGGCATCAGCAGTGGCAGCTGCACAAAGCCCTGTGGTACCCCCCATCCCTGATGCCTACCCCTCCCATACCCCCCTGCCCACTGGCCTCTCCCACCCCCCACACCCTAAGGACCAGAGGGGAACTGGGGTGTTTGGGCCAAGTAAGGCTAGTGGGGGTGGGGATAAGGAGGGTGGGTGGGAAAATGGAAGAGGAGTGGCATAGTCACACTGCCACACACATGGCATCATGCAGGCCACATGCCGTGTCCCTCAGAGTCGCCCACAGAACACACAGAGATAACGTCAAGCATTGATATGGTCCCATAGCACAGCCGCACCCACAACCCCTAAGCACATGGAGTCATCCCACTCATCTTAGGTCATGATTTAGTATAGATGGCATAGGGTCAGCTGTAAACTATTAAAGACAACCAAGGAGTCACATGTACTGTCACTCACTCATATAGGGCCATTCGGATCACACATGTTCTTATAACATATAAGATCAATATCATGTTCCCTTACAGCCACATGTTCACCCACAGCAACACATACATATACAGGGTCAGATATGGTTGCACACAGATGGATATACTGTCAGAGTCAATCCTTGTCTCACACATACAGGGTAACCTGTGGTGATGCAGTCATATATATGGAACACATTCAGGGCAACACATTCAAGTCACAACAGAGGGTCACAGACATGGTCACATGCACACTCGAGGTCACACAGGGTCACACATTTGGGATTGTACAGTCACAAAACCCTACACACCTATGTTCACACACATGATCACACACATGCAGAGCCCTACACATAGTCATACAAGTAGTCTCTTCAGCACAGCCCACTCTCTCCCTGGCCTAGATCTAACAGTTGTCCTTGAACTTGTGTGCCCTCAAACAAAGAGGCATCTCTCATCTACCACAGACCCCTGCCACCTCCCAGTCCCAGATGTCCCCAACTCCCCTATCAGGCTCACAGACTCTGCTTTCCACTCTTCTGCATCTCCACACATACAGATTGAGCTTCTACAGTGATACAGTTCTTCCAGGACAACTCAGAGACATCTTTGCTCAGGCTCATCCCCTCATTCGTCTATGATTCTCTTATCTAAACATCCACAGACCCTTTCCATCCAGCTCTGGTACTAGCTTTAGCCCTACTTCATCCCCTTCTGTGTCTGTCTCCCCCATGTCCTGATGGGGAGATGTCTGGGTTGCATGTGTAACCATGTGTCTGTGTTTCTGTGCATGTCCCTACATGTTGATGTGTTTGTCCCAGCTCTGTGTGTGTGTGTGTGTGTGCCACCCCCATCCTCACCTACCAGGCCCTGGTCTCTACCTTCAGTTTCTGTTCCCCATCCCAGTGGCTTCATTCTATTCCTGTCTTTAGCCCTGTTCTGTTCTTGGTCCCCATTCCAGTCCCCTGTAACCAGGTTGCTTTCCCCCCCTTTCATCCTTCTGCAGTCTGTAGCTTGCCCCATCCTCCTTATCCTGCTGCTGTGTTTAAATGGCTAGTGCCTTTAGTCTTAGACCCCCTACACTTTGGACCCAGCTTCCCAACCCCACATCTCAGCGGCAGAATCTGTGATCTTCCCCTAACCCCTTGTAATGTGGCCTCCTTGTAGCCCTTGGCCCTGAATATCTCCCCATGACCTACCATGTTCTGCCTTTTCTAAAGTCCCTACTCCCCTATTCTAACTACCCATATCTCAGTCCCCTAGAGACCCTGGCCCTCTCTTTTAGTACCCGACAAATAGTCAAGGTTCTCCCACCATATCTCAGCATTGTAAAGACCCCATACCCTTGTTCTCTGGAGCTCCCAGAGTCCCAGCCTCATATATCTCATCACTCTCCGTTTCTGTTCCCTGGAGCTCTGACCCCCATATTCAATACCCCAACTCCTGCCCCCACCTCATATCAGTACCTATGCCGCTCACACCCTAGTCCCGGGAGCCCTGTGCCTCAACTTCCTATACCCCAGAGCCCCAAGCTCCCCATATAGTGGTCCCCTGAAACTCCCAGGTTCCCACATCCCCAGTCCTTTAGCCCCCTCACCTTTCTCTGGTAGCCGGGTTCCGAGGTCGCTTCGTGCCCGGCCATAAGGCCCCTCCAGGTCAGAAGAGGAGAACGCATCAAGTTTGACCTTTTTGACCAGGAAAGATCTGGGCATGGTTCCTGCGGGGCTGTGGGGCCTCTGCGGGGCCGGGGGACGGAGGGCGGCCCGGGCTAGGGCCTGGGCCGGGCGCGAGGGGGCTGCGGCCGCCGCGGAGCCCCCTCACCATCCGCGGGGCGGTGGCCGCGGGCCAGGCAGAGCTGGGGGCTCGTCTTCTTATACAGCGTCCAGCGGCTCCTTTCGGCCTCAGCTCCTCGCCAGGCCGCCGTGGCGTGCGCCGCCGCCTCCTCTCCTCCTCCTCCTCTTTCTCTCCTCCTCCTACTACTTCTCTCCTCTCCTTCTCTCCTCCTCCTTCTCTCCTTCTTTCCCCCTCCTTCTTTCCTCCCCTCTTTCTCCTCCTCCCGTCCCAGCCCTCGGACAGGAGTGTGTCTATGGGGGGGTCGGCTTTGCCCCCAGGTCTCCTCCCAGGCCCGGCCCCGGCCCCCCCGGGGCCCCGCCGCCGCGGCGGGCGGGCGGAGCGACGGTCCCTCAGTGGCCCCCCATAGCCCCGTGGGGCTCCGCGCGGCCGGGGCCCGGGTTGGGGCCGGGGCGGGCGGGCGCACGCTGCGCCTTTCAGCACCACGGCCAGCACCCGCTCCGAATCTCAGGCTGGGGCTGGGGCTGGGGCTGGGCCCGGGGGCTGCGGGCAGCCTGGGCTTTATTGTTCTGCCGGCGGAGCGGGCGGGGGGCTGAGGGAGGGGGCGGGGGGCGGGGGCGGGGCTCAGCGCTCGGACAGCTCCCGCCGCCCGTGATCGCCTCGGTCTGCCTCTGCCTCGGTCTCTGCCTCTGGCCGGGGCCCGGCCGCTCACTTATAAAGCTGGGAAGGGGGGGGAGGAGTAGGGGGATACGGCGGAGGCGGGGCTGGGCTCCCCTCTTCCCCTCCCCCGGGGGCTTCCCCTTCAGCAATGCGAGTACTGGGCTTGAGAAAGAAGAGAAGGAGAGGGGGTCCTGACCTCCCCGGGAGGTTCCGAGGATAAGGAGACCCAGGCATTTGGGAACCCTGCCTGCCCTCCGAGTCAGGGTCCTCGCCTTCCCCTCCCCCTGGGCTGCGGGTCTCGGAGGCCCCGTGTCCGCGGAGGCGGGGGGGGTGGGGGTGTGTGTGTGTGATGCTGAGGCAGCGGGACTGCATTGGGGCCAACGCGGCGCCCTCTGCCGCAGTCTCCCCCCCACCCCCACCCCCCCGTCTCATTCTCATATGCTTTGGCCTCCTAAAAACCTCGGACACCTCTCTCCCTGTCCCGCGTTGGGGGTATTTTCAACCTTCCTCCTTCCTCTAAGAAAGATTCAGACTTTTCTTCTCTATTCATTATTATTTATTATTGTTATTATCTATGGAAGAAATACTATTTTCCTTGCCCGCCCGCTATAAAGCCATGCTGAGTAGGATGCCTGGGAACCAAGGGGACAACACCCTCTCCCCCGCCCCCCACCCGCCCCATTAACGTCTCTCAGTCCCGAACTTTACAGGCCGCCCCCTGACGTCAGGGAGGGCCCTGCCAATGGAGAGGGGCGGCCTGGACCCTAGGAGAGGGGAAGTGGGGGAGGGTCCTCGTGCACAAAGGCCGTGCTCGGAGGAGGGGTTTATGTACATGTTCCCAAGAGGAGGGAGAGATACCACTCGGACCCATGCCAGGGCCTCATTCCAACTCGATTCTTCCCCTAAATTCCCCAGACCAGATAGCCCCCAAATCCTCCTAGCACTCCGTGAGTCCAATGGAGAACCGTGGGCCCTCTGACGCGTGCGAGGGCGTGGGTAATGTTCCAAGGTCACGAACAGGTTTGAGTGGGAGGCCGTAGGCTAACATGTTCCAGGGGCCTGGCTTTGGGACGGGCATTGTGCCTCTGTGGCTGCGACACATCACTGGCATCAGCGACAGCGCTGGTTGCGTGACCCTGATTTTATGTGACATTGTGTGAGTGTCACAAAGAGTCTTACCCAGTATTCTACACCCTGCGTGTGTGGCATTAACGCTGCCTTGTATGACAGGGATAGCATGTATGGCGTTGTGTGAATCTGGCATTTTGTCTGTGACCTTGTGTGTGACACTCTCTACCGAGAGCAGTTGTGGGATGAGGATGCTCACAGAAGTTCAGATTTAGAGCTAAAAGTGACCTTGGAGGTTATCTACTCTAAGCCTCTCATTTTACGAAAAAAGGAAACTGAGGCCCAAAGAGGCCAAGTATTTCGTCCAAGGTCACACAAAGTATTAGAAATGGAGGTCCTATGATTCCCATCGCGACACCCAGGACCCTCCAATTACTTAACTTCTTCTATAGGACATTGTCTGTGACACTCACTTGTGTCGCTAAATCCGATAGTCTGACTGACATTGTGAGACACTGTGTGGTTGTCACCAGCTCTGTCACAGTGTGTGTACCACAATGTAACAATTCTTTGAACAAATCTTCAGGGGTGTGTTTTGGGGGCCGGGTTGGATCAGGATCTCTAACCTGAGTGCGCATTCGCTGAGAGTGGGCGCGCACGCAGCTGTGGGCCAAAGGCCCTAGGTCGGCGGAGCCGAGCTGAGGGGAAGTGCTGATCTCAGCTCGAACAGGCTCCGCCTTCCTATTTGCATAATCTTTGGGGGCGGGGTCGAGACTCCGTTGCTGCTAGGTCTCATTTCCCAGGCTGTAGGGCCTGATGGCTAAGAGAGCTTTCCTGGGCTGTATGAGAGGGACTGGAGCATGGCGACTGTGTGTGGATACATGTTGCGTGATTGTTTACAATTTTGTGCATGTTTGTATGTATGTGTACGTGTGACTGTGTTGTGCGTGCATACAGAGATCACTTTGTGCCAGGGTGTCTGGGGAAGGGGAGGAGGCGGGGTCCCAATGTCTTTGTGGCAGCCGCCAGGGCCTGGGTGGGGGCGGGAGCTGCGGGGGGACATTCATCTTGAGTGTCAGGCTGTCCCTAGGGGTGGAGCCGCCCCCTTATCTCGGTGCCGCAGCCGGGACGGGACCTAACGGGGAGGGGGAGTGGCGGGGGAGGCTCAGGGCCTAGGAGCCCGATTCATCTGGGCCAGGCCTGGGGTTACTGTGGGTGGACGTGAGTGTGAGCGTGTGAACGAGTTGAAGGTTGGGAGGGGGGGAGGGTTGGGGGCCGCAGCCGGAGAGATGAGGCCAATTAGCATTTTGATTGCGGGCCGGGGGCAGCCTGGGGGAGGGGGGGCGCATCTGGGCAGAGCCGCCTCATTACCGTCCACCAGCCCCCCGGGGCTGGGACCCAGGCTCCCCTAGCTCCCAGACCCAGCCTCCTGGCTCCACTCGATGGTCCTCTAGTCCCCTATCCTTCTGTTTCCGAACCTCTCTTTTGCTGATACCTCTACTCCTGTCCCCTCATTCTTCTATCCCCTTGTATCCTCATTCTTTTGTCCCCCAGCTTTCTGTCCTCAGCCCCCCATCTTTGTGTTCCTTAGCTATCTTCCCCTCCTTCCTTCCACTCTTCTGTCTCCATCATTCTATATTCTTCACGTCTCTCTGTTGCCCATCCCTTGGTCCCCATGCACCATCACCCATCTCTCTGTATCGTTATCTTTCTGTCCCTATAGCTCCCTCTCAGTCCTTCTGCTCATCTTTTTTTATCCCCTTTACTTTGCCCATTTTCTGACCTTTGTTCTTCATCTTTGGCACTCATTTCCTTTCTTTCAACTTTGGCAAACATCTCTTTTCTCCTACTATGTACAAAACCATCTTCCTGTTCTTTTGCCTCCCCCTTATTCCCATCCCCCATCACTATACTTTGTCTCTCAAATTATTCTCTCCCCATCCATCTGACCTCTGTCCTTATCCTGTCCCTCCACTACTATCTCCAAGTTGTATGTGTGTGTGTGTTCATCTTCTATTCTCCTCTCTTTTTTTTTTGCTGTTCCTCTGCCTTATCTCAGGCCCCTATGAGTACATCCCTCAGTTCCCTTACTTCTCTGGCACTATCTTCTGTTCCTGTCTCTTCCTTTCTTTGCCACCCAGTTAGTTCATCTATCTGTTCTTCATTCCTCTGTTCTGTCAAATCTATTCCCATCCTGTTTTTTCCTTGTTTCTCTTAGGTACACCTCGTTCTTTTCTTTCCATCTACTTCTGTACCTTCAGTCTGTTTTCTCTGTGATTCATTGATGTCCAATTCTCTCTATTTCTCTGTTCCCCCATTTCTCTCTTTTTGTTCTCCCATTCCTATCCTTGTTTCTCCTCATTTCTGTCCTGTCCTTCATCTCTGTTCCCCCATCCTTCTTTCCCTCTCCCCATCAGTGACTGGATAATGAGGTACGGACACATGTGTGTCAACTCTCTCCCCACGGGAACACTTGGGGTAGCACGTGTTCCATGAGCCCCCTGAGTCCCTGACCCCCGCTGAGGATGGGCAGCCGGCACTCGGGCAGGACGGACACAGCTGGGCTCAGGGAGCTGCCATCAACCAGAACAACCCAAGCCCAACACACACATGCGGCCCCAGGTCAATTATCAAGCCCCGCCCCCAAGCAAGGCTCCATGACAGAGCTCACTCTGACTCAATTACTCAGGCCCCACCTTTTTCCCTACCTCAATTATCCAGCCCAGCTTCCTATCTTTGCTTCAATTATCCAGGTCTCACTTCAACCCATATTCTGCCAAACAAGACAAAAATGGAAAATGACAATGGTTGAAGGCTTGCAGGAAAACAGGTACATTGATGTACTTGTCCATATAGCTGTAGATAGGTCCAAACTTTCTGGAAAACAATTTGGAACTATGCTCCCAAAGTAAACTGTATATTTGACCTATATCCCAAAGAAATAAAAGACAGACTAAAAAGATGTATATGTACAAATATATTTGTAGCAGCTCTCTTTGTTATGTAACAAGGAACTAGAAACTAAGAAGGGATACCCATTATTTGGGGAATAACTGAACCAGTTGTGGCATGTGAATGTAATGGGATACTATTGTACTAAAAAATGAACAAAGGTGGTTTTGGAGAAACTTGGAAGGACTCATATCAACTGATGCAGAATGAAGTAAGCAGAATTATAAGAACAATTTATGCAGTAAAAAATACCATGAAGAAAACTTTGAAAGACTTAAGAGCTCTGACTAATTCAATGGACAACTGCAATTCCAGCCTGCTATTGAAACATTCTTTGCTTTTTGGAAAAAAAAAAGGTAATTGACAGAAGTTGCAGAATGAGACACACATTTTTGGTCAGGGACAATGTGAGAATATATTTTATTTTGACTAGGAACATATTTATTTGAAAAGTTTTGTTTTCATTTTTAATTTTTTTTTTCAGTTAGAGTTGCATGGAACATGAGGACTAGGGATAAGATAGCCAGAGAGAGGGAGGGGACATCATTGAAGCGTTAAAAAAATGAACAGAAGAGAACAGAAGGAAGGCCAGAAGAATCACAGATGAGCAGAACAACTTGGAAAGTTTCATGTTGAATTATATTTTAAAAGAAAAGCAAAATGTACATAATAGAGACTCATTGTTTCATGAACAATCTTCTTTCTCTCTCCTACTGTGTATATGGAAATGCTAATTGTATTTGGTATTTGTTAACTTTGGAATAAAAAAGTCTTTTAAAAAGACAGCTGAAAATAATAAAATCTTAAGTCCTGAAAAAAAATCAATTGCCTTGTCAAGATATTGACTTCTGGGATTTCAGTCCTTGTTTAATTGTGCAAGTCTGAGCCCTGTCCCTGGATCAATTATCCTGGCCTTATCTGTAGCTATTGGGACACACAGCTCAACTCAGTTCCCTAGACTATGCTTTCCTTGGCTTTACCCTTGACTCAGTTATCCATCACCAGTCCTGCTGCCATTCTCTGGGAATCTTCACCTCTAATGTAGTTAATAAGGGATTGTCACACAGGGATCATATCCTCTGGTATTGGCCTCTCACAGATTCTCTGATGCTATCTAGTGCCCATTTCCCTTCATAGCCCCAACACTCCTTCTACCCTTATTACCAAGGATGTTGAAAGAGGTACATATAGGTCTGAGAATTAAGGATTGGTGATATTACTGGAGATAGAATTTCATGTTACTAGAGGTGTTCAAACAAAGAATTGGATGTTCCTTTGTGAAGGAAGCTATGAAAAAACCATCTAGGATTCTGGGACAAATTGCCAAAATTCTTTTACATTTATAGACTCTCCACTTAACACCTAACTCAAAAACCTTATCAGAGATCCAAGTTCTATTTCTGGCTCTGCCACATATTCTATGATCCCAGAAATCCCTTTCCCCTGGACCTCAGTTTTTCCATCTGCAAAATGGGGGTGGTTAATCCTTTCCTTGATTAAAAAATATGGAAATATTTTGAAAGTGTTATACAAATATATGAGATTATTTTATTTTTAAGAATGGGCTGAGGCTGAATGGATTATGATAGGACCCTATTTGCCATAGACACTACAACAATTCCCCCAGTTTTATAACAATATAATGAATTTGATACCCTGTATAAGAAAGCTGTATAAAGTTGTAACCAGTTGCCTTCCCATCACTGGAGGTCTCTAAGCAGAGGCTTGGTAAATCATTAAGGATATGGTAGAAGATACTGTTTTTTCAGTTGCCTTTGATTCCTGAGATTTTTTGGGTCATCACTGTATATCTCTGTGTATCTGACCTCCTCAACCTTTAGCCCAGAGCCACTTCTGCTCATCTGGAGCTCTTGCCTTCCTTTGATTTCTGCCTCTCAGTTTCTCAGACTGCTATACCCTTATTTTCCTCCTTTTATAATTTCTTTTCTCTTTCTAGTTTCTTCCCTTCCTTCTCCTTTTTGCTTATCTTTCTTTTTCATTTTCATAATTTTCTCCTTCTTTTTCTCATTCTCATCTTTTTCCCTTCTACTATTCTTTCTCCCCTTCTTCTGCTCTCATATTCATTTTCTTTCTCTCCCTTCTTCCTCATTTTTCTCCCTCACTCCTTACCATTGGAAAGGACTATGGGTATAAAGCTTATGATGATTTTAGCTTTTAAGGGTAGGGGCAGATATAGGCCAGACCTGCTGGAGCAGGAGCTTAATATTTATATGAAAAATGTTTGCTTTTTCATTCCCTGAGTAATACTAATTCTTGATAGAGACTGGAGGGAAACTCACTTCTGGGAAGTTTAAGAATTCTTGCTGCCTTGGAAGCTGCAGTGCTGCCATACTCATGCTAGAGGGGATGGGGCAGAGGGAGGAAGAAAAACCTCTTGATAGATGAGTAGATTTATTGGAGGATAATGCCCCTTTGTGTGGGCGTGGCTTGGGTTCCCTAGAGTCTTATGTGAAACATCATGACAAGTGGTGCTATTTGGTCATAGTAATAAAACTGGGTTAGTAGCAGGACCCACAAGGTAAGGATGAGCACATTTGTAGCTGCCCAAGCCATATAGGGCCCTGAACATAATTCTAGCCTCTCACACTTAGCTTGTCTAACCTGGAGCTCCTTATCTCTCCATGAAACCTGCCCTTTCTTCCAACTTTCTGTTTCTGTTGATGATACTAACATTGGGTCAGCAAAGTCTCCTTCCCTGTTTCCTATTCTTCCTCTTGCTCTTAAGTGTCCAGTTGCCTTTGGAATATCCCCCAAATTATTCAGCTTTTTTCTATTCTTCCCCTCCCCCCCCCCAAGAAATGTAGACCAATGTTTCTAAAAGTCCTCATCATAGGCTGATCACTTTCCCTTTGCCATTCAGAGACTCTTTGAAATACTATTACAAGATATCAGTCACTTAAGAAAAATATACATAGATATAAATTCCTTCTAGATGGTTAGAGACTGGGAAAGAGTCCACTTGCTTGGGATCTACTGCTTTCCTTGGTCTCAGTGCTGAACCAAGCCAAACAGCTAGTCCTTTCACCACTAATGCTGGCCATGGTGCTGACTGATTCTCTAAGAAAATAGTACTATTGTACGTCTAAGATCCTCCCTCCCTCCTTTATCTTCCTGGGAGAAAGGTTATTTGTTCACTTGTAAGATCCTAAATTTGACTGAAGAAACTGACTGTTTAACCTGGAGAAAATTGACTAAGACGGGCCATGAGAGCAGTCTTCAAATATTTGAAGTTATGCCCTGTGAAGGAAGAGAGGGATACAGATTGCTTTATTTGACCCCTGAGATGAGAACCAAGAATAGTGGGTGGAAATTGCAAAGAGATAAATTTAGGCTTGCTGTTGGGAGAAACTTTTTGATAAGAACTATGTAAAAGTGGAATGGGCTGCCTTGAGAAGTAGTAAGTTCTCCTAATCAGAGGCTAGATGATTACATGTTATATTTTAGGGAGATTTATGTAATAGGTTGGGCCAGATGGACTCTAAAATCCATTTCAATTTTCAATTTATGTGATTCTATATAGTTGCTAGTATCTTGATGACTATTGTTGGTCAACTGCCTTTCTTCGTGTTAGCTCTCGGGCTTATCTGAAAGCCTTTACTGCATACCTCAACAGTCCCATGTCCAGAATTTTCTCCTCATATCTTTCTTCTTGCCTTTTTTTCCCTTAAAAAGCTGATTAATGCTGATGGCAACCCCAGTCCCAGCTGTACTTTCAGGATTTCGCCAGAAGAAGCAGATTGCTAACAGTTACTTTGTTGTATGTCATCTCACTCAAGGCCAGCAAATCTCCAGGTGCAAGATACATTGCTAAATGATCCTTTAAATTCTCAGTCCATCTGAAAGACCCCCATAAGCACCACCTTCTCCCAGGAACAAGGGAGAACTTGTTAATATGTGTTAGCGTGGAGCAATCACTTGCCCTAAACACATTCTCAACATAACTATAGCTGCTTATGAAGGTACTTAAGAATTGAATTGTTTGGCTATGGAAAGGGGCAGAAAAAGTACTTTGGCATGAAGAATATAAAATTAATAAAGAAGCAGCTACCTAATACGGTCGTAGAGTCAGGAGAACCGGAGTCAAAACCTGCCTCAGACACCAGTTTTATGTCCCTAAACAAATTAGCTATAGTTTCCTCTGAGTAAAATGTTATTAATAATCATACCTACCTTACAGGATTATAGTGAAGCTCAAAAGAAATAGCACAAAAAATAAAGTTACAAACTTTCCTCTCTAAAAAATGCTATTTGTTATATGGGATGTCTCTCTGGGAGGGGGAGTTGAGGATACTTGTGATAACTATGGTGATGTAAGAAATAGAAGACATCAACAAAACCTTATTTTAAAAAGGGAATAAATCTACCTGTGAAAGTGAAGGCCGTCCCTTTCATAGATGAATAGTTGTTGGTAAATGGTCAGGAAAATAACTTATCTAATTAAAAACTGCTAAACTTCATGTGTAAATGAACAATTTTAAAATAGAATGTGAGTAGTTTAGTTTTCAAAAGGGCAGAAAATAGTCTTTTGCACAAATAAAAGAGATTTAAATCACCTTGAAAAAGCATGTAAGGTGATTCCCCTTTCATAGGTTAACAGTTTGATGGCTTAAAAGTGGCATTAAAATGATTTTTATGCTCCACAAATAAAATGTAAATTTGAAAAAAACATAGTTTTTGGAGAAGACAGAGAATGTTAAGAGGTCCAGAATGGCAGAGGCTGCAGGCTACTGTGAACCCCTAGCTCATTTGCAAGAGGGATGATTGCAAAAGGATTATTGGTTTTATGACTTAAGAGAACTGGAGAGTTCTTGACATTTTTACCTCATAAGTGAAGGTGCATGACTGATTACCAAAAAAGACATTTATTTGAGCCATTGAAAACAGTAAAGAGTTGATGAAGAACTTGATAGGAGTGGTCAAGAATGGACTAGAGGGCCAATAGAACTAGCTTACTGAAGGTGTGAAGAAACCAGCAGAAAAGGAGTCAGCAGACAAGAAAATATCAGTTTCTAATTCCTGATTGTCTGGATTCCTATTTGCAGATAAATGAATTGTCTTCTAGCACTACCTACAGTGTTGAAAAGGAAAGAGGCCTCTCAGAGGTACCTGTCAATCTTTGCTACTCTCTCTGGTTCCAATGGTAACAGTAGAAAGGGGAAAGGCAGCTTTGCAGCTGATTTGCTGTTGGATCAGCTGGCTAACAGCTGATAGAACTTGGTAGAATTCTGGTGAATGAAGAGGTGGCTGGACTTGTTTGTTCAGAGAAGACAATCTGGCTTAAAGAGAAATTCTAGCCCATACAATAACATAACACCTTCTCAACCCCCCCTTTAAAGACGATTATAAGTTAAAAGTAAAAGAGCTTGTCAGTGCTCCAATGTTTGAGAACAGAAGGAAAGATTATTTGCCCAGCAGGAGAGTAATGAGATCTAGAAGAAAAGTGGTTAGCAAAGAAACTGTTTTCTGTGACAGATCCTGATATAGACCAATAATATCAAGCTCTGCAATCCAGAATTGTGAATTACCCCTAGCATATAGAATTTCCTAATTCATGTGTCTCCATACTAGGTTTATATAAGTGACCACTATCCCCACATGCACTGAATGCATTCGTGGGAGAGTATAATCAGGGTTGATACTGAATACTGACATATTCTTTTCTGAGGCTAAAATTGGATGACTAACAATAATTAACATTTAAATGTTAATTTTTACATTTAATTTACATGTTAATTTAAACCAAACCACTTTCTGGTTCACAAAGAACATTTTAGGGGCAGCCAGGTGGTTCAGTGGATAGAAAGCCTAGAGATGAGAGGTCCTGGATTCAAATGTGGCCTCAGACACTTCCTAGCTGTGTGACCCTGGGCAAGTCATTTAACCCCCATTGCCTAGCTCTTATCAATCTTCTGTCTCCTTTAGACCTGATACTTAGTATTGATTCTAAGAAAGAAAGTAGAGTTTTGTTTTTTTTAAACCCTTACCTTCCGTCTTGGAGTCAATACTGTGTATTGGCTCCAAGGCAGAAGAGTGGCAAGGGCTAGGCAATGGGGGTCAAGTGACTTGCCCAGGGTCACACAGCTAGGAAGTGTCTGAGGCCAAATTTGAACCTAGGACCTCCCGTCTCTAGGCCTGGTTCTCAATCCACTGAGCTACCCAGCTGCCCCCAAGTAGAGTTTTTTTTAAAGAACATTACAAATATTATCTCATGCTACCCTCACCATTCTGTGAGGTAGTTCATTCAACCAGCAAAAGCTGGTTAAATAAATAAATAATAAAGTACCTACTATGTGTCAGGTACTGTGCTAAGTTCTGCTGAAAGGCAAAACCAGTCAGTCCCTACTCCTAAGAAGCTACATTCTAGTGGTAGAGATAGAAGACAAATAATTTTGTGTACATAGTTTGTGTACAAGATATCCATAGCTGCAAATGAAAGGGAATCTCCTAGGGAAGGCACTAACTGTGGTAGTGGTGGGAAGAATGGTCTCCTGCAGGAGGAAGGATTTGAACTGAGTCTTAGAAAAGAGGAAGTAGAAGTGAGAGGCAAAAAAAAGCATTCCAAGCTTCATGTGAAACAAACAATAAGTGGCCAGTGTGGCTAGGTCACAGAAAAGTGGGAGAAGACTAGAAAGGTAGGTGGGGAACAGGATATCAAGATCTTTATGTGTCAGAGATTCCAGGAACTACAGGAATTTACTGAGCAGGGAGGCGTCAATGACGTGGTCAGATCTGCATTCGAGGCAGAAAATGTTGGCAGTTGAGTGGAGGATGGATTGGAGTAAGGAGGAACTTGAGAAAGGGAGAGGAATCAAAAGATCATTGTAAAATGAGCAACAGGAAATGCAGAAGAAAAACATATGATTTATGTTGAATATATAGGTATAGGATTTGGGGTTTAGGTTTTAAAAGATGATTCTATTGCAAAAATGAATAATGTAGAAAGAGGATTTGAGTGATAATATATGTATAGCCCAGTGGAATTGATTGTCAACTTCGGGAGGGGGGAGGGAAGAGAGGAAGGAGAGAACATGAATCATGTAACCTTGGAAAAATGTTTTTTAGTAAATAAAATTTAAAAACACAGGAAGAAAGAAAAATAAAATAAAATGAACAATATGGAGATATTTTTTGCATGGTAATGTGTGTATAACCCGGATGGAATTGCTTGCCAGTTCCAGGATGGGGAAGGGAAGGGAGGAAAGGAGACAATTTGAATCATGTAACTTCAGAAAACTTATATGAAAATTTGTTATTACATGTAATTGGCAAAAAACAAACCAAATAAATAAATAACCTCCCGTCTACCAAAAAAAAGGGTATTGTAGTAGTCTAGGAAATAAGGTGATTGAGAATATGTACCAGCCAGTGGCTGTCTGAGTGAGGAAAAGAGGACCTATCTAAGAGATATTTTGAAGGAAGAAAAGACAAGACTAAGCAACAGATTGGCCATGTGGGGTGAGTGTTAGTGATGAGTCGAGGATGACTCTGAGGATGAAAGCCTGGGTGACTGAAATAATAATGCCTCACATTTATATAGCACTCCATTTCCTTTTTGTGCCTTTGTTCACACTTCCACCATGACTAGAACAGACGCCTCCCTACCCCAACCACCTCCATCTGTTCAAATTCTTTCCTTCCTCTAAGGTCCAGGTCTGGGGCTAAATCTTTCATGAAATCTCCTACTGACCCCACTTGCTAAAAGTGACTTTCACAACACCTGGTTTGGATTTTTTTTTTTCATTTGTATAACACTGCATCAACCACAACTCACCTGAGACTTCTGTCTTCCTGACTCAGGTTGGGACATTTTTTCTGTCATTTTTTGAAGAAGATTTTAGTTTTTCAAAGACTTTAATATTTTGACACTTGTGGTGAGAGAAGGGTGGGGAGGAAGAACTCTCTGACTAAGACCTTCAGGAAGGGATGCAGAGGCAAGGGAGAAAGCAGAGGGGATAAATGTGGGTCCTCATTGGTCAGGAACTGGTTCAGGCACCTCTGGATCTCTGCTAATTTATATTAGGCCTTTTTTAGGCCTCAATGCGAAGAATAATTAATATGCTGTATGTTGCCAAAGAGACTGACAAACCAGAATGACAGACTAAATTTAATAGGAATAAAGGTAAAATTCTACATTTGGACTTAAAGAATCCACCGCAGGTCATTGGTTGGGGGAAGTATGGCTAGACAACAGTTTCAGGAGATACCAACTCAGTTTGACACAACTGTGTTACCTAGGGGGCTAAAAAGATAGAAATCAATCTTAAATTTTACATAAAAGGCTATAGTGACCAAAATAAAGGAGATGGTCTCCAGATTTTTCTGTTCATGTACCCATCCTTATCAGTAAAAAATTTTTGAGCATGCACCCAAAATAGATCTATATTTACTTACTTACAAATTCTATATACATACTAATTATATTATTTTATTATGTACATTATAAAACATGCACAGAATGTGAATTTTAAAAGATGAGCTAAAATGAAATAAGCAATATTTTTTAAATATTTGATGTACTAATGGCACAAAATCTTTTTTTCATTGTTCAGTTGTTTCAGTTGTATCTAACTCCTCATGACCTTATTTGTTTAGTTTTTTTGGGGGGGGGGCAAAAACACTGAAATAATTTGCTGTTTCATTCTCTAGTTCATTTTGCAGATGAGAAAACTGAGGCAAACAAGGTTAAGTGATTTGCCTAGAGTCACATAGCTACTAAGGCCTGAACCTGGATTTGAATTCAAGATGAGTCTTCTTGATTCTTAGTCTGGTACTCTACCTACTGTACCATTTAACTGCCCCCTCCAATTATTATTACAAATAATTATTATCAATATTGTGTTGAATTACTTATGGATTCATTATTAATGATTTTATTAAGTTATTGTTAATTTTAGTGAGAGGAATATGATTAAAAATTTGCTTAATTATTTTTTGTGTCCATTTTGATCTTCTCTTAGTAAGTGGTATAAGACAAGTAAATGGTACAAGAAACTATACCTAATTTCTGCAAAACTGCCTTCCAACTGACCCAGCAGTTTTTATCAAACAGTGAAATTTGATCCCCAAAACTTGGATCTATACTGTTGTCAAATAGATTACTATCATCTTTTATTAGTTTGTTGTATATGTATTCTGTTCCATTGAACTACCTTTCTATTTCTTACCTAGTACCAGATCTGATAATTACTGCCTTATCGTACAGCATAAAAAGTCTGGTTCTGCTAGATTGCCTTTCTTTACATTTTTTTCCATAAATTCCTTTTATATTCTTGATCTTTTGTTCTCCAAATGAATTTTATTTTTTCCCTAGCTCCCCCCCCCAAAAAAAACCTTTTTGGCAATTTAATTGGGATGACATTGAATACATAGGTTAGTTTAGGGAGGATTGTCATTATAATTATATTGGCTCTGCCCACCCATAAACAGTATTTCTCCAATTATTTAAATCTGACTTCATTTGGTTAAAAAAGTGTTTTATAGTTATGTTCATGCAGTTCCTAGGTTTGTTTTAGCAGACATGCTCCCAAGTATTTTATTCTATCTGTGATTAATTTAAATGGGGTAGCTCTATTTCTTCTTGCAGATCTTTGTTAGTGATATATAGAAATGCTCATGATTTATGTGGGTTTATTTTATATCCTGCTACTTTGCTAAAATTATTGATTGTTTCAGTTAATTTTTAGTAGAATCTCTAGGATTTCCCTATGAAGGTGAATGAAATAAGCAATACTATAATATATATATATATATATATACCCACATATCATCTGCAAAAAAGAGATAGTTTTATTACTTCTTTGCCCATTCTTATTCCTTCATTTTCTTTTTCTTCTCATTGCTATTGCTAGCATTTCCAATACAATGTTAAATAATAATGGTGATAATGGGCATCCTTGTTTCACTCCTGATCTTATTGGAAATACTTCTAGCTTATCTCCATTACAAATAATAATTGTTGATGGTTTTAGGTAGATGCTTCTTATAATTTTAATAAAAAAGCCCATTCATACTTATGCTTTCCAGTGTTTTTAATAGCATCTGTTGACATGATTATGTTATTTTGTTACTTTTGTTATTGATATGTTGATAATTTTCCTTATATTAAACCATCCTTATAATTCTGATATAAATCCTATATGAACACAATATATAATCTTTGTGATATATTGTTGTTGTCTCCTAACTTGTATTTTATTTAGAATTTTTACAACCATATTCATTAACTAAATTGGTCTGTAATTTTTTACTCTTAACAGTTTAGGTATCAATACCATATTTGTTTCATAAAACAAGTTTAGTAGAATTCTTTCTTTACCTATTATTTTAAATAATTTGTTTAATATTGGAATTAGATGACCTTTAAACATTTGGTAGAACTCATTTATAAATCCATCTAGTTTTGATGCTTATTTTTGTCCTTAGGAAGCTCATTTATGGCCCATTCAATTTCTTTTTCTAAAACAAGTTTATTTAGATATTCTATTTCCTCCTCTGATAGCCTAGACAGTTTATATTTTTGTAGGTGTTCTTCCATTTCACTTAGATTGTTAAATTTGTTGACATATAATTGGGTAAAAGAACTAATAATTGCTTTGATTTCATCTTCACTGCTGGTATATTTACTCTTTTTATTTTTAATATTAGTGATTTGGTTTTGTTCTCTCTTTTTAAAAAGCATATTAACAATAGCTTATCTATGCCTCATTATTTTTGAAAACCTTGATTTTATTCTTTGTGAATCTACAGTTTGAAGATCTGGTTCCAAGTCTGGTTTATTTTGAAATTTCGTTTTAGTGGGTATCATAACTGAAAAAGATATCTCACAAAGATATGTAGCTTCAAACAGAAAAAGTGCATTGCTGGTGTTACATAATTCACAATTAACTTAATGTGTCACCTAAGTCATAATACTAATTTTCATCCCCATCCAGAAATTATGCTCTTAGAGTTTTTGGTGAGCCAGTAAATTTCCATCTACTCTAATGCCAGCCAGTTGCTTCTGCAAGCTAATAGGAAGATGTCACAGTCAGTCTATTATCTTTAATAACTGGGTTCAAAACTCAGTGATACTCTGTGTTTTGAAGATTTTTAAACAAGTTGAAAATTTTTGCTTATAAGTCCTTTAAATATATGGCTACAAACTTGAAAAAATTTTTAAATTTTTTTTGCCTTTACCTTCCATTTTAGAATCAATACTGTATATTAGGTCCATGGCAGAAGAGGGGTAAAGGATAGGCAATGGGAGTTAAGTGACTTGTCCAGGGTCACACAGCTAGGAAGTGTCTGAGGCCATATTTGAATCCAGGGCCTCCCATCTCTGGGCTTGGCACTCAACAAATATTTTTATAGATGACATCCTCATACAATTTTCAGCCACAAAAAAATTTAGTTTTTAAATGTCCAGTTAATTGAGATGACTCCATGTAATCATTAGAAGGCATTTCAAGACAAAATATGCACTCAGCACAGTTAGGCACACAGCAAATAATTAATACCTGTTGACTGAATGGCAATTAAGGCAAGGTTTGTATTAATGATAGTAGATTCAAACTTGTATTTCCAACAATATTCTTGAACAATTAGAATTTTTGCCAGGGACAACTTTTTACCTGCTCTGAGCCAATCATCATTGTTTTTACATCATAGTGGGGCTGAAGAACAGTCTAGAAGGCAGAGAATGGAGAACTCTGTTATTTTCTTATTCATTTGTGATCATACTGATCCAACCAATCAATATGATTTTCAATCTTGGTGTTTCTTTGCAAGAATCTTTTAAAGTTATTTGTCCATTTTGTGAAAATGTTTTCAGTCATGTCTGACTCTTTGTAACTTCGAATGGGTTTTGTTTTGTTGTTATTTTTTTGGCAGAGATACTGGAGTGGTTTGCCATTTCCTTCTCCAGCTCATTCTACAGATGAGGAAATGAGACAAATGAGGTTAAGGGACTTGCCCAGGGTCACACAACTAGTAAGTGTCTGAAACCAGATTCTAATTCATGAAGATGCATCTTCTTGACTCCAAGTCCAGTACTCTATCAACTGTGCAATCTAGATGCCTTGTGAAAGTTAGTTAAGATACTATAATCCATAAATCCATTTACATGGGCACATCTCACAAGACATTAGAAGTGAATGAATGAGGGTACAACCATCAATTCTTTTGTGTTCTAGAATCCCTGCTGTTCTCAAGATATCTGGTGTATCATATTTGATATATGATCATATGATAAATATTTTGACCAAGTGAGAGCACCATTATTAATCTATATGTTAAATATTAGTAAATTTATCAAGGGGAAAATCTATTCTTATTTCCCTATATCCCAATGAATCTTCTTAGTTCTACTGTCATCCCTCTATTATTTTCTACTTCTCCTGTGTGTAGCTTGTTTATGTATATTTACTTGCATGCTGTCTTCTCCATTCGATTGTAAGCTACTGGAGGGCAGGGGACTGTTTTTTCCTTCTTTTAGTAATCTCAGTGCTTAGCTCAGTACCTGGCACATGGTTGTTGTTATTTGGTTGTATCCAACTCTTCATGATTCCGTGGTTGCTAATGCTGTTCATGGGGTTTTCTTGCCAAGGAGACTGGAGTAGTTTTTCATTTTCCCTCTCCAGTGGATCAAGGCAAACAAAGGCTTAAGTGACTTGCCCAAGGTCACATAGCTAGTAAGTATCTGAAGCAGATTTTAATTCAGGTCTTCCTGATTCCAGAACAAGCATTCTATCCATGGAGCCACCTAGCTTCCTGGCACATAGACATTTGATAAATATTGATTGATTACACACCCCTTGAGGTACATCTATCCTACTTGGAGACCATTTGTGTAGACATGTAGACGATTGTAAGTATCAGTCTTAATTTAATTAATCAACCAAATGAAACACTTAAATACTAAGGCACTGACTGTGCTTGGTGAAGTAGATACTCAAATACTCTGTGATCCCATTGATCTGTAAGTTCTCTTCATTGAGGCAGATTGCAATTTATCATTCATGATGTACATCTTGTGGGGATTCTGGTCCATGTCCCCCAACAAGTATTCCAAAGGGGATTCATTCAATGTGCGGTAAGCCTTCTGTACTTCCTCCTGATGTTGTGACATACCAGGGAAGCACTCTAGTTGTCTACTGGTCATCCTTGTCCTTACCACAGAAGCAGTCTTTTCTTCCTATTATACAGTTCCCGGATGACATCTTTGCTCCTTTTCTTCTTTGCATGCCTCATTGGTCCTATGTTATAACCTATTCACACCCACCTTATGCCTGTTCATTGCCCTCTGTGGGATATTCATTTTTAATCCTTTGGAAACAATTTTTTTCCAGACATATAATAACTTACATGGGGAACTTAAGATCATTAAAGAAGTTTTTGTGATTCCCTGAAGGCGAGTCTATTTCTGTGACCCAGATATACAAACATAAATAAATATAAATATTTCCCTGTGAAAAAAATAGAAAAAGAAGGCTTAATATTAAATGACAAATCTCTACTCCGTAGAGCTTATTTTAATATAGCCTAAGTTTCCTCTTCTAACTCCTCCCTCCTACTCCCAGAGAGCCATTCCTTGTAACAAAGAAATTGTTTTAAAAAGAAAACAAAAATTCAGCAAACTTGATCAATACATTGACGGGGGGGAAAATCCAAGATTCTATACAGAATTCCACCCTCATGGGATTCTTCTTCTGCAAAGGAGAAGGGGAAAGTATCTTCTCATATCTCTTCTTGATGGCCCTGATTTGGATAAGTTTGTAACATTTTCAATTGTTTTGTGGTGGTCACTGTATCCAATTATATTGTTGTAGTCATTATGTATATTGTTTTCTTGGCTCTGCTCATTTCATTTTTCATCAAATTATGTTAAGTCTTTCCATGCTTCTCTGTATTCAACCCCTTTGGTATTACATAACAGCTATATTTTGTTACATTCATGTATTGCATAGCAAAGACTTGGAAACTGAAGGATTGTCCATCCCCTGAGGAATGGCTAAATAAGTTGTGGTATATGATTGTGATGGAATACTATTGTTCTATAACAAATGACAAGCTATGGGGACAGCTGGGTGACTCAATGGATTGAGAGCCAGCCCAAGAGATGAGGGTCTTGGGTTCAAATTTGTCCTCCAACCCTTTCTAGCTGTATGACCCTGAGTGAGTCATTTAACTCCCCATGGCCTAGCCCTTATCACTCTTCTGCGTTGGAAACAATACATAGTATTAATTCTAAGACAGAAGGTAAGGGTTTAAAAAAAATTGAAATGACAAGCAGGATGATTTTGGAAACATTTGAAATGACTTATACCAACCGATGCAAAGTAAAGTGAGCAGAAGCAGGAGAACATTGTTCATAATAGCAAGTAATATTTTTTGATGAACAAAATTGTGAATGACCTCGTTATACTCAGCAATGCAGTGATCCAAGATAATCCCAGAGATTCATGATGGAAAATGCTATCTGACCTCCAAAAAAGAACTGATGAAGTCTGAATGCAGACCAAAATATATTATATTTCATTTTCTATTTCTTCTTCTTTTTCCATTTGAGATCTTTTCCACAAATGACTATTATGGGAAAATGCTCTACATGATTGATTGTATATGTAAAGTCCATATCAAATTGCTCACCATCTCAGGGAAAGAGGAGGGAGGAGAGGGAGGAAAAAAGGGTAGGAAGGAGAGAAAGAATTTGGAACTCAAAACTTTTTAAAAAATGAATGTTAGGGGGGCAGCTAGGTGATTCAGTGGCTTGAGAGTCAAGCCCAGAGATGGGAGGTCCTGGGTTCAAGTCTGGCCTCAGACACTTCCTAGCTGTGTGACCCTGGACAAGTCACTTGACTCCCATTGCCTAGCCCTTACCATTCTTCTACCTTGGAACCTTCTAAGACAGAAGGTAAGGGTTTAAATAAAAAAAAATGAATGTTAAAAATTATTTTTACATGTAATTGGGGGGAAATAACATATTTTAAAAATAGATAAATAAGTTTGTTTCTTAAAAAAATACATTTGTGTTCCAAAAATTGTTTAACCATTTCTCCAATGGATAGTTGTCTATTTTGTTTCCAGTTCTTTACTACTACAATAATTTCTGCCATAAATATTTTGGTTCTATGGGGACTTTCTTCTATATTTGTGACCTCCTTGGGGCGTATATCTAATAGCAGAATCTGTGAGTGAATGGATATGGATGTTTTAGTCACTTTATTTGCAACAGTAGGTTTTTAAAAGCATATTTGGAATTTAACATGGTAGTTCCAACATTATCCTGTTGTTCTTCTCTTTCTTCCACATTTTTGTGTGTATGTAGTCCCATATCAGCCACATAGGCTCCTGGGAGTCTTCCCAGCCAAAAAGAGGTTGATGGATCTTGAAATCTGGAGAAGATATAGGGACTTTAGAAAGATAGGAGCCATTTGAACAGCAGCCAACAGGAAAGAGGATGAGATAGAGGTTAGTAAACGCCTTTTGAATGCACCCCAGATTTCCTGCCCAGCAGCCAATCAATAGTCCATGTCTTTATCATATGTTTAGCAGACTGGAACCAATTGTAGTATGTCTGCTCATGCTACAAATTGGGGAGTAGGGCACTTCCATTAAACATTATCAATGTCTTACCAGAAACAGGCTTTTCAGAAATAGTCTTCCATGTGGAGATTGAAGCCTCACCCCTTACATTAAACACACACACACACACACACACACACACACACACACACACACACACACACACACACACACACACACACACACGAAGGACTCTGATATGAAAACAATAAAGAAAAACAATTTGGAGAATCAGAGGGAAATTATAACTTTGTCAGAAAGCTGAAGGATAGATGAATATCACATTAAAAAAGAGAACACACATAGCTAAAAAAAATAAATGGGTAATACTTAAGAATAAATTACAAATAATAAGAAAAAGGCAAAGCAAAGCAAATCTGAAATTTCGCCGTCTATCCTTCAAATTGACAAAAATGACCCACAAAATGACAAATATTAAATATTGCATGGGTTGTAGAATGCTAATACATTGTTGGTGGATCTGTGAAATGGGACAACAATTTTTGAAAATAATTTGGAACTATAAGATTAAAGTGATAAAAATGTCCACATCCTTTGAACCAGAGACTTCATTTCTGGTTTATGAACCAAAAAAAGTCATTGATAAGAAGACAGTTCACACATATACCAAAATATAGAATCATTTTTTTTGTGATAGCAAGGAATTGTAAATAGTAGCTGCCCATAAATTAGAGATTGGACCAAACAACTCGTGGTACATTAATGTAATGGAATATGACTGCTAAAAGAAATGATGTGTGTGATGAATACAGAAATGCATGGAAATATCACTCTGAATTTTTTTAACCCCTTACCTTCTGTCTTAGTATTAATTCTAAGATAGAAGAAGGGTAAGGGCTAGGTAATTGGGGTTAAGTGACATCTATAAAGTGTGTGAGGCCAGATTTGAACCCAGATCTCCCAACTCCAGGCCTGGCACTCAATCCACTGTGTTAACTAGCTACTCCAAGATCTATGTGAATTGATAAAGTATGAGGTAAGTGAAGCCAAGAAAACAATATACCTAATAGCCACAATGCAAATGGAAAGAATAAACATACCTCCTACCTCCAAAAGTGAATATATTAAAATTATAGAGATCAAGCAAAACTCAAATGAAAGGACCTCCTCATCTCACCCTTTCATGGAGTTTGGAGGTCCACTGCTCTTCAGACTTTTTCAATGTATCAATCTGTTGTGCTGACTTGTCTGGGGGGCAGCTAGTTAGCTCAGTGGATTAAGAGACTCAGAGATGGGAGGTCCTGGTTTCAAATGTGGCCTCAGACACTTCCTAGCTGTGTGACCCTGGGTAAGTCACTTGACCCCCATTGCCTAGTTCTTACCACTCTTCTGCCTTAGAACTAACACACAGTAATTATTCCAAGATGGAAGGTGAGGGTTTAAAAAGAAAGAATGCTGTCCAAGAAAATAGCTCTTGGTGTAGGACAGGGGGCACTATGCATGGGATATTTTGGTGATGTAGGAAACAGAAAATATTTTAAGTATATATTAAAAATAAAGTAAAATCAATGAAGTCTTTTGCCAAGAAAAGAAAAAAGAAAAATGAGGCTTCTCCCAAAGAAAAGGAAACATCTGCTTCTCCTCCAAGGAATTATGATGTAGATTCATGGGAAGAGATCATATAATAAAGGTAGGATCTGTTGTTAACAATAATAGAGATGACTTCCCAGGTCATGCATCCTGGAATATGATAGACAACTTCCCAAGATTTATCAAGCATAATGACTATGAATTCTGATGACTCATAGAGACCAATGATGCTGCTAGAAAGAACTGAAGCCTTAGGCGAGAAACTGGGGACCTGAAAGGCACGAGTGGTATGCACAGCTGAACACTGAAGACAAGAGCTTCAGAAGACAGGCAGATCTGGGATGTGAGCAGCTGCTTTAAAAGATGGTGTGGGAAAACGGGATCTGGATTTCCTGACCATGGCTTAAAAGGTAGAAACGCCAGTTTCAAAGCCAGAGTCTGAGTCAACCTAAGAAGGGATGGTTAAAAAAAATAATAACTACAGTCTTGTTAGCCTGCTCATATGGGCCTTAAAGTTTAAAAGTATGCACTTTAGGGGACAGCTGGGTGGTTCAGTGGATTGAGAGCCAGGCCTAGAGATGGAAGATCCTTGGTTCAAATCTAACCTCAGACACTTCCTAGCTGTGTGACCCTGGGTAAGTCACTTAACCCCCATTGCCTAGCCCCTACCACTCTTCTGCCTTAGAGCCAATACACAGTATTGATTCCAATACAGAAGGAGAGGGTTTAAAAATAAATAAATAAAAATAAAAAAATAAAAAAGTACACTTTGGCTGAGCAGGGCTCCTTGATCGATTCATAAACACAGCTAGCATTGGGTTAAGTATCCACCTTTAAGAAGATTGGATTAACTCAGGATGCAATATAGGAGTTAGCCACCAGGTGGCATTCTATTCAAACTGTCAACCCAGGCTGGCTAGAGGGTGTTGAAGCATTTATGAGTATTTAGTAGCCTCGGTTGTATTGTAAAAGTTATGAATTAATTTTATAACAGAGTCCTGGTGTCTGAAGTTCTTGGTATTTCTTGGGTAAAGACCTATTCAGTCTTCCCTGAATAGAAGACCTAACCAGTTTCAGTGGGATCATAATTCTCAGAGAAGAGATCATGATGAAAGAAAATTTATCATATTTGTGGCCTCCAAACCAGGAGTGGAAATGTTTTTTTATTTATTCCAGCTAGGAGAGGGGTCCTTTCTTTACCCCTGACAAGATCCTTAGAGGGAGTAGATTTGGCGAAGGCATTTTTCGCTAAGAATTACCATTAACGTTAGTATCATTTTCTTTGTGTCTTTATTTTGCTTCAGCACAGAATTGCATCTTCTCTTTCATAATTACAGTACTACAAAATGTAAGAGGGAAGTTCCTCATGTCAGAGAGGATATTTTGATTCCTCAGGTGGTCTCAGCCTGCCTAAACCTCTCTCTCAGAAGAAATGAGTGCATATTAATATGGTCTCTGGCAAATCTTATCTAAAGTAGAGCATAACTATTCTTCTTTTTTGGGGGTGATCCTTTCCTCCTAATGCCACCCTCCTCATCAACCAGGCAATGCAACTTTTCCATTCTTGGCTAGGAGTCAGCATTTAATTATACCCTGTCGGGGTTCTAATTGAGTCAAGGGTAGAATTTTTTAAGCTATAGAGTACCCAGAGGTAACCTGGTAAATGTTTTATAACTGGCTCTCCTGAAAGAAATTGAATACAGGACACATTTTTAAGTTTAATCTGCATGATTTATATTTTCTACATAATTTTCTCAAGTCTATACAATCAACAAAACAATAAATTAAGCCAACGATAATGAATTTGCCCATTTCCAAAGTGCAAATATTCTCTCTGAAAATTTAACAATTGGCTCTCAGGATGTTATAGGAATTGGCTCTAGTTCACCTCTTGGTGCATTTCACCTTCTGAAGGGGTGATGTACAAAGCAATGGCCAAACTTATTGAATATTTTTATTGCATTTCCCACTTAAATACACCCCCTTTCTTGAATGAAAACAAAATGCAAATAATTATCTTCAGACTAACTGAGCTTACTTGATGAATTTGCTTCAATGACAGGCAATGCAGTGCGACAATTACTTAATAGAGTCTGTGCAAATAAGATCAGGTTTGAATTCTCTGATGTTTAATCTTAATACAGGCACAATCTGCCACCATTGTTTTTAATCAGGGTAGTTTCGTGAGAAGAGATGACCTGTGTAATCTTGCTTTTGACATTGAAGTGTATGATTTCATAGTTGATCTTTGTGTGGACGCTTTAAGTATTATAATATCTGTTGTATTTCCCAACATACATCATTTTCCTAAGTGTATTATAATAAAGCTGATTTCCACTCTCCTCACGAAAAAACCCTGCAACTTAAATTTAATTATTTTACATCTTTTATTCAGTCAATAAACATTTATGAAGCACCTACTGTGTGTCGGGTACTGTGCAAAACTCTGGGGGGATACAAAAGAGAGGCAAGAAAACCCATCCCTATCCTCAAGGAGCCTACAATCTAATAGGGGAGACAACATATAAATAAATATGGACTAATAAACTATATACAGGATAAAGAGGAAAGAATTAAACCAGGGAAGACAGTAGAATTTATAGGGTTTGGGAAGGGTTTCCTCTAGGAGATGGGATGTTAGCTGGGAATTAAAGGAAACAGTAGCTGTATAGGTGAGGAAAGTGAGTATTCCAAACATGGGGACAATCAGAGAACATTCCCAGAGCCTAGAGATGAAGGGTCTTGTTCCTGAAACAGTCAAGAGGCCATGGTCACAGGATGGAAGAGGACGTTGTGGGAAATAAGGTGTAGAAAGGCAGGAGGGGGCTAAGTTATGAATATCAAAGGATTTTTTATGTGATTCTGGGGGCTACTGGGAGTCACTGGAGTTTATTGAGTAGAGGAATGACTGTGCTTTAGGAAAATTCGTTTGGTGGCTAAATGGAAGATGGATTGATTGGAGGAGGGAAAGACTTCAAGGAGGCAGACCCATCAGCAGCTATTGTAATAGTCCATATTGAGAAGATAATGGTCTGCTCCAAGGTGGTGGCAGTGTCAGAAGAGAAAAGAGGGTATATTTGATAGATACTCCAAAGCTGAAGTTGACAAGTCTTGGCAACAGATTGGATACAGGGAGTGAGAGAGAGTGAGGAGTTCAGGATAACACCTGGGTTAGGAGCCTCAGGAACTGGGAGAATGGTTTTACCATCTACCACAATAGGGAAAGTATGTGGGGACTGTTTTAGGGAGGAAGATAATGAATTTGGTTCCAGACATGTTGAGTTTAAGAAGTCTGATGGATATCCAGTTTGAGATGTCTGAAAAGTGATTGGAGAGCTGGATTAGAGGTCAGCAAAAAAGGTAGATTTGAGAACTGTCAGTATAGATGGTAATTTGGGGGAGGATCCAACAAAGAAGTTTGAGGAGTGGGTCAGATAGGTGATACCAGGAGACAGTTGTATCTTGAAAGCCTCAGGAGAAGAGTATCAAGGAAAAGAGAGTGATCAACAGGACCAAAGCCTGCAGAGAGACCAAGTAGAATAAGAACTGAGAAATGGCCATTAGATCTTTTATTGTCTAATTTTTTTTAATGGAAAATCCTTCATGATGGCTATATGCATAACCAGTTTGGAGAGAAAATCCCCTGAATCAGCTCAGACTAGTACAAGAAAAACTAAAGAGTCAGTTTAATAACAGAAAAACAGAATCTCCAAGTAAAAAGCTTAAATCCAGAAAATACAGCATACTATTTTTATCCCTTTTTTAAAAATCTCAAGATCAATCAATCAAAAGAGCTAGTGTTGTCAAGGAATGGTTCCGGTTCCGTATAAGCCCTGTCTTATACTGGCTATGTAACTCTGGACAAGGCTCTTCACCTTTCAGTGTCCCAGATGATTCTATAATGATAAATAAAATAAAGATAACAAATTTTAAAAAATAAAGACAATAAATTTCAGAGTAGGTGCCAATAGGTATTGGTAGAGGGAATTTCCTCATCCAGGAGTTCCTCATATCAATGAAATCAAAGGTCCAGTTCTTATCCTTAGCCTGCGAACTGTGCTAATGTTATTAGTTCTTTTATTTAATTTTTTAAAAAAATTTTGAATTTGACAGTCACTAACAAACACCAATATCCAAACACATGAAGAATAAAAAAGTTCACTAAATAAAACTACAAATTTTTATTTTTTATTTATTTATTTTTTTTTTCATGTGCGACTGTCCTTTATTCCCCCCCCCCCTTTTAAACATTATTTTATTTGGTCATTTTCATACATTATTCATTGGAAAAAAAGATCATTTTCTTTTTCCTACCCCCCCTCCCACCACCCCTCCCGTAGCCAATGTGCTTTTCCACTGGGTATCACATGTGTTCTTGATTCGAACCCATTTCCATGTTGTTGGTATTTGCATTAGGGTGTTCATTTAGAGTCTCTCCACAGTCATGTCCCCTCCACCCCTGTAGTCAAGCAGTTGCTTTTCCTCAGTGTTTTTACTGCCACCGTTTGTCCTCTGCTTGTGGTTAGTATTTTTATATAAAGTTTGTTTTAAAGATTTTTAAAAATTTAATAAGTTGGTAACAAAATTATGGCAGCTGGTTGGCACAATGTTTAGAGTGATGGACCTAGAGTCAAGAACTTTAAATCTGGCCTTGGACATGTAGTAGCTGTGTAACTCTGGGCAAGTCACTTAACCTTTTTGCCTCATTTTCCTTATCTGCAAAATGAATTGGAGAAGGAAATGGCAAACCACTCCAGTATCTTTGCCAAGAAAACCCCAAGTGGGGTCATGAAGAGTCAGACCTGACTGAAAAATGACTAAATGATAACAAATAAAACTGTCCAGTTTGCTTCTGTATATCTTTATTAATTTCTTTTGTGTGTATTTTGTTATGCTTTATTGATGCTCTTTTGATTCTCTTTCTTTTTGTAGCTTCCACTTCCCACTAACTAAGTCTCCCAGGTCCCCAATAGATCCCAATATCTTTAATAATTGTGATCTTTGGACTTTTCAAACATTATACCTCTGTTTGATTACTTATGGGTCTTGTTTACTTAATGTGTTCCACAAATTAACTTTTCTATTTTTTTAGCCAGTGCCAAATGGTTTGAATGATTATTTGTTTTATAATATAGTTTGAAATCTTATAATTCTAGATTCTCTTCCTTCCTATTTTTCTTTTTCCCATTATATTCTTTTTTTTTCTCCAGATAGATTTTGCATCATCTCATAAAGTTGGTAGTTTGATATAGTACCATTTTTTGTATCTTAATGTAGGTTATCTCATTGTAAAAAAAAATATGGGCACAATCTAACTGTGAACAGCTAACATCTTTTCAATCATTTGACTTCCTTTATTTTGTAGATTTTTTGTTTGTGATATGGCGGGGAGGGCAAGACCTGTCATTTCAATGGTTTAGGAAATTCCCAGAAAAGAAACTGTCTACAACATGACAAACTGGTATTTGTTCTGTAACTTAAGTTCTTCAAGAGTTGTGGGGGACATTGAGAATTTATGATTTACATAGGGTCCCAATAGCCACTGTGAAAATGGAATTATCCTCCTATTTTTTTTTTTTAGTTTAATCAGTCAGGAACTTGAAGATACTTTAGCATTGATTGCTAGGAATTTCACACCTCAGAGAAAGGAAGTTGTTCTCACAGGTGCTTCCCCCTTGTCAGACAAATTAAGGAACTATGATTGGTTCCTGAGGTATGACATGGGAAGGGAGATTGCTGATGGTTGGAGAAAACTGCATATAAGCAGGACCTAGGGACTGTTCAGTCTCTTTTGAGTTGGTGACTCGTTTGGGTTGGTGACCCTGGCTGGAAACATTCTCTTTTGGGTTGGTGACACTCTTGCTGAAGGCTCATACTCCCGAGGACTTCTGTCTTGAGATTGGGACCTGAGGTAGCTTTTGTCAGTGGTGAGCTGGATTTCATCAGATCAGTACTTAGGGTAGGCTAGGCAATTCTCTATCTCCTTCCTACATTTCCCTCTCTTTACTATTTCTATTTTAATGAAACTAAATTGTTAAAGCTACTAACATCCTCATAGTTTAATTTTTAATTATTACAATTGGCAACCACACATTTTTAAACTATTAAAAACACCAAGGAAAGGCAACAGCTTGACTACAGGGGCAGAGAGGATATGATTGAGGAGAGACTGTAAATGAACACCTTAATGCAAATACCAACAACATGGAAAAGAGTTTGGACCGAGGACACATGTGATACCCAGAGGAATCACACGTCGCCATTGGGAGGAGTGGTGGTGGTGGGGAAGAAAATGATCTTTGTTTCTAATGAATAATGTTTGAAAATGACCAAATAAAATAATGTTTAAAAATAAAAAATAATTTAAAAATAATAAACTATTACACACTATGGTATGAGGCAGAACTCGATTCCAGGTCTTCCTGGCTCAGAGGCCAGCTCTTTATCTAGTCTTTCATGTTGACTTTTCATTATATAGTAATATTCACATAAAACCTGGACATGCCTGGGTGGGTTGATGGCCTGATATTTTATATATTTCATACTTATTTTGGATGGATTTTTTCTTTCATTTTCTGCTATATGTTAACAGGAATATACAGAAAAGTCAATATTTTTATGGGTTTTATTTTACATCCTGCTATTTTACTAAAATTATTGTTTCAATTTATTTTTTACTGAATCTTTAAGGTTCTCCAAGTAAACCATAATATCACCTACAAAGCAGATAATTTTGTTTCTTCTTTGCTTTCGCTTCTCTCAATTCATTTTTTCTTGTCTCATTACTACAGCCAACATTTTTTCAGGACTATATCAAACGACAAATAGATGACCTGGGTCCAAATCTAGCTTCAGTCACAAAACCTAGGTGACTCTGGGCAAATCACTTATCCTCTGCTTCCTCATCTATAAAATGGGAATAATAATAGTACCTCCCTCTCAGGATTGTTGTGAGGATAAAACAAGATAAAATTTGTAAAATACTTTGTAAACCTTAAAATGCTATGTTATTTTCTTGATCTTAGCTGTGGTTACATGAAACCTAACACATTGAAATGATATCTCAAAAATGAATATGAAAAAATGGATGAAATAATTTTTAGGGATAATTACATTCTTTTAATGAGAAAAAAATTTTAATGAGAAAAAAATGCATTTGTAAGATAGGGATGCCTAAAAATAGCTGTCTAAATGTCGCTCATAAGCTGCATAGTTAGAGATAAAGAGGCCCAGCCCACCTCTGAAAAGAGGAGAGTCAAGAGAAGTTATATATAGCAATACCACCACCATCTAAGTGTGCCCATTCTGATAGCATAGTTCAAAGGTCCCTTTTATTACTCTAGTAGAATATTTACATGGAGTTTTTCAAGGACTTTTGAGAAGTGTTAAAATATTAAGTAATTATTGTTTCATTAGGAGACTTAGAATCTGGGGTGTTTAATAATGAAAATTATAGGGGCAGCTAGATGGCATAGTGGATAGAATGCCAGTTCTAGAGTTGAGAGGACCTGGGTTCAGACACATCCTAGCTGTGTGGTAAGTCATTTGACCCTATTTGTTTAGCCCTTGTCCTTTTGTCTTAGGGTTGTTACTAAGTCAGAAAGTAAGAGTTTAGGAAAAAAAATAAAACAATGAAGAACACAGGCATGACATACTAAAAAAAAATTTTTTTTTATTGCTCTTCTGGGAGCTAAGATTGTGCAATAAGGAACTCTCAGTTTACCTAAATCCTTCAAACACACAAAAATAGAAAATAAAGAGCCTTGAAACAAAAGAAGGTGGGAGGGATCATCTCACTGGGATGAGAGGGGAGAGTAGCCCAATGAGTGCTACATGGGTAGCTTGCCCAGTGCTTCCACGTGGCCTGAGGCAAGAAGGCAGCCAGTAAGAGAGCAGCCCTACTAACTGCCCAGTGGCTTGAAATAATGAAACAGTAGGCCAAGCAGCTCCATGCTCCCCCCACTTCTACTAGGCCTGAGGTAACAAAAAGGTGGAGTGGGGAAAGCCCTAAAGGCTGCCAGGTGGCCTGGAGTGATGGAACAGCAGATCTCAGAATAGCATTAGGCTGCTGCCAAAGAGCCTGAAGCAACAAGATGGCAGAATGAAGGAGCAGTCTACATGCTGCCACTTGGCCTGAGGCAACAAACCCTAAGAATGGAAAAACAGCTCAATATCTAGGACAACAGGGAAACTGAAAGCAGGGGGAGTGGAATCCAGTTGGAAAAAAAATGCCATAAGCCTCTCCACAAGAAGAAAGCTGAGTGGCAGGTAGGTGGCCCAGTGGATTGAGAGCCAGGACTATAAATAGAAGCCCTGAGTTCAAAGCTGGTCTCAGGTACTTCTAACTGTATGATCCTGACTAAGTCACTTAACCCTATTGAGGAGTCCTTACCTGATTCTGCTTTGGATTCTGCTTAAAAAAAAAAGAGGAAGTTAGTCCACTTCTTGGAAGTACACATTGAAGAACCTCAAAATAGCTAGAGAGAAGTCTACACTATAAGCTTGAAACAGCATTCCCTCCACCCCAGAAGCCGAGTAGAACCTCAAAAGATAAATAAGGTAATAGGGGAAGGACGGGAATAATAACTGGAAAAATGAGCAAAGGACAAAGAAAAAAACCTAACCATAGAAAGTTACTTTTAGTGACCAGTATTAAAAACTGTTCGACAGTCTCTAGACTCAGTATCTAATTGTTATTTTTAATCAAGATTAAAATATAAACTCAGAAGAGGACAACAATGGCAAAAAGGAAATGTGAAGTTTCCAAGGAAAGTGAGAAAGTATATCTGGCCCTAAAAAAAAGTCTTGGAAGACTTGAAAAGGAGTTTAAAAAATCAAATAATAAAAAATAATAAAAAGATTCAACAACTTGGAAACTAGAATGGGCCAAATGGAAATAGAAGACTAAAAATAAAAACACTGAAGAAAACAACTTCCTAAAGATGAAAATGGACCAAATGGAAAGGGAGGAGAAAAAAAACACTGAAGAAAAAATTAAAAATTGTTTTTTCCAATTTCATGTAAAACAATGTTTAATGTTCATTATAAAAAAAAAGTTGAATTCCAAATTATGTTCTTCCCTCATTCCTCCCCCCCTTGAGAAAGTGAGCAATTTGATATAGATTATACATATGAAGTCATGTAAAACATTTCCATATTAGCTATGTTGCATAAGAAAACAGATCAAAAACAACAAAAATAAAGTTTTTAAAAGTACGCTTCAATATGCAGACTCTATAAATTCTTTCTCTTGAGTTGGATAGCATTTTTCATCATAAGTCCTTCAGAATTGTGTTGCATCATCATATTACTAAAAATAACTGTCTAATTCCCAGTTGATCATTGTGCAATATTTCTTATTACTGTGTACAATGTTCTCCCGATTCTGCTCACTTCGCTTTGTTTCACTTCATATAAGTCTTTTCAGATTTCTTTGTTATCATCTTATTTGTCATTTCTTATGGCACAGTAGTATTTGATCACAGTCACATATTGCAACTTGTTCAGCCATTCCCCAATTGATGGGCATCCCCTCAATTTCCAATTCGTTGCCACAACAAAAAAAAGCTGCTATAAATATTTTTGTGTGTATAAATTCTTTTCATTTTTTAAACTCCTTGGGATACAAATCTAGTAGTGCTATGGCTAGGTCAAAGAATATGCACAGTTTTATAATTCTTCAGGCATAGTCCCAAATTGCTCTCTAGAATGGTTAATTCAGTTCACAACCCCACCAACAGTGCATTAGTATCTCAATTTTTCCAAAACACACTCAAGTTTAATTTGCATTATTAACATTTTCTTCTTTACTTTCTTAATTCTATAAATCAACAAAGGAATAAATCAAATCTTGGTGTTTAGTTTGCATAATCCAAGGGTAAATGATCTTATCAAAAAATTAACAATAGGCCAGCCAATTTGAGCTGGCTCCAGCATACCTTTGAGTAGAATATCAATTTAAACTTGTATTTTATCAAAGAATAATGCTTTCCTTATTTAAGTTTTTTATAAATGTTGTTTCAACTTGTCTTGTATCAGAAATGTTTGGGGGGATTATGGGAGTAGGGATGCTGAGCTCTATGTCAGTTTGGATATTTCTCTAAGCTAGAAATATCTGGATTTGGAATAATGTTAAATTAATAAAAAATGTTTCTAGGAGACTTGTGCCTAAAAACATAAAAATATAGCATGAATTCAAATCCAGCTTCAGATACTTACTAGAGATATGACCCTGGGCAGGTCACTTAACACTGTTTGCCTTAGTGTCCTCATCTGTAAAATGGGCTGGAGAAGGAAATGGCAAATCACTTTTGCCCAGAAAACCTGAAATGGGATCACAAAGATTTGAACGCAACTAAAAAAAATGACTGAACAATAGCCACAACTAACATTTTTTCTTACTTTGGCAAGGTATTTGTAAGTAGCATCTACTGCTTGCTGGTTCCATGTATTTGAGATCTGGCCACAGTACCATAGAGCCCTCTACTGTAGAACTCCAGCATCTGCCAGTTAGTTGTCTCATCAGTAAGACGACTTCTGTTGACTGGAACTTGGGACTCAAGATGTTTAGAGTAACTACCTTGATTTTCTGGTTTGTATTACTTCTCTTACTCCTTCATCAGCCATCTGTTTTCTGAAGACAATCATCTGCAGACAACTGAGGCAAGGAAGATAAGTTCAGTGAAATAATGCTTAAGTATATACACATTTGCTATTCAATTTGGCAGAAGTCCCAGGCTCTCAGATACCCTTTCACATGGCTGTAGTCCAGTTCCTCGTAAGGTCTCACAGATTGCTGTCATGCTTTCTAGTCTTACACAGCACTCGTTTTCTGTAGTATTCTGGACAGCATCTTCAGCCACACTAGTTTTTCTAGGTCTGTAGTGTTTACTGAGGAGCCACTAGGTGGCACAGTGGATAGACAGATTCCTTTACCTGAGTTCTAATCTTCAAAGTAAGTCTCAAAACCTTACTGTGAGAACTTGGGCAAGTCACTTACATTTATTTGCTTCAGTTTCCTCATCTGGAAAAGGAGCTGGAAAAGAAAATGGCAAACAACTCTACTATCATTGCCAAGAAAACCCTAAATGGAATCATGAAGACTCAGACACGACTGAAAAACAACTGGACAATAAAATCATATTTGCCTCATGTTGATAACTATCTCTAACAAGTATTATCTAACCTGGTACTGCTCAAAACATCTATCATTATTTATCAGTTGGTACTTAGAGTTTTGTTCCAAATGTATAGTATAATTTCCTGCGAAGAGTTTATGGAGGGATTAAAAAGACTGTCAATCAAAGCTCTCCTGCCAAATACAAATAGTTTGTGGAGACCAACATTCTCTTTGCACAGGACAGTTCCCAAAATTTCCAGACTGCAGTGTGTATATATGTGTGGAAAAAAGATTTGCTTGAATCTGCATAAACCTGATGAATAGGTAAGGCAGTCCCTAAAAGATTTTTTCTTTGTAGATTTGGGGACAATTTTTCCTTTTTCTTGTCCTTTTGCTTCTGGTTCTAAAAATGATGGAACAAGTGGCCTCCATACTGACTAGAAGCTTTGTAAAGTTGGGACTTGTCAGTGGAGAGTTTCTGATCAGCTCCTTTCAGCAGGAGTAGCTCCTCATATTCTTCCTTTGTTTTACCAAAGACAATGATTCCATCAAAGTACTACAACACTGCCAGGTCGTTAATATTCTCTTTGATCATTGGAAAGTAGCTATTGTCCTTAGATGCTCTGGGCACCTATGTTCAAATTCATAATAAAATCCAGCTGGACAAATGGATGCAGTTTTTGTCTTCCTTAGACATAGGAATCTTTTTTTTTTTTTTTTAAATTTTAATATTATTTTATTTGGTCGTTTTCATACATTATTCACTGGAAACAAAGATTGTTTTCTTTTCCTCCCCTCCCCTCCCTCCCCCCCCCCCCCCCCCCCCCCGCCTTTCCCTCTCCCATAGCCGACGCATGATTCCACTGGTTGTCACATGTGTTCTTGACTCGAACCCATTTCCCTGTTGTTGGAGTTTGCATTATAGTGTTCATTTAGAGTCTCTCCTCAGTCTTATCTCCTCCAACCCTGTAGTCAAGCAGTTGCTTTTCAGCGGTGTTTTTACTCCCACAGTTTATCCTCTGCTTGTGGGTAGTATTTTTTTTTAAGATCCCTGCAGATTGTTCAGGGATTGCATTGATACTAATGGAGAAGTCCATCACCTTCGATTGTACCACAATGTATCAGTCTCTGTGTACAATGTTTTCCTGGTTCTGCTCCTCTCGCTCTGCATTACTTCCTGGAGGTTGTTCCAGTCTCCATGGAACTTCTCCACTTTATTATTCCTTTTAGCACAATAGTATTCCATCACCAACATATACCACAATTTGTTCAGCCATTCCCCAATTTATGGGCATCCCCTCATTTTCCAATTTTTGGCCACCACAAAGAGTGCAGCTATGAATATTTTTGTACAAGTCTTTTTGTCCATTATCTCTTTGGGGTACAAGCCCAGCAGTGCTATGGCTGGATCAAAGGGCAGACAGTCTTTTATCGTCCTTTGGACATAGTTCCAAATTGCCCTCCAGAATGGTTGGATCAATTCACAACTCCACCAGCAATGAATCAATGTCCCCACTTTGCCACATCCCCTCCAGCATTCATTACTTTGCATAGCTGTCATGTTAGCCAATCTGTTAGGTGTGAGGTGATACCTCAGAGTTGTTTTGATTTGCATCTCTCTGATTATAAGAGATGTAGAGCACTTTTTCATGTGCTTATTAATAGTTTTGATTTCTTTGGCTGAGAATTGCCTGTTCATAGACATAGGAATCTGTTAGTATCCACTAAGCAAATCCAAGACTGAAAAACAATGGCTGCTTAGCAGATAATTCAGGGCAACTCGTCTACATGGTATAATATATTAATCCATTTAAAATCTTTTGTTCAAAGTCTATCAATCTTCACACATCCAATCAATCAATCCTCATCTTTCCATCCTTGGACATCACCACTATGGGTGATGCATAAGGGCTGCTGGACTCTACGATGACGTTGCCAGCATTTCTTTCAGTTGGGTTTTTGGGTCTTCCATTATAAATAAAAGGCATTATTCTAGTTCTTTCTCTGATTGGTGAGAGATCAATTATCTGGATTGTGTGGGTTTCACCTCTACCATATCCTATAAGCCATTCATGCAGTGAAAACATGCCTGTCTTCCTGCCAAATTTCAGCCTCAACCTAATTTTATACTCACTCTTTTGTTACTGTGGGATCCCTAAAGACAAATACTCCAGCATCCGAGATGGGCAGAGAGGAGCTGGATTAAATACATTTAGGGAGTCTCAAGGAAAGCCCAGCCTCCAGAAGGGGCTACATAACAACCAAAAGCCCATAGAGCAATTCGTGGCTTTGGGCTAGAGCAAAATCAGCTTACAGTCAGCAGCTGCATTCAACAAGGGTCACCAAGAGTTGGACATCCTGAACAAAACCAACCTATGTCAGGCACTCTGCTAAATGCTGAGTGAATGAAGAAAAACCAAAATAAATTCGTGCCCTTAGGAGCTCACAATCTAATGCACACCAACAAGGGTTTTCATTAATCAGGCTAAATGCAAACAAGAAAGGAAGGAAATAAGCATTCATGAAGCAGCTCCTTTTTGCCTGCTCTGGGCTAAATCCTAAGGCAAAAATAAAAAAATAGAAGCAAAAAGGAAGCCAGCTTCTGCTCTCAAGGAACTTATATGCTTTTTTTTTTTTTGGTAATGTATTTATTTACCAATTACATATAATAATACATTTTCACATAAGTTTTCCAAAGTTATAGGATCCAAATTGTTTCCCTTCCTTCTTCCCTCCTAGAGCTGGCAAACAATTCAATCTGGGTTATACATATAGTCTCAAGCAAAATATATAAGGAATTTATAGAGTAGAATTACTGAGGGAAGAAAACACACAAAAAGTTAAAAAGTGGGGTGGTGACTGGGAGAAGAGAAGATATCTGAAGGCCAGAAGGTCAAGAACAGAACCAGGAGGACAATAAAGACAAGCCAGTCTGGCCCCTTCACCAACAGCTTTATTCATTCCCTTGATATTGCTGACTTTTTGTTCTTCCAGGTGGATTTTATTGTTTTTTCTAGCTCTATGAAAAAATTTCTAGCTCTGTTTGAGTATTTTAACTGGTATAACACCAAATGTGTAAATTAACTGAGGTAGAATTGTAATTTTTATTCTATCAAATGCTCAGCCTACCCATGAGCAATTAATGGTTTTCTAGGTTAGATCTGACTGTATTTGTGCAAAACCCCTGAGGGGGTTGGGAGCAGGAAGACTGGACCTTGGGGAAGGATATTCTGTGGAGAGGAGGAAGGATGTTTCAGGATGAGGGACTTCCATGGTGAGACACGAGGCCTGATTTTAAAGTCCAAAGTTCCAAAACAGGGCCTGGAGGGGAAGGAAGGCAGAACAGCCTGGTCTTTTCATAATGTAGAGGCAGCAGGAAAGATAATGGTACCTAAGAGCAAGGGCAGTCAACTATTCCAAAGTTTGGGTAGTCATATGTCTCACATTTCCAGCTAAATCTTTCAAGGCTACATCCAGAAAAGACATTCATAGTGCAGACGGACTCCTCTAAGATGTTTCTAGTGCCATCTCCCTTTGCTTGGCCTTTAGCCTCAAACTCCCTACAAGTAAAAGTTCATTTATTGGGCATAACATAAACTTAGAATTGACGTTTCTGAATTTTCTCAGTTCACCATACCTTGAATGTCTCAGTAATTTTTTCCCCATGCCAAAAGAAATACATGGAGTTCCCTTTATTAAGTAGTTAGATCCAAACAATTTAAGTATTTATGTCCTGATAATTAAGTGGATTTTTTAAAAAAAATAATACACATAAAATTTCCAATAATTATGTGCTTGGCAGATGAGGCCAGTACAATGTGGTTATTAGAGAAAAATGTTAACCAAATTTTTGTACAGCAGCAATGACCAATAATTCATGCTGCCAATTCATACAACTTTCCACTTTTGTTCCATCAAGTGCATTATGACAAGCCCTGGAGACAAAGTAAAGATTACTTTGTGCAAAAACAAGCAGGGGAGCAGAACAGGATTTCCTATAATGACTAACAGAAGCTAAAAGTAAAATTAAGTCATAATTGTTTTGCCTTAGTGGTGATAAAAGGCCATACATTTTGGCTGTCGGTTTCCAAGTTACCTGGTCATTCCCAGAACGAATTTGGGTTGTACTTGTGAAAATACCCTCTGCAGTGGTTTCATGCAGTCTTCAAAAACAAATGTGCTCACATTTGTTCATGGCTAGAATTTTTCTCTTCAATTCCCCATTCTTCATTTTTCAGACTCAGCCTCTGGAGGAGCAAAAGGGACCTTCTCATTTTTGTAACAAATAAAAAATGAAATAACTGAGGACACAAAGATTTGATCTTCTGAGTATATTGATTTATTAAGCAATGTATGACAATTGCCCAACAAATTGGGATCAGGCCTCTTCCTCATCATAGGGCCTGAATGCAGGGGATATGGACCTATACATTAAAAACAATTAATTAAATAAGACCAATTAATTAAAAGGAAACAACACAACTTTAGAGAATCTGATTTCTAATTGAATAAAAGATTAGGGACTTTCCAAGTTAGGAGGAGGAGAATGAATAGATGTATTCCCTAAATTCAAGAAAAGATGACCCACTCCTCCCCAAATATCAGTAAACAATCAAAGGATCATGAAAACAATACCTGATCAGCATGGAGCTGGTTTTCAGTTAAGACATTTAGGTTGCTTGAGATGTATAATTATGAGAAAATTCCCCACATCAGTCTTAGGATCTGAATGCATTTCTGGTCAACACAACTTAGGTCCTTGGTTAAAGGTCCCTAAATAGCAGATACAAGTGGTCCTATTTCCTAGTCAATGAATATTTCTTCATTATAAGAGTAGAGGAAGTTGTAGTTAGCCCCTCATTCCCAATTTCCAACCAATCATATTGTCCTTTATAAAGCCTCAGCTCTGTAAACAGTCATCTTGATTTTGCCATTCAAGATGTCAAACTCTCAATTTTTGCATAGTATTGGTACTAATCATTCTTTTATGTTTCTTTTTTATTTTATTTTTAAAATTTTATTTAGTCAATTTAGAATATTATTCCTTGGTTACAAGAATCGTATTTTATCCCTCCCTCCCCTACCTCTACCCTTCCCCATAGTCCACATGCAATTCCACTGGGTATTACATGTATCCTTGATCAGAACCTATTTCCATGTTGTTGATGTTTGCATCAGGATGTTCATTTAGAGTCTATATCCCCAATCATATCCCCTTGAACCCATTTAATCAAGCAATTGTTTTTCTTCTGTGTTTCTACTCCCACAGTTTTTCCTCTGAATGTGGATAGTGTTCTTTCTCATAGATATTATTCAGGTTCACTGCATTGCAACTAATGGAGAAGTCCATTACATTCGATTGTACCACAGTGTATCAGTCTCTGTGTACAATGTTCCCCTGGTTCTGCTCCTCTCACTCTGCATCAATTCCTGGAGGTCATTCCAGTTCCCATGGAATTCCTCCAGTTTATTATTTCTTTGAGCACAATAGTATTCCATCACCAACATATACCACAATTTGTTCAGCTATTCCCCAATTGAAGGGCATCCCCTCATTTTCCAATTTTTTTGCCACCACAAAGAGCGCAGTCATGAATATTCTTGTACATGTATTTTTCCTTATTATCTCTTTGGGGTACAAACCCAGCAGTGCTATGGCTGGATCAAAGGGCAGACAGTCTTTTAGCACTCTTTGGGCATAGTTCCAAATTGCCCTCCAGAATGGTTGGATCAATTCACAACTCTACTAGCAATTCATTCATGTCTCAACTTTACCACATCCCCTTTAGCATTCATTACGTTCCATTGCTGTTGTTTTAGTCAATCTGCTAGGTATGAGGTGGTACCTCAGAGTTGTTTTGATTTGCATCTCTCTGATTATAAGACATTTAGAACACATTTTTCATGTGCTTACTAATTTTCTTTAACTGAAAATTGCCCATTCATGTCCCTTGGCCATTTATTAATTGGAGAATGGCTTGATTTTTTTGGTACAATTGATTTAGCTCTTTATAAATTTGAGTAATTAGATCTTTGTCAGAGTTTTTTGTAATGAAAATTGTTTCCCAATTTGTTGCCTTCTTTCTAATTTTGGTTGCATTGGTTTTGTTTGTACAAAACATTTTTAATTTGATGCAATCAAAATTATTTATTTTACATTTTGTGATTTTTTCCTAACTCTTGCTTAATTTTAAAATCTTTCTTTTTCCCAAAGATCTGACATGTATACTATTCTGTGTTCACCTAGTTTATTTATAGTTTCCTTCTTTATGTTCAAGTCATTCACCCATTCTGAGTTTATCTTGGTGTAGGGTGTGAGATGTTGATCCAAACCTAATCTCTCCCATATTGTCTTCCAATTTTCCTAGCAGTTTTTATCAAATAATGGATTTTGGTTCCATTCCACTGATCCTCCTTTCTGTCTCTTAGCCAGTACCATATTGTTTTGGTGACCACTGCTGAGGCTTCCCGAACCTGCGAGAAGCCACCAGGTAGAAAGATAGGGGAAGGATAGAATTTTGGATACCGTGAGGGGCGTGGCGGAGCCAAGTTAGAGATATGAGGTGGCAGGAATGAGTCAGAAACCAGGCCTTATTGATTATATTGGAGCCACAGCAATACTCCAATCTGTCTGGACCTATTTCCAAAAGGCTAATCCCGTCCAGAGATCCAAATTTAATACCACACAGGTCAGAGACATGATAGAGAAAAGAAAGTGCCTGGCCAAAGGCCAGGTCCCAGGTGAGAGATAGAGAAGGAAAGGAATTAAAGATGGAGCTTGGCCTCGCCAAGCTCCAGCAAGGACAGGCATCAGTGAGAGCTGAGATCCAAGAGAGGAAGAGGACGGAGATTGCTGTGGCTCTTGCTTTTAATGTCTTTGATATGCAAATATACACAATACATAGGGATGATTATCATTGGTTAATGACAAGGTATAGGTGTGGTTTATCTTAGCCAGGTGAGCACAAAGAAACCTGTTTTCCCGCCTCATCTGGGGGAAGCTGGGATCAAGAGTCAGAGGCTTTCCTAGCCATGCACAAGACTGAGCATGCTCTCTTCTAAGCCATTCTGTACATACTAACTGTTTCCTTTGCCCACAGCTAAGGGTGGACTGCTACAACTGCTTTATAGTATAGTTTGAGATCTGGTACTGAAAGGCCATCTTCCTTTGCATTTTTTTTTCATTATTTCCCTGGATATCCTTGATCTTTTGTTCTTCCAAATGAATTTTGCTATGTTTTTTTTCTAATTCAGTAAAAAAGCTTTTTGGTAGTTCGATGGGTATGGCACTAAATAAGTAAATTAGTTTGGGTAGTATGGTCATTTTTATTATGTTAGCTGGTCCTACCCATGAACAGTTAATGTTTTTACAATTATTTAGATCTAGTTTTAATTGTGTGAAAAGTGTTTTGTAGTTGTGTTCATATACTTCCTGTGTTTGTCTTAGCAGATAGATTCCCAAGTATTTTATATTGTCTAGGGTGATTTTAAATGGAATTTCTCTTTCTAATTCTTGCTGCTGAGATGTGTTGGAGATATGTAGAAAAGCTGATGACTTATGTGGGTTTATTTTGTATCCTGTCACTTTGCTAAAGTTGATTATTTCCATTAGCTTTTTAGTTGATTCTCTAGGATTCTTCAAGTCATACTAATGATAATATTATGAATATAGAATGTAAATATATACAACATATATTATATATACATATAATATATATTATATATTTATAAATATAATATAAAAATATAATGAAAATAAATAATAAAAAATCATATCATCTGCAAAGAGATTACTCATTGCCAATTTTAATACCTTCAATTTCTTTTTCTTCTCTAATTGCTACTGCTAGTGTTTCTAGTACAATGTTAAATAATAGAGATGATAATGGGTGTCCTTGTTTCACTCCTGATCTTATTGGGAATGCATCTACTTTATCCCAATTCTTTGCTGATGGTTTTAGATAAATACTGTTTGTTATTTTTATTCTATTCCTATACTTTCTAGTAATAATTTCATTGAAGAAAATGACAATGATGACATCCTTTCATTATTATTTTTATTGCATTATGATCTGAAAAGGTTGCATTTATTATTTCTGCTTTTCTGCATTTGTTTGCCATGTTTTTATGGGTGACAAAAAAAACTTGGAAAGACTTATGAGAAGTGTTAACAAAAGTGAAGTGAACAGAACCAGGAAAACATTGTAAATAATAACAGCAATCAAATACAATGATCAATTGTGATTGACTAAACTATTATCCCATTTCAAAGGGACTTGTGATGAAAAAGGCTATTCATCACCATAGAAGGAACTGATACCTTCTAAATTTAGACTAAAACATATTATTCTTTAATTTATTAATTCCATGAATTTTTCTCTAGTGTGATATGTCTTGTTTCACAATATGATAGACATAGAAATATGTATTTTATGATAACACACATACTACCTATATTGTATAATTGAAAATCTGTTACCTTAAGAAAAAGCCCACTACATTTCCGGGGAGCCCACTGACTTCCTGTCATTGCATACTTCCTGTAGACAGGGGATAAATTCAGTGGGCATGCCTGCTCTGGCCTCTTTGGCTTCCTAGCAAGGATGGTTGTGGTAAGCAAGGGGGTTTTGAACAGGCTGATTAGCCATGGGTATGTGGTTTTTATTTTGTATTCCTTTTATTTCTTTATTTCTAATCATCATTTAAAAATCTCTTAAAATATAATATTTTTATCATAGACTAATTTTAATTTTTACAATTTGGTGACCAGAAGTTGGAGAAAAGAATTCTTAATTTTTTAAGATAGGCTAGATAAATATTTTTAAACCACATTTCTACTGCTATGGCTTTTCATGCCCCCCCCCCAAAAAAAAACCCAAACTCTGAGAGAACTCAGAACTCTCTTCAGAGCCTTACTTCTGCCATCTCTACTTTTTGCCTGTCTCCTGCCCTACCAGCTTGGCTGTTTTTGTTTGAGGGACTTGGTGGAGAAGCGATAAGCCACTTCTCTTGCCCATCTGCCCAAGTCAGTGTTCGTTGCTGCTGCTTCTGGTGTTACTGCTGCTGATCCAGTCTCCTGGGTTGTTTAGCCTTCTGTTCCTGATACTGCTTGCTCCTGCTCTGGCCCCGGCCCTGGCTGCTGTTGCTGATCCTGCTGAGTTGCTGGTAGCTGCTACTGTGTCTTTGGAACTCACAAACTGGGAGTCCTTGGAGCTGCGCTCCAGGCAGCTGGTAAAAACCAGGATGTGTTTTCCTTAAGCAACAATTAGTCTCCAAATTCCCTGTTCACATGGCAGGGGAAGCAAGATGTTTCCTAGTGTTTTAGTCTATGGGGGAAGGGGAAGGAAGTTTACTCTTCCAAACAGGAAGTAAAATTGTAAGCATAGCACACTCTATGAAAGAGCAGTACATTACCTATTTCAAACAGCTCCCAGTTTTAAGATATTTTTTTCTTCCTACCATTCCTGGGTGCACTGGTCCTTTTAATTATCTTGTCTGAGATTCAGTGGAGAAATTCATCTCCCTACAACCCTTTGCCATTTGGGTCTGCCCAGTCTCTAAGATTCATCCAATTTGCGATTCTGCCACACTATGCTCATCGAGGAATTCTCCCTTACTATGGGAGATCTCAGCTGTGTGACAAAAGGAATCTGAACGTATAGAGAAAGGAACTTTAAAGAGACTGGAGGTGAACATTTTTAAGCTTTTTCAGACTCCATTGTTTTATAAATGTCTCTGTATCTTATTGTATTTTACTGATGATCTGCTTTAAGATTTAATTTTGTTGTTTTAAGTGCATATATTAATGTCTTCAATACTGTTCTGTTACATTGAATCATTTTAATCTACTGTGTTTTGGCTATTAGATATATTCTGTTACCTTTCCCCTATAACTATACTGAACAAAATATTGAAAAAGCTCATAAACAGTCTTTTCTTCCATTTTGCCCTTATAAATTGTCACATAAATGACAAAAGGACTCCATCAACCTAGTTAACAACCTTTAGAGAATTTAATGAGCTAAATACCTCAAATTGATTTTAAGAGGTCTTCAGACATGATTTTTTAGATTTTTTTCCTCCAATAACTCTGATTGATCATTTTGCCTGCCTCTGAGTTATTTGTAACAAGAGGTAAAGGGTCCATTTAGTAGTTGAAGTGAAGTGCAATAGCACTATTATAATCCCCACTTCCAAATAGATGAGACATAGCAGTCTTATACCAGAGGAGCTGGGAAGTTGTTCCTAGGGTGTGATACCCCTGGATGGCCCCCAAAAGGGAACATCTCCCATTTGTAACTCTTTAGCTTACTCTACCTTCCACCAGAATAATCTAGATTCTTGGTGATGTTTTTTAGACACAACATTAACAGTACAGAGGTTTGTATCTTTTCTAGACTCCTCTGCCACATTTTTGTAATGACAGCAGTAATAGCTTTAAAAAAGAGATATCTCAGCCAAAGTGGAAAGATTGCTAAACCTGAAAAAACTTGTGACAAGTATCCATTAGCTTCTAAGGTTTTTTTTTTAATGTCACATAGCAACTCATGTAAAATATGATAATGGATTTGTTGGCTATTGTCATTAAATGGGCTATTATAACTTTGCGGATTTTGATATTTCTTGAATGTACATTACCTATTGTACTACTTTTATTTATAAAAACTGTTACTTTGTAAAAAATCATTTGCACTCACACAGAGGATCATGGCCAAGTTTGAAGGAGGAAATGGATCTCATTTTTTGGGTGAGAAACCTTTGTATTCTACCTCTTATTAACTAACACAGAGTGTCACTGATTGTAAGCTATATATTTTTTATTTTAAAAACTTTTTTATTATTGTTTTTCCTTGCATGTGCAATATCGTATTTCAGTTTTATTTTATCTCTCCTTTTGTAATTGAAGCACATGTCACCAGTATTGAGAAGATTTTCTTTAATTTTTTTTTGATTTAGCAGTAATATAAGTTTAAAATACATTTGCCCTAATATCAATGCATACCCAAAAATCTTTAGACTATTAAAATGATGCCATTGATTGTTTAAAAACTATGGGACTTAGCTTAATAATTCTGTCTGATTCAAAGAGAAGGGAATGCAAAAAGAGCCATTGCACAGTACCAAAGAAGCACAAAGCTACTTGCATAATGCCTATAGAGCACAAAGTCAAAGAGACTGATCCCAGTGGGATTGATATAATTTTGAGCCAAGACAAGAGGACTTGAACTTGTTTGGGGTTTGGGATTGTGACTATTTTGACATATGTCAAAGGCAGGTCTTCCTTGTCCCACATTCTACCAAGTATCTTAAATTTGGCTCTTACCTGGCTCCCCTAAAATCTACTCCCTTTTCTGTCTTTCATAGTGAGGCAAACTGTACTCCTGGCTACTGATTGGGTAAATGCATAATTGCTTAAATCACTTTCATTGGGCCCTGATTCAAGGACCTGTTATAGGTTTATTTTCCTTTACTTAGAACTTTTACACATAAGACTTTGATAGTCTATATTTCCTCCAGAAGGTTTTTTTCTCTTTTATTTGCTTTTTTAAAATGTTTTTGATTTCTCTTACTATTTGATTCATATACCTCATAACTCAGCCATGTATTCATAAGTGTTCCCTGTGTTTTTCAACATCCTCTTCAGGAGGGAATGTATTATTATTCTAAAATGCAAAGTTTAAGTTCTTTTTGAGAGTAATTTTAGGATAAGAAACATGTTACCTCTCTGAATCCAGAAAGTGAACTGTTTGGAGAAGGCACCATGAAGATGTCTGCACAGACCACACACTGCACCAGAAAATCCAGAGTGAACTTTGGGATGTGGTGATTTGAACTGTGTGGGGTTGAATGCATTTGTTTTGTATGTATACTCTTATGCCAAAGGGGACTGCCCCCCAATTGGCTTTTTGTCGATGCGCCTAGCAATCATTGGTTTTGTTCTTTTTCCCTTTTATCCCCAATTTATTGTAATTTAAAAGTTGGTTATGTTTACAAGATCCATTGGAGAGACCAGTCTTCCATCAGTTCTTGGCAGGGGGTGGGGGGGAGTAATGTATAATTGAAAATCTAAAAAAGAACTACATTTCCTGGGAGCCCACTGACTTCCTATCATTATGTACTTCCTGTAGACAGGGGATAAATTCAGTGGGCATGCCTGCTCTGGCTCCTTTGGCTTCCTGGCAAGGATGGTGGTGATTAGCCATGGGCATGTGGTTTTTATTTTGTATCCCTTTTATTCCTTTATTTCTAATGATTACTAATAAATCTCTTTAATTTAATAATTTTAATTATGTGAGATTAATTTAGTTTTCACAATATCATATTACCTGTTTTCTAGGAGAGGAGAAGAGAGCTAGATTGCAAAATGTCAGAAAATGATTATTTAAAATTGTGTCAACAGGTACTATGGAAAAAATTAAATAAAAATATATTTCCTGAAATAATTATGTCTTCTTCTCTAAACAATCACTCTGGTGCAAATATAAATAATATGGAAATGGGTCTTGATCAATGATCAATGATCAATGATCAAACTCAGTGGAGTTGCTTGTTGGCTATGGGAGGGGGTTGGGAGGAGGAGAGGGAAAGAACATGATTCATGTAATCATAGAAAAATATTCTCAATTAATTAAACTAAAAAAATAATTGTCTTATAGCTCAGTTAACTTTTCCTTTATGAATTTAGATGCCAAAGCATTTGGAAAATAAAATTTAATATTGATATTAGTTTATTAGCTATTATTTCTTTGGATGTATTAAGACGTTCCTTCTTTATCTTTTTATATTTTGTGAATGTTTATACTGACTTTATCTGATAGCATGATTTCAATTATTTTTTGAATCACTTGATAGTTAATGTTTCCCTACCCCTTCAATTTTATCTTAAGTATGTCTCCTTGTAAAAAGAATAGGACATCATATAAATGTGTTGTTAAATGACAAAGACCACTTAGAACATTATGGAGGTGGGAGGAACCAGTTTTATTGAGGGGGGGGATGAGCAGGGATAGGCCTCAAACCCTCATTACCCAGGGGTAGTAAGGGCTACAGGTGGGAAAATAGACAGGGAAGTAAAAGACCTAAGACATTTGGGTGGGATGTTGAGGAAGGGGGATGGGAACTGTGGGGCCACTCTTTCACCACAATCCATGTTGGCTGTTCTCAAGCCTCGTCATCATCTTGATACTGGCTAACCCGAGGTTTATAGCCAGCCAAGTTGCGTTTGGTAATTCCAGGGCTGTATAGAGATCCCAGTGGCCAGTGGCGGATAACATGGCGGTAGGACAAAGATGAACAGTCAAAGTAGTTCAAGTTCAGTTTGCGAGCCATATGGCGACCCAGGAATTCCAATTGCTGGAGAGGCAAAGAGGAGGACATAAGGGGAGGGGGACAGGACTTTCCTGTGGGGAACAGGGGCCCAGAAAGATCTAGAACTTGGTCTCTTAGAGCCCAATCTTCAGGGACATGAGCCCTTGGCCTTGATTCACTGAGGAATCTTGGGAAAGGCCCTTCCTTTCCCTCTCTGCACCTATCCTCTCATATTTAAAATAGGTATAGTGTGGGAGTGTGGTTTTGTTTTCAAGAACTTTTAGGCTTCCTTGGGCTAGGAGAGAAAGAATGTGAGCCAAGGAGTCAGGAGTTGGAAGCTTTCCCCTCTAAAGAATGTGGACCCTTGGCTCTCTCCTCCACTGACTGATATGGGCTCATAGACTAGAAAATAGTGGAGCCACGTGCTAGAGGGCCCTAGGGGAGGCCAGATCCACTGGCCCTGGTGGCTCCTGTTCTTCCACAAGGCTCACAGTCCCCCAGTCCTCATAGGAACTAGGGTCCCCACTCCAGGACCCTAGGCAGCATCCTCTATCCAAGAACTCAGCAAATATGAGGCTGGATGTAGCTTTCTGTGTATATGCACATACGTGAACGACTGCTGTGTGCTAGAGAAAGTCACTGTTTGTCATGAGCACACCATGGCTGTGTGTGACCCTGAAGCTCTGACCATTTCACCCTCTTACTTTCTCTCTCCTTGTTGCCCTCTATTTCACCTTCTCGTTCTTTCTCTATCTTTCTTTTCTGCTGCTTCTTCCCCTTTCTCTGTCCCTCACTTTTTGTTTCTTTTTCTGTCTCTGACCTAAATTATTCTGACTTTTAACTGATCACTCTGCCTCTGTTCAACCTGGCCTGAACCAATTTTTGCAGCCTTATTGGACGTTACTTCCTGAGTTCTGTGATCTAGCCAACTTTTTCTCCCTCTTCTTCACACACTTATAATAAAAATAACAATAGTAAACATTTAAAAAATCATATTAATAATAATAATGCCCTAAAATATGTGTATCACTTTAAGATTTGGAAAGAACTTGATAAATATTTTCACGACAATTCTGGGAGGTGAGAGCTATTAATATCTCCACTTTATAGATGAGGAAACTGAGGCAACACTCTGTCTCCATCTCCAGCCCTTTGCATTGGTCATATTGCATGCCTGGAATGATCTCTCGATTTATCTCCACTTTGTAGGAAAGTCCTTCTCTTCCTTTGAGGCGACATTTCCTGAATGAGGTCGTTCCTGACTCCAAATTGCTTGTACCCCCTCACCACCAAGTTAACTTCTCCTTAAGTGTCGTATATGTGTGAAGTTGTTCACTTTATATCGATGTCGAGTGTATTTTCATGGACTCTCATCTCTCCCAGTGGAGGATAAGCTCGATTTGAGTAGGGAGCCATTCAGGCCTTGATTTTGTGTCTCTAGGAACTAGCACGGTTCCTGCCATATAATAATAGGCACTTAATGAATGCACACTTGTGCATCTGGTTTGGCCTGATTTGACCACAAAGGATCCTCATTGTAAAAATCTCTTCTATGCACTGTGGGTTATTGGATGCAATGCAAATGGCTAGTGATGTGAGGGGCCAGAGAGTCATGGGGGCAACCAGGGTGTAAGCAGGTTAGGAGGAGGGAGAGGACATCATCACAGAGAGAAGTGAAGATGGTCAGCAGGGCAGGGGAGGGGAGAAGTCGGGAGAAAGCCCAGGGATCAGGAGAGGGTGGTCAAGTCCTTACCTCATAATGTTCTGACAGCTTAACCAGCACCAGTGGCTCCAGTTTGTAGCCACAGAAGACCAGTTGGAAGAAGTACCTGCCATAGGCTACAGAGGGAGAAGGCATCTCAGTGCTACCCTAGCTGGCAGCCAGGGACTCCCCCTCCTCCCATTTCCCCCACCTTAGAAGTAAAAGGGGAGAGGCAGCTCTGCAGCATAGTGGCTAGAGAGCCAGGCCTGGAGTTGGAAGGTCTTGGGTTCCAGTGTGGCTTCAGACACTTCCTGACCCTGGGCAAATCACTGAACCCCAATTGTCTAGCCCTCTCCACTCTTCTGCCTTTGAATCGAAATAGTAATCATTATAAGACAGAAGGTAAAGTGTGTTTGTTTTTTAAAGAAGATGAAGTAACAGGGGACCTGAGACCTGTTCCCTACTCTTAGTTCTTAGTCCATCCCAAGCCCTATCTCCACGCTCTCAATTTCAATCCTTGATTCCCTGTTTTTGTATCTGCTCTTACTTCACAATCCTGTTCTAAGTTTTTTGACTCTGTCTTCATTTTCCACATCCCTGTTTCCTTCTTCATCTCCCTGGCCTTGGCCCAAGAACCTTCTGATCTCTCACCCCTTGCCCAGTTCCTTGGACATGTTCTCAGTTCCCTTTCCTTATCACAGTGCCACAGACCCTATTATCAATACCTTAGTTCCACTGATCCCTTCCCCACAATCCCATCTGTTTTTAACTCCCTGGTTTCATTCCTAACTTCAACACATGACGTCCCACTTTCTGGACCTGACCTGAGCTCCTTTTTCTTTTACCAGCTTCTTAACTCTGCCCTTAGCTCCCTTTTCCAGCCCAGTTTCCTGAACTCATTTTTTAGCTATTGGGTTCTAGCTCCCTCTTTCTCTCTATATATATAGTTCCATGACTTGAAGCCCTTGCCTTTATTCCTCTGACTCTCTAGGTTCTTGTCTGTTTCCAATTTCCCATCCTAATTTCCAGTATCTTTGTCCCAGTGCCTGGCTCATTAGCCCTGTCCCATCCTAGACCCCAACTTACTGTTCCTCTGGTCTCTGTCCCCAGGTAGCCTGACTCCATTCCCACCTCCCAGTCAGACTCTTTGCTCCCCAGCCATGTTGAATACCATCAGATTTCACAGCAAGGCGAATGTAGACACGGTGCATGGGTCCTTGACACACAGTGCGTCCTTGGATGGAGAAGTGGTACATCCCACGAGTATGGTTCAAGATCAGGCGGCGCTTTGGTATTGATGACAATATGAGCCACAGACCAATACCTATTCCGTAGGCGGGGAAACCCCATGTCTGCTGACTGCCCACCTGTAGTCCCAAGGTTAATTATAGAGACATCATCAAAAATCCAGAAAAGGGATGGAAGAGGGTAGAAGGTGGATGGACATGAGGAAGTAGGATATAAAAGGGCATATAGGGAAGATAGAAGGGAGATAATTCAAGGCTTCAGCATAGCTTTGGCTTTAGCAGTTCAGATTGCTTCCCATCCACGTTTTCTTAGTCTGTGCCATACTTATCAATTTCTTCTCATTGGTTTGCCCACAAAGAATCTGGAAATGTGCTGGAGGTTTCTTTTTAGGTCTTTTACTATTTCATAGGAACCAACATTCTATTCATCTATTATCTTCTCTTCTGGCTAGGTGACTAACCGGACCTCCATTTCCAACCCTGCATTATCTAAACTGATATCTTCATGCCACTTCTTGTAAGAAAATCATATGGTATGGTCTAATTATGTCTATTGGATATCTCTTCTTTGACTTTTGGGACACCCAAAATTTTGATTCCTCTATGATTGTGATTTTGATGTGGGCTGAAATGTCCCACCAAATCCTTCCAGGTAGATGTAAACAATCAAAAGAACATGGAAACAATAACTACTTTATTAGTATGGAGCCACATTTCAGATAAGATGTATGGGTTGCTTAGATTTACAAGTATGAGAAAACTCCTTACATCAATCTTTAGACATAACCTGGGCCCTTGGCTAGGGGCCTCTTACAGGTGCTTCAGTCAAAAACTGATGTCTGTTCTATGTAGTGTTTGTAGCTCTTTAGAAAATGTTTCATTCTGGGAACAAAGCACAGCTTGAAAAGTTCTCCTTCAACCAGGTTTTCCCCCACATAAGGTCAGATTAGTTTTCCAGATGTTCCTATTTGTGGATGATATTGTGTCAAGTCACAAAATACTTCAGAGTCTCTCCAAGTATAACGTGACCACACTATTGGCCAAACAATCCACAAAAGAAAAACCAGGTGGATGAAGAATGCTTATTGCCTAGTATGACATGTAATTGGAAGGGAAACCCACAGGGCTCATCTATCAGTACACAAATCTTGAACAGGCAGGGTAGATGAATAAGGATGTGGACCCAGAATCAAAATGTAAGAAGAGAGTAAGCTGGGCTGCATTTGGGTAGTTGAACAATGGTCCCAAGTTGATCTTTGATACAAAAACTCATCTAAGGTGTCACAGTGGGAAAAGCACCAAACCTGGAGTCAGGAACACCTGAGTTCAAATTGAGCCTCAGATACTTACTATCTGTATGACCCTGGACATGTGCCTTATCTTCTTTCTGCCTCAGTTTCCTCCTCTGTAAATGGGAAATTATAGTAGCACCTACCTCCCAGGGTAGTGGTGAAGATCTAATGAGGTAGTGTTAGTAAAGTGCTTTGCAAGCCCTTAAGGCATCATATAAAGGGCTAGCTGTAATGATTGTGATCTTCTTAACACCCAGTGTCTTCTGGTGATTCTCCAAGGTGGTGAATCATGGAATATCACAGTCTAGGAAGAATCAAAATCATGGGTGACACAAAGGATCACAGAGAAAAATATCATGCCTGGTCTGATTCAGCATAAAGTATATCAGTAGAGAAAATGTAGGATTGAAAGGGAGAAAGCCTGGTCATGGATCCAGAATGAGGGACAAGAGATACCCAGCCTGAGGGCTTCACAGGGAATAGATGAGGAGGGCATAGGTGAGAAAGGAGGAGGTAGGTGAGAATGTGGGAGCAATAAGAAAGAAGAGTCAAAAGAGGATATGGAAAATATATAAGGAGATAGATGGGGATTCCTACCTTAGTGAAAATCCCAAGGCTCAAGAGTAGAACGCAGACTAAAAAAAGCAGAGTCCCCTTCCACAAGGTGTCCTGGTAATAGTCTAGCACATAAACTGTTGGAACAGCAGGTAGAGTGTTAGATCAGAGTTGTCTTCTGTCCTTTCACCTGTCCACTTTACTGATACCTCTTGTCTTCTCTTGTCTGGTTTTTGCCTTTCCCTGTGTCCCCTCTGTTCCCCATGTTCCAGTGTGTTCCCATATCAGCTGCCAGTGACCTGTTTCCCCCTCACCTCCCTCTCTCCCTGATGTTCCCAGCTCCCTACTTCACCATTAGGCTGCTGCTGAAAGAAGGGATAGAAAGGATTTTGCTTGAGCTTCTTGGCAAGACTGCGCTCAGTGCTGAAGTAGCCAATTTCCCATAACTCAAAACCAGTGCCCCCAGTGCCAGTGCCAGGGATATGGATTGGCTTGGGGCCCTGAAAGAGAAAGGAAGGGCATGAGGAGAAGACATTAGGTCATCAGGTCATCAGAAGAGGTGGGGGATATTGGGAAAGAACTGGAAAAGGGCAGGAGAGGAGAGAATGTAGAAAACATCAGGATGAAGACATGAAGGAAAGGATGGAGGGAACAGAAAAAAGGCAGGTTCACAGAGTGAAGATAAGGAGAAGGACTAGAGAGCAGGATCAAATGAGGACGACAGGGTAATAATAGCAGGGAGAATGGGCCTCACAGGCAGGACAGACACTTATAGAGAAGATGGGTTCACAAGGAAAGCATGAGACGATGGGATAGATGAGATGAAAGAGAGAATAGGGTCCCTGAGTAAGGACTGGGTTAGAGAGGGAAGAAGGAGCTAGCTTCTCTGATCCAGAATGCCTTTGGACATACCCGAGAGAAGAATTCCATGATCACAGGTGTGGGATAGATAAAGCAGCTGGAAAAGCAGTTACCCTGAGGGTTAATTTGAATGAAAGACATGGGTTCTAGAAGGGCAAGTTGAATCCTGGATTGTCTGAGACTTCTAGAATCATCAGACCTTGTCTTCTGGTGGAAGTTAGAACAATCTTTCACCTTATTCACAGGATGACACAGAACATCAGAACTGGAAGAGACTGTCACTAGCCACCTAATCCAACTGTTACCTGAACAAAAATTCTCTCTAAAACATGCCTGGTAAGTGGTCATCCAGGCTTTACTGAAAGGTCTTGTGGAAGATGGAGTCACCTCTGTACAAGAAGTAGTCTATTTCATTTTTTTTAACATTATTTTTATTTGGTCAATTTCAAACATTATTCCTTGGATACAGAAATCATTTTCTTTTCCTCCCCACCTCCCCCGACACCCCTCCCATAGCTGACGCGCAATTCCATTGGGTATTATATGTGTCCTTGTTCCGGACCCATTTCCTTGTTACTGGTATTTGCACTAGGATGTTCATTTGGAGTCTACATCCCCAATCATATCCCCTCGACCCCTGTAGTCAAGCATTTGCTTTTCTTTGGTGTTTTTATTTCCACAGGTTTTCTTCTGCTTGTGGATAGTGTTTTTTCTCATAGATCCCTCCAAATTGTTCAGGGACATTGCATTGACACTAATGGAGAAGTCCATTACACTGGATTGTACCACAGTGTATCAGTCTCAGTGTACAATGTTCTCCTGGTTCTGCTCCTTTCGTTTTGTATCACTTCCTGGAGGTTGTTCCAGACTCCATGGAATTCCTCCACTTTATTATTCCTTTTAGCACAATAGTATTCCATCACCAACAGATACCACAATTTGTTCAGCCATTCTCCAATTTATGGGCATCCCCTCATTTTCCAATTTTTGGCCACCACAAAGAGCACAGCTATGAATATTCTTATACAAGTCTTTTTCCTTATTATCTCTTTGGGGTACAACTCCAGCAGAGCTATGGCTCGGCCAAAGGGTAGACAGTCTTTTAGAACTCTTTGGGCATAGTTCCAAATTGCCCTCCAGAATGGTTGGATTATTTTACAAGTCCACCAGCAATGCATTAATGTCCCAACTGTGCTACATCCCCTCCAGCATTCATTACTTTCCTTTGCTGTCATGTTAGTTAATCTGCTAGGTGTGAGGTGATACCTCAGAGTTGTTTTGATTTGCATCTCTCTGATTATAAGAGATTTAGAACACTTTTTTATGTTCTTATTAATGGTTTTGCTTTCTTTGACTGAGAATTGCCTATTCATGTCCCTTGGCCATTTATCAATTGAAGAATGGCTTGATTTTTTGCACAATTGAGTCAGCTCTTTATAAATTTGAGTAATTAGACCTTTGTCAGAGGTTTTTCTTATGAAGATTGTTTCCCAGTTTGTTATTTCCCTTCTGATTTTGGTTACATTGGTTTTGTTTGTACAAAACCTCTTTAATTTGATATAGTCAGAATTATTTATTTTACATTTTGTGGCTTTTTTTTGTCTTGCTTGGTTTTAAAATCTTTCCCTTCCCAAAGGTCTGACATGTATACTATTCTGTGTTCATATAATTTACTTATTGTTTCCTTCTTTATGTTCAAGTCATTCACCCATTCTGAGTTTATCTTGGTGTAGGGTGTGAGGTGTTGATCCAAACCTAATCTCTCCCACACTGTCTTCCAATTTTCCCAGCAGTTTTTATCGAATAGTGGATTTTTGTCCAAAAAGCTGGGACCTTTGGGCTTGTCATAGACTGTCTTGCTGAGATAACTTACCCCAAGTCTATTCCACTGATCCTCCTTTCTGTCTCTTAGCCAGTACCAAATTGTTTTGATGACCACTGCTTTATAGTATAGTTTGAGATTGGGGACTGCAAGGCCACCTTCCTTTGTATTTTTTTTCATGATTTCCCTGGATATCCTTGATCTTTTGTTCTTCCAAATGAACTTTGTTATGGTTTTTTCTAATTCAGTAAAAAATTTTTTTTGGAAATTCATTGGGTATGGCACTAAATAGATAGATAAGTTTGGGTAGGATGGTCATTTTTATTATGTTAGCTCATCCTACCCATGAGCAGTTAATGTTTTTCCAATTGCTCAGATCTCTATTTCATTTTAAGATAGCTCTAGTTAATAGGAAATTTTTCCTTATGTGAAGCCTGAAACCTGTCCATCTGTAATATTGATCCATTATTCCTAGTTCTGTGAAGTAGACGCCAGTAAAAAAAAAAAGTCTCATAATCTCTTTTTCCACATGAAAGTCTTTTAAATACTGGAAGAGTTTTTCATTCATGCCTCAGTACTTCTTTGGGAATCTGTAATTTCCTGACATTACACTCTTTATCTCCATTTCCAGAGTTTCCCCGCCTAATTTTAATTCAATCCCTGCCCCACCAAATTACATGTAAAAAGAGTTATCAACATTTTTCAAAGAATATTGTCTCAAATTCCCACCCCTCCCTCTTTCCTCACCCCAAACCTCACTCTCCAGTTGAGGTAGTAAGCAATCTCATATCGATTCTGTCAGTGAGATATCTATTGATCCCATGTTTGATCATGTAAAACATTTTCTCTTATCAATCCTTTCGTGGAAGGAAACTCAAAAGAAGAAACAAGATAGAAAGTTAAAAATGTTTCTTTGATCTCGATTCAGACTTCATCAATTCTTTCTGCTGAGAATAGCTAAATTATTTATTCATTGTACTGCATTTTTTTTACAGTGTACAAAGTTCTTCTGGTTCGGTTTATTTCACTCTGCTTCAGTTTGTGTAAATCTTTACAGGTTTTTGGAAGTCCTTCTGATTGTCATTTCTTACTGCACAATAGTATTCCATTACTGTTATATACTATGACTTAGTCATTCCCCAGTTGATGGTTGTCCCCTCGCTTTCCATTTCTTTACCTCCACAAAAAGAGCGATTCTTTATCTATTTAGGATACAAACCTCGTAATGATATTGTTGAGTCAAAGGGTATGTACTGATTTATAGCCCTTTGAGCATAGGTCCAAATTGCTTTTCAGAATCATAGAATCAGTTCATGATTTCACCAACAGTGCATTAGTGTCTCAATTTCCCCACATTCCCTCTAAATTTTGTCATATTCCTTTTCTTTCATAATAGCCATTCTGATAAGTGATAAATGGTACCTTGGAATTACTTTAATTTGCATTTCTCTAATGAATAATGATTTAGAACATTTTTTTCGTAACTGTCAAGAGCTTTAATTACTTTGAGAATTGTCTTTTATATCCCTTGACCATTTATCAATTGGGAAATGACATATTTTTATGTATTTGATCCATTTCCCCATGTATTTGAAAAATGAGGCATTTATTAGAGAGACATGTAAAAAAAATTTCCCCATCATTCTTACTGTGCATTACTTTCCATACCATTTCTCTCTGTTTAGTTTCTGATCCCCACTTCCTTCAGTTTGCCCTCTTTTCTATCAGCCCCATTCTTCTTCTTTTATTCCTTTCCTCTCCTGGTTTCTTGTAAGGTAAGATAGATTTCTACACCCAATGGATGGTGTATGTTCTGCCCTCATTGAGCCAGTACTGAGGACAGTAAGGCTCACATGCTCTCTTCCCACCTCTCCCATCTTCTCCTCCATGGTTAAAGGTCTTTCACACCAATTTTATGCATGATAATTTGCCCCATCCTATTTTTTCCTCTCCCTTCCCCCAATGCATTCCTTTTTCTCATGTCTTAATTTTATTTTCTTTTAATATCATTCCATCATATTCAACTCAAACCTCTTGCCCCCTGTCTAGGTAGACACCTAACTACCCTAATGTGACAAAGTTCTTAGGAGTTACAAAAATCATCTTCTCTTGTAAATCATTTAGCCTTTTAATTAGACATTATTGAATGACTTTTGATTTCTCTTTGATGTTTACCTCCTTATGCTTCTATTTGAATCTTGTGTTTGTGAGTAAAATTTTCCATTCAGCTCTAGTTTTTTCATCAGGAATGTTGGAAAATCTTCTATTTATTGAATACCCATTTCCCCCCGTCCCCCGAAGAATTATGCTCAGTTTTTCTGCACAAGTGATGTTTGGTTTAATCCAAGATTCTTTGTCCTTTAGAATATCATATTCTAGATCCTCCAAAATTTTAATGTGGAAGCTGCTAGATTTTGTGTTATCCCAACAGGGCTCCAGAATAGTTTATTTCTTTCCTTTTGACTGCTTACAATATTTTCTCCTTGACTTGGGAGTTGTAGAATTTGACTATAATATTCCTGGGAGTTATCCTTTTTGGAATTCTTTCAGAAGGTGATTAGTGGATTCTATTTTGCCCTCTGGTTCTAGAATATCAGGGCAGTGTTCCTCAATAATTTCTTGAGAGATGATGTCTAAACTCTTTTTTTGATCATGGTTAAATAATTCTTAGATTATCTCTCCAGGACTTTTGTCTCAGGTCAGTTGTTTTGCCCATGAGATAATTCACATTTTCTTCTATTTTTCATTCTTTGGACTTTGTTTTATTGTTTCTTGACATCTCATGAGTCATTAGTTTCCACTTGCAAAGATCTAATTTTTAAGTGGTATTCTTGGTATTCTTGAGTAAGCTCTTGTACCTATTTTTCCATTTGACCAATTCCACTTTTTAAAGAGTTGTTTTCTTCAGTGAATTTTTGTACCTCTTTTTGAATATTACCAATTCCTTCTTTTAAGAACTTCTCTTAAGTGCATATTTTTCAGTTGTGTATATCTTTTCCCATTAGGCCATTTATGCTTTTCAAGAAGTTCTTTTCTTTATTGTAGTTTTGTGTCTCTTTTATGAATTCACATATTCTTTTTGTTAAGACAGTCATTTCTTCAATATTTTTTGTGCCTCCTTTACCAAGCTACTTGGTCTTCTTTCATGATTTTCTTATATCACCATCCTTTCTTTTTCCAATTTTTCTTCTACCTGTTAAGCCACCTCCCAATTGATGGATATCCCCTCAGTTTCCATTTTTTTTGTCACTACAAGATGCACTGCTATAAACAATTTTGAACAAAAGGTCCTTTTCCTTTTTATTTTTTAATTTCTTTGGAATACAGACCTTGTAATAGTACTGCTGGTTTCAAAAAATTGGACACTTTTATAACTCTTCAAGCATAGGCTATAGTTATTTTAAATTTAATTTCTCTTTCTAGCTCTGTTTTGTTGGCTTTGTGTTGTTGGGTTATTTTATATTATATAACTTTACCCAAAATTGTTCATTGTTTCAACTAGTTGACTCTCTACGGTTCTCTAAAGTGTGCCATCATAGCATGTACAAAAAGTAATAGTTTTATTTCCTCATTGCATATGCTCAATTTGTTTTTCTTGACATTGCTATAGCTATCATTTCTAGTATAATATTGAAGGACTTAGAGTTTATTTCCATTAAAAATCATGTTTACTTTGGAATTAGGTATTACTCAGTCTTTGCTTATATTCTCAGATACTTTATAACATATTTAAGGAACATTGTTCCTTAAATGATTGGCAGAATGTACTTGTAATCCTTTCCCACCCCCACCCCCACCCCTAAATTTCTCATTAATGGCATAGTCAATTTCTTTTTATAAGAAAAGGTCATCTATATTTTTTCTTTCCTTGAAACAATGAACAATTTTAGCAAAGCTACAAGATACAAAATAAATTCATATAAATGATTAGCAATTCCATTTACTACTCCACCAACAGAGTTCAACAGCAAGAGATAAAAAGGAACTTCCATTTAAAATAACTGTAGCCAATATAAAACACCCTAGAGTATACTTACCAAAACAATCTCAGCTACTATGTGAACATAATTACAAAACACTTCACACAAATAACATCAGACCTAAACTATTGGGAAAATAGTCATTGCTTATGAATACCCCACACCAATATAATAAAAATGATAATCTTACCAAAATTAATTTATTTTTCTAGTCACACACCAATCTACCCAAAAATTATTTTCTAGAACTACAAAAAATAATAATAATAAATCAATTGGAAGAAAAGGTTAAAATTATTAAAGGAGTTAACAAAAAAAATGAAGGAATGTTGCCTAGCTGTACTAGATCTCAAACTACAGTATAAAACTATAATCACTAAAACAGTCTGGTACTGGCTAAGAAATAGAATTGATCTGGAATAGGTTAGGAAATTAACACAGGGAAATTAGTGACCAAAGCAATTTAGTGTTCAATAAATGCAAAAATCTAATGTATTGGGAGAATTCACTAATTTATGGAAAAACTTCTGGGAAAACTGGAAAGCAATATGGTAGAAATTAGGCATAGACCAATATCTTACATCATATACCAAGATAAAATCAAAATGGTTACTTGAAATCATAGTCACTAGAAATAAAGAGACACACCATAAACAAATTAGAGGAACATAGAAAAGTTTACTTGTCTTATGTTTACATAAAAAAAGTTTACAGTCTTATGGATAATAGAAGAATTTATGACCAAACAAGATATAGAGAACATTATAATAAATGAAACAGATAATTTTGATTATACAAATCAAAAAGTTTCTATAAAAACAAATTCAATGTAACCAAGATTAGAAGGGAAACAATAAATGGGAGAAAATTTTATAGCAAATGTCTCTGGCAAAGGTCTAATTTCTCCAATATAGAGAGAATTTAGTCCTATTTATAAGAATACAAAGCATTCCCCAATTGATAAATGGTCAAAGGATATGAACAGGCATTTCTCAGAAGAATAAATTAAAACTACCTACAATCATATGAGGAAACACTCCAATTACTTCTGATTAGAGAAATACAAGTGTAAACAACTCTGAGGTACCACCTCACACCTATCACAGTGACTAATATGATCAAAAAGGAAAATAATAAAAGTTGGAGATGTAATGAGGAAAGGAGAGAAATGGGTGCAAACAGGTAAGAGAAAGGATATTGCACAGAGATCAGTGAGATCAGTGTGCTGGATATTACTGCATGCTATGGAACTGGAGACCTTGTTCTGGAATGTGAAGAATATATAAAAGTGGACACAGAGAGCAGCCAAGAAGCTTTTGGACTTCCTGTTGGGGAAACAGCCTGAAGCTGGTTACTTCCTCCCACTGAGGAGAGGTTTGGTTTGCTATCCCTTTGAAGTCAAAGCTACCTCTCCTGTTGTCCAGTTGGATAAATCCAGCCTACTTTGTGATCCACTCATGTTCCAGTGTCCTGAGAGAGTGTTCCCAAGTGCTGTGAAGATCTCTGCTTGCAAGCCAGTAAATTGTCTGTGGGGAAAGGCCTGAAGCCAACTTGGGACTAACCTGAAGAGGGTTGATCCCTGAGATAAAGGGTCAACCCAAACTACTCTGAAAGACTATAAATCTTACCTAATTTTGTCTGGGAGGATTAGTAGCATCAGGTAGTCAGATAGCCGGGGAATTTTAGACAGTCAGTGTAGGGATTTTAAGGAGCATGGAAGACCAGAAGAAATCCCTTTGTAGGGGATGTAGCAGGGAAATTAGCTAGATCCCTTAGATTAGGGTGTCCTACTTTCTTTAATCCTCCCTTTCATCATACCATGTTTATTTATTTTTTTAATTTTTTAAAAATTTTATTTAATTATATGATTTAGAATATTTTCCCATGGTTACAAGATTCATGTTCTTTCCCTGCCCTCCCCCCCCCACCCCTTCCAGTATCTGATGCACAATTCCACTGGGTTTAACAGGTGTCATTAATCAAGACCCACTTCCATATAATTAATATTTGCACTAGAGTGATCGTTTAGAGTCTACTTTTCCAGTCATATCCCCATCAAACAATGTGATCAAGTAGTTGTTTTTTTTTCTGTGTTTCTTTTCCCACAGATTTTCCTCTGCATATAGTATTCTTTCTCATATGTCCCTCTGAATAGTACTGGATCATTGCACTGCTGCTAGATGAGAAGTCCATTACATTCGATTGTACCACAGTGTATCAGCTTCTGTGAACAATGTTCTCCTGGTTCTGCTCCTTTCACTCTGCATCAATTCCTGGAGGTCATTCCAGTTCACATGGAATTCCTCCAGTTTATTATTCCTTTGAGCACAATAGTATTCCATTACTGAAGAGAGGATGGCAGTGCAGAGATCACTACTTGATCCTGACTTGAAGTCAGGAAGTCTTTCTCACATTCCATTCTTTTTCTGAGGTCATATCAGCAGAATACTCACACTCATACCCTCTATGTTTACTCCTTTTAACTACCCTAATGATGATAAAGTTCTTAGAAGTTACATGTATCATCTTCCTAAATAGCAAAGCAAACAATTTAACTTTATTGAGTCCCTTATGATTTCTCTTTCATTTTTACCTTTTTAAAAAATTTCTCTGGAGTCTTGTGTTTGAATGTCATAATTTCTACTCATATCTAGTTTTGTTCATCAAGAATACTTCAAAGTCCTCTTTCATTAAATAGTCAATTACTCCACTATAGGATTACATTCAATTTTGCTGGCTAGTTTATTTTTGGTTATAATTCTAGCTCCTTTACCTTTCTAATCCAAATCCTTCATTCCTATATGGTAAGTTGTAGCTGTTAAGTCTTATGTGATCTTGATTTTAGCTCCATGATATTCTTTCTTTCTGACTACTTGCAGTATTTTCCCTGTTGACCTGGTAACTCTGTAATTTGGATATCATATTCCAGGGAATTTTCCTTTTGGAACTTCTTTCATGAGGTAATTGATGGATTCTTTCGATCTCTACTTTGCCTTCTGTTTCTACAATATTTGGATATTTTCCTTTATAATTTCTATACACATGTAAACCAGATCAAATGTTTGCTAACTCTGGGAGGTGGGAGAGATAGGAGAGGAGGGAAGGAGATAAATCACATCATATAACTTTAGAAATTTTATGTGGAAAGTTGTTATTACATGTAATTCATAAAATAAAATATCTTTATAATTTCTTGAAATATAATGTCCTGGCTCTCTTACTGTCATGGATCTCAGGTAATCTAATAATTCTTAAATGATCTCTCCTCAATCTATTTTCCAGGTCAGCCATTTTTCCAATAAGATATTTCACTTTCTTCTTCTATTTTTCAGTCTTGATTTTGTTTTTATTATTTCTTTTAATCTTATGGAGTTTTTCTTCCACTTGGCCAATTATAATTTTTAAGAAGTTCTTTTCTTCTACAGTTTTTCTTCTTTAACAGATTTTGTAATTATTTTTGTTGTTGTTGTTTACTTTGTTTAAAACCCTTACCTTTTATCTTAGAAACAATAAGTATTGGTTCTAAGGCAAAAGAAGGGTAAGGACTAAGTCATTGGAGTTAAATGACTTGCCCAGTCACACAGCTAGAAAGTATCTGAGTATAGATTTGCATCTAGAACCTCCTGCCTCCAGGTCTGGCTCTCTTTTCTCTTTCATTCTCTTTTCATAATTTTCTTGCATTGTTATACTTTTTTCCCAATTTTTTCTACATGCTTAGATTTAAAAAAAAATAATCTCTTTGCTCCTTTTTCATCTCTTTCTTTAGCTCTTCTAAAAAATCTTGTTGGACTTAGGTCTAATGTATATTTTTATTTGCAGGTTTGTTTGTTGACATTTTTCAAGTCATTGTCTCCTCTGAGTTTGTGCCTTGAGTTTCTCTGTCATCACAGAACATTTTTACAGTCAGGTTCTTTTTTGAGTGGGTTTGTTTGCTCCCTTTTTCAAGCCTATTTCTTAACTTTGGACTTTATTTTAAAGTTGAGCTTTTCTCGCTTCTGGGATGGGGGGGATGATGGCTAGCCTGAGCATCTGTAGCTGAATCTCAGAGTCTATAGATTTTCAGTGCTTTCAAGGTGGTGTGATCAAGGGAGAGTTCTGGTCACAGTCCTCCTAGTCTGTCCTCTGGTTCTTACCCAGGTAGGACCTCTGCTCTCTTGTAATCATAGACCTTAATTACTCCTCTTCACCCTGAAACTGAATGAAGGGCAAAAGAACTGCCAATTGTGCCTAATCTTCTCTTCTGTGTTAACAGGGTCTGGCCAGGTGAGTACTCCTGGTGCCACCACTACTCTTCTAACACTGCCCCCAGGTCCTGCATCTAACTGCACTTCCAACCAACCCCACCCTGATATTCACAGACCTCCCTTGTTGTCCTCCTAAGCTGTCCTGGACTTGAAAACCAAGTTTCTCTCGTTTTTTATGTTGTTGTCCCACTCAGAATTTGATTAGACATTTAAAAAATTTTGTTTAGAGACTTGTGTTGATAGAGCTCAGTAGCAATGCTTAATTCACCCTGTCTTTTTTTTTTTGGGCACCACTCTCATCAGTCTGCTCTTTTTTTTCCTTTTAAGCATTACCTTCCATCTTAGAATAAATACTGTGTATTGAATCTAAGGCAGAAGAATAATAAAGGCTAAGCAGTGTGGGTTAGGTGACTTGCCTAGCATCATGCAGCTAGGAAGTGTCTGAGGCCAGCTCTGAACCAAGGACAATATGTCTCTGGGCCTCAACCTAAGGAGCCACCTATTATCCCCCCATCAATCTGCTCTAACTTTGAGAGGCTTTTTTAGTTGCTATCCCATATTGGAGAGCAAGTGAGATTGTCAATAGATGCCCTGAAGAGATAAAACCAAGGAGCTAATTGCAGAGAGAAGCTTGGCAGTCATGAAGACCAGTGAAGATATGGCACTAGGAGACCAGTGAGTATTCAAGATGACTGGGGATCAACACCTTGCTACCCCAGCCAGAAACACAGTGGAGGCAGTGTAATGACATCAACAAAAATCATCGGTAGCACTTCAAGATAGTGTCAAAAATGTATAAGCCTTTCCATATATTTTTACTCCTCTAATAAATGATATATGTATTTATAGGCTTATGGGGAAATACTTTATTTTTATTTTTATTAGTCTCCTATTTTATTAAATACCTTTTGTAGTGGTAGAATTAGGAATAAGATAATTAGGTATTGCTAAATGAGTTTGCAAAGCAATCTTGCAAACCTGTAGGTCTCATGCACAAGTGACAGGTATGACCAGGAGTTTGGAACGGGGGAAATCTAGGTAAAATTCTCATGCTGGCAGTTGAGAACATTCAGGGAATTGAAAGTCAGTTGGATTTGGTTACTGACCAGGTCAGGCTGCTTTTGGTTTTTGCTCTGAGGGTCTCATCTGAGCTGAAGAGATTTTAACCTGGTTTTGTTCCCACTGGCAATATTTTGGAGAGATTTCTAGGAAAGACCTCCTTGTGACAGCAAAGTCCTTGAGCTGGCCTGCCTTAGAACCAATACACAGTATTGATTCTAAGACAGAAGCTAAGGGTTTAAAAAAAAAAGTCCTTGAGCTGGATTTGAGGTCTTTGTGAATTGTTCTTAGGTCATCTCTCATCTGGAAGAGATCGCAACTACCTCCAAAGGTTTCCTGGTTCCTTACTATATAGATAACACCAATTGTGAGTAAGAATGCTTCAAGGAAGAGGGAGAAAGAGGACCCAGACTTTTGGTGGCCTGGCATTTTGAGGTTTCATCTCACTGCCAAGCCAGTAGTTAAACCCTGACATCTTTGGGTTTACCAGGTCACTCTGTGCAGAGGCAAGGCTATATACCTTTTAAGAGATAAGGCTTGTGTCAGGACAGTTAGATAAGTGGGTTTTTTATTAGTCAGTTAAGGAGGGATTTAGGATTAGACCTTATAAGATCTGAAGGCTAATCCTTGTATGTAGTGAATTTTAGGGAATCTTTAGCTAGATAAAATCTAGATTAGGGATTTCCTTATTTAATACCTTTTAATCAATTTTTGTATTATTTTATATTAATATTTTATTTATAAATATAATATTTATATTACTAAGTCTTTATTTTTATAAACCCTTGCTCTCTAAGACAGTGTGTACCCTGGCCCAGTACAGGGAGGTTCATACTTGGAATCTTTCTGTAGGTTGAGTAACTGAGGTAGAACCATCAAATACTTCAGTACCAACCTCGAAGACTGACATTATATATTTAGTCATTCATTTCTTCACTTTGCTTCCACCAGGTCAGTAGCAGAAGTAAACAATTTTGCAAAGATGATAGTAGAGCTATGAATTTTTGAGTGGATGTAGATCCATGCAGCACATTGAACCTGATGTAGACTTTCTCCTCATGAGAGGGAGCACCCCAGATGCCACATGAATGTGTCTTCCCATCCTATATACATATAGTCCAGATCCTCCTTGTTCTAGGGCTCCCCTTCCCTAGGGGTTCTAGGGAAGCTTCTAGGGCTGCCCACAGGGAGCCATAAATTGGGGACTCATAAGCCCAGCTAACCCCTCCCTCCCTATGTCATAACTAGATGCTGATCTGTGAGTATGCCTTCTTTACTGGTGAGGAGCAGACCTTTATTCCCTTCTTCCCGTGGTAGTTTATCTGGGTAGGAGGAAGGGGTTAAGGTTGTGGAATCTTGGAGGAGGAGGAAGACACCCCTGCTGCACTGTGTCTAGAGAGCTCCTTCTACTCACCTGTCATAATTTTTTAAAAGTACCCCCGGGGAAAACAAAGCAATACAAAAAAAAAAAAACCTGGTTCTGATATGGACTGACAATGGGCAATAATGGGTAGTAATAGGAACAGGACCCTCAAACTCTGAAATCTTGCATTTCTCATTTAGCACTGCTTAAACATCAACTAGAAAAGCCCTAGTTTCAGCATTAGTAAAGCATGAAGTGTAAATTGTTCAATTATCCACTCTGTGTACTAGATCTGTACCATTCTATACTAGGCATTAACTTTGCATTCTTGGGAATAATTACCTATAGAGGTCCTCCAATGCACAACACTCCCCTCCTCATGTTCCCACTCTAGAAGGGCAGCAAGACCTCTCCAAGTTGACAAATGACAACAAGGTGGACAATGGAGAAAAATGAACCTTTTGCATTGGGGACTCTGGCATTCCAGAAGAATCCCTCTTCTTGTGCATGCTCCTTCTTCTCTATGGCAACAAACTCCAAAACATACCTCCACCTGAGTTTGGAAAGGGAGATGCTAAGCTACCAGACCTCAACAAATATGGCAACCCTGATCCACAGGGTGTGGAAGCTGCCACTACTTGATGGTAGCTGCCACTCTGCAGTGGAAGCTCCACTGCTATGAGGAAGCTGCCACTCTATGGCTAAGCTACTATTCCATGCAATCAAGCTCCAAAGATGCTACTCTAGTAGCCCCTGGGCTTATCCATCAGCCTTAGGGCTACCCGATTAGCCCCCAGACTATTCCACCAACTATTAGGCTATTATACTATCAAAAACCACTTCTTCAAATTATTTTCTTTTCTTACTTCTGGACTGAACGAGTTTGAGTCTCCCATTATTGGGGCAAGACCCTGCTACAAATTTAATTAATTGTTGCTCCCATGTCAATTCTGATACTTAGCCAGAGACCGAAGAGGCAGAGGGATTATTGGTCTTTGAGGTAGGAGACCCAAGTTTGAATTCTGGCTTATATTGACAGTATGTACTACCTTACTAAACATCTATAGACTTCAGTTTCATCATTTGTAAAACTGAGCATTTTAACTTTTCTACTATACTATGTCCATATTGTTGAAAAGGACTGTCCTTGTAAAAAGAATAGGACATCATATAAATGTGTTGTTAAATGACAAAGACCACTTAGAACATTATGGAGGTGGGAGGAACCAGTTTTATTGAGGGGGGGGATGAGCAGGGATAGGCCTCAAACCCTCATTACCCAGGGGTAGTAAGGGCTACAGGTGGGAAAATAGACAGGGAAGTAAAAGACCTAAGACATTTGGGTGGGATGTTGAGGAAGGGGGATGGGAACTGTGGGGCCACTCTTTCACCACAATCCATGTTGGCTGTTCTCAAGCCTCGTCATCATCTTGATACTGGCTAACCCGAGGTTTATAGCCAGCCAAGTTGCGTTTGGTAATTCCAGGGCTGTATAGAGATCCCAGTGGCCAGTGGCGGATAACATGGCGGTAGGACAAAGATGAACAGTCAAAGTAGTTCAAGTTCAGTTTGCGAGCCATATGGCGACCCAGGAATTCCAATTGCTGGAGAGGCAAAGAGGAGGACATAAGGGGAGGGGGACAGGACTTTCCTGTGGGGAACAGGGGCCCAGAAAGATCTAGAACTTGGTCTCTTAGAGCCCAATCTTCAGGGACATGAGCCCTTGGCCTTGATTCGCTGAGGAATCTTGGGAAAGGCCCTTCCTTTCCCTCTCTGCACCTATCCTCTCATATTTAAAATAGGTATAGTGTGGGAGTGTGGTTTTGTTTTCAAGAACTTTTAGGCTTCCTTGGGCTAGGAGAGAAAGAATGTGAGCCAAGGAGTCAGGAGTTGGAAGCTTTCCCCTCTAAAGAATGTGGACCCTTGGCTCTCTCCTCCACTGACTGATATGGGCTCATAGACTAGAAAATAGTGGAGCCACGTGCTAGAGGGCCCTAGGGGAGGCCAGATCCACTGGCCCTGGTGGCTCCTGTTCTTCCACAAGGCTCACAGTCCCCCAGTCCTCATAGGAACTAGGGTCCCCACTCCAGGACCGTAGGCAGCATCCTCTATCCAAGAACTCAGCAAATATGAAGCTGGATGTAGCTTTCTGTGTATATGCACATACGTGAACGACTGCTGTGTGCTAGAGAAAGTCACTGTTTGTCATGAGCACACCATGGCTGTGTGTGACCCTGAAGCTCTGACCATTTCACCCTCTTACTTTCTCTCTCCTTGTTGCCCTCTATTTCACCTTCTCGTTCTTTCTCTGTCTTTCTTTTCTGCTGCTTCTTCCCCTTTCTCTGTCCCTCACTTTTTGTCTCTTTTTCTGTCTCTGACCTAAATTATTCTGACTTTTAACTGATCACTCTGCCTCTGTTCAACCTGGCCTGAACCAATTTTTGCAGCCTTATTGGACGTTACTTCCTGAGTTCTGTGATCTAGCCAACTTTTTCTCCCTCTTCTTCACACACTTATAATAAAAATAACAATAGTAAACATTTTAAAAATCATATTAATAATAATAATGCCCTAAAATATGTGTATCACTTTAAGATTTGGAAAGAACTTGATAAATATTTTCACGACAATTCTGGGAGGTGAGAGCTATTAATATCTCCACTTTATAGATGAGGAAACTGAGGCAACACTCTGTCTCCCATCTCCAGCCCTTTGCATTGGTCATATTGCATGCCTGGAATGATCTCTCGATTTATCTCCACTTTGTAGGAAAGTCCTTCTCTTCCTTTGAGGCGACATTTCCTGAATGAGGTCGTTCCTGACTCCAAATTGCTTGTACCCCCTCACCACCAAGTTAACTTCTCCTTAAGTGTCGTATATGTGTGAAGTTGTTCACTTTATATCGATGTCGAGTGTATTTTCATGGACTCTCATCTCTCCCAGTGGAGGATAAGCTCGATTTGAGTAGGGAGCCATTCAGGCCTTGATTTTGTGTCTCTAGGAACTAGCACGGTTCCTGCCATATAATAATAGGCACTTAATGAATGCACACTTGTGCATCTGGTTTGGCCTGATTTGACCACAAAGGATCCTCATTGTAAAAATCTCTTCTATGCACTGTGGGTTATTGGATGCAATGCAAATGGCTAGTGATGTGAGGGGCCAGAGAGTCATGGGGGCAACCAGGGTGTAAGCAGGTTAGGAGGAGGGAGAGGACATCATCACAGAGAGAAGTGAAGATGGTCAGCAGGGCAGGGGAGGGGAGAAGTCGGGAGAAAGCCCAGGGATCAGGAGAGGGTGGTCAAGTCCTTACCTCATAATGTTCTGACAGCTTAACCAGCACCAGTGGCTCCAGTTTGTAGCCACAGAAGACCAGTTGGAAGAAGTACCTGCCATAGGCTACAGAGGGAGAAGGCATCTCAGTGCTACCCTAGCTGGCAGCCAGGGACTCCCCCTCCTCCCATTTCCCCCACCTTGGAAGTAAAAGGGGAGAGGCAGCTCTGCAGCATAGTGGCTAGAGAGCCAGGCCTGGAGTTGGAAGGTCTTGGGTTCCAGTGTGGCTTCAGACACTTCCTGACCCTGGGCAAATCACTGAACCCCAATTGTCTAGCCCTCTCCACTCTTCTGCTTTTGAATAAATACAGTACTGATCTAAGACAGACAGAAAGTCATGGATTCTTTTTAGAAGAAGGAAAAATCCTGTCTCCAAACTCTAAATTTCAGTCTTGATTCCCTTTCTTTATCTTGGCTCTTACTTCACAATCCTGTTCTAAGTTTTTTAACTATCTCTTCAGTTTCCACATCCCTGACCCTGATGTGCATCTCCCTGGCCTTAGTTCTAGGTTCTTCTAATCTCTTACCCCAGGTCAGTTCCTTGGACATTTTCTCAGATCCCTGACCTGATCATAATGCTACAGACCCTATTGTCAACACCTTAGCTTCATTGATCTCTTCCCTATAATCCTGTCTCTGTTTTTAACTCCCTCAATTCATTCCTAACTTCAACACATGACCACCCACTTTTGAACCTGACCTGAGCTTCCTAACTCTGTCTTGGACCCTCTTCCTCCAGTCCCAATTTCATGAACCCATTCATTAGTTTTGGGATTCTAACCTGAGCTACTTTTTCTATACCTTGTTCCATGCCTTGAAGCCCTTGCCTCCATTCCTCTGACTCTCTAGGTTCTTGTCTGTTTCCAATTTCCCATCCAAGTTTCCAGTATCTTTGTCCCAGTGCCTGGCTCATTAGCCCTGTCCCATCCTAGACCCCAACTTACTGTTCCTCTGGTCTCTGTCCCCAGGTAGCCTGACTCCATTCCCACCTCCCAGTCAGACTCTTTGCTCCCCAGCCATGTTGAATACCATCAGATTTCACAGCAAGGCGAATGTAGACACGGTGCATGGGTCCTTGACACACAGTGCGTCCTTGGATGGAGAAGTGGTACATCCCACGAGTATGGTTCAAGATCAGGCGGCGCTTTGGTATTGATGACAATATGAGCCACAGACCAATACCTATTCCGTAGGCGGGGAAACCCCATGTCTGCTGACTGCTCACCTGTAGTCCCAAGGTTAATTATAGAGACATCATCAAAAATCCAGAAAAGGGATGGAAGAGGGTAGAAGGTGGATGGGCATGAGGAAGCAGACGGATATAAAAGGGGATATGGGGAAGATAGAAGGGAGATTCTTCAAGGCTTCAGTATAGTTTTGGCTTTATCCATGAGGATACTCCTTTTAGCAGTTCAGATTGCTTCCCATTCACATTTTCTCCTCCAGTGCTTGTCTATGTCTTCCCACTGATTTTCCCACAAAGAATATACAAATGTTCTGGAGGTTTCTTTTTAAGTCTTTTTTTTTTTAAACCTTACCTTCTGTCTTAGAACCAATACTATGTACTGGTTCCAAGGCAGAAGAGCAGTAACGGTTAGGCAATGGGGGTCAAGTGAGTTGTCCAGCGTCACACAGATACAAAGTATTTGAGACCAGATTTGAACCTAGGACCTCCCGTCTTTAAGCCTGGCTCTCAAGCCACTGAGCCACCCAGTTGCCCCCCTTTTAAAGTTTTTTAATATTTCATATGAGTCAATGTAGCCCTTATTCTTTTCATCTATTATCTTCTTTTCTGGCTAGGTAACTAGACACATCTCCTTTTCCAACCCTGCATTCCTGGACTGATATCTTTATACCATCTCTTGTAAGCAAATCAAATGTTATCATCTAATTATGTCCATTGAGCATCTCTCCATTGGCTTTCTGGCCACTCACAATTTTGATTCTTCTAAGTTTCTGGTGTTTTATGATTTAACACCCATAATAGCATTAATAACATGGTCTTTTGTGTCAGGAAGGAACCAAAGATCATGGAGAATACCGTAGGACTTCTTAAACTGAATTCAACCTTTTTCTTTTTCCTCTTTAACTCTCCTTTCAACTCCTTGTCTATCAGAAGTACTTATTCAATGATAGTCTAATTCAATCATTTAACTGAATGTCCTATTTGGAATGATGTGCATTTCCCTTTAATTTGTTTTTTTGTGTGTATTGTTATGGCAATCTCCTCTGAGTGGTTGTACATCTTTTAAGGTTGCTCAGGAATATTCAAGGCTGTGGAGGAGGTGGAGAGAACTATGTTATGAACACAATGCCATTCACAAACAGGAACATCTGCTAAGCCTTAGCATTAATGGAGGATGTCCTCAATGACAGCCACAAAACATTTTGACCTGCATGCCACCTTATTTTATGAATCACCTGATATCAGAAAACATTGCCATTAAACAAGACCCTAGCCTCAAGAGTAGGAGGGTTACTGGCCTTGCAGTCCAGGACCTCAGATGCTTGCTGTCTTTGTGACTATAGCCAGACTATTCTTGGGCCTCAGTTTCTTCAGTTGTAAAATGAGATTGACTTGATGATTTCTGAGGTCCCTTTCAGCACTAGACTTATAATCCTATTATCTATACAGGAACCTGATTTGGAAATTATACTTGTAGTAGGACATCATTAATCATTCATTTCCAGCCTTGACCCAATTTTGTGGGCGAGTGAGTGTGTGCCTCTGTGTGTGTGTGTGTGTGTGTGTGTGTGTGCCTCTGTGTGTGTGTGTGTGAAAGAGAGACAGAGACAGAGACAGAGATGTTCAGTGCTTGCCATGTCTGGCACCTTATGATTCTCTTCTTGAAAGAAATAGTCTTGGTTATGTCTTCATGTATTCTGAGTTCACTGATAACAAGAACATCAACACTGATGTGGTTCAGGACTCCCAACTATCTATTAACTTGGTGGTCACTGGGCCAAGCAAGAGCTCACACTTAGAGTCTGAGCAGTTAAAATTAATCCTTATAGATGGTCCCCAAATGGTGATTCTTATCCTATTCTGCTCCCTTTATAACGCTTTGCCACTATCATCGTGGAAAGGGAAGGGATCCATTTGGGACCAGGAAATATTTGGTCTTTTTCCTGGGGACATGCTTTGCCACCAGCAAAGAATTAATGAATTAATCACCTATTGACCAAATTGCGGGGATGTATCACTGTGCCTAGCAATGGCTGGATCTCTGAAAACAGGTGCATTCACCGACTAGGACCATATTTGGTATCCATCAACCCATCTATCAGTATGTCACTTGTTAGAAACGCCTTCTGTAACCATGAATCTCCACCCCAGCTTCAGAGTAGAGAAAAAATTAGACAATAATAATATTGCTGATAAAAACAAAACAGTGACTGAGAAGATAATCAATAACTACTAGCCCACCCCTATGGCCCCTTTCTCAGTTTTATAAACCTCTGTGAAAGGACCTATGCACATTTCAAGGGTAACATTAATATAAAATATAAGAAAGGAACAGACAGGCTTTTAAAGTCTATTTTCCCCAACAGAACAAAGCTTGGGTCAAAAACTGATGTCTGTTCTATGTAGTGTTTGTAGCTCTCTAGAAAATGTTTCATTCTGGGAACAAAGCACAGCTTGAAAAGTTCTCCTTCAACCAGGTTTTCCCCCACATAAGGTCAGATTAGTTTTCCAGATGTTCCTATTTGTGGATGATATTGTGTCAAGTCACAAAATACTTCAGAGTCTCTCCAAGTATAACGTGACCACACTATTGGCCAAACAATCCACAAAAGAAAAACCAGGTGGATGAAGAATGCTTATTGCCTAGTATGACATGTAATTGGAAGGGAAACCCACAGGGCTCATCTATCAGTACACAAATCTTGAACAGGCAGGGTAGATGAATAAGGATGTGGACCCAGAATCAAAGCATAAGAAGAGAGTAAGCTAGGCTGCATTTGGGTAGTTGAACAATGGTCCCAACTTTATCTTTGACACAAAAACTCATCTAAAGTGTCACAGTGGGAAAAGCACCAAACCTGGAGACAGGAACACCTGAGTTCAAATTGAGCCTCAGACACTTACTATCTGTGTGACCTTGGACATGTGCCTTATCTTCTTTCTGCCTCAGTTTCCTCCTCTGTAAATGGGAAATTATCCTACCTCCCAGGGTAGTGGTGAAGATCTAATGAGGTAGTGTTAGTAAAGTGCTTTGCAAGCCTTAAGGCATCATATAAAGGGCTAGCTGTAATGATTGTGATCTTCTTAACACCCAGTATCTTCTGGTGATTCTCCAAGGTGGCGAATCATGGAATATCACAGTCTAGGAAGAATCAAAATCGTGGGTGACACAAAGGGTCACAGAGAAAAATATCATGCCTGGTCTGATTCATCTAAGCAGGCAATAGCAAATTGCCAGAGATGACTTGATGGCAAGAAACAGCATAAAGTATATCAGTAGAGAAAATGTAGGATTGAAAGGGGGAAAGCCTGGTCATGGATCCAGAATGAGGAACAAGAGATACCCAGCCTGAGGGCTTCACAGGGAACAGATGAGGAGGGCATAGGTGAGAAAGGAGGAGGTAGGTGAGAATGTGGGAGCAATAAGAAGGAAGAGTCAAAAGAGGATATGGAAAATATATAAGGAGATAGATGGGGATTCCTACCTTAGTGAAAATCCCAAGGCTCAAGAGTAGAACGCAGACTAAAAAAAGCAGAGTCCCCTTCCACAAGGTGTCCTGGTAATAGTCTAGCACATAAACTGTTGGAACAGCAGGTAGAGTGTTAGATCAGAGTTGTCTTCTGTCCTTTCACCTGTCCACTTTACTGATACCTCTTGTCTTCTCTTGTCTGGTTTTTGCCTTTCCCTGTGTCCCCTCTGTTCCCCATGTTCCAGTGTGTTCCCATATCAGCTGCCAGTGACCTGTTTCCCCCTCACCTCCCTCTCTCCCTGATGTTCCCAGCTCCCTACTTCACCATTAGGCTGCTGCTGAAAGAAGGGATAGAAAGGATTTTGCTTGAGCTTCTTGGCAAGACTGCGCTCAGTGCTGAAGTAGCCAATTTCCCATAACTCAAAACCAGTGCCCCCAGTGCCAGTGCCAGGGATATGGATTGGCTTGGGGCCCTGAAAGAGAAAGGAAGGGCATGAGGAGAAGACATTAGGTCATCAGGTCATCAGAAGAGGTGGGGGAGATTGGGAAAGAACTGGAAAAGGGCAGGAGAGGAGAGAATGTAGAAAACATCAGGATGAAGACATGAAGGAAAGGATGGAGGGAACAGAAAAAAGGCAGGTTCACAGAGTGAAGATAAGGAGAAGGACTAGAGAGCAGGATCAAATGAGGACGACAGGGAAATAATAGCAGGGAGACACTTACAGAGAAGATGGGTTCACAAGGAAAGCATGAGACGATGGGATAGATGAGATGAAAGAGAGAATAGGGTCTCTGAGTAAGGACTGGGTTAGAGAGGGAAGAAGGAGCTAGCTTCTCTGATCCAGAATGCCTTTGGACATACCCGAGAGAAGAATTCCATGATCACAGGTGTGGGATAGATAAAGCAGCTGGAAAAGCAGTTACCCTGAGGGTTAATTTGAATGAAAGACATGGGTTCTAGAAGGGCAAGTTGAATCCTGGATTGTCTGAGACTTCTAGAATCATCAGACCTTGTCTTCTGGTGGAAGTTAGAACAATCTTTCACCTTATTCACAGGATGACACAGAACATCAGAACTGGAAGAGACTGTCACTAGCCACCTAATCCAACTGTTACCTGAACAAAAATTCTCTCTAAAACATGCCTGGTGAGTGGTCATCCAGGCTTTACTGAAAGGCCTTGTGGAAGATGGAGTCACCTCTGTACAAGAAGTAGTCTATTTCATTTTAAGATAGCTCTAGTTAATAGGAAATTTTTCCTTATGTGGAGCCTGAAATCTGTCCATCTGTAATGTCAATCCGTCATTCCTAGTTCTGTACAATAGAGTTCAGTAAAAAAAAAAAATAAAATCCTTCTTCCACTTGATAACCTTTCAAACACTGGAAGAGTTTTTCCTACCTCCTCCCGCCCTCCCTTGGTAATCTGTCATTCCTTCTCAGTATACAGACATTTCCAATCTTTAAAGAAATCGTTCATTTCACTTATGATGTTCCTCCAATATAAACAGAGCCTCTCCAATGGTTTTATGAAAAATTTATTTCAGTTAATAAACATTTATATTTTTCCCTCCTTTTACCCACCAAAAATATGTAAGAAACACAGCCATGTCTAAAAATGTATGTTTTAATTTGAATCTAAGTACTGTCAGGAGGAGAGTAACATTTTTCACCTTTATCTTTTCCTATGCACATTTTTTTGAAGCTCTCCAGTGACCAGAAATTGCATTTATTCGGAAGTTTTTCTTTCTATCACACTGGAATATATGTTTCTGTGTAAGTTCTGTCAGCTAAGGACAAACAGAATAAGTCTACAATCCTCTTTCTCAAGATAGCCAATCTGATACTTGAAGGCCATTATTAGGTCCTTTTCTTTGTTAAGCTTACCATCACCAATTTCCTCAACTATCTCCTGGCACATCCTGCAAATCTTGTTACAGTTTTGGTCACTCCGTTCTGGAAATGCTCTAGTTTGTCATAGTTTTTCCTGAAATGTAAAATCTAGAACCAGGCACAATCTTTCACATTTTCTTTGGCCAATGCTAAAGACAGTAAGATTTGGATAGGGGGAATTGACACTGTCCCTCAGTTTGTAAAGCCTAAGATCCAAATGGGCAGGTAGGGTAGCACCTGGAGTGCTAGGGTGGACCTGGAATCAGGAAGAATTATGTTCTTGATTTCAAATCTAGCATCAGACACTTTGCTCGATGTTTGGCCCTGGGAAAGTCACTTAAACCTTGTTTGTCTCAGTTCCTCATCTGTAAAATGAGCTGGAAAAGGAAATGGCCAACCACTCTGGTATCTTGGCCAAGAAAACTCCAAGTGGGATCATGAAGGGACACCACTGAAATGAGTGAACAAAGATCCAATTAGACTTTTTTGGTTGCTCTATTATGTCATTGGCTGATAATAAGTTTTCAGTACATTAAAACCAGCACCACAAAATTACAAAATTTTATCTTTGGTTCCAAAAGACCTTAGAGGTCAACTAGTTCAACCTGTAATTAAAAATAAATTGCCTCGAAGACATTCTTTAAAAAAAAAACAACAACAATTTTTCTTCATTGGATTTTTGTGACTCTTTTTCCATTCAGCCAATTTTGCTTTTTGAGCTATTGTTTTCTTTTTGCATTACTTTCATTTTATTCCTCATTTTTCTTTAACCTGTCTTATTTGATTTTTTTAATTCTTTTTTTTGTTCTTCTAGAGCTTGAGACCAATCCCCCCCCCTTTATAAGTTTTACATGTGGTTGCTTAGATCTCACCATCCCCAGTTGGTTCTGTTCTTTGCTCTTTTTCCCTATAAAAATTTCTGAGTGGTAAATGGTTTTTTTTGTTTTGCTGTTTGCTCATCTTCTCAGCCTTTTTTTTCCTGGTGGACTGGGAATTCTGAAAGTTGCTTGTTGATTTTGTCTCTTCTGTTGGCTTGCTGTATTAGGCAGTGTGGCTATTTTGCCCTGGCCATGTCTTCACCACAGCCGAGAGGCTTAAAAGAACCCAGTGTTATAGATTTCCAGATCTCACTGAAGGCTAGTGCCAGAGCCTGGGATTTCCAAGGGAAGATCTGAGGTGCCCTTTGTTGGAGTAGCATGAATCCTAGGATCTTGATGTTAGCCTAGTCCCTGGTACAATGGGGGGGGGGAGTTGTCTTCAGCCAGCACTCTACTGTGTGCAGTTTTACTTCCAGTTCCCCATTGTCCCATGAAAATCAACTCTCTCTGCCTACCCCTCAAGTTGTGTTCAGGAGGACAGCTCTCTCACTCCATCCTATATTGACTCCTATTTTTTGAAGAATTTTCTAAAGATTGATTTGGAAGTATATTCAGAGCTGTTTTGGCTTTCACTGCTACTAAGCTGCCATCTTGATTTGAGTCTGAAGACATTCTTGACTAAAGGGCATCTAATCTCTGCTTGAAGGTCCTATTGGAAAGGACTCTGATTCCTTCAGACAGCTCATTTCATGTTGTGACAGCTCTAGAAGGTTCTTCTTCTGAGCCAAAATCTCTCTCTCCAACTTTCACTCTTTGAATTTAGTTTTCTGGAGCCAAGTGGAACAAGGTCAGTGTGGCCTCTTCCACAGAGTCGCCCTTTAAAGACACAGATGGCTTTTATATGCTCTCCTCCCCCTCTGATTTCTCTCATCTAGGTTAAACATCCCTGCCTCTTTCAAAAGATCTCCCAATTGTCATATCATGGATTGAGGTTTCAAGGTCATCTGTCCCAATCTAGTACATTTTAGAGAGGGCAAATGAAGCCCATAGATGTGAAGTGATTCTTGCCCAAAATCATACAACTAGTGGTTATAGAAGTCTCCTTCAACCTTAATATTCAATAATTCTCATTCTTAGGCTGCATTAATTCAAGTCTAGTATCCAAAAGGAGGAAGATAAAAGTCCACAGTGCTATGAATTGGTCAGACTAGGAAAACCCTATTGTCTTCAGTTCTTGAGCCACTTCTATTAAGAGGTGTAATAAAATGGGCATGTCCATAATCCTTGTTGCTTGGGAATTTGGACTAGTGAATTGTTTGAGTTGGGAATTTCTGAGCTGCAGTACAGTTAAAGTCAATGGAGTGTTTGCACCAAATCTGGCACCAATATTGTGATCCCTTTGGAGTGGGAACCCATTCAATTGTCTTGGGGTGGGGTGAGGGCTGTGATGAACCAGTCTAGGTCACAAACAAAGAAGGTCAAAGCTTCCATGCTAATTATTAGTGGGAGAGCCCCGTGAGTAGCCACTGCACTTTTAGCCTGGGTAAGATAGGTAGGCAAAATATCAAAAAAATGGAATGGTGGCATATAAAAATGCTAACATAAATACAAAAAGAGTAGCCATGATGGTGAGGGAATTTGAAGCCAAGTAGTATAAAGAATTGTGAGTCACTTCCCCTATGCCATTTGATTAGTGAATGGTTGAAGGAACCAGACATATATAACCTGGAGAAGAGAAGACTTAGGAAGGATAGGAGAGCTGTCTTCAAATATCTAAAGAACTATTATACAGAATAGAGATTTAAAATATTTTTATATTTTTATACTCCTGAGTAAAGAGGTAGATTCAATGGATGGATGATATAGAGACAAGTTTTGGCCTAACATAAGGAAAAACTTCCAAAGACAGCTGTACAAAAGTAGAATGGGTTAACTTGGGAGGTCATTAGTTTCCCATCACTTGAGGTTTTCCTGCTGAAGCTGAGTATAAGGATGATGAAGAAAGAATTCATGTTTCAGGTAAGAGTTGGACTAGATGACTTCTGAGGTCTCTTTTAGTCATGTAACCATGTTAAATTCAAAATGCATTTTGAAGGAAAAAAACTGTAATTGATTTGTAAAATGTGTATGTGTGTTTCCCATGTAGGTTAATATTGTAAAATTATAAACTGTAAGCAATTAATACCAAAAAAATGAAAGTAAATGTTGCAAAATTACAAAGAAGAGATATGAAAAGACAATCTTCAACCCACTCCTTAGCAAAGATGAGAGGTACATGGGTATGGGACATTGCATTTTTTACCCTATTATGCTCTGATTTTCTTTTCTTTTTTCAATTATAATGTAAATTTTTAAACATTTATTTTTAAAATTTTTGAGTTCCAAATTCTCTCCCTCCTCCCTCCTTGATAAGGCAATTTTATATAGATCATACATGTACCGTCATGCAAAATACATTTTCATATTAGTCATCTTGCAAAAGAAAACACAAAGTCAAAAACAAAAACAAAGCCCCAAGAAAAACAAAGTTAAAAGTTTGCTTCAATCTTCATTCAGATTTCATCATTCTGAATAGATCAGATAACATTTTTCATTCTGAATAGATCGGAAAACATTTTTCATCATAAACTCTTTGCAATTATCTTGGATAATTAAATTGCTGAGAATAACTAGTCATTAAGAGTTGATTATTGTATAAAATTGGTGTTACTGTATACAATGTTCTCTTGGTTCTGTCCACTTCACTTCGTATCAGTTCAAATGAATCTTTCCATGTTTTTCTGAAACCATTCTACTTGTCATTTCTTATAATAAAATAGTATTCCATGACAATCGTTGAACAACCCCCCAATTTATAATTCTTTGCCACCCCAAAAACTGCTGCAATAGATCTAGTTAATATTGCCAGAACACAGTCTTATAGCCCATTGGTCAAAGTTACAAATTACACTCTAGGATGCTTAGATTAGTTTACAATCCACCAACAGTGTAGTAGTATCTCAATGTCCCAGTTTTTCCACATTTCCTCCAACATTTGTAATTTTCCTTTTCTGTAATTAGTCAATCTGATTGGCGGGAGATGGTACCTTAGACTTGTTTTAATTTGCATATTTCTAATCAATAGTTATTTAGAGCATTTTTTTCATATGACTATGATAGCTTTGATTTTTTCTTCTGAAAACAGTTTTTTTCCTATCCTTTGACCATTTATTAATTGAGGAATGACTGTTATTTTTATAAATTTGATTCGGTTCTCAGTATATTTGAGAAAGGAGGCCTTTGCAGAGAAAACTTGTAAAAAATGTTTTTCTCAGTCTTTTCTTCTATTCATGACTGCATGGGAGTTTTTGTGCAAAAATTTTTAAATTTAATGTAATCAAAATTACACCTTTTTTGTCCTGTAATGCTCTGTCTTGTTTGGTCATAAATTCTTCCCTTATCCATAAATCTGACAGGTAAAGTTTTCAATGCTCTCCAATTATCTTATGATATTACTCTTTATGTCTAAATTATGTACCCATTTTGACCTTATCTTGATATACCGTGTGAGATGTTGCTCTATACCTAGTTCCTGGGAAACTGCTTTCCAGTTTTTCTAACAATTTTTGTCAAATAGTGAGTTCTTGTCCCAAAAGCTTGAATCATTGGATCATTGCATATGTTTTCAGATTTTTTTTGATATATGGATCAGATTTGCTGGTTGGTTTTTCTCTTCCCCTTTTTCTAAAAAAAAAAAAAAATATATATATATATATATATATTTTTTTTTTCCAGGTCTGGGAAGGAGGAGGGAAGAAAAGGGAGACAATTAGGATCGTATAACTTCAGAAAACTTATATGGAAATTTGTTTTTTCATGTAATTGGTAAAATAAATATTTTCATGATAAAAATTTCTTTGTTATATGGGATTGGACAAAATTGAGATTATATTAAAACAAAAGATATCAGTAAAACTTATGTATAATTAGAATTTTGAACCCCAGAACTCTCTCACCCAGAATTCCATGTTCCTTCTCACATTTAGTGCTAATGTAGGGAGGATATAAATTTTGTGTAGCTCCGCCCTTGCTCTCTTCTCCCAGAAACGTGGCTGTGGTGGTAGGGTGAGGTGAGAGGCAGAAAAATTTTACTCAGAAGTAAAATTTACTTAGGTTTTTACTTTTGTTCTTTTTATTTCCTCTACTTCAAGTGATTATTAATAAATTTTATCAAATATAATACTTGGAGTTATTGGATATTAATTTAAATTTTACATTGTTGGTGACCAGAAGTCTGGAGTTATAGGACCCGAGTTCCACTCTAAGTTGTAGAGCAGTTTTTAAGGACAGATTAGCTTTAGAAGCCTCCAGCAGTTTCTGCTTTCCACAAGCTACTGCAGTTTGCACCATCACTCCCCTCACTCCTGCTGCGGCCTCCCTACCACTGCTATTTGCTGGAAGGTTTGAGAGCTGTTTGGAAGCACCTTATTTTTCCTGCCAGGAGGGTGAGATCCAAATCCCCTGGGGCTACCCTTTCCTACATCCACATGGGTCTCAAGCCTGCACTACCTGCTTGTCCGCAGGGGAAAACAGCATGGAGTAGCCAAACCATGCTATCCACCCTGTTGTCTGGCTAACCTAGGGGGGCCTCCATGCTCCTGGCTGTAGGGGTGGGGACTGAGGTGTCACATGGCCACTGGCTTTACCTCTAATGGGGAGGGGAAGGAAGAATACTAGGGTAGCACCATCTATGGACAGGAAGTAGAATTGCAATCATGGTCCAGTTTCCTACTTATCTCAAACAGTCACCGTTCCCAGAGAGCATTACTGCTTGCACAGCTCACAGTTTTGGGATATATTTCCTTGCTGCTGTTCCTGGGAGTTCTTGTATTGATTGGATACCTTGCAGTTGATAGCTTGAGTAATCTTGAGATTCAGAGGGAAGAGTTATCTCCCTATATCTCCTTGCCATTTTGGCCTGCCCAGGGTATGCAACACATCCAATATGGGATTCATCCATACTATGCTCAGTGTGGGAATCTGACACTATATGGGGAACCCCAGAAGTGTGACCAAAGGAATCTAAATGGTTGATAATACTCAGGAGGGGAAGGAACCTTAAGGAGTCTGGAGGTAAATTTTAAGCCTTTTCAGACTCTTTTTGCCTTATTGATGTTAACTGTTTCAGTTTGTTCCCTTCCAAATAGTGAAGAAGTCTCTGTAATGAAGCTATCAGAAATGGAGAAAAGAACTCTTGAATTCAGTGCCTGTATCCTGTCACATATATTGTATTTGCTGATTGTTTTAAAATTTAATTTTGTTTTTTAAGTTCACATATCGATCTAATCTAATATCTTCTGTTATACTGTGTCATTTTCAGCTACTGTGTTTTGGTCATTAGCTATATGTTCTGTTACATTGTCTTTATTTGTACCCTCACCCTATGACTGGACTGGAGAAAATGCCATTATAAAAGTTCATAAACAACTTGGACAAATCCTTTTCCATGACAAGACCATAGGTCCTTATGGATGCTGGGTTTGTCACCAGATCCATTGAGGTCACATGTTGCCTAAATAGCCTTTTGTTCTTTTTTGCCTTTCTTGATTGTCACATAAATGATGATGGATGGACTCCATCAAATTGGTTAATCCTGTATACAACCTTTGTAGAATTTAATGAGCTAAAAATCTCAATTGATTTTAAGGAGTATTCAGAAGTGATTTTCAGATATCTAGTAGCACCACTACCTCTGACTGATCATTTGCCTACCTTTGAGTTGTTTGTAACAAGAGGTAAGGGTCCATTTAGTAGCTGAAGTCAAGTGCTATAGAACTATTGTAGTCCCCATCTCCACATTTACAAAAATGTAATGGATGAGATATCAGAAGTGATTTTCACTATTTTAGTCCTAGCCTCCACATTGCAATGAATGTGGCATATAAAGACATGCCTTTGATGGCTGTACAATCTCATACTAGAGGAGGGAGATTTCCCAAGGGGCTTGGTTATCCCATGATGGATTATAATCTTATCCAGGAAGTGGGAAGGTTTTGCCAGGGGGCTTTGTAACCCCTAGATGTTTTTTTTATATTTGTACTCTTCAGCTACCCTTCCACCAAAATTGTCTAGATTCTTGGTGACATTTTAGAGCCAAAATGTTTTCATCAGCAGAACAGAGATTTGTTTTTTTCTGGGCTCTCCTGCCATATTTTTGTATTATGGCAGTAATAGACTTTGTTATAAATATATTTGGCAAGGTTGAAAGATTGGCTAGATCTGGAGAACTCAGACAAGTATCCATGAGTTCATAGGGTTTTGTTTGTTTGTTTTTAACCTTTACTTTCCATCTTAGAATCAATACTAGGTATTGGTCTCAAGGCAGAAGAGTGGTAAGGGCTAGGCAATGGGGGTCAAGTGACTTGCCCAGGGTCACACAGTTAGGAAGTGTCTGAGGCCAGGTTTGAACCCAGGATCTCCCATCTCTGGGCCTGTGAATCCTAATGATAGTGGATTTGCTTGCTATTGTCATTATTTGGGTTATTATGATTTCGGGGAATTTTGGTACTTCTTTGAATGTGCATTAGCTGCTGTTCTACCGTTTTAAAAAAGCTATTACTTGGTGAAAATGATGTGCACTCATACTGTGGATCATGGCCAAGTTAAAAAGGAAATGGATCTCATTTTCCAGTAAGAAAACCTTTGTATTGTGCCTCTCCTTCACTAACACAGTGTGTCACTGATTGTGAAATATATATTTTAATTGTTTTAAATTTTATTATCGTTTTTCCTTGTATGTGCAATAGAGTATTTGAATTTCCTTTTTGCTCTCATTTTTTGTACTTGAAGCACGTTACCAGTATTAATGGTTTTTTGATTTTGCACTAGGATAAATTTAAAATGTCCATTACCCCTAATGTCAATGCATACCCAAAAGCTGTAGATTATGGAAACCTGCCATTGATTGTTAAATATTATGGGACTTTGATTAATGATTATGTCTGATTCCAGGAGAAGGGATCACAAAAGAGCCACTGCACAGTGCCAAGGAGTACAAGGTCAAGGAGACCAACCAATCCCATTGGGATTGATGAGATTCTGCACCAAAACAGGGGACTTAAACTTATTTAGGGTTTGAGGAATCAGCTGTTTGCAAAGTCAAATGTAGGATTCCCTTTTGCCAGATCCAGACTTCTACCAAGTACCTCAGTTGGGCTGCCATTTTGGCTCCCATATTCCTGAGAGCAAAGGTAAAATAAGACCAGGGAATGCTATTTCCCTTTTGCTTCAAAAATCTAGTCCGTTTTCTCTTTCTTTTATAGTATGGTAGTTTTCTGTAGTCCTGGCTGCTGACTGAGTAAATGCAAAATTGCTACTATAGGCTTGTGGGACATAAATCATTTTAATTGGGCCCTGATTCTAGGACCTGTTATAGGTTTATTTTTCCTTACTTAGAATTGTTATACATGAGACTTTGATATTTTGTTTCATCCAAAAGTTACTTTTTTCTCTTTTATTTGGGTTTTTTGATGTTTTTTATTTTCTTTTTAACAATTAATTCATATACCTCATAACTCAGCCCTGTATTCTGGAGTGACCCATGCGTTGGTCAACACCCTCCTCAGGGGAGATTGTATTATTATCCTATAATGCAAAGTTTGAATTCTTTTGAGAGTAATTTTAGGATAAGAAACCTGCTACCTCCCTGAATCAAGAAAGTGAACTGTTTGGAGAAGGCACCATGAAGATGTCTGCAGAAACCACACACTGCACCAAAAGATCCAGAATGAACTTTGGGATGTAGTAAATTGAACTGTGGGGGTTGAACGCATTTATTTTGAATGTAAATTCTTATGCCAAACGGGACTGCCCCAATTGACTTTTTGTCAATGTGCCCACCACTCTGGTTTTGCTTTCTTTCTCTTTTATTTCCCTCTTATCTACAAATTATTGTAATTTCCCCTTAGAAAGTACAATATTGCATGTACCTCTAGTTAAAGATCTTTAGAGGTATAAGTTGGTTATGTGCATTGATTCATTGGGGAAACTAGACATATAAATCTGGACGATTTCTACATGCTCATTTTCCAGTGGAATCACAGGGAGGGAGGGTTGCATAATTAGAATTTTGAATGCCAGAATTCTCTCTCTCAGCATTCCATGTTCCTTCTCACATTATGTGCTAATGTAGAGAGGATATAAGTTTTGTGTAGCTCCACCCTTACTCTCTTCTCTCAGAAAGCATGGCTGTGGAGGTGGGATGAGGTGAGAGGCAGGCAGGAAAATTTTACTCAGGTGTTTTAACTTAGATTTTTACTTTTGATCTTTTGATTTATTCTACTTCAATTGATTATTAATAAACTTTATAAAATATAATACTTGGGGTTACTGGATATTAATTTTAATCTTACTTTTTAAAAAGTTGTTATACATCTAGAAATTCTCCAAAGGAATGAGTAACAATTGTAAGCAAGGACTCAAAGGGAAATATGGATTTTCCACAGACTACATGAATGCTGAGAAGAGATGAAGCAAGAGATAAAAAATGAAATAAAAGCTTTTGAGAAAAAAATTGGCAGAATAAAAAAAGTTGTAAACCTTGCCTAAGAAATGGACTCCCTAAAAATGAGAATAGACCAAACAGAAATCAATGTCTCCTTGAGGTAGGAAAAAATGTTAGAATCATAAAAAAGGATTGAAAAAATTAGAGAAAATGTAAGTTATCTGATATTAAAATAGATAACCTGGAAACAGGTCAGGAAAGAAAACTGAAGAATCGTTGTACTGTTTGAAACCATGATTATATATAAAAAAAAAAAAACTTGTACACTATTTCAAGAAATCACAAATGCAAACTGCCCAAATAAATTAAAATGATAGGTCAAATTGCAGGCAGAAATTACCTCATAAGGGGACTCTGGAAAGGAAAATCCCAGAAATGTTTTACTCAAAATTCAAAGCTCTTAAATAAAAGCAAAATATATAGTGCATGCATATAGAAAGAAGCAATTAAAGTATCAAGGAGCTAGGACAGCTATGTGGCTTAGTGGATAGAGCACATGACCTGGAGATGGGAGGACTTGAGTTCAAATGTGGTCTCTGACATTGTCCCAGCTGTGTGACCCTGAGAAAGTCACTTAATCCTATTTGTCTAGTCCTTGTCCTTTTGTCTTAAAGCTATTCCTAAGATAGAAAGTAAGGGTTAAAAAAAAAAGTACCAAGGAACTACCCTGGAAATCATCACATAAACCCTGGGAAGTATCTTGTATAAATGAAAAGAGATCATGAAATAAAATATTTCAAAAGATAAAAATGATAGGTTAATAACCAAGAATAAGTTATTCTATAAAACAGCATATAATTCTACAGGGGGGGAAATGCAAAGGTCTCAAACATTTATAATGGAAAGTCCAGACTGAATAAGAACTTTGAAATACAAGCATAAGACTCAAGAGAAATTTAGAAGGAACTTTAATTTGTACAAACGGAAAAGGAATATGTTGTAATGGAGGTTGAGAGAAGCAAGTGGCCCTTAATGTCCTCAAAGGGTATTAAAGAGCATAAAGTAAGAAAAAGAGGACTTGGTGAGGGGGATTGGTTCTGCTCTGTGGTTGGGAAGAGGGTAAAGTGAAGGGAAGGTGTAAAAAGGAGGAAGAAGGGATGGAACTTGTTTCTCATTATTTGGATTACATGAAGGGAATACAAACCTAAAGGAAGGGTAAGTGGGCATCAAGTGAATTTCACTCATTTGAAATGGACAAAGGAGGGCTAAACATATACCCATACAGAGTTTAGTCTAGAAAGACATCAAATTCAACAGGGAAACAAGTGGGGATAAGGAGGAAAGTAGTGTTAAAAAGGGAGGAAAATACCAAGGAGGGAATATTCGCAGAAAATTAACTTTTATGGAGGAGCTTAGGACAAATTAGACCCACTGAGGAAAGCAGCATAAAAAGGCATGCCTGTAAGTTTTCCTGAGATTGCTGGTGAAGCCTGAATCTCTCACACAGAAGCACTGCTGCTCTCGACCAAAAGTCATGTACAAAACTGAACTGTTGCAAATGTCTTATCTGGAGAAATGTTCAAGGCTTGTTGTCAAGGATTTTTTGTAAGCCTCTAAGAGATGTTCATGTTCTGTTCCTGGGAAAGCTTCAGACCTCTTGTACCATCCCCCCCCCCAAGAACTTTGTGATCTCATGGGCAGATATCCAACCAAATGCATGTACAGCTTGATGTACAGAGCTATTGACTATAAAAGTATGTCTGTTGTAAAAAATGGAGATCATGGAACCCATGCATCTTCCCATATGGCCCTTGCTTTTGTTCTCTCTCTCTCTCTCTCTCTCTCTCTCTCTCTCTCTCTCTCTCTCTCTCTCTCTCTCTCTCTCTCTCTCTCTCTCTCTCTCTCTCTCCCTCTCTCTCTCTCTCTCCCTCTCTCTCTCTCTCTCTCTTGCTCGCTCTCTCGCTCTGTCTGTTTGTCTCTGTCTCTGTCTGTCTGTCTCTCATTATCAGAATCCTGACTCTCTCCACATAGTGCCTGCATCAAACTTCCTTGGGGAACTGGGTGGCTCAAGGAAGAGAGCCAGGCCTGGAGTCAGGGGTCCTGAGTTCAAAGTTGGTCTCAGACACTTCCTAGCTGTGTGACCCTGGACAAGTCCCTTAACCCCCATTACCTAGCCCTTACCACTCTTCTGCCTTGGAACCAATACAAGTCAATTGATTCTAAGACAGAAGGGAAGGTTGTTGTTAATAAATAAAAAAAATTTTTTTTAACTTTCTAAACCTGAAAGGGGAAAAAAAGAGCCATAAACAAGAATCTATGGAGCACTTTAGATTGTTCAAGTGGAACAAACTTTGATATGTAAATATAACAAAACATTATTGTACCTAAGAAATGACAAAAGATACTATCTCAGAGCATCATGGGTAGTATAAACTGACACAGGATAAAAATTAAGTAGAAGTCGAACAATTTATTCAAGGATAAAAATAAAGAAAAACAACTTTCAAAGAATTAAGAACTCTGATCAATGCCATGACCAACCATATCTCCAGGAGGCCTGTGATGAAGTGTGTCACTCGCTTCTTGGCAGAGATGTGATAGGTATAAGTGCAAGGAAAATTGTTTTATTTCCTTTATGTTTCTGATCTTAAACAAAGTGATCATATATAATCCTTTAGATACGTAACTGTGATTTTTTAGAAAAAGTTAGACCCAGTTAGTAAACTATGTCCATTATAATAATAGAATATTAACCATACTATTAGAAAGGATATAGTTTGATATATTAGAATATTATAGCAACTAAATTTATAAAGGGCTTCTATTGGAGGAATAAAAACTTCAGGTCTATGTAGTTATCTAGGGAAGCTGAAACCTATGCAGGAGTTGGGTTCATTGGGAATGGTGAGTGGACAGCTGGCCTGATGAGATCATATGTCAAGGTGTTGTTTGATCTTTTAAAGATTTATGACAACCACAGGCTCCCTAGAGTATTATGGCCAAGAAAGGTTACTTTGATCTACTAACCTTGTACTGAATTTAGGACTTTGCATCAAATGTTCCAAACCCTTGTTCCCAAACACTACTGCATGTTTCTTAACATCCTCTGTACTTTCTGCTGTTAATGGCATCCTAATTAGCTCTCAAAAATCTATAAAACATACTGTTTTGCATCCATATAGGGTCTTATCCCAAACTGGGTATGTTAAGATTTCTAGCTTTAATTTACCACAATTAAAGTTTGGATCTTCAGCTCAGAATTACAGGTCAGAGATTTCACTTCCTTTTTCCTTCTTTCTTATTTATTTTTTGGTTTGATTTATCTAGTTCTGATAGGGGAAGGTTGAGGTACCCCACTAGTAGTTTTACCCATCTATTTCCTCCTTAAGCTCCTTTAGTTTCTCCTTTAAAAATCTGGAGGCTATACCATTTGGTATATATATATATATATATATATATATATATATATATATATATATGTTAAATACTGATATTACTTCATTGTCTATAGATTATTTCTAACACAAGGTGCACATCTATTTGTGGACATGATCCCTATGTGGATTCATTTTGCTATTAATATCCCTATTTTACAGTTGTGGAAATTGGAGACAGAAAGCTGCTAAGTGACTTCCCCAAGCTAGTTAAGAGACCAAAACAAGATTTGAATTTGAGTCTTCCAGACTCTTAAGACCAGCATTCTATCCACTCTAATGCCTAGTGACCTTTTATCTTCTTGGAAGTAAACAAGTACTACAAAACACTCAGAAATTCAAGTTGTGAAGTCAGAGAGAAAAATAATTCTGATAAGTAAGAAAACTCATACTCATGTCTAAAGATGATTCATTTGTTTTCAAAACTTAATTTGATGTCAGTATAATTACATTTATAATGCAAAAAGAAAATTTGTTTTAACCAATATTCTGCCCAAAAAAGGATTATATATAAAACTATGAATTTTATACTAGTTGCTTCTTTTAAAAGTATGCAATATAATCGAAACTGTCCTGCTTTTCTGTCTTTCCTTCCATCTTTCTCTTCTCTTCAATATGTTGTGTGTGTGTGTGTGTGGAGTTAATTTGGGAGCCTGTTTTTTGCTACTCACCCCAGAAGTCAAATTCTTAGTTATGGCCCTATTGACTCATGAGCAACCCCTACAATTACATCAATAAATCCCTTGTGGTAGGGTGGGGAAAGAGAAGTGAAGACATATTTATATAGTGCTTGTTCTAAGTACTTTTCAAATATCATCTTACTTAATCCCCAGAAAAACTCTGGGACATAGGGGGCCATTATTATCCCCATTTTACAGTTGAGAAAAGTGAAGCATTAAATTGATTCTAAGACAGAAGGTAAGGTTGTTGTTAATAAATAAAAAAAATTATAAAACTTTCTAAACCTGAAAGGGGAAAAAAAGAGCCATAAACAAGAATCTACGGAGCACTTTAGATTGTTCAAGTGGAACAAACTTTGATATGTAAATATAACAAAACATTATTATACCTAAGAAATGATAAAAGATAAATAATTAAATAATTAATTTAAATAATTTGCTCAGGGTCATGTAGCTGATAAGTACCTCTGGCCAGAGATGAACTCAGGTCTTGAGCTCTGTCCACTGTGCCACCAGGTGCCTCATGTACCTACATCATTTAAAGAAATGGATGTTAAAATTCAAAAACAAAATTATATTTAAGGACACATAGAGAATAGAGGTAGGTAGACCAAAGTATGCCGAGTCCTATAAGAATAGTGTCAGAAGAGGTGACATTCAAAATAAATAAAGAACTTGCTGGTAAGGAATGCCAAGGACAAGGGCATTTTTGATTGGTTTGGGTTTGGTTAGCTGTAGATAGAAAGGGCCTCCACATCCTCTACTCTGCAAATCAGTGCAAAAAAAAAACACCATAAAAAAACAAAAACAAAGAAACAAAGTGGGTGTCCTTGGATTGAGGATATCTAAACAAACTGCTTTGTGGACACTATTTCCAGTTTTTTATCACAAGGAGCAAAGGAAATTTGGTAGGGCCTTACAGAGTGTTCCATGTATTTATATATACCAAGTACACACTCCTCTGGATTATAACAGAAAAGAGTTGTGCTGCCACAAGGGCTGCAGATGAGACTTCTGGGATAGGTGGTGATGTGTGCAGACCTAGAGAAGTCTAGACTTAAAAAAAAGTACCAGAAATAACAATGAAATCAATGCCTAAAATTAGCTCCATCCAGGTTAGGGCTGCCCAAGAAGAGTGTGAGCTGAGACAAATTAGGTTAGGCAGAAGAAACATCATGGAAATAGCAAGTACCCATAGTTCTCGGGCAGTCCTTTGCCCATGCCATAGCAAGACAAAGGGCCAGGGCAGCAGCTGGGAGGCAAAGCACCCTGAGCCTTGTGAGAGGCCCGTAACCAGTGAAATCAACAACATCTGGATGGGGAATGTCAGGGTCACAGCATGGGACAGAGCCAAAAAACTCTGGGTTTGGAACTGTACAAGGAGACAAAGGAACATAGGCCAACATCCAAGTTAACCCCACAGGAAACCAAGCCAGAATGCAGGAATTCCTACAGAGGAGGAGGCTAGTTTCAAGTTCTACAGATCAAAGAGAATCTTAAGAATCATCAGACTACCTAATAAACAGAAACTGTCCAGATATATTAGAACTAGAGGGCAGAGAAAAAAAAATCCACCTGTCTCTTCCTTAAAGCTCAAAATAAAAATTTAGGAATATTGTTGACACAAGAAACACACATGGAGTTTTATGAACTAAGTTGACTAGGAACCAATGCAGCATAATGTTCACCACAACATCACTAAAAACAGTTCTGAAAGGTGGCTGATTATGGTGACCAAACTCCTAATTTTTCTTAGTCTAGGAGAACAGATGACAAAACACATTCTCCTTTCTGTAGAGGTGGGGGACACAAACTATCAAAAGATAGCTGCAACATTAATTGACTTTACTGAACTGTCTTGATTATAAGAGTTGTGGAAAGGGGGGATGTTGATATGATGAATGACTGTGAGGTTAACACAGAAAGTATAAATACAATTTTTTTTTAAAACTCCTACCAGATTCTGCCTCAGAACTGAAACTGACAGGTAAGGGCTAGGCATTGGGGTCAAGTGACTTGCCCAGGGTCACATAGCTAGCAAGTGTCTGATGCTATATTTGAACCCAGGATCTCCTGGATCCAGGTCTGGCTCTCTATTCACTTAGCCACCTAGCTTACCCTATCAATACAACTTTTTTTTCCTTTAGAATACTTCTACATGATTACATGATTCATGATATTCCCCCCTTCCCTCTTATCTCCCAGAGCCAACAAGCAGTTCCACTGGTTATACCTGTATCATTGTTCAATGCCTATTTCCATGCTATTCATATTTGCACCAGGGTGATCATTTACATCCCCCATCATATCCCAATTGACCCATGTGATCAAGCAGTTGTTTTTTTCTTCTGTGTTTCTGCTCCCACAGTTCTTCCTTTGGATGTGGATAGTATTCTTATAAGTCCCTCAGAATTGTCCTGGATCACTGCATTGCTGCTAGGAGAGAAGTCCATTATATTCTATTATACCACAGTATATCAGTCTCTGTGTATAATGTTCTCCTGGTTTTGGCTCCTTTCACTTTACATCAATTCCTGGAGTTCTTTCCAGTTCACATGGAATTCCTCCAGTTCATCATTCCTTTCAGCACAACAGTATTCCATCACCATCAGATACCACAATTTATTCAGCCATTTCCCAATCAATGGACACCCTCATTTTCCAATTTTTTGCCATCACAAAAAAGCACAGCTATAAATATTTTTGTGCAAGTCTTCTCTTTGCGCCACAAACCCAGCAGTGGTATGGTTGGGTTAAAGGGTAGGCATTCTTTTAAAGCCCTTTGGACAAAGTTCCAAAATGCTCTCCAGAATAGTTGGACCAATTCACAACTCTATCAGCAGTGCCACATCCCTTCCAACATTTATCACTTTCTTTTGCTGCCATATTAGCCATTCTGCTAGGTATGCGGTGGTACTTCAGAGTTGTTTTGATTTGGATTTCTCTAATCAGGAGTGATTTAGAACACTTTTTCATGTGATTATTGATAGATTTCATCCTGTGAAAACTGTCTCTTGATCATTTGTTGATTGGGGAATGGCTTGGTTTTTGGTAGATTTTATTTAGTTCCTTATATATTTGGGAAATTAAACCTTTGTCAGAGTTTTGTTATAAAAATGTTCTTCCAGTTTTTGCTTTTCTTCTAATTTTGGTTGCATTGGTTTTGTTTGTACAAAACCTTTTTAATTTGATACAGTCACTCATATTACATTTTGCAATGTTCTCTTCCTTCCTTTCCAAAGATCTGACAGGTATTCTATATAGTCTATGTTCACCTAATTTATTATTTCACTTTTCATATCTAAGTCATTTACCCACTTTGAATTGATCTTGGAATAGGGTATAAGATGTTGATCTAAACCTACTTTTTCCCATACTGTCTTCCAATGTTCCTATCAGTTTTTGTCAAATAGTGAGTTCTTGTCCCAAAAGCTGGGGTCTTTGGGTTTATCGTACACTAGCTTGCTGAGGTCATTTACCCCAAATCTATTCTATTGATCCACCCTTCTGTCACTTAGTCAGTAACAGATTGCTTATCAATACAACTTTTAATAAAAATGAAAAATAAACATTTGGTTAGACCAAAGGCTGCGATCAGTGGGATCCCCATGTTCTAGTGTGTTAGTATGACCTTTCAATGGAGGATTTCCAGAATAAGGTAAAAAATCTCTCATGGGCTAAAGAAGGACAATGGGGCTTAGACTTTTTATTCCCATATCCTACATGGATACAGGGAAGAGGGTAAGTTCCAATCAATCAATCAACAAATATTTATTAAGTACTTTATGCCTCTTGTGGTGCTGTGCCCTGGTAATACAAGTATAATGAAAAAATTCCTCTCAAAAGCAGTTTACATTCTAATGTATAAAATATAGATATAAAAATATAGATAGCATAAATATAAAGTGAATGCAAATATATACAAAGTAGTTAAATACAAGATAGTTTGGGAGGAGAGGGCAGCTAGGTGGCTCAGTGGAATGAGAGCCAGGCCCAGAGATGGGAGGTCCTGGGTTCAAATCTGACCTCAGACAGCTGACCTAGCTGTGTGACCCTGAGCAAGTCACTTTACCCCCATTGCCTGGCCTTTACTGCTCTTCTGCCTTAGAACCAATACCCAGTATTGATTCTAAAATGAAAGGTAATGGTTTTTTTAAAAAAAGATAGCTTGGGAGGGGGGCACTAGCAATTGCAGGGTAGGAATCAGGAAAAACTTCATACAAAAGACAAAGGATTTCATCCAGAGCTTTTTTGGAGATGTTGACATTAAGAGGTCTCTGGACATTTGAAATCACCTTCAACTCCCTCAGACCTTTGCTTTCCTGACCCAGGATGGATATAATTCTTGTTATTTTTAGAAAAGGATTTTAATTTTACAAAAATTTCTTAAAACCCTCACCTTCCATCTTGGAATCAATACTGTGTATTGGTTCTAAGGCAGAAGAATGGTAAGGGCTAGGCAATGGGGATGAAGTGACTTGCCCAGGGTCACACAGCTAGGAAGTGTCTGAGGCCAGATTTGAACCTAAGACCTCCTGTCTCTAGGCCTGGCTCTCAATCCACTGAGCCACCCAGCTGCCCCCTACAAAATCTTTAATATTTTTAAAAATGGGAAAAAGGGAAGAGACAGGAACCACCTTCTTCAAGAAGGGATGCAGGGACAGGAGGCTTGTGAGAGGCTTTAATTGGGTCCTAGAAGATGGTAAGCAGCTGGTCCAAGCACCATTGGATCTCTGCCTGGCCTCGGTAGGCTCTCTTCAGGCCCCGAGGAAGGTATCGGCATGAGGACAGGTTGAGGTAGCTGAGTGCTGGGCAGCTGCTGATCACAGAGCTGTGGAGAGACAGAAAAGGAGCAGTCAGAAAAGGGGCATCTGAACTGGTTCTTTGTCCCATAACCTGTCAACACTCAGTCTGAGAGCTGTGGCTAGATACAACTAAGTCCCACAGCTTACACAACTGCATATTAAATAGAAACTACTCCAAGGTTATTGAGCTGAGGTTAAAGAATCAAGGGAAGGAGGTGCTCCCGAGTCTTCCCTGTAAAGTGAGGAAAGGAAAATTTGGAGGGAAAGAAGTGTTTTGTAGTTGGAGGGAAAGGAAGTTGGGGGGTGGGGGGATTTGGGGAAGAGAATAAAAGAACTGGGAGAGGGAAGGCAAGGAGAATGAGGGAAAACAAATCTGAGGGATAGATGTTTTGGGCAAGGGAGAAAAGAAATGTTTCAGGAAGGCAGAGATAACATATAACCGCACTTATCACATGTATATATGGGTATATGGTTTGAAGTTTTGACTTTAATAGATTACTCTATAGCAAAAATGAATAATATGGAGATACGTATCAAGTATACATTTGTACAATCCAGTGGAACTGCTTGTCAGTTCTGGGAGGGAGGAGGAAAAAGGGGAGGGAAAGAAAATGAATCATGTAAACATGGAAAAAATATTTTTAAAATTAAAAAAAAAAAAAGATGCAGAGCCTGGAGGCCTGGGTCCTGACCTGATAGTTGCCACAGTAACTTGGGTGCCTTTGAGGCTAAGAGAGCGAAGGATGGGGCTGTGCCCACTGTCTGTGCTTGAAAAAGCTGCCAGGGCCTGCTTCAGATCTCCTTCGTGGTAGCACTGGCCATTGAGGTCTAGCTCTTGGAGAGTCCGACGCCACTTCCATGTGATCAAGGAGCTACCCTCCTTGGGCAGGGCCACCCAAATCACTGAGCCATACAGACCCAGGTGTAGCTGTTCTACGACTGAGTAGAGGGAGATGGGGAAAGGGGAATCAGAGTTGTACAGACCAGAAACACTGACTTGAACTCTCAGGGCAGACTCCACCCTGAGGTCAAAAACCATACCAGTTCTCAAATCCTCCACTCCTATGTTTCCCACTTTCTCCAGGATCTCTGGCTTAGCCTTCCTTACCCCTGGTATGAGTAGGTTCCTCATTTGAAAATCATCTCCCCCCCTCTGATCTCACATAATACTATACTTTTTTTTTTTAATTTAAAACCCTTACCTTTTCTTAGCATCAGTTCCAAGACAGAAGAGTGGCATGGGTTAGGAAAATGGGGTTAAGTGACCTACTCAGGGTCACACAATTAGGAAATGTCTGAGACCAAATTTGAACTCAGGCCTTCCTAGACTCCAGGCCTGGCAATCTACCCACTATGCTATCTACCTGCCCCATACAATACTCTTCTGAGGTATTGACCATGCAATATTGCATATTAGTTATTTGTGCCTGTGATGTCTATATCTTATAATTACTTATATTACTACAAATAATAACTAATATTTAAATATTATTTAAATAACATTTAAATAATTTTTAAATTAAAAAGTAATTAAAATTTTTTAAATTAAAAAATAAAAAATATTTAAATAATATTTAAAGGTTACAAATCACTTTACATTTATCTGATGTAAGCCATACCACAAAACCGTGAGAGAGTGGCACTACAAGCATTATTCCCTTCCTTGTACAGAGACTGAGATCTGATGAGATGAAGTAGTTTGCTTCTGATCACATGGCTAATCCATGTCAGAGGCAGGAAATGAACTCTCATCTTCTCTGTCCCAAGCCCAGCACTCTCTCCTCTATCCCAACTGCCTTTTGAACCTCTGCACCCTCTTTAGCTCCCCATGCTCCCCAAACCAGGCAGGGCCAGGTGAGGAAGGCCAAGCCCCTTGACACATCAGGCACAATACTCACTAGGGCAAGGCAAGCGGCCCAGGCCTGCAGGAGTGAGGCGGGCACAGCCTCGGAGGTCCAGCACCCGCAGGTGAGCAGACTTATGCAGCAGGCGGTAGAGAACTTCATCACTCACATAGGTGATTGTGGATGTGGCCAGGCAGAGCTCCTCCAGGTCTGGGAAACCAGGTCCCAGGGCTACCCCACGCCCTCCCGTCTTGGGGGACCAAACTAAGTTCAGTAACCGCAGGACCTGCAAATGGAATAAGGGGACCCCAGGCTCAAAGCTGGCTAGATGTTCCAAGTGGTGGGAGCTCAGAGTCGAACTTTTAGGCTAAGAGACATCAAAGTGCAAGGGAAGGAACAGATATATATACACCAAGAAGCAGCTTTACTTTGTAACCAAGGCAGGATAGGGGATCTGTACCTAGGAATAAAGGTGAATAGAGCAGAACTCAAGAGAGGGATAGCTATAGTATGAACTGAAGGGAAATGAGGTAGGAGGTGAGAGGGGAGACAACTGTATGATAACAGAGGCATATCAGTAGTTGAGGACAGAAGTGCTACTGGGGACTAGGGGCCTGGTACTGGTAGCCAGGAATAAAAGTAACTGAAAATGAGGGACACTTGGGGCAGGGAATACTAACAAAAGCTGTAGGTGAGTCTTGGGGGATACCTAAAGCTGGGAATGAGGAGGTATCTGTGCCTGGGGATGGGAGTACCTGAAGACAAAGGGTACCTGGAGCTTGGGACAGCCAGCCTGCAGAGCTTCAATATGTAGCTGAAAGTGTTGATTATTGGGCTTTATACCTGTGTCCACTTCAAGGAGTTGGAGTTGGGGACAGCAGCCATTCTGCCAGAAAGACCAAGAATGAGAAAAATTAGGGAGTAGGAAAGTGGCTCAGGCACAGGAAAAGAAGTCCCCATTCCCCTAAAACAGTCTTTCCTATATTCCATCTATCCCCTCATCTCTATCCCCACTCCATTCTTTCTCCCAACCTCTCCAAGTGAGGCTCACCGACAGTAAGGAGACAATGGCAGTCATTTGGCTACTATAAGTTAGCCATAGCTGTTGGAGTTGTGCGCCTGCTGCCTCCAGAAAGCTAACAACTGCTGTTGACTCCACCTGAAAACAAACATGAAGCAGATCATTGCTAGGCTCCTTTTTGGTGGTGAGGCTGAATGGGAACAGTGACTTGGAGAAGGGCAGAGATAAGTGAGAAAAGGCACTTACCTGGGAGTTCTGCAGGTTAAGGCTATCCAGCTTGGGGCAGGTCCTAAGCAGGGAAACCAACGCCTCTGTTGTCACAGACTGACAGTGGGAAAGCTTGAGAGATGTGAGGTGGGGGCAAGATACCCCAACAGCCTATTAGGACAGATAAGATCTTGGCATCAGACAAGTCCATCATCACCACAGATGCCTTCCCATTATGGGCCAGTTCTAATACCACTCTAGAATCCTCTGGCCCACCAAGAGGGGGAAGCTAAGCCAAAGCCAAGCCTGATCTATCCTACCCTTTCCACCCTCTTAACTCAGGCACCCAAGTACCTTCCTGCCCATATTTCCTATTATTTGCCTTTATATACATCAACAATCTAGTCAAATGGGAATACTAACTGATATACCGTCTTCTGTTTTTGTTCATTTGCACAGGCTATACCCCATGTCTACAATGTTTCCTCCTCATCTTTGCCTTTATTTTGAGGCTCAGCTCAAGAGCCTCTGGCAAGAATTTTCAGGATCCTTGATAGCAAAGGGGGTGGGAGGTGGGGGGGTGGGGGACCAGATTAGATAGGTCATGTTGGCAAGTAGTTTGGGGTCAGGAAAAAGTGCATTTTTAGCAAAAGGAAAAGAATGTTCTAACTGTTGCAAAGGCCTTTAGCAGAGTCATTTATGCCAAACCTGGATGCCTAATTAGATAAAAAGAGGTGTGAGAGTTTCTGGAACTATTCAAAGTGCTGTGGGTCTTCTTTTTGTAGCTGTACAGTGACTGGGGGAGAGAAGTAGTAATATTTGGATCACACAGAAAAAAAATCTAACAACAGCAAATATAGTACAAGATGGAATCAGTTATGTTCCCTCCAAACTCCATTTTGAACAGTCTATATTTTGTTTAGCATTCACATGACTCCTTTGTATTAGATTCTGATCCCATATCCCTATCCCTCACTATTTGAACTTCAAAACCATTACACTTCCCTACTGCAGGTTCATCCTGATGCTTTTCTCAAGACCTGGGGCCCCCCTTGCTCTAGAACAGTCTAATGCTCCTATGGTCTCCTCACCTGGGAATATACCTCTCCTTTTCCAGGCCCAATTTTGGCTTTTTGGTCTTTAAAACCACACCCTCAAGCCAATACCTTCTTCCTCATACCACACAGTTTGTATTTTTATCTTGGGCATGTAGCAGAGGGCCGGGTACATAGTAAATAATACTTATTAAATGCTTGTTTTCTATTTTTATTATACTTATTTCTTTATAGGTCTTTATAGGTCAAGCCCCCACCCTTAAGTAAAAAGTTAACTTTTTGAGGGTAGGGGTTATTTCATTTTTATATTTGTAAATGTTTGTTAAACTTGAATTTGTTGACTCAACCAAGGAAGACAGATGTCTCCTCCAAAAATACTTAGTAACCTGCTAATAGCCCAGACCAAAATCCCATCATTCTATGGCTTTCCACTATTTTAAACTTAAAGAGATCTACCCCCTTTCCTCAGACATAATCAGACATCCATGTGTCTTGAGATGAGCAGAGTGGCACTAGATGGGACAGTGCTCAAAGAAGTTCAAAGTATGTCAGGGGCAGTATTCCCTCACGAAAGGCAAGCTGCCCAAGGCCAGATAGTGTGAAGCTCAGCCTCAAAGGCAAAATGTGAGCAGAGGTATATCATATCCTCTCCTTTCCCTGAGGAAATAGCCATTGTGTAACTTCCTCTGCTCCCTTGTAACAGATGTGGAATTTGTGAAAGTTTATTTACATGAAGGCAGAATGAATGAAAGGTCTCTCTTGGTTTCAGACATGCAATGATTTCTGCTTGAACCCAGCCCAAAATTTCCTTATGTCATGTGCCATATAACATCTATGTGTTGAACCATTGGTAAACAACCACTGGGCAAGATCCAATTACAGACCTTATCTTCAAATAACTCCATTTAACATTTTTCCCAGCTCAAAACCCCCATGATGCTAGGAGCTCCCCAAAAAACCAGGTCACATTGCAGGGATGTTTATAGGGCCTTTCAAACCCTGCTGCGAGAAAAGTCAACTCTCTATCATTTATCTTTTCCCTTGCTTTAGTAAAATTATCTTCTGCTACAGATTGTGACTCTTACTGCCTCAGTGTTCCCCACAATCCCTACTTAGACTCTCAATGGTCAATATTCCTAAATAGCATTACCCACCCTCCTAGAGCTGATGCAGGGCAAATTTGGCCTTGCGAAGAAAGGGAAAACTGGAAGTCCCTTGCCTTGGAGAAGTTTACATTTGACTGGGAGGGAACAACTCATACATTTCTTTTTGATCAAGACTCTGCTATGGGGAAAGTCCCAAAGCAGATCAGCAACTGTTCTACAACTTACAGGCTGAACAAGCTATAGCAGTGAGAGGGTCCACCAGTCAAAGGCTGGCTTCCCAGGTTCTGGCATGGGCTCCACCCAGGTCAGTATGCTGCCTCCCCAAGATACAAGACCTATACCCAACACAGTTTGTTGGGGGCTTCTGGGAAAATAAATATAAACATCTAGGAGAACTAGGAGATAATCTTGGTGGGGGAGGGGGAAGGTATCAGGATAATGTTTCGAAGAAAGGTAGGGACTCTACAAAGTATAGATGAAGAGGAAGAATATTCTAAGCAGGGCATTCCTGTGTAAAGGTATGCAAAGGGGTAGATGGGATAGCCTGTATTGGTAACAAGCAAGCCATCCAAACTGGCAACAACACAAAGCAATATATGATGGGGAGTGATGTGTGATCAGTCAGGAAAAATGACTTAAAGTCAGATTGTAATGAACTTAAACTGCCAAACAAAAAACTGTATGCAATCCTAGAAGCAACTGGGGGCCACTGAAACTTCTATCTATGATAGAAGCAATGATACTGCCCACACCCATGGGTGTTCAACCAAGGCTGGGACCCACTTTTCTTTTCCTCAGGTTCCTATGTCCCCCATCTCTAAATTGAAGAGAACTTTTGAGAGTGGAAAATAGGTGATGGGTGGGAGAGAGATAAAATAGAGGAGGGAGGGAAGAAGGGAATAAGCATTTATATAGTACTTGGTGCCAAGTACTGAACTATGCACTTTTTAACAACTATTATCTCATTTTTTCCTCACAATCCATGGGAGATAGATGTTATCATTACTCCCATTTAACAGTTGAGGAAACTTGAGGCAAACAGAGATTTAAATGGCTTGTCTGGAGTCAGCTAGTAAGTCTCCAAGGATGGATTTTAATTCAGTTCTTCCTGACCACCAGGCCCAGAGCTCTGTATCTTCTGTTCTGATCCTGACCAGAGGGAGGGTAAATAAATAGCAGGAAGAATTCCTGCCCTCTAAGCCTTCCTCCTGGCCTAGGTAAGAAAGGTTCAAACTAATAGGAAGTGTTAGCACCTACAAAGCAATTTGATACCAACAGAATAAATTGTCTTTTAGTTTAAGAAGGAACATGTCAGAGTGAAAGGCCAGAAATAGCATATCCCTTCCCAGCCCTCCATCCCAGTCTTCTCACCTTCAGCATCAGAGGTACATGGTTTTTCCAGTGGGATAGAGAGAGGTCCCGGAGTAATGAAAATCTGCCATAAAGAAAAGAGTATGTATCCATCTCTTTCCAAGATCTCATATTCAGTTCCTATCTCCTCACAAAAAATGGCATCAGAGAGGCACACCTCCAACCCCATCTATCTTCCCATGTCCAGGTAAAGAAGGAGGACCCAGGGGAGCAATTCTTCCTGAAAAGAGAGTAGTTCTAGGTACCAGGAGTAATCCCTTCCATTACTACTCCCTTCAGCAGAAAGGATTATCACCCTTTAAGGGAAGTCTCAATGTAGAGATAAGCTAATGCCAAAGAGAGGCAGATAGGTCAAAGGAGGAAGAAGGTCGAAAGAAATCTCACACTAGGTGGGATGGGAGCATTCTCTTCACCTGTTGGGTACCAGCCACTCCAGAGAACTAAGAATCCTCTTCTCCACTTTTGAAAAAGGACCCTTTGAGTGAGGAGGCCAAGGTG